>NC_081406.1:232755921-233955921 GCF_030272615.1 Cryptomeria japonica
TAGCCATCTTCAATAATTTAGCTAACACTATTGAATCTCCATCAAAACCCAACACTCTACATAATCCATAGATTGTACAGTCCATATAATGGTGAAAAGGTGTGATATCAAATGGTGGCTCGATACTATTTGGAATTCTAACTGGCTTCCCATCCACACTAGACATTTATATAGGCATTACATGCTTCTTGATAACACCTTTTTATTTGTCATAATCCTCTACAATCCACTGCAAATCTATATCTCTACATGCAACACCAGTAATCTAGAAAGCTTCAATGAAGCTACATCTGTTAATTCAAACTAGGGAAGATTGGTTCTTTCTTTTGATTACCATAGATACTGGGCAATAATTTTTGGCCAACTCTTTGATCAAATCCACATCAACATACTATTGGCATATGTGCGGAGTTTGATGACATGATGATAATGTATGTTGTCATTGATGTCAATATGTTGAAGTGTGAATCGGTATGATGATGTGAACTGGTATGTTGAAGTAAGTAAACTCGCAAGTGAACTGGTATTATGAAGTGTGAACCAGTATGTTGAAGGAATTAAAATAGCAAGTGAACCAGTATATGCAAATTTTGTATCGGGGTTTCATTTGATATGACTATCAGTTGGTAGTCTCAGCCTCAGGGTTTCTGGTTGATGCATTCCAAGTTTGTGTGATTCAACTGATGACATTCTATGATGAGTTTGCATTGAAATGAAGATTAGATTGCATTGCCACATCATCCTTGTGCATGTGAAGAATTTACTTGAGGATCTTGCATGAGAAGATTGATTCTATCTACCTCGGGAATGTGCAAAATATTAGTAAAGGGTGGAGAGTGCGTGATGGGTTATCAGCTTCCAAAAGCGGTGAAGAACGGACGATGCAGAGCATCTTGAGATTTATTCATGATTGTTTTACCCTATGTAATGTGATTAAACGGTTAGGATTGGATTGACTATATTGTTAACCTAGATGCTTAGGGTTTTAGGTTTTGGCCACCGACCTAATTGTTGTCTATAAGGTCGGTGATGATTTTTATTTTGAAGTTGTTGGAAAATGAATGTATGTGAGGTGATTCTTGCCAGACCAGAGAAGTGAGTAGAGATTTGCAGAGTGTGATTGTAGATGTAAAGGAACAAAAGTGAATCTGCATTAGCATTGAGTGTTGTTATCAGATTAGTGTATTACCTGTTGACTTCTAACCATTTAAGCAATTGGAAAATCCCTTCACCGGGTAGCTTTAACGGGATTTTTATAAATACTTTAATAAGGTGACTCAAAATCATTGAGTTCTTCAAATCCTCTTGCGAGGTAACCTTTAACAGGGTTTTAACCTCTGACCGGGTATTTATCCATCCCTTAACTGGGTGATCCCTACTAGGATCGGTTCCTAGTAGAACCTGTTGTAAAGTCTTTAACCGGACTAGGATCCTAACAGAGTGGACTTCAGAAGAGTTCAGGAACAACTTGTGGGTATTCATCCCCACCGTGGTTTTTCCTAGTTGGGTTTCCATGTGAAAAAATTGGTGTGTTATGTGTGATGCTTTTTCATGTGATGATTTAGTGTTTTCTGTTAAGTAGTAATGCATGCTGATCTAATGGTCATTATATTTCTGATGTATTACTTGCTTAAGTATATGGGTGAATTTGAGATGAGATATTAGGTTTTGAGAAGTTGTAAGTGTTACTAGTTTATGTCTTTTACAGTTTTACTGTGTTTTACCGCAATTGTGTTGGTTTAGGTTGGTGATGCTATTTGTCAGTTATTGCGGTCTTTGCAGTTTAAGGTTTCAAAGAAATTTTGTCTGTATTGATTCACCCCCCCTCTTAGTACCTGTTGAGTATTTACTATTCATCATTATTCATCAATTGGTATCAAAGCTGTCTCCAGGTCCTCGGTGCTATAAGCTTAACCACTTGAGGAAAAGATCTTATTCTAATGATGTATAGGGAAGGTCCTAAACTCAACAAAGATAACTTTACGATATGGAAGGATAGAATAAAGATCTACTTTAAAAGAATGGGTGCTCAAAATTGGAACTATGTTGAGAATACATATGTTGTCCCTACTGGTACTCTCACCGATGATCAAAGAAGAGAGATTCAGG
Organism: Cryptomeria japonica; assembly: GCF_030272615.1. NCBI lineage: Eukaryota > Viridiplantae > Streptophyta > Pinopsida > Cupressales > Cupressaceae > Cryptomeria > Cryptomeria japonica. The sequence goes on from NC_081406.1 coordinate 232,758,031, forward strand.
AGAATGGGCAAGTCATGGAAGCTTTTATCAGAAATCTATTTGATATGGAGTTTATAGATGTTCAGGATAAATACAATCCAAAAAATGTATGGGATACTTTGGAGACTATCTATGGCGGTGATGAGCATGTGAAGCAAGCTAAGGAAGAGAGCCTTAGGGGAAATTTTCAAGACATGTACATGGTTGAAGGAGAGACCCTTCAACAATATGGGATAAGAATTAAAACTGTTATTGGAGATATCAAGAGTGCAGGAGGTATAATGGATGATCCCACTGTTGTTAGCAAAGTTTTGAGATCCTTGTTACCGATCTATGTAATAAGGGTTACCGCTATTTAGGAGTTGAGATCTATTGACAAGACAAAGGTATCCCTAGACTTCATCATTGGTAAGTTGACCACATATGAGCTAAATAGTTATGATGGCAGTGTTCAGAAGACTGAATCAACCTTTAGAGCATCTGCTGCACTATCTAGAAAGGGAAAAGAAGTTGGTACCAGCTATGAACCTAGACAAAGCAGAGATATGGATGATATGGAGATCCTGATGGAGTTTGAAGCTCTTCTTACCAAGAGACTTCCTAAGGGAACTATAAAATACAACAGTAAGCTCCATTTGAAATAGTTTTCTTGCAATAGGATAGGAAACATTGCTGTCAACTATCCTAATAGTGATAATAAGGATAAACCAGAGAAGTTTAAAATGTTCAAAGGAGGAAATAGGAGAAACCGTCGTGTTGTAGTCGATGAAGATGTCACTGATGATGAATCAGAAGATGAAGAAAGTGAAGACATAGTGTTTATAGCCATTAAGGAAGATGTGTCATACAACAAGGCTATTGTCTCCCGCTTTGATAATTCTAATGAGTGGATTATTGATAGTAGATGTTGTCATCACATGACTGGTGACCAGAAAAAGTTTCTGTCTCTAGAAGAGTACGATGGAGGTGTAGTCCAATTTGGTAATGATGCACCATGTATTGTAAAAGGCAAAGGGTCCATCTCTCTAAATGGAAAAGTAGTGCTGATAATGTGTATTGGGCAGAAGGTCTCAAACATAACCTTTTGAGTGTTTCCCAGCTGAATGATAAAGGACTCACTCTGGAATTCAAAGGTGGAGTATGCAAAATAAAAGTAAAGAGTGGTGAACTGATGGCCACTAGTATGCAGACCAGAGGTAACTTATTTAAGTTAAATACAAATATCAGTCAATGTCTAATGGCTAAGTTTGATAACAGTTGGATATGGCATAGGAGACTTTGCCATGTAAATTTTGCTAATATTGTGAAGGCCAGTTAGATCAAGGAAGTTAGAGGATTGCCTATGCTGAAAAAATCAGAGAATTCTTTGTGCAGAGAATGTCAACTGGGGAAAATGTCTTCCACAACCTTCTAAGGTAAATCTTTCACAACAAATAATTTACTTGATTTTGTGTATACTGATTTGTGTGGTCTTATGAAAACTAGGAGTGTTCAGGGAGATAGGTACTTTATGAATCTCTTTGATGATTGCTCAAGAATAATGTGGGTCACATTATTGAAAGACAAGTCTAAAGATTTTGGAAAGTTTAAAGCCTTCAGAGCACTACTTGAAAAGGAAAGCAGTAAGAGGATTAATTGCCTTAGAATCGACCAAGGAGGTGAGTTCACTTCTAGTGAATTCAATAAGTACTATGAAGAGAATGAAAAGAAGAGGCAATTGTTTGTCCCCCACACTCCACATCAGAATGGCCTAGTAGAAAGGAACAACCGGGCTGTAGTTGAAGCAGCTAGAATGATGTTGATTCAAGGAAAGGTTGCTCACACTTTTTGGAGAGAAGCACTGAGCACTGCAGTCTACACTATAAGATGGGTACTCATCAAGAAAGGTAAGGATAAAATTCCTTATGAATATTGGACCGGTAAGACTCTAGTAGTAAGCTACTTTAGAGTATTTGGTAGCAAGTGTTATATCAAGAGAAGTGAACACCAGAGCAAGTTTGATGCAAAATGTGATGAGGGAATATTCCTAAGGTATTCCACCAAGAGAAAAGCTCTCAAGTGTTTTAAAAATAGGACTCAAAGAATTGTTGAAAGTATCAATGTTAGAGTTGATGAAACTTCTAATAAACCTGAAAAAAATGGTAGTGACCGAGCAGTAGATGAACTAGGTGTAACTTTCTGGGAACCGGTTGCAAAACAACCAAGTACAAGTAACAGTGCTCCTACACCAGTAGATTTTGTGGTGGATGAAAATGAAGATGAGGATGAAGAGGAAAAGCAAGAGGAATCAACTAAGATCTTTCCTAGGTATGTAAAGTTGCATCATGATCCAAAGTAAATCATAGGGGATAAGGATGCAGGAATACTTACAAGAAGAAAGGTCATAGAGAATTCTTGCATGATTTTTGAATTTGAGCCCAAAACATTTAAAGGGGCACACAAAGATTAAGACTAGATTAAGGCTATGGAAGAAGAACTTGACCAGATAGAAAAGAATGGTACATGGTCTTTGGTACCCAGACCTAAGCACAAAAATATTGTTACCAAATGGATTTTTAGAAATAAGTTGAATGAAGATGGCATAGTGGCAAGAAACAAAACAAGATTGGTATGTAAGGGTAATGCTGAAGAAGAAGGAGAAGACTATGGAGAAACCTTTTCTCTAGCAGCTAGATTGGGAGGAGTTTGAATGCTACTTGCATATGCAGCCTTCAAGGGATTCAAAGTGTATCAAATGGATGTAAAATCTGCATTGCTAAATGGAATACTTGAAGAAGAAGTGTATATAGAGCAACCAGATGGGTTTTCCCTATCAGAAGACAGTGATATGATGTGTAGGATACATAAAGCCTTGTATGGATTGAAGCAAGCACCTAGAGCACGGTACGAACGTTTACACTCCCATCTTGTGAAGATTGGATTTGAAAGAACAAGTGAAGATAAAAATATCTATCTAAAGTCAGAAGGAGATCAGATTATAATCTGTGAAGTGTTTGTTGATGACATAATTTTTGGTGGAGATGATAAGATGAGCCATGCGTTTGTAGATTAAATGAAGAAGGAATTTGAGATGTCACTAGTCGGAGAGATTAAGTTCTTCATTGGACTACAGATTCAACAAATGAAAGATGGTATATTTATCACTCTGTCCAAGTATGTTAAAGAGGTGTTGAAGATCTTTGGCATTGAAGAGAGCAAACTGGTTGGTACACCGTTGATGAACGGTTGTAAATTGTCAAAAGAAGATGATTCAGTGTTGGTGAATGAGAAGGAATATTGGTCAATGATTGGTAAGTTACACTATGTAGTACACAGCAAACCGGACATTACACATGTAGTGGGCATTGCTGCACATTTTTGAAAAAAGTCCAAGAGAATCCCACTTGGTAGCAGTAAAGCAGATTCTTAGATATCTGAAGGGAACTATAGATTATGGATTGTGGTATCCATATAATAATGTTTTCAATCTCAAAGTATTTACCGATGCCAATTGGGCTTGTAATGTGGACAACTGGAAGAGCACAACCGGTGGTGCATTGTATCTTGGTGGTAGACTAGTCTCGTGGATGAGCAAGATGTAAAGTTGTATCTCTCAATCCATAGGAGAAGCAAAATATGTAGCAGTATTTATGAATTGTACCTAGACAATTTGGATAAAGCATGTATTAAATGGTTTCAAAGTCCCTGTATCTAAACCAATGAGTATATTTTGTGATAACATAAGTGCAATTAATATTTCCAAGAATCCATTATTGCATGCTATAACAAAGCACTTCGAGATCAAGTATAATTTCTTGAGGGAGAAAGTTCAAAACAAAGAGGTTGTATTGGAACATGTTTCCAGTGAGGAGTAGTTAGTAGATATATTCACCAAGCCTCTACCGAAGGCTACATTTACCTATTTAAGAGGTGAATTAAGGGTGTTTGCCCTTCAAGAGGTGAACTAAAGGTATGTGCTCCACATCAGTTAGGTATTGCATTGTCAAATCTTTTTAGGATTGATGTGTTGAAGGATGCTACTCCTCATGGGGAGAAGTATAGTGGAACATGGAGCTTGTGCCTCCACTTTGGCATTGTTGTCAAAGGAGGAGAAGATGTGAAATAGAGAAGATATCTGTAGTATTGAAGACATATAATATGGAAGAAGATGTAGAGATATCTTTGTGTATTTCCATCAATGCCAAAGGGGGAGATTGTTGGCATATGTGCAGAGTTTGATGGCATGATGATAATTTATGTTGTCATTGATGTCAATATGTGGAAGTTTGAACCGATATGATTATGTGAACCAGTATGTTGAAGTAAGTAAAATGGCAAGTGAACCTGTATGGTGAAGTGTGAACCAGTATGTTGAAGGAAGTAAACTGGCAAGTGAACCGGTATATGTAAAGTTTGTATCAAGGTTTCGTTTGATATGACTATCGGTTGGTAGTCTCAGTTTCAGGGTTTCTGGCTGATGCATTCCAAGACTGTGCGATTCAACCGATGACATCTTGTGAAGATTTAGCATTGAAATGAAGATAAGATCACGTTGCCAAGTCAGCCTTGTGCGCATGAAGGATTTCCTTGAAGATCTTGCATGAGATGATTGTTTCTATCTACCTCAGGAATGTGCAAAATCTTAGTAAACAATGGAGAGTGCGTGATGGATTATCAGCTTCTAGAAGTGGTAAAGAATGGACGATGCAGAATGTCTTGAGATTTTTTCAAGATTGTTTTACCCTATATAATTTGATTAAATAGTTAGGATTGGACTGACTGTAATGTTAACCTAGATGCTTAGGGTTTTAGGTTTTGGCCACCGACCTAATTGTTGTCTATAAGGTCAATGATGATTTCCATTTTGAAGTTGTTGGCAAATGAATGTATGTGAGGTGATTCTTGCTAGACAGGAGAAGTGAGTAGAGATTTGTAGAGTGTGATTGCAGATGTAAAGGAACTGAAGTGGATCTGCCTTGGCATTGAGTGTTGTTATCAAATCAGTGTATTACCTATTGACTTCTAACCATTTCGGCAATTGGAAAATCCCTTTACTAGGTAGCTTTAATAGGCTTTTTGTAAATCCTTTAATAGGGTGACTCAAAATCATTGAGTTCCTCAAATCCTCTTGCGAGGTAATCTTTAACAAGGTTTTTGTTAGGATTCCCATAGATATTGAGAGTGGGGGTGAATCAATATCTAATCGGTTGATTGAATTTCTTAACTTAAAACATGTAGAACAAATTAAAACTGTGTACCGGTAAATAGAAAGTAATGCAATAAACAGAGATAGAAACAACCACATGAGAAACACACCATAACATAAAATTTTAACGAGGAAACCCAGTATGGGAAAAACATCGGTGGGATTTGTGACCCACAATATTCACTTACTAGCCAATAAGAGAATATTACTGCTACAAGAGGGGCCTGCACATGTAGGAAGGCCAAGTGCCTAGAGTTCACTGTTCAATTACAAAAATAGGAAGTCTCACTAACTTATAAAATGGATTATATAAATCCAATATGATGTACTACTTCAAAATAACATCTACTATGCTAGATCCAGTACCGGTTTATAGCTTTGCTTCTTACATAAACATTTAACCTATAATTCTTGTAATAGGTCTGCCTTATTTCACTTAATTACATTCTTCCATACATACATATATCTCCTTTTGAATGATCTACAATGAACTCTCTTATATAAGAGTCATTTTACAACTTGCCAAGTCGGCTTACAAAGTTTTTACAATAATAAAAAAAATATATTAACAACAAAATCCCTATCGGCTTCTGTGCCGGTATGCTTCCTTTAACTGCCGATGTCGGTGGTCCAGTGTGTCGGTGTAGAGTCTGATCTTGGTAGTGTCGGTGGATTGCCTTGCTGGTGTCATAGGATTGTAAGGTTGCAATCAATGAAAAAACCTTCAATCACCTACAATGTCTCATTAGAGTGTGCATTTGCCAATAGTTTTAACCTCTAACTGGATATTTAGCCATCCTTTAACCGAGTGATCCCTAGCAGGATCGGTTCCTTGCAGAACCTATTGTAAAGTATTTAACTAGACTAGGCTCCTAACAGAGTGGACTTCAGAAGAGTTCAAGAACAATTTGTGGGTATTAATCCCCATCGTGGTTTTACCCAGTTGGGTTTCCACATGAAAAAATTAGTGTGTTATGTGTGATACTTTTTCATGTGATGATTTAGTTTTTTTTGTTAAGCAGTAATTCATTCTAATCTAATGGTCATTATATTTTTGATGTATTACTTGCTTAAGCATATGGGTGAAGTTGAGATGAGATATTAGGTTTGTTGAAGTTCTAAGTTTTATCAGTTTATGTCTTTTATAGGTTTACTGTGTTTTACCGGTATTGTCTTGGTTTAGGTTGGTGATGTTGTATGTTAGTTAGTGCAGTCTTTGCAGTTTAAGTTGTCAGAGAAATTTTTTCTATACTGATTCACCCCCCCGCCCTCTCAATACCTATTGATTATTTACTGTTCATCATTACTCATCAATTGGAATCAGATCTGCCTCCAAGTCCTCGATGCTATAAGATTAACCGCTTGAGGAAAAGATCCTATTCTAATGATGAAGAGGGAAGGTCCTAAATTCAACATAGATAACTTTAAGATATGGAAGGACAAAATGAAGATCTACATTAAAAGCATGGGTGCTCAACACTGGAACTATGTTGAGTATACTTATGTTGTCCCTAGTGATACTCTCACCGATGATCAAAGAAGAGAGATTCAGGAGAATGGGCAAGTCATGGAAGCTCTTATCAGTAGTCTATCTAATATTGAGTTTATAGATGTTCTGGATAAAGATAATCCCAAAGATGTATGGGACACTCTAGAGACTATCTATGGTGGTGATGAGCATGTGAAGCAAGGTAAGGAAGAAAGCCTTAGGGGAAAATTTCAAGACATGCAGATGGTTGAAGGAGAGACCATTCAACAATATGGGATAAGAATTAAAACTATTGTTGGAGATATCAAGAGTGCAAGAGGTACAATGGATGATCCCATCATTGTTAGCAAAGTTTTGAGATCCTTGTTACTAGTCTATGCAATAAGGGTTGCCGCTATTCAAGAGTTGATATCTATTGACAAGACAAAGGTATCCCTAAACCCCATCATTGCTAAGTTGACCACATATGGGCTAAATAGTTATGATGGCAGTGTTCAAAAGACTGAATCAACATTTAGAGCATCTGTTGCACTATCTAGAAAGGGAAAAGAAGCTGGTACTAGCTATGAACCTAGGCAAAGCATATTTATGGATGATGATGAGATCTTGATGGAGTTTGAAGCTCTTCTTGCCAAGAGACTTCCTAAGGGAACTCGAAAATATAGAGATAAGCTCCCTTTAAAATTTTTTTCTTGCAATAGGATAGGACACATTGTTGTCAACTATCCTAATAGTGATAATAAGGACAAACCGAAGAAGTTTAAAAAGTTCAAAGGAGGAAATAGGAGAAACTGTCTTGTTGAAGTTGATGAAGGTGTCACTGATGATGAATCAGAAGATAAAGAAAGTGAAGACATAGTGTTTGTAGCCATTAAGGAATATTTGTCAAACAAGAAGGCTCTTATCTCCCGCTTTGATAATTCTAATGAGTGGATTATTGATCGTGGATTTTCTCACCACGTGACTAGTGACCCAAAAAAAATTTGTCTTTGGAAGAGTATGATGGAGGTGTAGTCTGATTTGGTAATGATGCACCATGTATGGTAAAAGGCAAAGGGTCCATATCTCTAAATGGAAAAAGCAGTGTTGATAATGTGTATTGGGTAGAAGGTATCAGGCATAACCTTTTGAGTGTTGCCCAGCTGAATGATAAAGGACTCACTCTGGAATTCAAAGGTCAAGTGTGCTAAATAAAAGGAAAGAGTGATGAACTGATGGCCATCGGTATGTAGACCAGAGCTAACTTATTTCAGTTAAATACAAATATCAATCAATTTCTAATGGCTAAGTTTGATGACAATTGGATATGGCATAGGAGACTCTGCCATGTAAATTTTGATAATATTGTGAAGGTTAGTAAGATCAAGGCAGTTAGAGGATTGCCTGTGCTGAACAAATTGGAGAATCCTTTGTGCAGAGAAAGTCAACTATGGAAAATGTCTTCCTCAACCTTCAAAGGTAAATATTTCACAATAGATAATTTACTTGATCTTGTGCATACCGATTTGTGTGGTCCTATGAAAACTAGGAGTGTTCAGGGAGATAGTTACTTTATGATTCTCAGTGATGATTGCTGAGGAATGATGTGGGTCACATTCTTGAAAGACAGTTCTAAATATTTTGGAAAGTTTAAAGCCTTCAGAGCACTAGTTGAAAAGGAAAGCGGTAAGAAGATTAAATGCCTTAGAACCAACGAAGGAGGTGAGTTCACTTCTAGTGAATTAAATAAGTACTCTGAAGAGAACGACATCAAGAGGAAATTGTCTGGCCCCAGACTCCACAGAAGAATGACCTAGCAGACACGAACAACCAAACTATAGTTGAAGCAGCCAGAACGATGCTAATTCAAGGGAAGGTTGCTCACAATACAGTCTACACTATGAACCGGGTACTCATCAAGAAAGTTAAGGATAAAACTCCTTATGGGTATTAGACCAGTAAGACTCTAGTAGTAAGCTACTTTAGAGTATTTGGTAGCAATTGTTATATCAAGAGAAGTGAACACCAAAGCAAGTTTCATGCAAAATGTGATCAGTGAATATTCCTAGGGTATTCCACCAAGAGCAAAGCTCTCAAGTTCTTTAACAATAGGACTCAGAGAATTGTTGAAAGCATCAATGTTAGAGTTGATGAAACCTTTGAGAAAACTGAGGAAACTGACATCAAGCGAGTGGTAGATGAACTGGGTGTAACTTTCTAGGAACTAGTTGTAAAACAACCAAGTACAAGTAACAGTGATCCTACACCAGTAGATGTTGTGGTAGATGAAGATGAAGATGAGGATGAAGAGGAGAAGCAAGAGGAATCAACTAAGATCATTCCTAGGTATGTAAAGTTGCATCATGATCCAAAGAAAATCAGAGGGGATAAGGATGCAGGAATACTTACAAGAAGAAAGGTCAGAGAGAATTCTTGCATGATTTCTGAATTTGAGCCCAAAACATTTAAAGAGGAACTTGACCAGATAGAAAAGAATGGTACATGGTCTTTGGTACCCAGACTTGAACACAAAAATGTTATTGGCACAAAATGAGTTTTTAGAAACAAACTAAATGAAGATGGCACAGTGGCAAGAAACAAAGAAAGATTAGTATGTAAGGGATATGCTCAAGAAGAAGGAGAAGACTATGCAGAAACCTTTGCTCTAGTAGCTAGATTGGAAGGAGTACAAATGCTACTTGCATATGTAGCCTTCAAGGGATTCAAAGTGTATCTGATGGATGTAATATCTGCATTCCTGAATGGAATACTTGAAGAAGAAGTGTATATAGATCAACTAGATGGGTTTGCCCTATCAAAAGGTAGTGATATGGTGTGTCAGCTACATAAAGCCTTGTATGGATTGAAGCAAGCACCTAGAGCATGGTATTAACATTTACACTCCCATCTTGTGAAGATTGGATTTGAAAAACCAAGTGAAGATAACAATATCTATCTAAAGTGAGAAGGAGATCAGATTCTGATCTGTGAAGTGTTTGTTGATGACATAATTTTTGGTGGAGATGATAAGATGAGCCATGCTTTTGTAGATGAAATGAAGAAGGAATTTGAGATGCTAGTACTCGAAGTGATTAAGTTCTTCATTGGACTACATATTTGACAAATGAAAGATGGTATCTTTATCACTTAGTCCAAGTATCTCAAAGAGGTATTGAAGACCTTTGGCATGGAAGATAGAAAACTAGTTGGTACACCGATGATGACCAGTTGTAAATTGTCAAAAAGAAGATGATTCAGCATTGGTGAATGAGAAGGAATACCGGTCAATGATTGGTAAGTTGCACTATGTAGTACACAACAGACCAGAGATTGCACATGAAGTGGGCATTGCTGCATGTTTTTAGAAAAGTCTAATAGAATCCCATTTGGTAGCAGTCAAGTGGAATCTTAGATATCTAAAGGGAACTATAGATTATGGATTGTGGTATCTATACAATAATAATTTCAATCCCAAAGTGTTTATTGATGTCGATTGGTCTAGTAATGTGGATGACTAGAAGAGAACAACTGGTGGTGAATTCTTTCTCAGTTGTAGACTAGTCTCATTGATGAGAAAGAAACATAGTTGTATCTCTCGATCCACAATAGAAGCAAATATGTAGCAGCATTTATGAACTGTACTCAGACAATTTGGATGAAGCATGTATTAAGTGGTTTCAAAGTCCTCGTATCTAAACTAGTGAGTATATTTTGTGATAACACAAGTGCAATTAATATTTCCAAGAATTCGGTATTGCATGCTAGAACCAAGCACTTCAAGCTCAAGTATGATATCTTGAGGGAGAAAGTTTAGAACAAAGAGGTTGTATTATTACATGTTTCTAGTAAGGAGCAGTTAGCAGATATATTCACCAAGCCTATACCGAAGGCTACATTTACCTATGCAAGAGGTGAACTAAAGGTATGTGCTCCACATCAGTCATGTATTGTATTGTCAAATCTTTTTAGGATTGATGTGTTGAAGGATGCTACTCCTCAGGGGGAGCAACATAGTGGAACATAGAAGTTTGTGCCTCCACTTTGGCATTGTTCTCAAAGGGGGGGAAGATGTGGAGCAAAGAAGATATCTACAGTATTGAAGACATATAATATGGAAGAAGATGTAGATGTTGGTAAATGCACACTCCAATGAGATATTGTAGGTTATTGAAGGTTTTGTCATTGATGGCAACCTTACAATCCTATGACACCAGGAAGATAATTTACCAGTACTAGCAAGGTCAGACTCTACACTGACACAAAGACCACTGGCACCGGCAGTGAAAGGAAGCATACCGGCACAGAAGCCGATAGGAATTTTGTTTATAATATATTTTGTTAATTATTGTAAAATCATTGTAGGACAACTTGGCAATTTGTAAAATGACTCATATATATAAGAGATCATTGTAGAACATTTTGTAGAGAGATGGAAGGAGATTATTAGGCAAAATAAGGCAGACCTATTATGCGAATTATAGGTTAAGGGTTTATGTATAAAGAAGAGCTATAAACCAGTACTAGATCTAGCATAGTAGATGCTATTTTGAAGTAGTACAAGACATTGGATTTATATAATCCATTTTGTAAGTCAGTGAGACTTCCCATTTTGTAATTGAGCAATGAGCTCTAGGAACTTGGCCTTCTTGCATGTACGGGCCCCTCTTGTAGTAGTAATATTCTCTTATTGGCTAGTAAGTGAATGTTTTGGGTCACAAATCCCACTGAGGTTTTTCCCACACCAGGTTTCCTCATTAAAATATTGTGTTATGGTGTGTTTTTCATGTGGTTGTTGTTATCTTTGTTTATTGCATTATTTCTCGTTTACCGGTACACTGTATTAATATGCTTTACATGTTTTAAGTTAAGAAAATCTTTCAACCAATTAGATACTTATTCACCCCCCCCTCTCAGTATCTATGGGAATCCTAACAATTGGTATAAGAGCTTGGTCCTCTATCTTTAGATGCCTAATAGCTTGAGGAAGATCTTGACACCAGTGGAGATGGAAAACTTGATGAAGCAATTAGAAGCAGCTCTCTCAGACTATGATGCAGAAAAGTTGAAAAATATCAAACTTGAAGATGATATAAAGGCTGCACAGGATATTATTCAAGCACTTCAAGAAAATCTTACCATTGCAAGAAACAAGAGAAGAGATCATTGTGAAAAGATGCAAAATGAGAATGATGAAAATGAAACTCTTAGTGATCTGATAAACAAGCTGAAACAAGAAAACATGACAACAAAGAATGAGATGCAGGATATGACTATGAGATTTTGTAAAGAAATTAAAGATAGGAAGAAGAATGAAGAAGATTTGACTAGAAGACTAAGTAATGCTACAAATGAGAACACAAGACTTAGCTATGAAAATGATTTGTTGAGGACAGATCTAATGCATACACAGAATGACTCCAATGAACTTATGAGACAGAAAGAAATCTTGGTAAGAGAACTAGATATTGCAAATCAGCACAAAGAAAAATTCAAGAAAAGCTCAGAATAACTTCATGACTTTTTGAAAAATCAAAAACCTAATGGTGACACTTGTGGCCTTGGCTTTGAAGCTGGTGAAAGCTCTGGTACTGCAAACACACAAGATCATAGAAAACCGGTAAGACAACCTACTGCTTATAAATTTAATGGCAAATGCTTTAACTGTAACAGGTATGGTCATAGAGAAAATCAATGTAGATCTAGAAATTATCAGAATATCAATACACCCATTGGTCAATGTTCAAAATGCAACAAAGTTGGTCATAACTTAGAAAATTGCAGAATGAATGTAAGATGTTATGCTTGAGGAAGATTTGGACATCTATCTAATCAATGCAGAACACAAACCGACATAGGATATGAGAAAGCTATTCAGAAAAATATTGTGACTTGTTATGCCTGTAACAAGATTGGACATATTGCTAAATTTTGTAGAAGCAGGTCCTCACCAGTAAATAACAAAAGTCCTAGTTTGAAAGGTAAAGAAAAGGTTGAAGAAGTTAAGCAAGAATTCTCAAAACAATGGATCAGGAAATTAGAACTAAATGGTGATAGGAATACTCCTCCACTAGTAGAACAAAGTAACACTCCACCAACAAGAGACTCTTCATCTAACTGAAGAAAAATCCTTTGAGGGTTTGGCAATCAAATGTGAAACATGTTATTATTCCCTCAGTTGATGGTGAGTAGTTGAAATTACTTCTATACCAGAAGATAAGTTAAGTGATTACTTAACCGACAAGCATTAAATGTGGTGGTTGGAAAAATTAACATTATAAATCAGTGTTTTGCCTCCAATTTCATTTCATCGAGCATTCAAACATTCGAAGAGCATGAAAATTCCTGAGCAAAGGCAATCCGAGCAAAGAAGTGAAGCAATTCAGCAAGCAATCTTTCCTAAGGTAGAGAAAGGTATTTATAATCATGGCTTCTTCATCTGTTCCAGAATTCATAGAAAACCCTACTATAGTCTAAGTGATTAAGTGCCCTAGACCTATATTTCAGTTAGTTCCCGAAATAGCCAAGAAAGATGATAATGTTGGTGCTTTTTCTCAAATCCCTAAAGGAGTAGTTTTTGCTGAAGACCCTAGAAGGTACATACATTGTCACATAGAATAATTAGGTGATGAGGAAATAAAGAACATGTTTAACTCTATAATTTGTGATGATTCTGATAATGTTAAACCTGAACACAAGAAAGTAGAAACCCTAGGATTCACTGAAATTCTCAGTATTATGGATTTCCCTAAGGATATTATAAGGATAGTTCTAAGCAGGGTACATGGTGCATTCTTCTGGTTGGACTCAGTTCACAAAATCACTAAAGAGGCAGTAAAAGCTATGACAGGGTTACCTTCCCCGGTAACAGACTTGATAAAACAAAGAAGGTCTCAAATGACCTAGTGATTAACCTAACAGGTGCAACATTTGATAAGAGATCTTTAAGAGTAAATGATGTAACCAAAATCAATGTCATATTCATCAGTATGATTTTAGGCTACAAAACCACACATGCAAATAGGTTAAACTCAGTCTCTAGCCTATGCATAAAGGGTGCCTATGACATGATTAAAGATAATGCAAAAATAGATGTGTGTGAATGGCTAAAAGATGAATTAATTGACAATCTAGGAAAGATAAAGAATGATAAAAAGGGGACCATTAGATTTGGAAACCTACTTGTCTGTTTAATGTTGCACATAACAAAACAAGTGCCTAGTATCAGTAACAAAAATCTTGGTTTTGATATACTGGTAGGCAAACAACTGTCTGATTTACTAAACAACATGGGAGAGAATAGAGAAAAGAACATAGATGAGTGATTCCAGGCATTGAAGGCCCAGATGAAGACAAGAGTCAGACTGTAATAAGAAATTGTAAATAAGTATAAGGATAAAATCTGTTTTGTCATCAAGAAGGATGAAATTTGGATGGAGGTAGTCATCCCAAGAACCATTTGGGTTACTAAAATGGGGTATGAAACTAATGACCACATAATTGAAACATATGCAAAAGCCCTCCTAGAAGCACCCAAGGAACCTAAAGAAGAGGTATTTGGCAGTGCTGAGACTATTGAAAATCAAATTCAATCTAAGAAAAGGGTTAAGAAGGTAGAAGAAACAGTTAGAAGAGGATCCAAACAAGCTAAAGCTATTAAGGAAGATGTACTTAAACAAACTGGTATTACTGAAGATGAGTTAGAAACACTTCAACCAGAAACTAACCTTTCACCGGTTGCAACTTCTTCAGAAAGTGATATGCTAGCTGCATTTAAAAGAGTTGTGAGAAAAAGGGAGCCATCATCGGTATCTACACCTTCTCCTAGAAGAACCAAACTGAAACAGTAGGCAGTAAGGCCTCCGGCTAAGAAGATAACTCCAAAGAAAAAGTTAACACCCAAGAAGAAGACTCAACAAACCATTGCTCTAATTGACAAACTTCTAAATGAAATAACAAGGGATGGAGAGTTGAAAAACATCAATAAATTATATGATTCATTATCAACTGATGACAAGGAACAAGTTGAAAATAGTGTAATCCTACACTTGGACATCTACAAGAAATTTCTCATGCAAGTTGTAGATGAATTACCAATAGAACTATTTAAAAGAATTGAAGCTAGAAGGCAAGCTGTTATAGAGCTTGATAAGAAAATAAAAATTGAAAAACTACTTGCTGTATATCTAGTCAACTCACCCAAAGAGATAGATGATATGATCTCTGAGGCTAACCGGTCAGTATTCTCAACTGCACACTGACATATAGCACTTATGGCTAGTAGAGTGAATGAGGTTGTAGAGGAAACTACTAATGCATGGGACATATTCCTTGTAGAGAAGGAAAACCAGGAAGAATATAGAAATCTTAAAACTATCAAAGTATACCAAAAAGATAAGGATAAGGGAAAAGGAAAGGCTGGTGGACCACCTAGCATAAAAATAACAGATAACTTATCCCCACCGCCTCTGGATACTCCACCGGTAGTTACCACTGACAATCAACTGGCTAGCAAGAGTATGGACATACCACAAGAGGACACAAATCCTAACTCTGAAGTGTTATACACAATGAACATTGACACCCAAAAAGTCAATATTGTGGTAGATAAGGATACAATAGGGAAAACAGATATGGCTAATGAGCCACCGGTAACAGATAGTACTGAAGGTAAACCACCAGATGATAACACTGAGCAACAGGCAGAGCAACATGCTCCATCATAGCAACAGGTTCACATAGAGACAGTACCACCGGTAGCAGCCGAGCAATCCAAACCTTTGCTTAAAGAAATGGAAACACAAACTGACCTACCAGAGGTCACCACAAGCAAATAAATTGCTCCCACCAGTGGGATACAGATTGTTGGCCATTCAAATGTAGAATTCAAACCGACTAATGTGATAGAAGTTCTTTTGGATTCTATCAAAAAGATAACAGAATGTAGCTCACAAGCATACAAAGCAATAGATGATACCATTCCAATTTTGAAAATGATAGCACCTAAGTGTAATATAGATAATAAAGATTCTTTAGGTCAACTTGACACTTTGTCTAAGTATATTACTGACAACATTGTGATAGTTGAACAAATAAAAGAGGAAGCATTCAAGGAGAGACTAGAAAAGGAAAAACACAAATTCTTTGAGGAGGAAATAAAGAAGTGTACAAGACAATTTGAAACACTTCTACTGGAACTGTGTAGTACACTGAAGGAATTTAAAACTTTGTATAGGGATACATGTAAAACTAATTTTTTGACAGTTGATATAGACCGGAAGATCAGCAAGATAAAGGAATAAATAAATCAACTAGCTCATAATTTCATTAATTCATCTGATTCATTATCAGTTTTTGAGCATAAAATAATAGGTTTTGAGGAAGAACTACTAAAGTTGGAAAGAGAAAAAGAAAGAATAAAAGGAAAGGCTAAAGATCTAAAATGGAGACTAAGTCCAGAATTGGACTACCTCGCGTCCTTAAGAAAAGAAATATTTGATGCTTTGATTCAAGGATAGAAAACATCGGCAGAGAAAATGCAACACCTCACCGATATAGTTTAGAGGACAGAGGCCGCAATAAAAGACAACAAAAAGTTCATTGAAAGCCTGAATCTGGTTTTGGCAGATCTTTTTCAGATTGTAACCAACTGGTTACAAGGATGAAATAAGAAAACACACTCAATTGACACTTTGACAACCTTTGTCATTGATGCCAAAGGGGGAGTAGTGGATATGAGAAAAATGATCAGCGAAAGACTAATCAGCTCAGGGGGAGTACACATATTCTGTTGGTACACAAAGTTCTGGTAAGACAATTCCGACAGACTCTTTTGGATAACAATATTTGGATTTTTCTCATGAGTGTTGCCATCAATGCCAAAGGGGGAGATCGTTGGTAAATGCACACTCCAATGAGATATTGTAGGTGATTGAAGGTTTTGTCATTGATGGTAACCTTACAATCCTATGACACCAGCAAGACAATTTACCGACACTAGCAAGGTCAGACTCTACATCAACACAAAGACCACCGACACCGGCAGTGAAAGGAAGCATACTGACACAGAAGCCGACAGTAATTTTGTTTATAATATATTTTATTAATTATTGTAAAATCATTCTAAGTGAACTTGGCAAGTTGTAAAATGACTTATATATACAAGAGATCATTGTAGAACATTTTGTAGAGAGATGGAGGGAGATTATTAGGCAAAATAAGGCAGACCTATTATGCGAATTATAGGTTAAGGGTTTATGTATAAAGTAGAGCTATAAACTGGTATTGGATCTGGCATAGTAGATGCTATTTTGAAGTAGTACAAGACATTGGATTTATATAATCAATTTTGTAAGTCAGTGAGAGTTCCCATTTTGTAATTGTGCAGTGAGATCTAGGCACTTAGCTTTCCTGCATGTCCAGGCCCCTCTTGTAGTAGTAATATTCTCTTATTGGTCAGTAAGTGAATATTGTGGGTCACAAATCCCATTGAGGTTTTTCCCACACCGTGTTTCCTTGTTAAAGTATTGTGTTATGGTGTGTTTTTCATGTGGTTGTTGTTATCTCTCTTTATCACATTATTTCTTGTTTACCGATACACTCTATTAATATGCTTTACATATTTTAAGCTAAGAAAATCTTTCAACTAGTTAGATACTGATTCACCCCTCCTCTCAGTATCTGTGGGAATCCTAACTATAGAGATATCTTTGTGTATTGTCGTCAATGTCGTGAATAGAGATTTGAAGGGTGTGATTGCAGATGTAAAGAAACTGAAGTGGATCTACCTTGTCATTGAGTGTTGTTATCATATCAGTGTATTACCTGTTGACTTCTAACCATTTCAGCAATTGGAAAATCCCTTTACCGGATAGCTTTAACAAGCTTTTTGTAAATCCTTTAACAGGGTGACTCAAAATCATTGAGTTCTTCAAATCCTCTTACGAGGTAACCTTTAACAGTGTTTTAACCTCTAACTGGGTATTTAGCCATCCCTTAACTAGGTGATCCCTAGAAGGATCGATTCCTAGCAGAACCTGTTGTAAAGTCTTTAACCGGACTAGGCTCCTAACAGAGCGAACTTAAGAAGAGTTCAAGAAAAACTTGTGGGTATTCATCCCCACTGTGGTTTTTCGCAATTGGGTTTTTACATGAGAAAATCAGTGTGTTATGTGTGATGCTTTTTCATGTGATGATTTAATGTTTTCTGTTAAGCAGTAATGCATGTTGAGCTAATGGTCATTATATATTTAATGTATTACTTTCTTAAGCATATGGGTGAAGTTGAGTTGAGATATTAGGTTTTGAGAAGTTCTAAGTGTTACTGGTTTATGTCTTTTACAGTTTTACTATGTTTTACCAGTATTGTCTTGGTTTAGGTTGGTGATGTTGTTTGTCAGTTAATGCAGTCTTTGCAGTTTAAGTTGTCAGAGAAATTTTTGTCTGTACTGATTCAGCCCCCCATCTTAGTACCTCTTGAGTATTTACTGTTCATCATTATTCATCACATACACATCTAGCACAATTAACTTTTCCATATTTAAATCCGAAGGGTTTGACATCGACATGCCCTTAACCCTATTATTCCATAAATAATGAAACAAAGTAGTACCAGACATATAAAGCATGGTCGTTTTTCTACATTGGCTCAATAAATCTTTCTATGCCATTTCATTTGTATTCAAAGCAATGAAAGTGCCTGGCAGCAAATTTACAAATTCTTCTTTGTATTTCTTATCCTTCGTTTCCTTAGTGGCCTTGGGCTTGGAACCTCCACTTATCGTCGCCATGCTCATTTTAACTACAGGAGAAAAACTTAACCAATTTTCTAAAATTCTCCAACACCCAACACTCTGAATTCTCCAATGTTGTTGCAAAGCTTAATTCACTGGATTACCTCAAAGATAGAATGCAATTATACCAAATCTTGGCTCGATCATGCAATTTATGGTATTTAGGCACCGCCAATTCTCTCATTAATTGGCACACTTGCATGAACTAGCTAATGTGGCATTAATTCAAAGCTGAAGTATTGGAGCAAAATTTGAACTCATGCTCTTCTATTTGATTGGTGATTTCCATTCAAAACTTTTACAAAACTTGGAAAACAAGTCCATGTGTCAATCCCCATCTTTAATCGCACACTCGCAACCAGTTATAATAATTTGGAAAGTAACTAATGAGTTAGTGACAATGCTACCAAATCCTCTTAATCACAAGCTCACAACCCCTTTTACAAATCCTCAAATAATATCGCGAGAGAATGACAACCGTTGATCTTCATCAAGCCCTTTATTCGGAACCTTGCAACATCATTTGTAATATTCTTTCTTTACTTGCGAGCTGGCAACGACTGCAAATCTAACAAAACAACTTATTTCATCACAAGCTCATAACTCAAACATTAACTTGACTTGAACCCTTGCAAGCCCATAAAAACAAGACACTTAACCACCATCACATGCTTGCAACACTTTTTGACTTAAGACTTACAAAACCGCAAGCATGCGATGACCATAAAATTAGACCAAAACTTACCTATCGCTAGATCACAAAATACAATGCTAAACAACTTCAAAACTTGCGAGCAAGTGACCAAACCAACTAAGCTATGATACCAACCACCTCACATGATCACAAATTAAAATGACTTAACCGCGAACACCTCGCGACCTTGCAATAACATAAAATCACACCTAGTTGCAACCTTGCAACATAAAATGGTCAAGTGCAAAACATCTTGCGAGGTAGTGACAACTAAAATCTTTCAGTACTCACAAGCTAATGAGTTAAAATGAATTGATTACGAAGGACCTGTGAGCTAAGGATAACCATAAAATCTCAAACTATTTATCTCTTAACCACAATGACCTAGCGAGTACCAACAAAAATCGATAGTCGCTCACTCTCCAATGTTTTATGTTACCTTCATAAATAGGCATGAGCAGTGGCACAACATGTCCATTAATGACTTACTTGCTAACTCTCATGACTATAATACATGATATCAGACCAGCTCGAGACCTCGTAGCCATAGCAATTTCATTAACAATCTCCAGCTCACTAACATAAAATGCTAACACCCAAAAAGCTAGAGACCTCACGATTTAAATCCAAACCAACACTCACTAACTCTCCAATTAAATTGATAAACATGAAATTTATCTGCGAGTTAGAGATGAAACATTAAACATGTCTCATTGTCTAACCAACCATTTGACCATACTTGATGTTGACATGGACAAATAAATAGAGGACAACTCAGATTTTCAATGCATGACAACTTCGGTTTACTAGCCAACTAAGACAAAAAACAAACACAAAACCCTAATCGCCATGAACATGACCACAAATTGTGAAGAGATACTTCCAAGTTCCATAAAACTAGAGGATAAAACCATGACATGACTTAGCCAGAAATTTTGCAGTACTAAAGGAGTTGGCATTTTGGAAAAATAGAAAAAATGTTGTTCTAGCATCATGTTAAGCATTTAATGTAGAACAAAAGAAAGGTTCTAATAGTTATGCAATATAAATAATTTTATGGATCTTGTGACACAAATTGTTGCATTTCATGTTCAACATAATGTGGAACCAATTTACTAATAATTCAGAAACTAAATTCTAATTGTTTACTAATAATTCAAATTCACAATTAAAAATATGAAATAAGTATCCCAAGGAATACAATATCAAAAATCATCAATGACAACTATAGTATTGCAAATTGTAATATGACTCAATAACAGTAGTATAAATACCTATAAATTGACTACTAATTCACTTCAGTGACTCAGTCTGAGGCTTCTATATCCCAAATGAACTCAAGATCTGGAAACTGACTAGTACTAACAAGTTCATCTTCATTCTAAGTCGGGTATTCAAAATTTTCTTTATCTTCATGCTGACTTTGAGTCCGTGATCCATCATTTGTCTCAACACTAGCAGTAGCACCACCAGCTTTTAAAGTGTTGCACAACCCTCATCTTTCACACATGGAATTCCAGATTGCTAGTGCCCTATCATATGGAAAATATCTAACATTATACTGAGTTACAAATAACCTCAAGAAAGTTTCCAAATTTTTGTCTAATTTGTTTTTGATCTTTGATTTCAAAAGCCCTAATGCACTGAAAACTCTCTCATCTTCCACCGAACCCAATATCATTGTTTGCCATAAATCAGCAAGTTTGAAATATTCAGGTATTGCAATATGCAATACTTCACTTTGATCTATCATTTTCCAAAGCATTGTGATTGATTTAGGTTCAAATGGATTCTCCAAGTTATCCAACTGTTGCTTCATACACAATGCAAAGCATTTACATTGTTTTTTAAGATGATCTGAATTTAAAATTCCTTCTATTGGCTGTTCATTGCAATATGCATATTTTGAAAATGTCAATATCAATTCCTCTAGTTTTTTATTTAACACCATTGCATCATTTGGATTATCTCCTATTGAATGTCAAAATTGAGGATGCACACAACCCATGGCTTCAAGTATTTCTTCTCGTGGGAATCTTTCATGAATGTCAGATGAAAGTATATATGCAATAGACTTGAAATTATCACTAATAGATTTAACAATCCTGTCAAAATCTTCCATTTTAACTAGTAGTGCTCTGCTTCATTTGTCGTCTTAGATTGGTGCATTGGTATCTAGAATCCTTTTACAAAGACACATAACTCATTTTTTACATTGAAATGTAAAAAAAATTCAGCATGATTCAAAATGTGTAATTATCTGCCACCTAAAAAATTTTGGTCTTCGCCTTGTTAAATTTGAATATAGACCATCTAGGCCCAAGCATGTCATTTTACGTAGAGTGCTATACTCATTGATATACATAGTTCTATCTTGGAATTTATTACAATTTTGTTCATTGAATCCAGCATGGGGAGAAGACTAGCTAAAGTTAACAAAGTCACTATATCACTTAACTTATGTACGAGATCAGGAGCTTTGTCTACTGTGAGGCGTTGCTCATACATTAGTCTGATCAAGGATTGATATTCTATTAGAAATCGTTCCGCTGGTCCATGCAAGGAGATCCATCTAGTCTAAACATCCTTGAGAAGCTTGTTTCCTGTTGTTACTCCCTTAGCAAAAATCTAAAATTCTACAAAATGTTTAAGACTTCGACATAAGTATGAGAGGAGTTCATAGACCAGATCTTCAACTTTTGACACTATAGGGAAATTGCTTACAATTCTATATGCTAAATTCATTTGATGGGCCATGTAATGAATGCCAAGCCTGTATGGTGCAATACTAGTTTGTAATCCAACACAATGACCGGTTCTTTGACCTTGCATTACTACAGCTACATTAGATCCAACACACACCAACTTCTTAGCAATTGTCAAGTCATCCATACCAGCACTTTCATTCAAAGATTTCTTAACTTCCAAATATAATTTTTTGTTGTTGAATTGTCACTCATTTTATGAAAATAGAGTATATGAGCTTGATGGACATGTTCTTTTATGGTATACACATGCATACAGACCCAAGCAATGTTATCTACCACAATAATTTCATCTATGGATAATAAAATGAATTCTGACTCTTTTACACTCTCCTGTAAATTTTTCTTTTCCACCTCAGCGAGGTAGTTTGCCATTTCCCATCCAGCATTTATTGACCAATGTGACATAGGATAGTGAGGAACATTCAAAAAAGATAATAAATTACTATATTCTGGTAAATCTTTCATAGGATGCCCTCTCGACAGAATATGAAAAATAACACTCATCTGAATAGTCTTTGCCAGGTTTGCATCTTTCGATGCATGTTCAAGCCCAACCTTGATTGTATTTCCACTATTACCAGTCAATGTCATTTTGTGGTTATGCTCTTCATATTCCACGACATACTTAGCATGAAGATATTCTTCCTTTTATTTTCATCTTACTACTCGTGTTTCCTTTCCGTCTATGATCTATTTTTCATAAACCTTACCAATATGCTTTTCTATGGTGTCAAGATTTGGCTACATCTTCTTCTCTCTTTTAGTTTTCTAGATACAAATCTTACACCTGCATTCTATTAGTTGTTCATCATTGTTTGGGACCACTTCAATGAATGGGTACTTTGCTACCCAATAAATCTTAAAACTCCTTGTCATTTCCCACTCCTACCCCATTTTTACTTTCCTTTCTCTTTTCTTCCTACCAACATCATCTTGAGTACTAGAATTTGCATCCGAGTGAATTATTTTATTGTGTGTACCCCTTAGAACATCTTCTGCCATGTCGGTATTGTCATCCTCATTTGATGCATTTAGCTCGATGACAATCCCACCTTGTGGTGGTGGTGGTGAGCTACTGTGAATGGATTCTGCAACTGCAGAAGTTGATGGACCAGAAACTTTTCCAATTCAAAAGTAAGACTTTATGGTAGTATCTTTAAGTTTTGGGCATTTTGATGACCTCCCAATCCCTTCAATTTCACCGCCCTGAGGAGTCTTACCCTTGTCTGACATCCCAATCCCTTCAACACCCCGAGGAGTCTCGGTCTCACCCTTGTCTGACATCTGAATCCCTTCACCACCCTGAGGAGTCTCACCCATGTCTGAATCTTGAGTCTTGACCTCTCACTACAAATTAAAACTAATACTATCAAGTATGAAGAAATGATTACTCACCTTTATGCCTTCTCAATTCTCTGAATCAAGAACAAGGAATGTTTGGGCCTATGTTGTAGGATTGTAACTCTAACCCTTCACCCTACAATCAACTTCGACATTCCAACTCAAATTGCAGAATTTCAATCGAGAGCTCCAAAATTTACTAATCAGACAAGAAAAAATTGTAAGAAAGAGTGTTTCAAACTTTCAATTGTATTTATATCAATCCATGATTGCATTTTTGGCGAATTCCATGGGCATTTCAAAATGCATCTTGATTTAAGCAGGGCAAAATGGGTCCTCAAATTCTTATAAAGTTTTAATTGATATTGGCGAATTGGGCCTCATTATGCTTAACGTCAAATTTAACAATAGGTGAAATTGGCCAATTCATGCAATGAACATTTAATTTACTGTTGGCGAAATAGGTCCTGGGTACAGGGTTGTTTACTATTTTTGGCGAATAAAGAAGGTGATCTAATACCCACTTCTTAGTGTTCTAGGCAAATATTATGGGCATGCACGTTGAATGGTGTGTGGTCAATGGTGAAGCCAGAATACAATGGACCATTAACCCTGAAATTCTAGGCAATTTGACAATTGTGTTGCCCCAGAGTCTTCTCCATTTCCTGAAAAATAAAATCATGGAATTGGCCAATTAGAAAAGATTCACTAGTTAAAAAATCTCTACCTATAAATACAGATCATCAACCTTATTAACAATCTTGGCTAAACCCTAAACCCATAAACCCATAATTACAAAAATTACATCACACGATACCACCAGACCAATATTATGATTTACATTACATAGCATGGACCTAAATTAAGTAACCAAACAATTATATCCATCAGGGATTCCGCTAAGACCAAAATCCAACACGCTTCACTTGTTGGTAGAAATGCTCAGTGAAAGTTTTATAGGATCCAAATAGGACCACCATAATAGCACACCATCCAATGCACAATCGCCAAATACTCGAGATATGATTAAGAAGAACAAACATAATGAAATAAACAAATTCTATAAGACAGACCCACTAACCAAGTCACCAAGACAACTGACTGGTAAAGCTAACCGGGAATGCCAGAAGCTGGTGAAGCCAAAATCTAGTCAGTAAAAGCATAAACCAACCGGTAACTAGAAATATGAAAAGTGATAACTAAATCATGAAACCACCAGGATATAGCAAGCATGTAACTATCAGAATAAGCATCCAAAATCAATTCCAGAGGTTTGATCATACCGAATCAGAATCAAAGCTAGAACCAAAAAGATCACCAAGACTAGCTAGGACAGATCCAATCAGGATACATTGTTGACATCAATGACAACACTTAACCAAATCCAACATATTGCAAAAAATATCCCCCTTTGGCATTGATGGCAACACTGAATATGAAAAACATCCAAATGCCAAGGAATGCAAACAATATCCAAAACCATCAAAAGATCTAGCATTTTTCACATGCATACCTTCTCCCCCTTTGACATCAATGACAAAGGATGGATACTAAACCAAGAGTACTGAACCAAATAGTTGACTACTCCCCCTGAGTAGCAGAACCATCTTCATCAACCCGAATCAGAAAAGTATGTTTGATAAGCTCTCAAGATTGATGCATCTGTGCATCTCAAGTCTCTTTGAGAGGGTTGGTAACTCCCAAATAATCTCTGAGGTATTCAAAAGTGTCTTTAGGAAATGGTTTCATTAGAATATTTTCAATATTTTCCTTAGTAGGCACATAAACCAATCTTACTTCCTTTGCTTCAACGTTTTCCTTCAAAAAATTATACCTTATAGAGAAATACCAGATTCTTGGACATATCAATAGCAGTAGTATTATCATAGTGAATAACAATAGGCTCATCATAACTTACCCTTATATCCTTTAACATCTGTTTCATCCATAAAATCTTAGTACAGTTGGTAGCAGCTGCAACATATTCTGCTTCAGCTATAGACAATGAATTGCGTGATTGTTTCTTACTAAGCCATGAAACCAATTTCTTCTCGAGAAAGAATGCACCACCAGTAGTGCTCTTTTGGTCATCCACATCTCCTACCCAATCAAAATCTGTATATGCACATAATGTGAAGTCATTATTCTTTGGATACAATAACCTAAAGTCTATTATAACTGCCAAATATATGAATATCCTCTTGACAACAATATCATGAGTTTCTCTAGGATCTTCCTGAAATATAGAAGCAATACAAACAAAATTTGTTATATCAGTTCTTGTCAAAGATAGGTATACCAAATGACCAATCATTAATTTGAATCTTCTCGGGTTCACTTTAGGTGACTCATCATCCTTTGACAATTTACAACTAGTTATCATAGGAGTACCGATAGGTTTAGAACTCTCAAGTCCAAATTTCTTAAGTAATTCCTTCACATACTTAGTTTGACAAATGAAAATACCTTTATTAGTCTGAGTAATCTACAAACCTACGAAAAATTTCATCTCACCAATCATAGACATTTCAAATTCATTCTTCATATCATTAGCAAATTCCA
The DNA here is from genome assembly GCF_030272615.1 of Cryptomeria japonica. Taxonomy (NCBI): domain Eukaryota; kingdom Viridiplantae; phylum Streptophyta; class Pinopsida; order Cupressales; family Cupressaceae; genus Cryptomeria; species Cryptomeria japonica. Next base: position 232,783,817 of record NC_081406.1, read on the forward strand.
TGCATAGACCCTCTTTTCCTCCAAAAATCGTATCATCCACAAAGACTTCAATAATAAATATATCATCATGCTCAATTTTATAATATATTACTATCAGCATTACCTTTACAGAAACTAAGTTTTGAAAGATTCTTATCCAATCTAGCATACCATGCTCCAGGGGCCTATTTTAGTCCATATAAAGCTTTCTTCAATCTGTAAACCATGTCCTTGTCCTTTGATAAAGAAAATCCATCAGGTTTTTCAAACTAAACTTCCTCTTCATTATCTTCATTTAGAAAAGCACATTTAACCTCCATTTGATATACATTGTAGTTCTTGTGTGCAACATAAGCAAGAAAAAGTCTTACCGCCTCAATTCTAGCAACCCGAGCTTAAGTTTCCCCATAATCAATTCCTTCTTCTTGTGAATAACCTTTGCAAACTAGTCTCACCTTGTTCCTAACCACTTGACCTTCCTCATTCAATTTATTCCTAAAAACCCATTTAGTTTCAATAATATTCTTGTCTTTAGGTCTAGGTACAAGTTCCCATGTCTTATTCTTTTCAATATGATCTAATTGATCTTCTATTGCTTTTATCAAATTTTCATCCTTACTTTCCTCAATAACATATTTTGGTTCAATTTGAGAAATTAAACATACCTCTTCAGTAGCTAACCTTCTCCTAGTCATCACACCTTTCCTTTTATCTCCAATAATTTGATCTTTAGAATGATTTATCTTTACATACCTTGGAGTCCTTGAATTTTCTTGATTTTCTAGCTCATTCTACTATTCCTCTATCACTGTTGAATTTTTTGATGCTATCGGTGTCACTGGTTCACTATTCTGAATTGATTCTTGCATTACTGGTTCAGGTCTAATAAATTCATCTTCTGGTCCATAATTATATGCTCTAATTTGATTATTGCCATGCTCATTCACCTTGACATTTATGCTTTCCATTATCCTATGTAATCTTTTGTTATAACATCTATATGTTTTTCTTTTAGTAGAATAACCCAAAAGTATTCCTTCATCACTTCTAGAATCAAATTTTCCTAATGCATCATCTTTTCTAATGTAACATTTGCTTCCAAAAATTCTAAAATATCTGATAGTAAGAGTATGGCCAAACCATAGTTGATAAGGAGTCTTATCGGTATCACCTTTAATGTGTACTCCATTAAAAGTGTATATATAGGTATTGATAGCCTCTATCTAATAGATATTAGGTAATTTAGCTTCGGTCATCATAGTCCTTGCAGCATCCAAAATTGTTCTGTTCTACCTTTCCACCAATTTATTTTGTTGTGGGGTTCTAGGTGCAAAAAGTTGTCTCCTAATACCATTCCTTTGACAAAAGTTGTTGAACTCACTGTATGTAAACTCACTGCCATGATATGATCTTAAGCACTTTATCTCTAGTCGTATCTTAGTCTCAACCATAGCCTTAAAGATTTTGAATTTCTCAAAAGCTTCATATTTCTGTTTGAAAAATGCCACCCACATAATTGTAGAATAGTCATCAATAAGTAACATAAAATATCTATCACCTTGAAAAATTTTAGCCCTTGCCGGTCCACATAAATTAGTATGAATAAGATCAATAATTTCATTAGATTTATCATGTATACTTCTAAAAGAAGTTCTAACTTGCTTCCCCATTTGACATTCTCTACATACCGGATTATGAGGTTTAACAATCTTGGGCAAATCTTTGATAGCCTGTATTGAATTGATCTTTACTATGCAATCAAAATTAACATGACAAATCTTCTGATGCCATAACCAAATTTCATCAATCTGAGAAATCAAGCAAGTCTTCTCACCAGACTTCAAATGAAAGATATTTCCATTGGTTTGAGTTTTGGAAGCAATCTCCAATCCAGATTTATTAATGATCTTGCATTTTCCATCCTTGAATTGCAAATGAAAACCTCTATCGACTATCTAACCTACACTTAAAATATTATGCTTTAATCCTTCAACATAATAAATATTATCAATATTAGTCTTACCATCCAATGATATTGTTCATTTTTCTTTGATCATGCATGCCTTATTGTCTCCAAATCTGACCAAACCACCATCAAAATCTTGCAATGATAAGAACTATCTTCTGTCACCATTTAAGTGATGCAAGCATCCACTGTCTATAACCCATTCATTCTTCTCTTCAATTTTAGCAGCCAAGACCTTTTCCTCAGTATGCATTGGTTCAATGACAAATTCCAGAGATTCATCATTGATAGCAATAAAGACCCAATCTTTGCCAGATGAGGCACCATTACTAGATCCACTCATAGGTTCATCATCATCATCATCATCATAAATACCATCATCATCACCAGCATAAGAACACAATTGATCCTTATTTCTTTTTAATCCATGTCTACTTTGATATTCAGGATTAGGCTTATAATTCCTCACAAATCTTTCATGATTCATAGTAGCTCTTTCAAGACATCCAGATACAAAATGACCAATCTTAGTGCATGAAAAATATTTAAAAGGAACTTTACCTTCATACTTACTTCCAACTCATCCTTTAGGAGTTCTTCTAGCAATCAGGGCTTCCATCTCTTCAAGCTCTCTTTCTTCTTTCTCAGTTTCCTCCATATCCTTAGCATACATTTGTTTCCAATCTATATTTTGATTACCAAAGGTAGATGCTTTAAATATAGTCTCAGTTTTAGCAGCACTCTGATCTCCAAATTCTTCAAGTTCAAAGCAGTCAATTTCCCAAGTAGTGTATCTCTAGTCATACGGGTACTTGACATTGTCCAAAGTTCATTGATAGAAGTAGCCTTCATTTTGTAAGCTGGAGGTAGAACTCTTAGAAATTTTGACACTATCTCATCTTCACTAACATATCTACCACAATATTTGATACCCATGACAATATCATTGACTCTATCCATGAAAGAACTTATCTTCTCATCTTCTTCCATCTTTAAAGTTTCATATCTTACTCGAAAACCTTCAAGTTTAGCAATATTCATAGCCTGATCACCTTCATAAATAGTTTCAAGATTTGTCTAGATCAACTTAGCATTCTCCAACTCTACGACATTCAATAGATTTTCATTAGATAGGGCACTTAACAATGCTTCTTTTTCTCTTACATCATTTTCAGCTCTCTTCTATTCATCAACAGGTGTCAGTGTTCTAGAATTAGGATCATGAGGTATATACCCTTTCTCCACTATCTCCCAAACTTCAGCTCCAAGACATCTGGGATGAATCTTCATTAACTCCTTCCATACATTGTAATTTGTACCATCAAATCTGGGAGTCTCCTTCTGGTAAGGATTGAAAGTAGAACCTGATGTAGTTGCCATCAAATCTCTTCAAGCAGTTAAGCTTTTGTAGAGAGGTCCTCACTCTGATACCAATTGTTGGAATGCACTTATATCCATAGTAAACTGAGAGGGGGGGGTGAATAAATTTACTAACAATAACAACAATTAGTTTAATTATAAACCTTAAATCGAAGCACAACCCAATGAAGAATATAACATGAAAGCACAACACACATAACACCAATACTTTGATGTGGAAAACCTAGATAGGGAAAAACCATGGTGGGAAACCCTACCTACAATCAGATGAATACGCTCTAGTAGTATTATAAATAATTACAATGGGGTTTGCACATGAAAAAAGGCCAATAGCCTATAGCGCAATGCTAATCACAAAGGGAAGTCTCACTGACTTACAAAATCATCAGGCTATAATCTGGAAAACAATGAACTATGAAAGTAGCATCTACAAATGCCTCATATAGTTCTAGTTAAGCATTGATGTCTTCTCTGTAATACAAAACCTTTCCATCCTTCACCTAAATGATATAACTCTATTGACATTTAATTATTTCTCTGATAATGCATACTTAACCAACCATAACCATCAATCTATATCAATTACATGGACATGTCACCTATAAATATAGATCATCAACCTTATTGACAAGGTCATAAACCCTAAACCTATAAACCCATAATTAAAAAAATTACATCACACGATACCATCAGACCAATATTATGATTTACATTACATAGCATGGACCTTAATCAAGTAACCAAATAATTATATCTGTCGGGGATTCCGCTAAGACCAAAATCCAACACACTTCACTTGTCGGTAGAAACCCTTAGTGAAAGTTTAACCATATCCAAATAGGACCACCATAATAGCACACCATGTTAGAATCAATGATAGTCCCAAAGATACTAAGAGGGGGGAGTGAATCAATGTCTAACTGGTTAGCAAAATATTTGACCTTATTAAGAACTTTATATCCCAAAATAGTGTACTAGTAAATAAGAATTAATGCAGCAAATAAGAATAATAGAGACAGCATAGAGAATACACCATAACACAAGATATTTAATGAGGAAACCTGGTGTGGGAAAAAACTGGGTGGGATTTGTGACCCACAATATTCACTCACTGGCCAATGAATAAATATTACTTACAATGAGTGGCCTGCACATGCAAGAAGGCTAGCAACCTAGAGCTCACTGCTCAATTACAAAATAGAAGTCTCACTGACTTACAAAATGGATTATCAAAATCTAATACAATGTACTACCTTAGATCAACATCAACTATGCCAGGTTCAGTACTGGTTTAAGCTCAGTCTATTACCAAAAACCTTCACTATCAACTATATCACCTTATACAAAATATTATCTATATTCACTCATATATCTCCTATCATCCATCTACAAAATGACCTATAAGATTTCATACATATATATGAGTCTTACAATATTCCATGTTGGCTTTTACAAAAGATAATTATAATATAAAATAATAAACAAATTTAATTCCATGTCAGCTTGCGTAACAATATGCATTATTGTTGTTGTCAGTAAAGTGCCTGCCGATGTATGTAGAAGTTTATTGCTGATGTCGGTAACTGCCAGTGGGTTGCTAGGTAATTGCCAGTTGGTTGCCATAAATGACAACATCAACTATTCTAATAAGAGTGTATAATGCCAACAATCTCCCCCTTTGGTATTGATGGAAACACTCATGAGAAAAATCCAAAAACTGTTCCAAAAACTAAAGTCCAAAAAGATGTGCTCCCCCTAATCAAATGATCTCCTTTGAATAAGTATTTTTCTCTCCACTACTCCCCCTTTGACATCAATGAGAAAGGTTGAAAAAAATAGTCAAATGAGTGCAAATATTTCACCTCAAAGTCTGTAACCGATTGGTTAGAATCTGAAAGATATATGCTAAAACCAAATTTAGATTTTGCATAAACCTTTTATTGTTATTTAGGGTTGCCTCAGTATGTTGGATCGTGTCAGTGAGATGATGCATGTGATCTTCTGGTGATCATTCTCCCTGAAGTAATGCCTTAGATATTTCTATTCTTTGAGAAATAAGATTTTCCAACTTAGGACCAAGTTTATTCTTAAGCTCTCTGGCATTAGACCTTATCCTTGCCTTTTCTTTCTCAAGTTTCTCTAATTTTTCTTCAAAACCTACCACCTCTTGCTCAAAAACTGATATGTGATTAGATGAACCAATTATGTTATTAGCTATGTCATCGATTTCCTTTTATATTTTTCTGATCTCCTTGTCTATGTCCTCTGTCAGAAGGTTAGGTTTACATGTTTCCTTGTATAGCTCTTTGTACTCCAAAATTGTAGAGTTTAGTGTCGGTAATAATGTATTCAGTTGTTCTGTGCACTTCTTAATGGTTTCATCAAAGAATTTGTTCTTCTCTTTTTCAACTCTTTCCTTTATTGTATCCTCATTCACTTTATCAACCATTATTACATTGTCAGCAATAAATTTGGACAATGTGTCCAATTGGCCTAAAGAATTATTAATATGTTCTATATTACAATTTGGTGCAATAATTTTAAGAATAGGTATAGTGTTATCAATTCCCTTGTAGACTAATGCATTGCAATCCGTTATCTTTTTAATTGAATCCAAAAGTACCTCTGTAACATTGGTAGGTCTTAATTCACTTGTTGAAGTGCTGGATGTCTGACCAGTTGCCTTTATTACCTTTGTGCTTCCATCAATTGTAACCATTTTACTTGTGTTTACCTCCAGTGGACCAGTCTATGTTTGCATCTCAACTAGCAAGGGTTTCTTAGACCTTTTTGATGTCTTAGTGATTGTCAATTTCTCTACCTCAGTATGTACCTCTATCTCAGTATGCACCTCTTCCTTAGTATGTACCTCTTCCTCATTTCTCAGTAAGTTATATCGGTATCTCAGTCTCTGGTGGCCCTGTGCTAACATCTGTTCCTTTAGTAGGTTTCTCTGTTTGGGTTGGGATCTCAACCTCAGTAGTCTCTACCAGTTTCTCAGCCAAGTTGCCACTATCAACATTGCCTTACTTAACCTATGCACTATCCTTATCTACAACAATATTCACTTCCTGAGTATCCACATTCATGGTGAAGATTATTTCAGATTCAAGATTAGTATCATCATGTGTAACATCTTCAGTGTTAATAACCAATGGATCATTGGTATGTATCAATGCAGTATCCAAAGGTGGCGATAAGTTGTCAGTAATCTTAATGTTTGGAATACCACCAATTTTACCTTTGCCCTTATCCTTATCCTTTTGATATACTTTAAATGTTTTCTTTGGTCGGTTCATTTTCTCTTGCTTTTCCTTCTCTATAAAAAATATATCCCATTTATCAGCAGTCTCATCTACAATCTCTTTCACTCTACCTGCCATTAAACTTTTTTGCAGGTGTCCACTGGAAAAAATAGATCGGTTAGCCTTAGAGATTAATTCATCAATTTACTCTTTTGAATTTACAGGATGTACAACTAGAATTTTTTCAACTTTTAGTTTCTTAACTAATTCCATCACTGCAATCCTTTTGCCTCTAATCTCTTATACAGATCATTTGGTAGGTCATCCACAACTTCAGTTAAAACCTTTTTTTATATGTCCAGATGTAAAATTATACTGTTCTCAATGCTTTCCCTATCTGAATCATTAAATGTGTTATACAATTGGTGTACATTGGCCGAATTTCCATCATCAGTTATCTCATTTAGTAAATCATTCGAGGAAGGGGTAATAGGTTGTTGTTTCTTCTTTGGTGTTAGTTTCTTTGGTGGTCCCCTTACTAACTGTTGTTTCTTCCTTAAAGTCCTTATTCTCTTAGGTGAAGGAGGGGGTACCGGTGAAGGTTTTCTCTTCCTCCTTTCAACTCTTTTGAACTAAGCTACCTTGTCACTGTCAGTTCTAGATGATGTGCCAACCGCTGAAATATGTGCCTCCGGTTGAAGTCCTTCAAGTTCACTGGCCGATATCCCACTAATGTTCATTACATTTTTTTTTATTTCCTTAACTTGCTTAGAACCATCTCTAATAAACTTTTCTCTTTTCTTCCTTTGCTTCAATGTATTTACATCACTTTCAATAGTCTCAACACTACCAATAACTTGTTCTAATGGTTCTCTGGGTGCATCCAATAAAGCTTTATCATATGTCTCCAAAATGTTAAGATTTACTTCATATCCCATTTCAGTTACCTAGAAAGTCCTAGGGAGTACAACCTCCATCCATATCTCATCTCTCTTGATAAAAAAATAAACTTATTTGTTATATTTGTCCACTACACTCTGTGGTAGCCTTTCTCTAGTTTTCATTTTTTCTTGGAAATTTTTTTAGTATTCAATTATGTTGTTGTCCCTTGTAGTTCCCATGTTAGTAAAAGCTTCTTGTAATTGTTTTCCTATCGGCATTTCATATCCAAAGTCTTTAGATCTGGTACCAGGGATTTTCTTAGTGAAATACATCATTAAACATACCAAAATATTTCCAAAGCAGAATATCCCTTTCTTATCTCCTTTAATATTTTTCAGATTATTAATGAGTTCATCTTTCACCCACTCACACACATCTATCATTGCATTGTTGTTAACCATCTCATAAGCACTGTTAATACAAAGACTAGAAATTGAGTTTAGCCTGTTAGCATGTGTAGTCATGTAACCTAGCACCATACTCACAAAAATTACATTGATGTCTTTGATATCATTCACTCTCCGTGATCTATTGTCAGATGTTGCTCCAGTTAGGGTCATCACTTTGTTGTTAGTAATCTTCTTTGTTTTGTCAAGTTTGCTACTGATTGAGGGTAAACCAGGTACTACCCTAATTGCTTGTTGGGTTATTTTGCAGACAGAATCCAACCATAAAAATTCTCCATGTTCTCTACTCAAGACAATTCTTATAACTTCCTCTGGAAATTGGGGAATGTTCAGTATCTCCACAAAACCTAGAGTTTCTATAATCTTGTGTTTGGGTTTCACAACACCATTTTCGTCACAAATCACCTTAGTAAACATTTTCATCAACTCCTCATAACCTAGTTCTTCTATATTGCAATGTATGTAAATTCTAAGGTCTTTTGCAAAAGCTACACCTTTAGGAATGTTTGAAAATGCCCCTACAAAGTCATCTTGCTTAGCTACTTTGGGAATTATTTTAAATACGAGCCTAGGGCATTTCACATTTTCTATAATAGTAGGGTTTCGAATAAACTCAGGAGCAGAAGAAGAAGCCATTGAAAAATACCTTTAGGTGCCTAAAAATATTCCAAATGCTTGAAGAAATCACTTTGCACCTTTGCCTTGAATGCCTTCACTCTGATTTCCCGCTCTTTGGTAATTTGAATTCTTGGTGAGTCGAAAAAGAGGGAAATTAGCTGATTTATAATGACATTTCTCTTACCAACTGCATTAAATGCTCAAGGGTTAAGTGAAAACTTAACACATCTGTCGGTAAAGAAGAAATCTATCTTCTCACCATCGATCGAGGGTGATCTGCATGATTTTCAACTAGTTGCAATACCCCCAAAGGGTTACTTCTTAGTTGGATGAAGAATCTCCTACCGGTGGAGGATCACTTTGTTCTACTAGTATAGAGATAGTTTCATCAACATTCTGATCTCTCTTCCCAATCCATTGCTTTAAAAATTCTTGCTTTACCTCACCTACCTTTTCTTTGCCTTTCAAACTAGATCCTTTATTGTTCGCCGGTGAAGTCTTGCTTCTACAAAATTTTGCAATATGTCCAATTTTGTTACAAGCATAACAAGTCACATTATTCCTCTAAATAGCCTTTCCATATCCTATGCTAGTTTGTGTTCTGCATTGATTAGATAAGTGTCCATATCTTCCACAAACATAGCATTTCACATTCATTTTGCAATTTTCTGAATTATGACCAACTTGGTTGCATTTGAAACATTGACTGGTGGGTGCATTAATATTCTGCTTGTTTCTAAATCTACATTGATTTTATCTATGACCATATTTGTTATAATTGAAACATTTTCCATTAAAATGATAAGCATTAGGTTGTCTTACCAGGTTGTTCTGATCTAGATTGTTTGCAGTACTTCAAATCCAAGTCCATTTGTATCTCCATTAAGTTTCTGACTTTTCAGCATGTCATCAAGATCCTCTGAACTTTTCTTGAATTTCTCTTTGTGTTGATTTGCAATAGCCAACTCATTTTCTAGAATATCCTTTTGTCTCATAAGCTCAATTTTATCATGTTGCTTATGAATCAGATATGTCTTTAACATATCATTTTCATGACTAAGTCTTATATTTTCATTTCCAGCATCATTGAGTCTTCTAGTCAAATCTTCTTCATTCTTCTTCCTATCTTCAATATCTTTACATAACCTCATAGTCATATCTTGCATTTCATTCTTCATATTACAATTTTCTTGTCTCAACTTGTTTGCAAGTTCATTAAGAGTTTCTTTTTCCTCATCATCTTTCTGCATTTTCTCATGAAGTTCTTTTCTTTTATTTTGTGCTATAGCAAGGTTCTCGTGAAGTCCTTTAATGAAATCTTGTGCAGTCCTCAGATCATCTTCAAGTTTGATATTTTTCAATTTCCCTGCATCATAATCTACAAGCTCCTTCCAATTGTTTCCTTAAGTTCACCATCTATACCAGTGTCAAAATCTTCCTAAAGTTGTTAGGCTTTTGAAAATAGAGGACCAGGCTCTGATACCAATTGTTAGAATCAATGTCTAACTAGTTAGCAAAATATTTGACCTTATTAAAAAATTGTATCCCAAAATAGTGTACCGGTAAATAAGAATTGATGCAACAAATAAGAATAATAGAGACAACATAGAGAATACACCATAACACAAGATATTTAAGGGGGAAACCTAGTGTGGGAAAAACCTCGGTGGGATTTGTGACCCACAATATTCACTCGCTGACCAATGAATAAATATTACTTACAATGAGGGGCCTGCACATGTAGGAAGGCTAGCAGCCTAGAGCTCACTTCTCAATTGCAAAATAGAAGTCTCACAGACTTACAAAATGGATTATCAAAATCCAATACAATGTACTACTTCAGATCAGCATCAACTATGCCAGATTTAGTACTAGTTTAAGCTCAATCTATTACCCAAAACCTTCATTGTAAATTATATCACCTTATACAAAATATCATCTAGATTCACTCATATATCTCCTATCATCCATCTACAAAATGACCTATAAGATCTCATACATATATATGAGTCTTTAATAATATGCCATGTCATCTTTTACAAAAGATAATTATAATATAAAACAATAAAAAAAGTTCATTCCATGTCGCTTTGAGTGTCGGTATGCATTATTCCCGCTACTGGTGAAGTGCCTGCCAGTACGGGTAATTGTCAGTGGGTTGCCAGGTGATTGCTAGTTGGTTGCCATCAATGACAACATCAACTATTCTCATAAGAGTGTAGAATGCCAACACACCATCTAATGCAAAGTCACCAAATGCTCGAGATATGATCAAGAAGCACCAACAAAATAAAAGAAACTGATTCCATAAACCGAACCCAAAATCCACCGACCAAGTCACCAAAACAACATATCGGTAAAGCTACTTGGGAACACCAAAAGTTGGTGAAGCCAAAAGCTAGCTGGTAAAGGAATAAACCAACCGGTAACCAAAAATACCAAAAATGATAACCAAATCATGAAACTACCAGAATATAGCAAGCATGTAACTATATTCCTCAAAAATGTGGTATCAACCTGCAATAGAGAAGAACACTTCAAACACACACATGAAAAATTGCATTAGAGTTAGAAATCAAAACAAAACAAGTTGAACAAATCTAAACTCTTTAAAGAATTTCCATGCTCCTCTATCTCTAAAGTTCTCTAAGATTCAAGGTGACCCTCACTTGGAAGAGCACTTGATCCTCAAGATAACAACCTAGAGAACAAGATTTAAATGATGATTCTAATATAAAAATGGAAATGTAGCTAATATATTAGTGATTACTTAGATATGGAAGTAGATCATGGTAGGATGCAAGATGTTGATATGAAGCTAAATAACATGAAAATGATTATATTAAACTAGCATATAAAATGAAGCTAACATGATATTACTAAACGATATGCAAAATTAAATGATCTAATTACTATTATTAAAGAGATTAATGATGCTTGATGAAATGAGTCTATAAGTTTGATGCACAAAGACTTGGATTATGAAAATGAAGAATGAGATCTCTATTCATAGGGAAAATAGGGCAATGAAGGGTTGAGATTGAATAATCTCAACAAGGGCCAGGATTGAAAGTTATCAATCCATGTTTATAATTTTCACCAATGAAATGGTGAAAATTATCAATAAGAAGTTGCTTGCGAGGAGATGAAAGAGGCATTAAATGCCTGAGAAGACATGGAGGTTACCTTAGGAGGTAAGGGTTAAGGTTAGGTTAGGGTTATCCATTGGATAAAGCTTTTACCCAAGGGGTAAACTCTTGTACAAGGGTTAATAGGATAACTAGGGTCAAAGCCATAAGTGCTTGATGAGACCCTTGGGTTAGATGAGGGTTAAGTTAGAAAGAAAGTCTCTAACCATGTGGGGAGGGTTGAGTTAACGATTAATGGTTTAGAAGACTTTAAAGGTTAACTTGTTGAGGACATAAAGCCTTTAATGCATTTCAAAGACATTGAGACATTTTTGAGAAGTAACTTCTCTTAAGGAATGTGAAAATGTTTAAGAGATGGATTAGGTTAATTAAGATAGAATTAGAAGAATCTAGAAGGTTCTATAAGAGGTTTAGGAGGCAAAGGGAGATGTAGGATTTTGCAAGTGGGTGGGGAAAAAAGAATTTAATCAAAATAAAATTAATTTATTTTAATTTTTGTTGCAAAAACTCGCATTTGATAGATTTAAATAAATATTGATTTATTTAAATGTGATTTTTAATTTTGCAAGTGGGTGGTTTTAATTTAAATGTAAATTTAATTAAAAATGTCTAGAAGGGAGATTTTAATTAAATGTAGATTTAATTAAAATGACTAGAGGGGGAATTTAATTAAATATAAATAGAATTAAATGGCTAGGATAGAAACGTGGATTTAATCAAATCTTTAATTTGATTAATGGGCAAAATAGAAGAAAAGGGGATATTAATTAAATCTTAATTTAATTATTTGGAATAATTAAGGATAAGTAAATGAATAAAATTCACTTAATTAATTGTACAAATTTTAGGTGTTTACATTTTTCCCTCTTTGAGTTAACATGTGACCACATGTTGATTCAAAGAAAACGCTCAATTTATCATCAAAATTTTGCGATATGATGTTGTCGCCAAAGTTGTTAGTTTGATTCCCTCGACATGAAAAGTTGATATGATTTTGTTAATGTAAAGTTGATAAGAAATTTATGATGATATGCCCCCTCAGGCGATAAATTGAGAAAAATTGGATTTTTTGAAGAGATGGCATGAAGTATTGTGATATTTTGAAAAAAATGGTGATCTTTTTCGATTTTGAATTTTTATTTTATTTTTTTGGATTATTTAAAATTTATTGCCCAATAGAATTATTAAAAAAAAGATATGGAAAAAATGGAGTGAAGACTATGTTGGTATAGCACATACATGCACCACATGTCCACTAAGGCATCATAGACACCTGCATCAACATAGGCTATATAAGCCTCCAAGGGCCCATTTCTAGCTCATTTACACACTTGTGTTTGGAGCATTGGAGCTTGGAGGAGAGAGAGGAGATGGCACCCCCTATCAATGTCATCATTTCTAGAGAGTTCATTGATTTGAGAGGCCAACAGAGTATGGCCCATTGGTAGTTCGATTTTCTAACCCGACTTGTGAATTTTTAGCTTAGATTTTATATATTTTTGCAAGTTTTTTGAATTTTCTAGTCCTGCTAGGGTTTTTCGCGCTTTTTCTTTTTTTGCCACAGTTTTTGCACATATGATTTTTCATTTGGCGCATGTGATTTTAAGTTAGCGCATAAGAGTTGTAGATTAGCACATTTGAGGAACAATGTTGCGAATAGGAGTTGTAGATTAGCTCATATGATGGATCAAATAGTGCATATGAAACTGCGCATTTGATGGTTGTTTTAGCGCATATGAGACAATGAGTGTTTTGTGTGATTTTTTAATATTTTTGACATGTGCAATTATGATTTTTAGATTTGTTATGAAGTTTTGTACCCTGTCAAAGTGTCATTTTGGATCTAATGTGTTAATTTTGGTTGTTAATTGATGTTTATCATTATGAGTCTATTTTGTTAATTCAATTGTTGGTCTAGATCAGTTTGGGTCGAAGTCTATATGGTTCAAAGTTGATATGAGTTTGATTTGGATATAGGTCTTTGTTCAATATGGGTTTTGTTATCATTATGAGTCATTTTGCATTATTGGTCAATTTTACGTTATGGGTCTGATTTCGATATGGTTCTGAGTTCGATATGGGTCTAATTTAATATGAGTCCGAGTTCGATATGGGTCTAAGTTTGATATGGGTCTAAGTTCGATATGGGTCTAATTTTGATATGGGTTTGAGTTTGATATGGGTCTAACTGATTGATTAGATACCTGATTTGTCGATATGAGCCTAATTTTGATATGGGTCCTGATTGTGATATGGGTTTGATTCTGATATGGATCTTGATTTTTATATGGAACTTGAATTGTCGAATGTCAGATTGCATAGGATAGATGTATCTGATAGGATGATATCCATGTATTGATATAGGTCCATCAAGGAGTGCTCATGCTTTAGGAGAAATTTTTGAAGACTTTGCTGATGCAAGATCGATTAAGTGTCAATGATTTGGCAATCATAGAGGCTTGCAGTCTCATCCACTTGTTACACATGTTGCCCTATTGGAAGAATAGGGCACTACTCACTGTGTTGGCCGAGAGATGGCACAACGAGCATAACACCTTCCATTTACCAAAGGGTGAGATCACAGTGATGCCAAAGGACGTTTATCGGATTTTGTAGATTCTGATCATAGGTGAGCTTGTGGAGTATGATGTAGAGGAGGCTAGTGGGACCGATGCTCTGTAAGAGGTTTTTTCCTATCCCCACATTGCAGGTTACTCAGTGGCATGGTAGGACATGGTAGACAACTATGCCCCACTCCCTTTAGTTTTAGTAAGTTTGATTGGTAGCTTCCTGATTCTAGACTGGAGGTCACACAATTTATCAGTTGGATGTGGTCAAGTGCTTCAACAAATGTTGCAGGTGCAGACATGATATACATGGGGTATTTATTTTCTTGCCCATTTATACCATGTGGTCCATTAGGTGGTTTATGATGATGTGGCCATTCTAGCCTCTAGATGCACTCTACTACAGATTTGGGCATGGGAGCACATAGCCATGACCCGTCCACTTGGGCCAAGGTTTAGACCAGCAAGGGCACCATTTGTGATGATGTAAATTTAGGTTGCTTCCCAACCGATGCTCAAGAAATTAGAGTATTGGAGGTGATCCCTAGATGATATGGATACAATGCTGTGGAGGCCTTATCGAGTGTGTGAGCCATGGCCGAAGGATATTTTTGAGATTCCCTACTTATTCATGAGAAGATTCCTTTTGTGTCACACCCCATATGTGATAGAGTGGTTTATCCTACCTCGGGTTTACTGATAGTTTGGGTGCATGTAGCCAATTCTACATGGGATGACTGTGTATGCTCAGGTACAGAAGGAGAGGACAATTGGTGGACAAGATTAGATTTTGTGATAGCCCAGAATAAGTTCTATTCTTTTCCTTTTTGCGTATGGAGTATGTATGAGGATGTAGAGGATGAAGGGATGACTATGGAGTATGTGCAATACTTTTTGACACACAGGTTCCCGTGATTGGCTAGGCCAAGAAAGTTGATTACTCCACTATAGGAGGTTGATAATGATGATCAGGGGGGAGATGGTCAAGGTGGGAGGAGGGGTAGAGGGAGGAGAGGTGGTAGGATTGTTGTGGGTGGTGCAATTGGATGTAGTCAAGGAGGAAGTGGGGGCGGGGTAGGAGGAGTAAATGAGGGAGGAGTGGTGAGGGGTAGAGGAGGAGTGGTGAGAGGTAGAGGAGGAGGATGGAGGATGGGTGGCATTGGGTAGAGTAGACTGTTGCAAGAAGAGGATGATGCTTCCATGGGGACTAAGGAGGAGAGTGATGATTCTTCTTATGAGGATATAGAGTCTGAGGTAGTTGGTGGAGGAGTGGGTTTGATGGGATTGGTGAGGGTAGCAGTGAAGGAGGAAGTGGAGTCACTATCCCGATGGAGGAGGATTGATATGCCCCCTCCCGCCCCTCGATAGGGTGGTATGCAGAATCCACAACCTTTGCAGCTACAGGGCGTGAAGATTAGAGTGCCTTCTCATTAGCAGGAGGCACTGATAGTAGAATTATAGTCCTTGTTATATAGGGTACAAGGTCAGCTTACACAAGCCCAAGAACAAGTTGCCCAACTACAAAGACAGGTGGTGATAGTGTCACTAGAGCGGGACACAAAGATAGAGATACGTAGCTAGGCAGAGGAGACAATGCAATCATTGCAATAGGTAGCCATATAGGGTGTAACAGGGGACACCATCTAGAGTCTCATTCAGTAGATAGGAAAGGCAGAGTATTACAATACTCTATACTTTGAAGTTTTGCCACTGGACTGACGTGCTCCTAGCTATGCTTCCAACTCGTGACATGGGGTTCTTAGAGATAGGGTCAGTGAGGGGGTTATGGGTCCTAGGAGAGACGCTCCTAGCAGTAGCGTAGGTGAAAATAGCTCAAGCTCTCAGCCGATAGGTCTTGGAGGTGGTCAGGTTGATCTTGTGTCATGATCATGATCACAAATCTTGTATTTGTATCTTGGTGTACATATATCTTTGTAATTTTGATGACCCTCTGATATGATATATTGTTGTACTTTGATCTTATCAATATGCTACTCAATGATGTTCTCATATGATGCTTTGATGATCCTATTGATGCTTAGGGATATTGATGTTTCTTGATGTGATGATATAGATATCTTGGGACTTTGGTCATTTGATTACTTTTCTGGTGATATGTTTTTGACTTATATCCTTTTTTTTCCTTTGGATCAACATGTGGTCACACATATAGATGATGATATGTTATAGATGCAGCTACTTTGATTTCGATGAGCTATATGATATGCTTTTGATCTAGATGACTTTTGCAGATGATGTGATGTGTGTGTGTTTTTTATTTTTTTGATCTATATGCTTATATGATGATTGTAATGTACTATATGTTTAGTAGATGATATGCAGATGATGATTTATTTAATGATTTTTGAAAATGTTGCTAAGATATTTTGTGCTTTTGTGTACTATGGATAATACAATCTAGAATGTTACATATACTTGATATGATGATGCTCATGTATGTGATGCATTTTGATAATGATATAACTTTGATTTGCGAATGTATCTTGAAAATGAGATATATGAAATGCAATGATAATGCGAGATGTATCTTGAAAATAAGATGTATGAAATGATATGATAATTGAGATGTATCTTGAAAATGAGATGTATGAAATGCAATAATAATGTGAGATGTATCTTGAAAATGAGATGTATGAAATGCAATGATAATATTTAATACAATGAATGTAACTACGTGTAAGATTTTAACATGGTATAAATGATAATGATAATCACCTAGTGATTTCTATGCAACCCAATGTAATGATAAGCAATCTAATGAGAGATTTAATATGATAACTAATGCCAGATTTAAAATCATATGCAACCTAATACACAATTTAAATGATAATGATGTGCAACTAATGCAAAGGTTAAATATGCAATCTCATTCTCATAAGTTGTCATTTGTTTTGGTCAAAGTGCCAGTGCTTCCTTTGTTTTAATCATTGGGCCTTGATTTGTTAAAAGTTGATACAAGAATCATGGTATAATTGAACCATAATGACCTCAGTATAACTTACATAGATTTTGATATTGCAAGATGACACAAGCATCAAGCTATAATTGAACCAAGATGACCTGTGTGTATCTTGCGTAAAATAGACAAGTGTTAACCTTTGTCCTAGACAAATCCAAAATGTCTTTAGTGACATGTTACTTGATCACATCATAAGATAAATTTGCATAGTAGAAAGTTTCACTCCCAAATAGTAGAAAAAGAAAACATCACATTCCTTCCTTGCTTCTCTAGTTGTGAGAAATCCTTGAGTTTCTTAGGAGATAGAATAAGAAAAATATTAACAACCATAAGTAAGCATGCATGCTATTGGGAATGTATTCTTGTCAAGTAAAACATCTTGCAAATAGATCTTTTGTTCAATTCCAATTAGTTCAATTCCATGATATCTAGTCTTCTTGCATTGTTGTTGTCATTTGTTGGTTGTTCTGATCCTTGTTGTCTTTGTTAGGTCTTGGAGACAACTGAGAGGTGGGGGGTGAATCATTTGTCTAATAAATTGAAATCAAAAACAACTTAACCAACTTAATAGTTAATAGTGGTAAACTAGTCTTTTATACTGGTAGATAGTTTTATCAGTTAATTGCAATACCGATAAGGATTAATGCATGAATCAAAAAGACAAAGTCATCCACAATACATAACACCAATATTTGTACGTGGAAACCCTGTAAGGGGAAAAACCATGGTGGGAAACCTTACCCACAATCAGATGATACTACTGTAGATAGTATGTGTATACAAATGGGGTATGCACATGTAGAAAGGCCAAGTGCCTAGAGCTCACTGCTCAAACATAAATAAGAGTCACATTGACTACAATTGGATGGTTAAATCCAATAAGGATGTACTTCTCAAATTAGCATCTTTCTATGCTGGATTCAGTACCAGTGTAGTTCTGATTGTCTTCACCAAAACCTTCCTTCAACCTTCAAATGATGTCTACGTGTATAGCTCTGCTTATTCTTGCATATACCTTCACACAATTATTTTTCGCATTCCACACATGATCTTACGAATAAGATCTTAAATTTATATCATAACCTAAGACCAATTTTAGTAGGTAGGCTCTAAAGGATATTACAATAAAATCAATTTACAAGCAAAAAAATGTCTGATGCAATAACCAATTCAACATGTCAACTTGATGCATTTACAACAATAATAAGACATCTCCATAGCATGTCATGCTGATCTAGAAAAGATAAACCTACCGGTTTATATCCTTGACCTATTTGTTGGTAACAACAAATATGAAAATACGAATATGCCAATGAACAAAACTCCAAGACAAAGTGTCCAAATGATGTCTTCGACATAACCAAGTGTTTTCCATGCTATTCCAAGTGCCGGTGAACATTATATCCTGCCGATGTGCCAGATATCGGTGATTGTGCATAAGTCACTTGCTTGTCGGTGAATGTTGTTGATTCTCTAAAGTGCCAGAGTTGATAAGTGTTTAGTAGGTGTTGACATCAATGACAAAACCATACCAAAATACCAACAATCTTTGCCATTGATGGAAACACAAGATGGAAAAACCATCAAAGTGCGAAAACAGAAATACCAAATACCACCAACAATCTAACAAAAGAGATCATAACCAGAAATCAAAATACAGAGAGTAACAATCTCCCCAAAATAACAATCTCTCCCCAATGAATAATTTCTCCCCAAAAGATAATGTTTTTTTCCATATCAATCTCCCCCCCTTTGACTTCAAATGCCAAAGTAGTAAGAAAACCATTTTTCAGATACAAAATACCAACCAATTCACTATACCAACTACTCAACTACTCCCGCTAAGAAGTAGCTTTCTCATTGAAGCCGAAGTAAAAGATTTCTTTGTTATTTCTGTTGGTTGATGATTATCATCAACTATCTAAGTTTCTACCAGTGGGGGTGTGACCCCAAGCTTGTCTCTGAGATATTCAAAAGTCTCCTTAGGTAGAGGTTTAGTGAAAATGTCTACAATCTTCTCTTTAGTATTCACATAAACTAGTTTAATTTATTTTCCCTCAACATTTTCCCTTAGAAAATTCAGTTTGATAGATACAAGTTTGGTTTTAGAATGTAATACCGGATTCTTTGATATATCAATTGCTGCAGTGTTATCACAATAGATAGTAATAGGTTCCTTGCATTTTGCCTTTATATCCTTCAACATTTGTTTAAGCCATAGTACCTGTGTATAGTTGGTTGTTGCTGCAACATATTTTGATTTAGTTGTTGATAAAGATGTACAACTTTGTTTCTTACTCAACCAAGAAATTAATATGCTTCCAAGAAAAAATGCTCAACCGATGGTGTTTTTTCTATCATCCACATCTCTTGCCCAATTTGCATCTGTGTATTCACATAATTCAAATTTTTCATCTCTAGGATACCATAATCCAAGATTTGTAGTGCCTTATAAGTACCGAAAAATCCTTTTTACTGTTGATTCATGATCTTCTCTAGGATTACTCTGAAATCTTGAAACAATACATACTGCATTCATGATATCAGGTTTGGTTTGTGTCAAATACAGTAAACCTCCTATCATAGATTTGTACCTAGTCGGATTAATAAGTGTAGATTCATCCCTTAGTGATAATTTGTCATTTGTTGTCATAGGTGTGCTTACCAGTTTAGAGTTCTCCATCACAAATTTCTTTAATAACTCCTTCAAGTACTTAGATTGACTCAAGAATATACCTTTATCAATCTGTGAAATCTGTAATCCTAAAAAGAATTTTATTTCTCCAATCATAGAAATTTCAAACTCTTGTTGCATTTTAATAGAAAAGTCTTTACATAATACATCTTCTCCTCCAAAGATTATATCATCAACAAAAACTTCTATATGCAAGATGTCATCATTTGTCACTTTATAATATAAGTTTCTGTCAACATTACCTTTAGAAAAACCAATCTTCAAAAGATACTTATCCAATCTTGCATACCAAGCTCTTGGAGCTTGTTTTCCTTAGCTTGCAAACCATATCTTTGTTATCTGTCAAAGAAAATCCATCAGGTTGTTCAATGTAAACTTCTTCTTCGAGATCTCCATTTAGAAATGCACATTTAATATCCATTTGATATACTTTGTAGTTCTTGTGTGCTGCAAAAGCCAAAAATAATTTGACTGCCTCAATTCTAGCTATAGGTGCAAAGGTTTCATTATAATCAATTCCTTCTTTCTGAGAATATCCCTTACACACTAGTCTTGCTTTATTCCTGATTACCTTACCATCTTCATTAAGTTTGTTTCTGAATACCCAATTTGTTCCAATCCCATTTTTGTCTTTAGGTTGGGGAACTAATGTCCAAGTGTTATTCTTTTCAATTTTCTCTAATTCTTCTTCCATAGCTTTAATCCAGTGTTTATCTTCACATGCCTCATTAATTGATGATGGTTCAATTTGAGAAATCAGACATACCTCTTCATTTGCCAGCATTCCTCTTTTCATAACTCCTTTATACTTGTTTCCAATTATCTAATCTTCAGAGTGATTCAATCTTACATACTGAGCTGTCTTTGTTTGTTGTTGTTCCTCAGTTACTGTGGAATTTTCAGATGATACTGGTGTAACTGGATCTTCATTCTGTATGGGTGGGTTCAATGTAGGTTCATTTGTTAGAATATTTTTTACTGGTTCAGAGTCTATATACCTTGAAGTTCCTCTAAATTGTTCATCAATCTTCACATTTGTACTCTCAACAATTTTCTGCAATCTTTTGTTAAAAAATCTATATGCCTTGCTCTTAGATGAATAACCAAGAAATATTCCTTCATCACTTCTAGGATCAAATTTGCCAATATACTCATCTCTTCTAATATAGCATTTACTTCCATATATTCTAAAATATTTAAGAGTAGGAGTAATACCAAACCATAGTTCATGAGGGGTCTTGCCGGTTTCACCTTTGGTGTGAGCTTTGTTGAATGTATAGACTGATGTACTTACTACCTCTCTCCAATATACATGTGGTAGATTTTCTTCTGATAACATACTTCTTGCTGCATCCAAAATAGTTCTATTTTTCCTTTCAACAACTCCATTTTGTTGTGGTGTCCGGGGTGTTGATAACTATCTTCTGATTCCATTCACTTCATAGAATACATTAAATTCCTTAGATGTAAATTCTCCTCGATCTGATCTTAGACATTTGATTTTCTTACCGGTTTCATTCTCTACCATTTCTTTGAATAGTTTGAACTTCCCAAGTGCTTCTGATTTTTCTATGAGAAAAGTAACCCAACACATTCTAGAGTAGTCATCAATGATTAGCATGAAATATCTATCACCTTGCAAACTTTTAGTTCTAGCTGGACCACATAAATCAATATGAATTAAGTCAAGAGCATTATTTGATTTTTCTAGAATACTTTTAAAAGTAGCTCTAACTTGTTTTCCAAATGATCCCAAATAGCTTTAGCAGTTGATCTATCTAATAATCCCATGATTTTCTGATCTGTTAATTCACTCAACAGTGCTTCTTTTGCTTTGCAATCATTTTCTTCATCTTTTCCTAAGGTAGGTGGATTAGGCTGACTAGGAGTAGGAGTAGTATAGCCATTCTTTATAACTTCACAGATGTCCTTTCTAATGCAATTCAGATGTGTCTCCATTCTGATCTTCCATATGCCATAGTTGGTTCCATCAAGTTTAGGACTGTCCTTCCTGAAATAGTTAGTAGACATTAGATCTCCTCAAGCTGTTAAACTTCTACAAAAAGAGGACTAAGCTCTGATACCAATTGTTAGGTCCCAGAGACAATTGAGAGGGGGGGGCTGAATCAGTTGTCTAATAAATTCAAATAAAAAAAAACTTAACCAACTTAATGCTTAATATTGGTAAACCAGTCTTTTATACCAGTAGACAGTTTTATTAGTTAGTTGCAATACTAGTAAGGATTAATGCATGAAACAAAAAGACAAAGTCATCCACAACACATAACAAAAATATTTGTACGTGGAAACCTTGTAAGGGGAAAAACCATGGTGGGAAACCTTACCCACAATCAGATGATACTACTGCAAATAGTATGTGTATACAAATGGGGTCTGCACATGCAGAAAGGCCAAGCACCTAGAGTTCACTGCTCAAACACAAATAGGAGTCACACTGACTACAATTGGATGGTTAAATCCAATAAGGATGTACTTCTCAAATTAGCATCTTTCTATGCTAGATTTAGTACCAGTGGAGTTCTGATTGTCTTCACCAAAACCTTCCTTCAACCTTCAAATGATGTATGTGTGTATAGGTCTTCTTATTCTCGCATATACCTTCACACAATTCTTTTTCACATTCCACACATGATCTTACAAATAAAATCTTACATTTATATCATAACCTAAGACTAATTTTAGTAGGTCGGCTCTAAAGGATATTACAATAAAATCAATTTACAAACAAAACAATGTCTGATGCAATAACCTATTCAACATGTCAGCTTGATGCATTTGCAACAATAATAAGACATCTCCATAGCGTTTCATGCTAATCTGAAAAAGATAAACATGCCAGTGTATATCCTGGACCTATTTGTCGGTAACAACAAATATGCAAATACAAATATGCCAATGAACAAAACTCCAAGACAAAGTGTCCAAATGATGTCTTAGACATAACCAAGTGTTTTCCATGCTATTGCAAGTGCCGGTGAACATTATATCTTGCCGGTGTGCTAGATATTAGTGAGTGTGCATAAGTCACTTGCTTGCCGATGAATGTTGTTGATTCTCCAAAGTGCCAAAGTTGATAAGTGTTTAGTAGGTGTTGACATCAATGACAAAACCATACCAAAATACCAACAATCTTGTTACATGTTCGATCTGATGTTTAAAATATTCAAGGTAACAATACCCCCGATGAGGTCACAAAACCTGCCCCCACTCTAGATAGTACTCGATATGGATATTTACATTGATCACCAAGCCATGGTGGGATATGATTTGGATAACTGATTTATATAAATCAAGGACAGTGACTACGTTGTATGTCTAAGATTGATATGGCGTGTATAAGTTTTCTGTGATGGACATGGGCTTAGATCAAATGGATAAAGATATGATATAAGTATTGATAGATGGAGGAGCCATTTTCTCACAAGTGGCGCTTGCTGCCAAGTTTTGAACACTTGTTTTTTATTGCACTTTTTTAATTTTTCATTTTTTTGTATTTTTTTTATTTTTTTGTTTTTTCTGTGCATTGGATGACTCAAGTGTAGAATCTTCAAATGAATGTTGTTGGTTGGTTTGTCGAGTACACCCCCTTTTGAATTTGACAATTGATATGCTCCTGATCTATAGGATGATATAATGACAAAGGGTCCTAACTAGTTAGGTTCAAATTTCCCCTTCTTTTCTCGATCTTGCTAATTTCTGGGATTTTACTTTAGGACAAGATCACCAAATTTGAAAGCCCTTGGGATGACTTTGTGATTATAGTTTTTGCACATTCATTGCTAATATGCCTTTAGATGGTCATAGGCACGTTGTCATTTTTCATCAAGAATCTCTAGTTCCTGCAACCTGTTTAGTCGATATTCCTCATCCGGTATGAGGCCCTTCAAAGATACTTGAAGAGATGAGATTTCTACATCAAGAGGTATAATTTCTTCTGAATCATACACCAATGAATATGGTGTAGCCCCTGTGGGTGTGTGGATTCTCATTTTGTAGGCCCAAAGTGTTGGATTCTGTTGTACATACCAATCCTTGCCAACATAATTCAATGTTTTCTTGAGACTTTTCAAGATTGTTTTGTTTGATGCTTCCGCTTGGTCATTCCCCCATGGGTAGTATGGTGTGGAAAAGCGATGTTGTATTTTGAATCATTCACATATCTCTTGCAAATCTTGATTTTTGAAAGGACATCCATTATCCGGGATGATGGAACTTAGAATGCTATATCTATAAATGAGATAGTTGAGGATGAATGATGAGACCTACTTTCCTGTCATGGTGGTCATTGGGACTACTTCGATCTACTTGGTGATAATGAACTTATGCCCATTTGAAGAGGAAGGATGAATCTTTCCTACCAGATCAAGTCCCCATTGACAGAAAGGCTAAGATATGGTGAATAGTTGTAGCTCCTGTGTTGGTACATGTATGATGTTACCATGAATTTGACATTTAGGACATTTACTAGCAAATTGATAGGACTCTCTTTCCATTTTCAACCAGTAATATACCATTATTAGAAGTTTATTAGCAAGAGTAGGACCACTTGAATGCATACCATAAATACCAATGTGAAGCTCATGTAAGGCGGAGTTAGATTCATTATGATCGAGGCATCGAAGAAGAGTGCCATCTAGACCTCAGTGGTAAAGTATGTCAGCGGTTAAGGTATAGCAGGTGGCTTGTCAGATGAAGCTTCATTTTTGGTTGCAAGATAGGTTAGGTAGGAGAGTATTTTTTTGAGATAATCATAGATCTTCCTATATAGAGGGGAATCAAAACTGATCAAGGTACAGATGACTTGGGATGAAGAATTATCATAGGTTGGGAAAAATAATTGCTCCACTAGGAATTCGTAACAATTTTGTCTATCTAGAATTTGTAGAAGTGATGCAATAGCGGCCATTGCATCAAAAACTCTACTATCCAATCTTGGAATTTTCTCAAAGGTGATTTGCACAAAGTACTTTTTGAAATCATCCACAATTATCTTGTAAGGCATTAGCTTATAATATTTCATCTAATAGTCATCGTTGATCTGGTTGATAACTAATTGAGAATCCCCATAGACTTAATTTTATGATTCTTCATTATAAAAGTACTTTGATTCCTGTTACCAGTGCTTCATATTCAACAATGTTGTTAGTGCATGGAAACATCAGTTTGTAAGATCTTGGAATTGTGTGCCCCTTTGGAGTGACGAATAGGATGCTGGCACTCGATCCATGTTGTGTATAGGATCCATCAAAGTATAGGGTCCATTACTTGGGTGTGATAGTAAGCACATCCATATCTATAAATTCCACCTGTAGTGGGTGTTGGTCTGGTAGTGGTGCTTCTGCCAGTTGATCTACAATTTCTAGGGAGCAAAATGGGTATAATGAAAGAAGTTGTTCAAAGGGATAGGAAGAAAAATATACTAAAGGAGGAGGACATGGTAAAGCCCCCCCCAAAAAACCTACCTCCACCCCTCCCAAGCCAAGGTAAGCCTAGTAAACACCTACCTCTAGTGCACATAAGCCTATCCCTCCACCCAAACCACAAGACAAGTCAACTGGTGGAGTCAAGAAAAGGAAGAAGGAGAAGCCACACAATGCATATGTTGCAGCCACTACTGAGGATATAGAAATAAAATTTTATGAAGTAGTGAAATAGGTGAAGAGGAAAACTACCTATGCTAGGGTAGTGAAGAAGCCTCAATCTAGTGAAGCCCAGCTGACCAAGAAGCGAAGGAAAAAATCTAAGCCATCCAATAGAGCTAGAGCAAGAAAGAAGAAAAATTCTAGATTGGATGAAGTTGTGAAGTCTAGCAAGGTAGAAGGTACTTATGATGTTGTGCCCCCAATGACATTAAATGAAATTATTGTTGAAGTCCTTAAGGAAGGTAATCTAAAGAATGTACCTATATATTATGAAAACTATGATGATAATGATCAAAGAGCTATAAAAGAAGTAGTTGTAAAATATATGAATGTTTATAGTAAAACATTAATAGAATTATCATCTATGATATCCAAGAGCCTATATGATATTTTGGATGCAAGGAGACATATGTAAGACACAATGCACCATTGAGAGGGGGAGGGGGTGAATCAATGGTTCTCAAATGTTTTCCCTTTAGCAATCCTATGTGAGCATACCGGTTATTAGATCTAACTATGAATAGACTCACTGGTTAGTGAGGAGACTAACTCAAATGCAAACACTCACAAATAGACATCGCATGACACTAACATATATGAGGAAAACCCAAGATGGGAAAAACCTCGGTGAGCAATGTTGCTGGAGTCTACTACTCCAATCTAGCCTCACAATGAAAACACAGTTACAAAGTTTAGGGCACCAACCCAAGGAGAACCAACCCCTGACTTTAGGGCACCAACCCAAGGAGCTACAACCCCTACCTAATTTTTGGGATACAACCCAAACAAGAACCAACCCCTGTCTTTAGGGCACCAACCCAAGGAGAACCAACCCCTGACTTTAGGGCACCAACCCAAGGAGCTACAACCCCTACCTAATTTTTGGGATACAACCCAAACAAGAACCAACCCCTATCTTTAGGGCACCAACCCAAGGAGAACCAACCCCTGACTTTAGGGCACCAACCCAAGGAATTGAAAACCCTGCACTGAGATACAAATCAATGT
Organism: Cryptomeria japonica; assembly: GCF_030272615.1. Taxonomy (NCBI): domain Eukaryota; kingdom Viridiplantae; phylum Streptophyta; class Pinopsida; order Cupressales; family Cupressaceae; genus Cryptomeria; species Cryptomeria japonica. The sequence goes on from NC_081406.1 coordinate 232,810,416, forward strand.
TCATAACGTAAACTTAAATTACAAAAGTAGTTATCTTGTTACAAGTGAATCTTGCAACCATTTCATGTATCTTACTTTGTCGATGAGATACATTCTCTACTACATCGATTCACTCTTCTACTGCTCTCTTCTGCTGCATAACTATTGGTAAACTCTATCGGTAGACCTCTCCTCTTCTTCTTCTCTATTGAATCTCCAACTTTCTCTCTTCTCTTCACCGGTATAACACTTTGTTAGTTCTCTGTTTGTCTTCTCTGCAACCTCCTTCACTTCTTCTTTTCTGGTATGAACACTATCGGTTCTTATCTCCTACTGGTTGAACACTTCAACTAGGTTCTCCCTCACTCTCACTCACTTCTTAGATGCTCTTTAAGCACTTGGTTGATTTTATCTTATATATAAAAGTATCATACTTCATAGTAGCACAATGCTCTTTTATACATCAGCAACAAACAATCTCTTTGGCCTTCATACTTATAGACATGTTTTCCCGCCAAAGCCCAATTCAAAATCCAGATGGTTAGGGTTTTCTCACCATCCTCAAGGCAAACCAAATCCAATTAGATCTTGCTTGATCTGATCTTCCTAACATCCATCTGCACAAGTCCACCATCAACGCACCTTCCAGAACATGGCTTCCTACTTCAGCAACCTGCAAACAGTCTGTCTACATACTTCTTGGTCAATCACCATTAATGGTATGATGGGTTGCTTTAACTACTCCGATCTGCTTGATCAATCTATCCTTGATCCTCTCTTGTCTATTTAATCTCAAGCCACATACTTATGCAACTTCACCTTGATCTTTGCAGTCTTCTTTAAAGTTGACACCTACCCCGTCGATGTACATTCCATCTTTATCTGATGCAGGTTTGCCACCTTGATTCCATGTGCTATCCAAGTCGACTAGTTCTACCACCTTGACTCTTCATGTTGGTCCCCATAGGATCACCGACCAAACATTCTACCGGTTCCTCCTTTCTATCGGTTTACTAACCCTTTCGGTCTCACTCACTATATCGGTTACCTCATCATGTCTTCCCTCATCTGGAATTATCGATGGAACTCCTTGACTAGTTATCAGACATGTCCATTCAAAGCATGCTCATTCCCACAAAGTGGGAAGTCTTCTTCATCTACACCTTGTCAATATTACCGGTGAACATACATATCGGTAAACACTCTTGATGACACCCTATCATCAATCTTCATAAGACTTCATCTCCAATCAGGTCACATTCTACTCTAAATGCATCTACTCAGCCCTGCCTTCTCCCTGATCACATGCACTTAAGACATTCCCTCAATTCACTGGTAGATCTAGTGTGAACCTTTAAGTACTTCCCTTTACCTCTTCACTCTTGTCTGACCAAACTATAATGCACATAATGCATAATAGGAGATAAGCTCCACTTACTGGTGGAGTGACACCTTGTCTTCTACATCCTGCAATGTACTCATGTGTCTTCCCTATTTATGCAACATCTCTTCAAATAGGCACATGTGATCTGATGTGGGCACATTCATTGTCAGTCATTTCTTCTCATGATGACTGCATCTTCATCAGGTGGGAGTCATGTTGTTCTGTAACCTCAAAGCATACCTATGATCGGTTCATCCTCCTCTTCCAGTGTTGATGTGGTCTAGATAAAATTTTTCCTCTTCATCACAAACAACCAGTCAAACACCTCTCTATCTCATCACACAAGTCAGACACTAACTCATGTACTAGTGAATCCTAAGGTCATCTTCCTTACCTTACTAGTGTTCTACAACATAAGGTGATATCCAAGATATCACATTTTGTACTCCTCCATAGTAATGTTGCACATACATCTCTTCTACCGGTGGTCATCCCATACTGGTTGACATCAATGACAACATAATGCTAACAACATACAACCAACTTGGAGGATGAAAGAATAAAATAATATGTATTAGTGAATTTGTCTTTTGTCATTTCTAAAGCTGAACTTGATAAATTGTTAAAGATTGCTAAGGATAGATTCAAAAGTAAGAAGAGAGTAATAAAATAATGCTCAAGAAGATAGATGAAGTTTTTAAAGAGATAGAAGCAATTTTGATAGAATTTTTGAAAGAACATATGTATGATGTTGTTAGGATAACCGGTGGACAACTAAGAGGGGGGCTGAACCAGTTGTCAACAGCTTATGAAAATTTAAGCACACAAAACCTTTTACAAGAATGCATACACCAAATATTGAAATAGTATATATAACAATTAAGCATAAACATAAATCATTGAACAATTACCAACCATCCATAACACATAACACCAACATTTGTACGTGGAAAACTCAGTAAAAGGAAAACCTATGGTGGGAAGCCTACCCACTATTAGATAATACTTCTGTAGAAATTATTTGATTAAAATAAGAGAGGCCTGTACATGTAGGAAGACACACTGCCTAGAGTGCACTACTCATCACAAAAGGAGCCTCATTGACTATAAAGAAATCCAGACTACAATCCAGAAAGATGAGTGAACTACAAGAATAACATCTCCTATGCCTAAGTATAGTTTGGTTAAGCTCAATATCAGAGCTCTTACACCTCTTACATTAACCCAATTCGATCACCTATGATCAACAAAAACCTTTTCATATAATTACAACTTTATTCACACATAGATAATCCCATATTTTTATTCCCTCCTATGATCTACAAAGAGATCTTACATCATATTTATACCAAACCAAGACAAAAACAATTAGGTTGGCCTAAAACCGAAATGAGATAATCCCGTAAACCAGTGAAAACCCAAGTTGGCCTAAGACCGAACAACATAATCCAAACAATAAATCCAACCGGTGATGCATCACGAGCATCAACCAACACTTTACACAAACCGGTCCATAACCTAGCAAAATAACATCAGACCCAAAATAGGTCGCCATAAGTGATACAGAGGCTACCTAGTTTACCATCAATTAGGTTTCTTTGAAGGTTTTCTTATATTCCTTTCCAGGTTCCAAGTCTACCGCTCTAAACTTCTAAGGGCTTCCCTACCATTTGTTTTCTTATCTCACCTTCCTCAAGCTCAGAAAGTAATCTTGCTCACTATATCTCTGCAGGACTGTAGGGCACACACATTTGATCTTTGTTTGCTAAACCACCCATCTTGTTTGGTTTAGTAAACTTTCTCCTTTTGGTTTCACAATGTCTTAATTTCAGGCTTGTAGCCTTCTAGATCTTCTTCCAGTTCTTAGCAGATTCCTTCCCCTACAAGTTATCTCCTTTAAGTTATTGACACCTAGTCAGACTATCACCAAGCTCGCCTAGGGTCAGTTTGTAGCAATAGCTTACGCCATCTCCTAGACTCTTACAAATAAAAACCTACTGTACATACTTGGCTCTTCTTGATAATCTCCAATGATCAAGTGGAGTTTCAAGTCAGAGCCATATGGTTATTGTGAATTAGGTAAAAAAAATAGAAATGGAAAGCTTTATTTACAGAACCCAATCTTATTCACGGGTTCAAACCAGAAACTCACAAAACATAGAAAATAATCATTTACATTAACATATAAGAACTTAGTATTTTTAACACATTATTGCAATTCATCAACATAAATTAGACTTTGATTGGAAACCAAAAAATGGACTTCTCTATCGCATTTTAGAAAAACAAATGTGTTCTCTGAGGCAATCTACAATCAATGATCAACCCCTTACATTTGCCCATTGGGTCTTTTTATACACTCTATCCTCTGTTGTGAACTCCTCCTATTGGATGAGATAGATCTCGTTACCAATGGTTTCCATATGCAACTATCTCATAGGATCCATCAGGTCATTGATGTGACAACAAATCTTGGCTTCCGATCGTCAATGACGACTTTCTGCAATGCGCACTTCCTATCAGGTCATCGGGAAGACTCCAAAATCTGACTTCCGATGGCCAATGACAACTTTGCAAGTGAGGCAATCTCATCGAGTCATCGGTGTATTACAAAACCCCTCTTACTCATCTCTGATATCACCACCTTCGAATGCGCTCCAACTCCAATGCTTACTCATCGGGTTGTCATGGTAACGTGAAACCGCTCCTTCCGATACCTGATGGCTCCACTGCATGCCTATGCTTTGACATTGGGTCATCGAGGTAACTCAAAAGTACTTCCCCCGATACTTGATAACAATACTCCAAGAACTAATGACTTATCGGGTCATCGGGGTAAGTGAGAACCACTCCTACCAATACCCGATACAACCATTCCAAACTCTGGTGAGCTCATCATGGTAATACTTACCGATCGGGGTAGGTCTTGTCGATAAGAAAATTTCAAAAACTGCAAATTAAACAACCATACAAAATGGACTAGAGCCAGTCCTTATATATTTAAATGACCACTAAAAGGTCTCACAAGCCAAAATTGGTTAAGGGCATTTCAACCCCTAGGTGCTCCTGTACCATACTCCCCCCCCAAAAAGAAGTCAAGTGACTACACTCAGCAACAAGGAAATATCAATTCCTAACATAATAAAGTCTGATTCAGGGACCTAGATCGCTTCAGAATCAAGTTTATGCATCCACTTGACCAGATGTTCCATGTAGACCCGTTGTATAGTCTTCTTGAGAATGCAGGAATCCAACACTTTCTCAACCTAAGGCATGGAAGGAGAAAGTAATGGTAGGTCACTAAGTGACCATTGAACATCTAAAACTCGCACATCCTCCTTGGGAAGTTTTCCCTTGTACGCAACTAAATCTGCGACATTGAAAATGGGAGACAAAGTAATATCAGATGGAAAGTCAATCTTATAGGCATTAGAGCCATACTTGGCTAAAACTTTACATGGGCCTATTCTCCTCATTTTTAGCTTGCTGGGAACCCCTTTCTGAAGTTGAGCCTTGTTAAAATGTACCCTCACCAAATCTCCAACTAAAAATTGCACATATTTTCGTGTGGCATCAACTCTAGATTTAACTTTTTGTGAAGAAACCTAGAGAGCTCGCCTCACTTGGTCATGAACCTCCTTCATAGATTGGGTGACATTATGAGCTTGACCACTTCTGCACACCAGATTACCAAGATCTTGTAATTCCATAACACCTCATGGGTGCATACCATACACTATCTCAAAAGGACTCTTCCTAGTAGACCCATTGACATTGTCATTGTACACAAACTCTGCCTAGTGAAGAACCTGATCCCAACTCTATCCATATTCTTTTTTCATGCACCTTAAAAGGTTTCCAAGTGTCCTATTGACCACCTCTTTTTGACCATCCATTTGGGGATGATAGGTTGAACCAAAAGACAAATTAGTTCCCAGTCTTTTCCAAAGAGTTTTCCAAAAATGTCCAAGGAATTTGACATCTCTATCTGAAACAATACTAACCGGAAAACTATGGATTCTAATAACCTCTTTGAAAAACAAGTGTGCAATGTGACTAGCATCATGAGTAGTTTTACAATGAACAAAATGTGCCATCTTACTGAATTTATCAATAACAACAAAAAATACTATCACAACCAAGCTTTGTTTTGGGTATTCCAACCACAAAATCCATACTTACACATTCACATGGCCTTGTAGGAATAGTTAGTGGCTGATAAAGACTAGCATTAGTAGTTGTACATTTACCTTTCTGATAAATCGTACACTACTCAACATACCTTCTAATATCCCTCTACATTTTGGGCCAATAGTAGAACCTTTGGACAAGTTCCAATGTCTTATTAAGGCCAAAATCACCACTCAAACATCCATTGTGCTTTTCTTGGATCAGATTTTCCCTCGTCGATCCTTTAGGAACACACAACTGTTCACCTTTAAACAACAAACCATTCTACAAAGTAAAATCAACATATTCACTATGAAAGTGATTCTGAAATTCTTGACAAACCTTGTAAATGGCTACAAAATCTTCATCTTTGGGGTACAAATCCTTGAAGTAATCAACTCCAATACTCTGAATCTACACTTCTTGCACTGTTAGTAGCCTTCTACTCAAGGCATCTGCTACTTTATTACATTGTCCTTTCTTATGCTTAATAGAAAAAGTATATGATCGCAAATACTCCACCCATTTAACATGCCTATGACTCAATTTATCTTGTGAATTCAGAAAACTTAAAGCTTGATTATCTATGTAAATAAAAAACTCCTTAGGTAACAAGTAGTGCCTCCACTTCTTAATATCTTGGACAAGTGCATACAGTTCGAGATCATAGGATGAATACTTCTTCTTGGTATCATTGATATTCTCACTAAAGAAAGCTACATCTCTATTCTCTTGAATCAAAACAACACCAACTACTATATTACTTCCATCACATTCAATTGTGAACTTATCAAAACTAGGAAGAATGAGTACTGGTTGTGTAGCTATATTTTGTTTCAAAAGTTCAAACTCTTTGTTAGTTGCATTGATGCACTTAAACTTAGTCTTAAGTCCTCCTTTGATGGTATCCAGCATGGGTGCACAAATCTCACTGAACCCTCTAATAAACTTCCTATAGAACTATGCCAAACCATAAAAAACTTCTTACTTCACTTGTTGTCTTTGGTGTTGGCCAATTTGTAATGGCTTCCACCTTTGATGTGTTCATCTTCAAATCTCCTCTTGAAACTACAAATCCAAGATAGAAAAGTTCCTGCTTCATAAACTCACACTTCTCCAAGTTTATTGTTAGTTGCTCATCATACAATTTTTTCAATACAATACTAAGATGCTATAGATGTTCCTCTTTCTTTCTAATAAAAATCAAGATGTCATCTAAGTATACAACAACAAATTTACCAATAAAATCTTTAAGCACTTCATTCATGAGTCTCATGAATGTATTGGGGGCATTACTAAGACCAAATGGCATAACAAGCCACTCATAAAGTCCTTCATTAGTTTTGAAGGTTGTTTTCCATTCATCACTGATGGACTTGAAAAGCATTGAGAAGGGGGGTGAATCAGTGACACCAAATAAAACACTAATTCAAACACTAACCGGTAGATGAACTTAACCAAGCATTTAAACAAGATACATGCTATCCAAAATGATATAACAACATCCACCATAACACAAGTGTTTATATGTGGAAAACCCAAATAGGTAAAAACCATGGTGAGATGGAACTCACAAGTTAACTATCTGCAGTAATAGATAACTGACCAATTAAGGTCTTACAAAGTGCTCTACTAGGAGAGAATCTTGTTAAGAGATCCCAAGCTTGATTAGAATCTTATACCCTGTTAAGAGTACTACCCTGTTACAAGTAACCTCATTGGAGGATTTGAGAATCCAAATTAACGGATCACCTTGTTAGAGGATTTGTACAATGAAGCTTGTTAGAGCTTACCCGGTTAGGGGATTTGATTATATTGTAATGATTAGAAAATAACAAGAATGGTTTGATCTATTCCGAGTAGCACAATACTTGCTTGATCAAATCATTCTAAGTACATTCAACACTGCTCTTCATCTTAACACTTATCGCTCTTCAACAAAAGCTTTCACTCTTTATGCATATCACTATTCGCATACCATCATTCTCTATAATTTTCAAATGATTCACTAAGATGTCTTTAAATAGACATTCAAATCTTATGTCGGTCTTAGGAAATCAAAAGACAATTTCCTAGGTGTAGTGTATCTAGACAAGTAAATATAACTCATCACAAAAATGACCACCAAGAAAATGGTGTTGGTAACTCATCACAAAATCAGATACCAGTTAGAATAGTCAATACCGGTTGGAACAAAACATGTGAACCATTGTCCTAGAATCTTCTTCTTGATCTCCATCTTCATCTTCATCTTCATTTTGATGCCGACTTAGTGTAGCCATGGGTTATCTCTTAAGCACATGCCAGTTGACACAGAGTACCGATTAGAGATAGATCTTAAACATACTAGTTGTTAGTGTAAACCAATTGAAGTTACACCAGTAGTCAATGTAATCATATGTGTGTGTGAGAGTGTTTCATCAATGACAACAAGTGATGAATACATTACAATCATCATCAAGCCAACAATCTCCCCCTTTGGCATTGATGGCAACACTTAGAAAATTTTAGAGTAATACAATGCCGCTAAGTGTGCATACAGAATATATTTACGCATGTGCTCGTACTCCCCTTAATGCAATACTCCCCCTTAATGCATGCGTAAATACAAAATTTTCAAAAACATACACACATATTATTACTTCCCCTTTGACAACAATGCCAAAATGATAAAGTAAAATATATACATATATATAGAAAATCTGTATCAAAGTGTTCAACATATATTACAACTTAAAAAAAATTCATGCATTGGCTAATCTCATAAAAATATCATTGAAGTTATATTTCATCTATGATAAAGCATTTTCCAATGATTCTAGTATGTTAGCAGTATACTCAGATGAAGACATCAACTGGAAATGGAATTCTTCCATTGAGTCTAGCATGCAGGTTTCAAGAGTAGCAAGAATAGCTTCTTCATTGGAGTAGGCTCTATGAAGAATGTCGACCTGTGAGGTGAGCTGACTCTTGAGCTCTTTTAGAGATCGAAGTCTCTTAGCCTGCTCATTATCATTCATGTTCAATCTGTCATGCAAATCATCTACAGACTAGTTAAAGGAATGAATGGAGTCCTAGAGTGGGACATATGCCTTGCATTTCCTTTCAATTTCTCGCTCGGTTTCAACTTGACTCTTAGAAATGTTAGAATAAAAGAAAGAAAAATTGGAGGTAGAGGCAAGATACTTTCCTCTAAATTCAATAGCTTTTCTGAATAGACTTCCATTATGAGATAAAGCCATTTTGCCACTTTTAATGTTCTTTGCAAGTTTATCTCCATATTTCTTCTTGTGGCTCTTCTCAGTAGACATTTGAGTAGCATCTTCAAGTGACTTGATTTGATCAGATGTATCTTCAACTAACTGACCAAGTTTTCTAATGGGTGTAGGAAGATGTGCAACAATTGTTTCCGGTAGTAAACCAGACAAAATTTCTATTGCATTTTGGATTGTCTTTGCTTCAATCCTTTGGTCTTTTAGTCACTTCTTGTGTGCTTTAGATTGCATAACATTAGCAATCTTCATCATTTATGATGTGGTCAAGGTGTTCATGTCAATGGGTCCTGAAATAGTTAAAGAATCATCATCCTCATCTTCAAGTAGCTTCTATTTTGTTGGTTCAAGGGGTACACTCTTAATGATAGTTCTTTCTGTATTCACTATGTTGTCTCTTCAGGTAACTGAGTGAGAAATTTATCAGTAGACTCCTTTAGAGTTTTTTCAATGACCGGTGGAGATTGGGGCTTCTCCAGTTGTTCTGTTGTTGGTTCATTGTCCACTATTAGTTGAATACCCAGTTAATCAACTAATGAAACCTGCACTTCAGTAATTGTAGGAGGCTCCATATCTAGTGCAGTGATGTCTCCAGATAGGTCTACTATGTCATGAACATCTTCATTAACAATAATAATGGAATCATCCTTCTTCTTGATTCGATAGACTATGTTAGGTTGAACAATCTCCTCTTCATCCATTTTTGGTCAAGGAACATCATCTGTAGTATTATCCTTATTGCTAGAGTGGACGAATTCTTCCCTCTTTTTTATTATACATGCTAGCTGATGTGTCTTAGTCTCAACAACTGCCCTTTTTACATTAAGAAGCATCAATCTTCTCATTTTAAAATCAAAATATACTTTGTATTGCTCAACTAAAGCACTAATTCCATCTGAGGATAAATTGGGAAAATATTATACAAATATTTCATCAATAATCTTCTTTTCCAATTGAATTTCTTCCTCCCATTTATCTAAAAGATTAATATACAAAGAGATTGAAATATCCTTTTTCAAGTCATGCAGAAATCTATTGTAATGACCCAAGTAAGTTATTACCTGTTGGATTACTTGCTTCTTCTCATCTTCAGTGAAAGAATCAAAATATTCTTTGACATTGTCAAACCTATTTCTTCCTAACGTCTTCATTAATCTCTCAAAAACTGTGTCAGGTTTGTAGGTAGCAATATCTATAGGTGTAGTTTCCTTTGGCACTAGATTTACCTGCTTGGTTATTCTGTCGGTTGCGTTTTCCTTCTTTGGTTCTTCTTTAGAATTTGTTCCCTTAGACTCTGGTTGCAAAATAAATTTCTGATTTCTCTTCTTTGGTGCACTCTCCTTCTTTACATATACTTTAGGTGCCCATTCCTTTTTGGTTAGGACACTCCAAGTCACCCTTGTGGTCTTTTTCATAGGAGATTTTTCATCAAACTTGTGTTTCTTTCCTTTCACATTAGCTACAGGTGCAGTTTCAGTTTCTATTGGTGCAACTTGGACTGTCACAATATCCAATTTTGCCTATTGTTTATCTTTAGGCGATGGTAACAGGGTATTAACATAGCTGACCAGTGAATCATGATTAACCTCATAGCTCATATCTTCCATCTCTTCCTCTCTAGGCTTAATTGTTGCATCAAGCAAAAGTCAATGGTAACAATGAAGAGTATGTCTTTTGCAAAGTGTTTTACTACATCTTCAGGTAACCTCATTCTCATGCTCATCTTTTTCTAAAATTCATTAAAATACTTATTCAAGGTAGCTAAAAAAGTATTCTTCATAGCCTTAATGTTGTTCTTGATCTGTGCATTGATGGGTAGGTCTTTTAACCATTCAATGTCTCCAATACCTGGCAGGAAGTTCTGAAAATAGAAAAATAACCCAGCTAATAGCTAACCATATTTGAAATTTTGTGTGTTGTCCTTCTTAATGGATTGTAAATTTTAAAATAATTGCACTCTGATGGCTTCACATATATCATAATTTACATTATCAACAATCATTCTATGTGTTGTATGAATTGCTACAGATGGAACACTATTAAGTCTACTGGACTAAAATACCCGGTAGCCTATCACCATTGCTACAAGTTTCACTGCAGGGTCTCTAATATTGTTGATAGAAAAAGCATGCTTATTAGATGTAGAACCGGTTAATTTGAAGACAGTGTCCTTTGAAATTCTTCTTAACATAGGAATTTCACCGGTTGAGAAATAACCCATTGCAGTTTTAATAGCTTCCTTGGTTATTATGTGAGTCCTTTCTAAATACATGTTCACTCCGTGGACTCGACTGAAAATGATTCTTGTGTTCTTCCTCAAAATATTCAGGAAAGTAGGCGACATTATGAAAACCTTTTTCAAAAACCCTAGCATATTTTGTTTCAATCTTTCCGTTCTTATCACAGAGTGATTTTAACTATGTATAGATGTGTAGAGTTCCTAAATCTTCCGTTCTGTAGTCTATATAGTTGGACAAGTCACCTTTGACCACAACACCACTCAAGACTTGTGAAAATGCATTATAAGATATCATTTGATTTTCCTTTAGAGATTCCTTAGGCTCAGAAGTGATCATCAACCTCTCTACAGACTTAGAAGTAGATGCCATTCTAGATAAGCAAGTTTTGAAGTGGTATACAAAGAAATACCTTGTTTCTTGCATGTTTCTCTATTTCTTGGTTGAAATGCCCAAATGCACACCCGTTTGCCTCTCTACAACTTTCGATTCAACTTGATTTCTCTAAAAACGAAACAATTTGCCAATTAACAACAAGACAATCTTGTTTGGCTTTGCAATCATTTCAAATTTCTTTCCTGAAAAGAGTTAGGGTAAAAATGATAAAGTAAAACTTGTTTATATCCTTTTTACCAACTCTAATAAATGCTTGCACTTTAGGTTTAAAACCCTAATTTCCCTGCTTAAGTGAAATACCAGTTGATAACATGTCAACAAAAATTCACCAAAATTCATGATTCAAAAATTCTTTCCTGCTCATTTTACAAAGGGTCCAGAGATGTTTTACCATTAAGCTCCCCTTAGTCATGTTAAACAGGCTGAAGTCGCTGGTGTTGGGTTCTCTTCACTAGGTAAAGGAACAATTTCTTCTCCAGGTGATTCATCACCTTTCTTTTTCCAAATTTGATTCATATCTTCTCTGGTTTCCTCAACATCAACTTTCTGCTTGCCTTTCTAATCCTTGAAAGAGTTGACCGGTTTTTTATTTCTTGATCTATAAAATTTTGCTAAGTGCCCCAGTTTGTTGCAGTGATAACAAACCATACCAGATGATCTCCAAGGTCCTGCATTTCCTCTTCCTCTTCTCCTTCTGTAGTTCATAGCCACATGACCAAAGTTATTATAGAAGGCACAAATAATATTTGTTACCTTTTCCATCTCAAATGAACTAAACTGGTTGCCATAGGATCTTTGCCAGTTCAGGTTTACCCGGTTATCAAATTTCCTTATCCGATCACCATTTGGCCTTGGATGCATGTGTGGTATGGGATTGTTTTCTCCATATCTACACTCAATAAATCTATGCCCATACATTCCACATGTGTAGCAATGACCTTCAAACTTTCTAGGCACATACCTAGAATTAGTATTGTAATTTGCATTTCTATTAGGTTTGTCTCTACAGACATTTGTAGTATGACCAAGCTTATGACAAACAAAGCAGACAGGTTTAAAAACCTTCTTACTGATAGTCTTATTGACTTTAGGAGTAGTTTTGTTCTTTGTACCATTTCTCTTTGTACCGGAGGATTCACCTATTTCAGTTGTATGAAAACCAAGTCCAGAGATATCACCCTTCATTCTCTGTGATTGAATTTGTTCTTCCAGCATGGTAGAACTTTTGATGAACTTCTCCAATTTCTTACTGGCTTCAGTAAGCTTTTTGATAAGATCTTCATTATGCTTAGACAAGTTCTTTTTCAGAGACGATGCCAACTCAAGGTCTAGCTTTAGGTTCTGCTTTTTTTCTGTTTCAACAATCAAGTCCTCATGCATAGTGTATTTTTCTCATTTGATCTTTATAATCTCTCGATCTCTTACCTTGATAAGATCCTTAGAACCTCTTCTAGCTTCCAGTTCCTGACTCATGTGGATAGTGAGACCTTCTAGCTCTCTCCTTAGATTCAATTTCTCACCATTCACCTTTTCAACTTCTTCTGCTAAAGCTTCAATATTGGCTTCATCTGACGAACTATTATCAGATATTTCTAATAGTTTTTCAGATAGCTCTCTCCTTTTGACTTGAGAAGCTTTTCGTTTACCCCTAAGGGATTCAACTTCATTTCTGCTAGCTTCTATCTCTCTAGCCATTTCAAAGTACCTCCTGTCCCTCATGGTAGTTTCAAGACTCCCTTCTAAGTGGTTAGGCTTCAAATAAGTTAGGCTCTAATACCAATTGATGAACTTGAAAAGCATTGGAGGGGGGGTGAATCAGTGACACCAAATAAAAGACTACTTCAAACACTAACTGATAGATGAACTTAACCAAGCATTTAAACAAGATACATGCTATCCAAAATGATATAACAACATCCACAATAAGTAAAACATCCACCATAATACGTGTTTATAAGTGGAAAACCCAAATAGGTAAAAACCACGGTGAGATGGAACTCACAAGTTAACTATCTACAGTAATAGATAACTGACCGGTTAAGGTCTTACAAAGTGCTCTGCTAAGAGTGAATCTTGTTGGAGATCCCAAGCTTGATTAGAAGCTTATACCCTGTTAAGTGTACTCCCCTGTTACGAGTAACCTCCCTAGAGGATTTGAGAATCCAAACTAATGGATCACCTTGTTAGAGGATTTGTACAATGAAGCTTGTTAGAGCTTACCCGGTTAGGGGATTTGATTATGTTGTAATGATTAGAAAATAATAAGAATGGTTTGATCTGTTCTGAGTAGCACAATACTTGCTTGATCAGATCATTCTAAGTACATTCAACACTACTCTTCATCTTAACACTTATTTCTCTTCAACAAAAGATTTCACTCTTTATGCATATCAGTATCTGTATACCATCATTCTATTAGTTTCAAATGATTCACTAAGATGTCTTTAAATAGACATTCAAATCTTAGGTCAGCCTTAGGAAATCAAAACACAATTTCCTTGGTGCTGTGTATCTAGACAAGTAAACATAACTCATCACAAAAATGACCACCAAGAAAACGGTGTTGGTAACTCATCACAAAATCAGATACCGGTTAGAACAGTCAATACTAGTTGGAACAAAACATGTGAACCATTGTCTTGGAATCTTTCGCTTGATCTCCATCTTCATCTTCATCTTCATTTTGATGTTGACTTAGTGTAGCCACATGTTATCTCTTAAGCACATATTGGTTCACATAGAGTACCGGTTAGAGATAGACCTTAAACATACTGGTTGTCAATGTAAACCAATTGAAGTTACATTGGTAGTCAATGTAATCATATGTGCATGTGAGAGTGTTTCATCAATGATAACAAGTGATGAATACATTACAACCATCATCAAGCCAACAATCACCCGCTTTTATCTTGATCTGGCGGTATCCACTCTTGATATCAATCTTAGTGAAGTACTTTGCACCTCCCAAACAATCCATCAATTCTTTAATTCTTGGGATAGGAAATATGTACTTGATAGTGATTCTATTTATGGCTCTTGAATATCTACATAGCCTCCATGTTCCTCCTTTCTTGGGTGCTAACACTGTAGGTACGACACAAGGACTTATGCTCTTCTTTATCAACCCTTGGTCCAACAATTCTTGGACTTGTCTAGCCACTTCCTTGTTTTGTTCCGAAGTCATCTTATAGGCTTCTTTGTTGGGTAATGATGCTCCTAGAATGAAATCAATCTAATGGCTTATGGCTCTAATGGGAGGTAAGGTTGCCGGTGCTCTATCACTTATGATTTCTTTTGGAGTTGTATAGTATCTTTTGCACTTCATGAGGTATTTGAACCTTCTTTTCTTTCTTTTCTTCCTTTGGTTTTACTATGAGAGTGAACTCAACTCCTTCTCCTTCCTTGAGAGTGTTAATGAACTCCTTTTCACTCACCAATAACACATTTGGGCCTTTAGTTTTGTTGCTCTCTCCTTCATTGCTTAGGGACTTAATAGGGTATGTAACTCCATCCTTTTGAAAAGAATAAGAGTTCTTCTCTCCATTATGAATAGCCTTTCTATCAAAATACCACGGTCTACCAAGAAGTATATGGCAAGCATCCATAGGAAAGAAGTCACACAAGACTTTATCCTTATAACTACATATGTTAAATTCAACCCATGTTTGTTCATTTACTACCACATGTTTCTCCTTGTTGAGCCAAGTGACCCTATATGGATTAATATGTGGGATTCTTTCCAATTTTAGTTTATTTACTACTTCTTCTGACATAATGTTGTCAGTAGACCCTGAGTATATCACCACTCTACAAACCTTACCAAGGACCTTGCATTTGATTCTAAACAAAGATCTTCTTTGAGTTGGTTCTTCTTTGATTGGCTCCTTAATCAAGGCTCTTCTCATCATTAAATTTTCTCCATCTTCGGGAGCTAAACTCACACCTTGTGTCTTGCCAGTTTCTACATCTCCTTGTGCATATGTCACTCTTCTTTCACTTCCTTGAGATGAAGAGGATTTCTTTGGACATCTATAGGCAGGGTGACCCAACTTTTGGAAATTGTAACACTTCATGGTGGAGAAGTAGGACCCTCTTCCTAGGTTGCTAGATGATCACCTTCCTCTATAGATTTTCTTGCTATGTGAATCCTCACTTTTCTCTATAAGTTTGGACTCTCCTTGGGACCTTTGATCTTCTCCTCTTCCACCAAAACTGCCTCTTTGGCCTCTACCATCTTTTCCTCTACCTCTTCCTCTATTTCTTTGTTCTTGCTTCTTTTTACTCTTTTCATCCACGTTCAGTGCCAATTGATAGCACTTATGCATAGTGTTAGGACATAACAAACTCAGTTCCTCTTGAATATTCCATCTCAAGACATTCAAGTATCTGGCTACCTTGATGCTCCCATCCTCTACCACCTTGGATCTCAGACACAACTTTTGAAATTCCTTAGTATAGCTGCTTACATCCAAGTCTTTTTGCCTCAATTTTTCTCTTCTCTTGTGCAGTTGGATTTCATAATCTTCAGGGATTTATGCCTCTTTCACCTTGGCTAAAATACCCTTCCAAGTAGCTATGGGGTTTTTGCCCTCTTTTTGCCTCTTTTCTTGAATAAATTTCTGCCAAGTCAAAGCTAGCCCTCTCAATCTTGACTTGGTCACCTTCATATTTTGTGCCTCACTAATTCCATCAAATTTAAAGTGATTGTCCAATCTCTCTATCCATTCTAGGACTACCTCAGGCTTCTTTTTTCCACAAAAAAGTGGCACTCCTTCTAGGGATTTTCCTCCTAAGGCTTTAATGGATTTAAGGAAAGGTTCTTTAGGTAGAATAGGGCCTAGTTTAGGAGTCCTATCCTCTTCTACAACTTTTGTTCCCCTTCCCTCATTGACCTTGATTGTCACTTTCTCAATTTCATCTTCAACTGCATCTAGTTTGCTCTCCAATTGTAATAACCTTTCTTTGAGGAACCTATTTTCTTCATCTTGGTGTTATACCTTCTTGGCTAAATCCGCATTGGTCACCATTTTGAGACTATTTTCTCCTACTGATTCAGTGCCTAACATCAACTATTTTCTTCCCAAGTCTAAACTGGCACTGATGCCAATATGATAGGGAGGCTACCTAGTTTACCATAAATTAGGTTTCTTTGAAGGTTTGCTTCTATCCCTTTCCGAGTTGCAAGTCTACCCCTCTAAACTTTTAAGGGCTTCCCTACCATTTGTTTTCTTATCCCACCTTCCTCAAGCTCACAAAGTAAGCTTTCTCACCATATCCTTGCAGGGTTGTAGGACACACACATTCGATCTCTCTTTGCTAATCCACCCATCTTGTTTGGTTTAGTAAAGTTTCTCCTTTTGGTTTCACAATGTCTCAGTTTTAGGCTTGTAACCTTCTAGATCTTCTTCTAGTTCTCATTAGATTCCTTCCCCTATAATTTATCTCCTTCAAGTTACTAACACCTAGTCGGACTACCACCAAGCTCGCCTAGGGTCAGTTTGCAGGAATAGCTAATGCCATCTCCTAGAGTCTTACAAATAAAAACCTACTATACATATTTGGCTTTGCTTGACAATCTCGAATGATCATGTGGAATTTCAAGTCAGAGCCATATGGTTATTGTGAATCAGGGAACAAAAACATAAATGGAAAGCTTTATTTATAGATCCTAAGCTTATTCACGGGTTCAAACCAGAAACTCACAAAACTGAGAAAAGAAGCATTTACATTAACAACATACGTGAACTTAGAGTTTTTAACATATTATTGCAGTTCACCAACAAAAATTAGAATTTGATATGAAACTAGAAAATGGACTTCTCTATCGCATTTCAAAAAAACAAATATGTTCTCTAAGGCAATCTACAATCAACGATCAACCCCTTACAGATGCCCATTGGGTATTTTTATACACTCCATCCTTGATTGTGAACTCCTCCTATTGGATGAGATAGATTACATTACCAATGATTTCCATATGAAACCATCTCATAGGTTCCATCGGGTCATCGGTGAGACAACAAATATTGGCTTCCGATGGCCAATGACGACTTTCCACACTTCCTATTGGGTCATCAGGAAGAATCCAAAACCTGACTTCCAATGGCCGATGATGACTTTGCAAGCAAGGCAATCCCATCAGGTCATTAGTGTAGTACGAAACCCCTCTTACCGATCTCTGATAACACCACCTTTGAAAGTGCTCCAACTCCAATGCTTACTCATCGGGTTGTCGGGATAACATGAAACCACTCCTTCCAATACCTGATGGCTCCACTCCATGCGTATGGTTTCACATCGGGTCATCGGGGTAACTTGAAACTACTTCCCCTGATACCTGATAACAATAATCAGAGTACTGACGACTTATCGGGTCATCAGGGTAAGTGTGAACCACTCTTGCCCATACCCAATATAACCATTCCAAACTCTGGTGAACTCATTGAAGTAAGACTTGCCAATTGGGTAGGTCTTACTGATAAGAAAATTTCAAAAACTACAAATTAAAAACCCATACAAAATGGACTAGAGCCAGTCCTTATGTATTTACATCACCACTGGAAGGTCCCACAAGCCAAAATTGGTTAAGGGAATTTCAATCCCTAGGTGCCCCTGCACAAATAAGCCAAAAGAAACACCATGAATAACTAGAACATGAACATTATAACCATCAACATCCTGATAAGCTTCTAGAAGTTGCACCAACACCACTTATTGGATTCATCAAAAGATCTTCATCAAAGCACTATTAGTAAAAACCTTCTTGGTGACCAAAAGACTTACTAGAACAAATAATAGCATCCAAATCATCATATCTCAAGCCTACTAAATGTGATATACATCAAGAACAAATGAATAACCAATCCAAGCCAATTCTACAAGTCGGACCAAACTAGAGACCAATCTCTTGATCAACATCAAAATTCAACCACTCTACCAGAAGTCGGTAGACAACAAAACAACTAGTGTTGACATCAATGACAAAACAACAATGCAACACATAATCAATTCCTCCAAATTGCCAACAATCTCCCCCTTTGGCATTGATGGCAACACTAGATGTGAAAAACATCCAAGTGCCAAGAAAATGCCAAACAAGTCTCCCTAATGGAAGACATCCAACAAAATCTCTAAGATGATATGACAATGAAGTTATGAACCATAGACCAAACTCTCCCTATGAATGATATCCATGTTAAGCTCTATTTTTCACATATATCTTTCCCCCTTTGACATCAATACCAGGAATCTTACATAAACATCAAAGAAAATAATAAAATCTCTGAACCATACAACTGACTACTCCCCCTAAGTAGTAGCATCAACACATCAATCCAAAATAAATGATAGTAGTGTTAAATGCATACCAGACAAATGTCAATCAACATCACTCAAGTGTCCATCAGAGGGGCAGAAACTCCCAATCTATCTCTGAAGTACTCAAATGATTCCTTAGGAAAATTTTTAGTGAAGATATCTGTGATTTGCTCTTTAGTATTCACATAAACCAGTCTGACTTCATTTTCTTCCACCTTCTCCTTCAGAAAATTATACATGATAGAAATCTGCTTGGTCTTAGAATGAAATAGCAGACTCTTTGATATGTCAATAGTAGCAGAGTTATCACAGTGAATAACTACCATTTCATTGCAATCAAACCTTATATCCTTCAACATTTGCTTCATCCATAAAACTTTTGTACAGTCAGTTGCAGTAGAAGCATACTCAACTTCAATAGTAGATAAAGAAGTAAATGATTGTTTCTTGGTGATCAATGAAACAATTTTATTTCCAAGAAAGAAAGATCCACTGGATGTTCTCTTCTAGTCATCAACATCTCCAACCCAGTCAACATCTGTATATGCACATAGTGTAAATTCATCATTTTTAGGATACCACAAACCATACTCAGTTGTTCCTTACAAATACCTGAAACATCCTTTTCACCGTGCTCTGATGATTCTCTCTAGGATCACTCTGATATCTTGATACACTACAAACTCCATTCATTATATCTAGTCTAGTCTGAGTAAAAATTAAAAAACCTCCAATCATAGATTTATACCTTGTAGGATTTACTGGAGCTGATACATCTTTGTTTGTCAATTTCTCACTTTTAACCATAGGGGTAGCAACGGGTTTAGAATTTTCCATACCAAATTTCTTCAAAAACTTTCTATCATACTTAGTTTGGCAGATGAAAATACCTTTATCATTTTGACTAATCTGCAAATCTAAGAAATTTTTTATCTCTCCAATCATAGACATCTCAAATTCATTCTTCATATTTTCAGAGAATTCCATACATAATTTATCCTCACCTCCAAAAATGATATCATCAATAAATACTTCAACAATCAATATGTCATCATCAGTGATCTTATAATTAAGTTACTGTCAGCATTACCTTTAGTGAAACCAAGTTGAAAAAGATATTTGTCCAATCTATCATACCAAGCTCTAGGGGCTTGTTTCAATCCATATAACGCTTTCCTTAACCTACAAGCCATGTGTTAGAGTTATATTTTATTAGCTAGTATTTATTTATTTAATTATTAGTCTATTATATTCTATGCTTAAGCTAAACTTAGGAATCTTATAAACTCCTTAGGATTTTCACCTTAAGGGTTTTGAGTATACTCTTATAAGTATTCTCTCTTTGTTTTTCCATAACAACTATAATTATTGAATTGCATTCTTGTTGCACAATGAATATGAATCCTCTTTTCTGGATCTCTGAATTCTAGCCTCCATAGCTTTTTAGCTTCTCTCCTTCTGTGATAGGTTTGCATGCAGGTGATCTTTGGGAGTTGTAGAGTTCATATTTCCTAAACTTCAATATGGTATCAGAGCTCCAGATCTACATGCCCCTATTCTCTTCATAAGATATTTTGGGTCTTGTTCTTTAGATCTGTGTATTTGGGGGGGTTTGTGCAGTTGCTTTTTTCCATTTCTGGGGGTAGTTGATTTTTGGTACATTTTTGTGCCAAAAGGACCTTACAGTTAGATTTAGGAGGCTGATTGGATGAATTTTGATATATAATTTCTCTCCTTCTATGAAAGGTTTGCATGCAGGTGATCTTTGGGAGCTGTAGAGTTGATTTTTCCTCAACTCCAATTTCCTCAGAGCTCCAAATCTACATGCCCCTATTCTCTTCATGAGAGATTTTGGGCCTTGTTTTTAAATGTGTATTCAAGGGTTTGTGTAGTTTCATTTTTCTATTTCTATGGGTAGCTAATTTTTTGGTACAATCTAGTTCCAAAAGTACCTCATAGCTGGATTCAGAGGGTTGATTCCATGAATTTTGATATATAATTTGCCTATTTTTTGTGACAGGGGAATCTTGGGTATGATTTTTTATTGGCACATTTTTTGAGGCACACAAATCTATATAGCTATACTTGCAAATGCATTAGAAAATTTTCGTCAAATAATTTTACTTTTTTAACCTTCTTTACACCCTACAAGAGGGGTTTTTTCTTTTGGTCATAACTTGGTCATACAGAGGCACTTTTTCAAAAACCTTATATCGTCGGAAATCTCTTTTCCAGCTCTATCCAGATTTGGAGGTTTGAACTTTTGATTTTTCTTTTTTGATTGCTTTTTTTGCTTTCAAAGCCAGAGGTTCCTTTTTGCACTCTGGGAGACATCACTTGAGCATCCAAACTGCATTTTTCAAAAACTGTATATTGTTGGAAAGTTTGTTCTATGTACTTTCTAGTCATGTGAGTTTTCTTTCTAGATTGTGCTCCAGGTATATTGTATTCAGTTTTTTATTTTTAGTACTCTGGTGAATATCTTGGATGTTTCAAGTCTTGGGATCTATTTCTTTGAGTAGGATGTCTCATCTTTGGCTTTCTGTTTCCAGTCTTTTGTCTCTTCTAATCATTTTAGCATTTTATTTATGTAAATTAACTAAGATAAAGTGCCACCATGCATTGCATACTTGGGATCTTGTACATCTTGTGCATTATTGTACATGCATTACTTATAAAGTGCATTTGGGGGTTGATGTTTGCCTTTTTTTCCATCTACCTTTGTCACATGAGTGTTCCTTCCATGACATTATCCTCATGATGTGTGCCAAGTGAGTGTTCCTTCCAGGACACTATGTTCTTTCTTTGCACCTTCATTGTTCCTGGTTCTTCATCATGCAGTTCTTGTTGGCTTTTCTTTTTAGTGTACCTGTCTCTTTACCTTTTCAGCATTATGGGGAGGTTTGTCCTGCTAGTTCTAATGCTTCCTTTGTTCGATTGATCATCTCTTCAAGATTTGGTGTTTCATGCCATTTGTATCTTCAAGTTCAGTTGTTTGCCTTTGTTTGCCATCTAATTCGAGTAATGTCATTTGAGGGCACTCATGTAGATTACAGTCTTCTCTACCTAGTCATGTTCTATTTTAGAGGAGGTTCTCCAGATCAGTAGTTACTCTTCAATAGTGTTTGCAGCTATTTCATGCTTCAGTGGTGTTCTTCATGCTTATTTTGTTCCTATCTTATGGAATACTCTTGTTTGGAGGCATCTTAGTCCTTCACTTGAGCTTTCATCTCTTCTTGGAGAGGATTTTTGTTCCTACAGGGTTTTCTTCTTTTTCTCCACTTTACAGATATTTTATTGTACTTGGATACCTCATCAGGCCTAGTTGTCGGGACCCATTGTTGCTTTCATGCATTTTTTTTACTTGCTTTTTTAGTCCTTAGTTGTTTTCTAGCTACTCCCTAAGTTAATCTTAAGGGGTAGTGTTAGAGTTATCTTTTATTAGCTAATAATTATTTATTTAACTATTAGTCTATTATACTCTATTCTTAAGCTAAACTTAGGAATCTTATAATTCTTTAGGGTTTTTACCTTTAGGGTTTTGAGTATCCTCTTATAAGGATTCTCTCTTTGTATTTTCATAAAAACTGTAATCATTGAATTGCATTCTTGTTGCACAATCAATATGACTCCTCTTTTCTGGATCTCAGAATTCTGGCCTCCATAGCATTTTTTCTTCTCTCCTTCTGTGATAGGTTTGAATGTAGGTGATCTTTGGGAGCTGTAGAGTTGATTTTTCCTCAACTCTAGTACCATGTTTTTGTCATCTAAAAGTGAAAAACTAGCATGTTGCTCAATATAAACTTCCTCTTCAAGATCTCCATTCAAAAATGTGCATCTAACATCCATCTGATAAACCTTGTATTTCTTATGGGCATATTAAGCAAGAAATAATCTCACAACTTCAATCCTAGCTACCAGAGAAAAAGTCTCATCAGAATCAATTCCTTCCTTCTGAGAATATCCTTTACATACCAGTCTAGCCTTATTCCTCACAACTTGTCCACCCTCATTCAATTTATTTTTAAAAATCCATTTAGTTCCAATAACATTCTTATTTTTAGGTCAAAGAACTAAAGTCCATGTGTTGCTCTTTTCAATCTGATCTAATTCCTCTTCCATATCTTTCACCAAAAATTCATCTTGACAAGCTTCAATAACTGATGTTGATTCAACTTGAGAAATCAAACATGCCTCATCAATTGCCAACCTTCTTCTTGTCATTACTCATTTGTTCTTGTCTCCAATAATTTGATCTTCTGAATGGTTTAACCTTACATACCAAGGAATCTTCTGACTTTCTGTTTCCTTGCTCTGATCTTCATTCACTATTGAATTTTCTAATACTGTCGGAGTAACTGGTTCAACATTTTGTTCCGGTATAGGTGCTATCGGTTTAGTTATGATCATCTCCACTTTTGGTTCTCTCTCATAAGTTCTGTTTTGACCTTTTTACATCTCATCCACCTTGACATTAGCACTTTCCACAATTTTTTGTAATCTTTGTTAGACACAATGCACCACTGAGAGGGGGGTGAATAAGTGGTTCTCAAACTTTTCCCTTTAACCAACCTTTGTGAGTATACTGGTTAATAGATCTAACTGAATGCAGACTTACCAATTAGAAGGGAGACTAACGCAAATGCACTCAAACATAAAAGGGACATCACATAACACCAACATATACGATGAAAACCCAAGATGGGAAAAACCTCAGTGAGAAATGTTATTGGAGTCTACTACTCCAATCCAACCTCAAAATGAATCTCTTATTAAAACGTTTAGAGCACCAACCCAAGGAGCACCAACCCCTGATTTAGAGTACAAACCCAA
The DNA here is from genome assembly GCF_030272615.1 of Cryptomeria japonica. Lineage (NCBI taxonomy): Eukaryota > Viridiplantae > Streptophyta > Pinopsida > Cupressales > Cupressaceae > Cryptomeria > Cryptomeria japonica. The sequence goes on from NC_081406.1 coordinate 232,834,004, forward strand.
GGAGCACCAACCCCTGATTTAGGGCACCAACCCAAGGAGCTACAACCCCTACCCCGAGCTCTAAGTTGGTGATTACAAAAACATATTTTAATACCAAAGTTATCTTCTTGTTAGAAATTGAATTTGTAACACTTATGAAAATATCTCTACTGGATCTTCTATCTAGTTCACTATCGGTTCTCTGCTAACCCTCACACTCCTACAAACTTACTCTCTATCACACTCTTGTTGGTTCAAACTCTTCTTCTTCTTTGTTGGTTCTACTTTCTGCCAGTTCTCTCTTCTCTTTGCTACATTATTTCTCTCCACTAATACTACACTCTACCAGTTCTCTTCTTGCCTTATCTGGAATTTTATGCAACTCTTCTCTGTCGGTTTGACCACTATCAGCTTACTCCTCTGTCATACTTAATGGCTGACTGTCGATAGCCTCACTGATATCAGTTGAGAACTTCTACCCTATTCTTCCTCACACTTAGTTTCTTCTTCTTCTTCTTCTTCTTGATGAGAACTTGACTGATTTCACTTCTTCAACAACAATACTCCCTCATCCAGCAATATCACTAAACAATTTTGGATTCCATATTTATAACCTAGTTTTCTGACCAAAAGACAATTCAAATTTCAAGCAGTTAGGGTTTCCTCATTGACCTTGAGGAAAACCAAATCCAATCAAATCTTCTCCAATCTGATCACCTGGATTGATACACTATAACTCATCAATCAATCCCACTAGTGTCGTTCCTTTCTGATCACACCTTCTATTTTTGGCAATCTTCTTTTGAACTATCGGTTGATTTCTTGGTCGATCACCAAGATTGGTTTTGTGATTTCCTTCACCTACCTTGATCTCCTCAATCAATCTAGGCTAGATCTCTGTTGTCCTCCTGACCTCGAGCCAAAAACCTCTCCAGTACATACCATGAATCTCATAGTTGACATAAATATCAACCTGTCACAATCTACTTTTTCGCCTGACACTTCACTGACTCTGTTAGAGTTCCCATAGATACTGAGAGGGGGGGGTGAATCAGTATCTGACCGGTTATGAAATTTTCTTAAAACTGAATATGCAGAATATAAAGTAACAGTATACCGGTATGCAAGAATTAATGCAAATAACAAAATCAAAAGCATCCACATGAAAAGAACACCATAACACAAGATGTTTAACGAGGAAACCCAATGTGGGAAAAACCTCGATGGGATTTGTGACCCACAATATTCACTTACTGGCCAATAAGAGAATATTACTTACAATAGGGGCCTGCACATGCAGGAAGGCCAACTGCCTAGAGCTCACTGCTCAATAAGAAGTCACACTGACTTACAATGAGGATTTACACAAATCCAATATTATGTACTGCTTTACAATAGCATCTTCAATGCTAGATTCAGTACCGGTTCTTGCTCTGTTCTTTACATATAACCTTGACCTAAAATTCGCACATTAGGTCTACCTTATAATTTATTTATTGCATTCTATCCATATCCTACAAATGCCTACAATGATCTCTTTTATATACAAGAGTCATTTTACAATTTTGCCAAGTCGGCTTACAATGATAAACAAAATATTACATATCAAAAATCTTGTCAGCCTCTATGCTGGTATACATATTTCCTTCTGTGTCGGTGTACATCTTCTGTGTCAGTGTACATCTTCTATGTCGGTGCTGGTGTAGATTGATTTTGTTGATGCCAAAGCACTATTCTGTTTGAGTAATGCTTTGCCGGTATAATGTCTTGCTGGTGCCATAGGATTGCAAGGTTGCCATTAATGACAAAACATTCAATCACACACAATGTCTCATTGGAGTATCCATATGCCAACAATCTCCCCCTTTGGCATTGATGGCAACACTCATGAGAAATTTCAAAAAGATATCCAAAAATGTGTACACCAAAAAAAAAATGTTACCAAAAATATGAGGGCTCCCCCTGAGCATGTGATCCCAGTGTTTTGAATTTTCTCATCTACTACTCCCCCTTTGGCATCAATGACAAAGGTTAGTAGATTTGTAGTTGTACCAATTCATAACCTCAACCTTGTAGTTGAGTAGTTATTAGCTGAAGAATATCTCCCAAAATTAAGTTTATGCCATCCATAAACTTCTTGCTCTCCTTTATTGCTATCTCAGTTCTGTGTATTGTACCGGTGAGATGCTGCAAGTGCTCTGCCGGTGTTTTGCTACCCTGTGTTAGTGCCTCTAAGATTTCCTTACGCAGAGATGCTAAATAGTCCAATCTTGGACTTAGTTTAGATCTCAAAATTTTTGCCTTGTTTATTATTTTCTCTTTCTAATTTGAGCAATTCTTCCTCAAAATTTGTTATCTTTTCCTCAAAAACTGATAATGTATTGGGTGAGTTAACAAAATTATCAGCAAGTTTATTGATCTCTTCTTGTACCTTGCTTATCTTTTTGTCTACATTCGTGGTCAAAAAGTTTATCTTACAGGTGTCTTTATACAGAGTTTTGTACTCTTTCAATAAATTGCACAGTTCTGGTAGAAGTGTGTCAAATTCCCTGTTACACTTCTTTATTCCTTCCTCAAAGAATTTATGTTTCTCTTTTTCTACACTTTCCTTTATAGTTTCTACCTTTGTTTGCTCAAAATTTCCAGAAATATATTTACAAGGTGTATCCAACTGGCCTAACGAATCTTTGTTGGCTATATTACAATTTGGAGCTATTAATTTCAAAACTAGAATTGAATCATCTATTGCTTTATAGGCTTGTGAGATATAATCAGTTATTTTCTTGATAGAATCGAGCAATACCTCTGTTACATTTGATGGTGACCCATTAAACTGAGTGCCGGTGGAAGGGACCATGCTGGTATTGACCTCTAGTAGGTCTGTTTGTGTCTCCATCTCTTTAAGCACAGTTTTCTCTGCATCTTTTCTTACTAGTGCCATCTGTTCTGGAGCCTTTAGCTCTATTGGTTGCTCTGTTTGTGTTCTAGATTCCATCTTTTTCTCTGAATCTGCTGCTGATTACTCTTGGTTTCCTATTGCCGGTTGCTCTTTATTATCAGATTTATCTGTGGTATCCTTATCTACCACTATGTTGATTTTTTGAGTATCAACATTTACAGTATATAGGACTTCAGGATTAGGATTGTTATCCTCCGTGTCCATGCTCTCAGCTGTCGGTTGATCTTCTGCAGTTGTTTTTACCAGTGGAGTATTTAAAGGAGGTGGGGGTAAGTTGTCTCTAATCTTGATACTTGGCGGTCCACCAACTTTACCTTTCCCTTTGTCCTTTTGATATACCAGAATGGGCTTGGGATTCATATATTCTTCTTGTTTTTCTTTTTCAATCAAGAATCTATCCCAACCATCTTCTATTTCAGTTGAAACTTCAGTAACTCTACCTGCCATTAATGATATTTGCCGATGTGCAGTGGAAAAGACTGTCTGGTTGGCTTGAGCTATCAAATCATCAATTTCCTTAGGTGAGTTGACTGGGTCTACTACAAGTAATTTTTCTATTTTAATTTTCTTATCCAACTCAATTATTCCTTGCCTTCTAGCCTCAAGTCTTTTATATAATTCATCAGGAATTTCATTTAGGACTTTCATCAAAAACTTGTTATACATGTCCATGTGTAGTATAACACTTTCATCAACTTGTCCTTTCTCATCTTCTGATAGGGTGTCATAGATTTTCCCTATGTTTTTCAATTTACCTTCCCCTGTGATTTCATTCAGTAATATGTTAAAAGGGGCCAAGTCAGTGTCTGTCTGCTTCTTCTTTTTGGGGGTCAACTTTTTCTTAGGTGTGGCTTTCTTGACTGGAGACCTTACAACTTGGTGCTTCTGTCTTGTCCTTCTAGGTGAAGGAGTGGATACCGATGAGGGGTCTCTTTTCCTAACAACTCTTTTGAAAGTTGCTGGCATATCTCCTTCTGAGGAGGTATCTACCGGTGATAGATGAGTTTCAGGCTATTGGGCTGCCAACTCTTCTTCTGTTATACCAGTTTTCTTTAGTACATCATCTTTTAAGGCTTTTTCTTGCTTGCTTCCTTTCCTCAAAGATGCCTCAACTTTCTTTACTCTCTTTTTAGATTGAATTTGACTTTCAATGTGCTCAGCACTACCAAATACTTCTTCCTTTGGTTCATTGGGGGCTTCTAGAAGTGCTTTGGAAACTTTACCAGTGTCAAGATCTTCCTCAAGCTGTTAGGCTTTTGAAAATAGAGGACCAGGCTCTGATACCAAATGTTAGGGTTCCCATAGATACTGAGAGGGGGGGGTGAATCAGTATCTGACCGGTTATGAAATTTTCTTAAAACTGAATATGTAGAATATAAAGTAACAGTATACCGGTATGCAAGAATTAATGCAAATAACAAAATCAAAAGCATCCACATGAAAAGAACACCATAACACAAGATTTTTAACGAGGAAACCCGATGTGGGAAAAACCTCGGTGGGATTTGTGACCCACAATATTCACTTACTGGCCAATAAGAGAATATTACTTACAATAGGGGCCTGCACATGCAGGAAGGCCAATTGCCTAGAGCTCACTACTCAATAAGAACTCACACTGACTTACAATGAGGATTTACACAAATCCAATATTCTGTACTGCTTTACAATAGCATCTTCAATGCCAGATTCAGTACCGGTTCTTGCTCTGTTCTTTACATATACCCTTGACCTACAATTCACACATTAGGTCTGCCTTATAATTTATTTATTGCATTCTATCCATATCCTACAAATGCCTACAATGATCTCTTTTATATACAAGAGTCATTTTACAATTTTGCCAAGTCGGCTTACAATGATAAACAAAATATTACATATCAAAAATCCTGTCGGCCTCTGTGCCGATATACATATTTCCTTCTGTGTTGGTGTACATCTTCTGTGCCAGTGCTGGTGTAGATTGATTTTGTTGATGTCGGAGCACTGTTTTGTTTGAGTAATGCTCTGCTAGTATAATGTCTTGCTGGTGCCATAGGATTGCAAGGTTGCCTATGTAATGCTTTGCTGGTATAATGTCTTGTTGGTGCCATAGGATTGTAAGGTTGCCATCAATGAAAAAACCTTCAATCACACACAATGTCTCATTAGAGTGTCCATATGCCAACAGACTCAACACACCAACCTATGCATGCATGCCAATTCATCTCCACATGGCAATTATGTCGGCATCCACCTTTGTGTCAATATAGATTGGATCATCGACCAGCTCCATTACCGAGTTCATCTACCATCTTACTAACCCTATCGGGTAAACCCTTAACCATACTATCATCAACCTTACACCTCTCTTCTCTTCTAGTGGAACTCTTAACCAGTTAGCACTCTTTATAACCTACCTTATGCACATCTTCATTAGATGGGAGTCTTTTGCATCTGCACCTTGTCCATATTACTAGTGGACATACATACCAGGAAACACTCTTGATGAAACCATATCATCATCCTTCAATTGAATCCATCTTCAATCTGGCCATCTTCCTCTATCGATAGCTGCTTAGCCTTTCCTTCTTCATCATCAGCTTGGACCATATCTCAACCGGTTTGTCAAAGTGACCAACCCATCACTCTTCACCTATATAGGTAACTCAACATATCATCTATGTCAGTCTATTGCATATCCCTAATTTCATGCACTTGTGGCATTCCTTTGATTCATTGATAGATCAGGTGTGAGCCTTCAAATACCTAGCTTTACCTCTTCTTCCTTATCACACAAAACTATGATGCACACTGTGCATAATAAGAGATAAGTTCCAGTTACCTATGGTAGTGAATCCTTGTAATCAGCATCCTATAATGCACTCATGTGGCTTTTCTATTTGTGCAACATATCTTCAAATAGGCATATGTGATCCAGTAAAGGCACATTCATTGTTAGTCATCTCTTCACATGGTGACTACATCTTTATCTAGAGGGAGTCCTCTTGTTTTGCATCCACACAACATACTGGTGACCTGTACATCCTTCTCCTGCTGTGTTGATGCAATTTTGGTAGCATTCCACCTCTTCATCACAAACAACAGCTCAAGCACCTTTCTCATCCTATTTGTATACTAGTCATAAGATTGCCAGTTGGCAACTACTCACTGTCAACACAAATCTTACTAGTTGACATCCTTTTCTTATTGATGATAGATTGTACCAGTGACTTATCGATTTCATCCACACAAGTCAAACACTAACTTATGTACGGGTGACTTCAGTGATCATTCTCTTCCTTAGCGGTGACCTGCAACACTAGTTGACATCAATGACTGCATGTCAACAATAATCTGGCCCATATCAATTGTCCTTCTATATCGGTTGACATCAATGACAACACAATGCCAACAATCTCTTGTTATAAGATCTATATGCTTTTCTTTCATTAGAGTAAACAAGAAACCTTCATCATATAGAGGATCAAACTTTTTAATAAAATCATCTCTTTTGATATAGCATTTACTACCAAAGATTCTGAAATATTTAACTGAAGGTGTATGACCAAACCATAGCTCATAAGGTGTCTTACCGATGTCTCCCTTGATATGAACTTTGTTGAATGTGTATACCGTCGTGCTCATAACTTCTCTCCAATATATATGAGGAATATTAGCTTCTATCATCATAGTTCTATCTACATCCAAGATAGTTGTGTTCTTTCTTTCCATGACACCATTTTGCTAAGGTGTCCGGGGTGTAGACAACTGTTTCCTTATCCCATGCTTCTCACAATAACTATTATATTCACTAGATGTGAATTCACCACCCTGATCTGACCTTAAGCATTTAATCTTCAACCCTATCTCTATCTCAACTTTAGCTTTAAAGATCTTAAAATTTTCAAAAGCTTCAGATTTCTCCCTTAGAAAAGTAACCCACATCATTCTAGAATAGTCATCAATGATTATCATAAAATATCTATCACCCTGAAACTTTTTATTCTAGTAGGACCACATAAATTAGTATTAACAAGATCAATAACATCATTAGATTTGTCTTGTATACTCTTAAAATAAGTTCCAACCTGCTTTCCTATTTGACATTCCTTACATACCAGATTATAGGGTTTCACAATCTTAGGTATATCTCTAACAACCTTAGTTGAACTAATCTTTACAATGCAATCAAAATTCATATGACACAACCTCTTATGCCATAGCCAACTCTCATCAATCTATGCAATCAAACATGTCTTCTCACCAGAGTTCAAATGAAAGATGTTACCTTTAGTCTGTGTACTAGTTGCAATCTCCAATCTAGATCTATTAATGATTTTGCATTTTCCATCCTTGAACTGTAATTGAAATCCCTTATGCACTAGCTGTCCTACACTCAAAAGATTATGCCTTAAACCTTCAACATAATAAACATTATTAGTGTTATGATTACCATCCATTGATATAGTTCCTCTTCCTTTGATCATGCATGCTTTGTTATCTCCAAATCTAACCAGTCCACCATCAAATTCTCACAAAAATAAAAACTTCCTTTTATCTCCAGTCATATGATGTGAACGTCAACTCTCTATCACCCATTCATCCTTGTCTTCAATTTTAGAAGAAAGGGCCTTTTCATCATTTTAAATAATAGGTGCCAAAGAATCTTCCCTAATATCCAAAAATACCCATTCCTTACCACTACCAGATCCACTAGCTGAATCTTGTGCCAGTTCATCATTAGAATCAGTCACACCTTCCTCATCCATTTAGTAACATGATTTGTCTCTATTTCTCTTATACTTATGCTTGTTCTAATAATCATGGTTAAGCCTAAAATATCTTATATCTTTCTCTTCAAATATTGAATTCCTCTCAAGACATCTAGTTTCAAAATGACCTATCTTATTACATGCAAAACATTTAAAAGGTTTTTTTCCTTCATACTTACTTCCTGTCAAACCTTTAGGTACTCTTCTATCCAATAGGGCTTTAAGTTTCTCATACTGTTAACCTTCTTTCTTCATTTTATCCAGTTCCTTCGTACATAAAGCTTTCTAATCACTCTTGTTTGTTGATGATGTAGGTGCATGAAAAGAAGATTAAGTCTTTACAGCTCCTTAAGGATCCAATTCTTCAATATCAAAAGTAGATAATTTTCCAACCAAAGTATCCATGTTAATAGATGTGTTAGCCATTGTTCTCAACTCATTAATTCCAGTATCCTTCATTTTGTAAGTCGGTGGCAAAGATCTCAATACTTTATAAATAATATCATCTTCTCTAAGAGATCCACCACAGTACTGAATTCCCATAACAATTTCATCAACTCTTTCCATAAAACAAATAATCCTTTCATCTTCTTCCATCTTTAGGTTATCATACCTCACCTGGTAACCATCAAGTTTAGGAATTTTAATAGTAGGGTCACCTTCATTTAGAGCCTCGAACTTATCCCATATAGCCTTCACATTTGATTGGTCAGTTAATCCCATTATTTGCTAATCAGAAAGTGTGCTCAAGACTACTTCTCTTTCTCTACAATCATATTCAATATCCTTATCCATTTTTATCAGAGTCTAGGATTGCCATATGCCGGATTATGAGGAATATAGCCTTTCTCCGTGATATCTCAATTCTCTTTCACAATACATCTCAAATGAGTCTTCATCTGAATCTTCCATACTCTGTAATTTGTTGAATCAATCTTAGGGGTTTCTCTCCAAAAAATAGATGCAGTTGAATTATTAGTTGCCATAGGATCTTCCTCAAGTGGTTAAGCTTCTTCAAAGAGGACCAAGCTTTAATACGAATTGTTAGGATTACCGGTGAACAATTGAGAGGGAGGGTGAATCAGTTGTCAACAGATTAAGAAACTTTAAGTGCACAAAACCTTTTACTGGGATGCATAAACTAAATACTGGGATAGCCGATATAATAATTAATCATAGGCATAAATCAAAAAATAATTACCAACCATCCATAACACATAACACCAGAATTTTTATGTTGAAAATCTAATAAAGGGAAAAACCATGGTGGGAAGCCTACCCACAGTCAAATATTACTTCTGCAACAAGTATGTGATTATAATAAGAGGGGCCTGCATGTGCAAGAAGGTACATTTCCTAGAGCACACTACTCATCACAAAAGGAGCCTCACTGACTACAAATAAGTGCAGACTACAATCTAAAAAGATGAGTGAACTGCAAGAATAACATCTCCTATGCTTGAGTATAGTTCCGGTTAAGCTCAATACCAAAGGTCTTAAACCTCTTACACAAACCCAACCAAATCACCTATGATTGACCAAAACCTCTGCATATGATTATAACTTTATTTGCACATAGATAATCCCATAAACATAATCCCTCCTATGCTCTACAAAGAGATCTTACATCATATTTATACCAACCTAGGACCTAAACAATTAGGCCGGCCACCTAAAAGATAATACAATATATCTGTTACATAATCCTTTAAACCAATGATAAACCAATTTGGCCTAAGACCAAAACAACATAAATCCAACCAGTGACACATCGTGAGCATCAACCAACACGTTACACAAACCTATCCACAACCTACCAGAATAACACCGAAACCAAAATAGGTAACCATAAGCCAAATGAAACACCATGAAAAATTGAAACACGGACATGATAATCATCAGCATCCTGATAATCTTCGACAAGTTGCACCAAAATTATCAGATTCATCAAAAGATCTTCATCAAAGTGTTGTCGGTAAAACCCTTATCGGTGACCAAAAGGCTTACTAGAACTAATGATAGCATCTGGATCATCAAATCCTAAATCAACTGAGTGTGATATACATCAGGAACATGTTAATAACCAATCCAAGACAATTCTACAAGGTGGACCGAACTGGAGACCAATCTCCTAATCAACATCGAAATCTAACCACTCTACCGGAAGCCAGTAGATGATAAAACAATTAGTGTTGACATCAATGATAAAACATCAATGCAACACATAATCAATTCCTCCAAATTTTTAATAGATGTTAATTTGACATAAAATTACATTCAACCAGAAGAGCGGGCACAAGACACTTCCATTGTGGAAGTGCATACAGAGGTTCCTGATGTACAGAAAGATCAATCAACTAAGAAATACACTACGACAATACAAACAAATGAACAAAACACTAATACTACTACGGTTGATACCTCTGGTGAAGTTGAACAAGATCCTTTGGTGATAGAGGTTGATTCAGTGAAGGAAACTGACGACAATGGAAAAGGTGTTCAGGAAAAGGGAGAGGTTGAAGTAGAAAAGGGTGAAGATACTATAAGAGATGCAAGTGCGGAGGAGATAGAGAAGGATGATCAGGCTCTAGTGATAGTGGCAAGAGACACTGTAGTCGACAAGGGAAAACATGTTGTCTCAGACTTTGATGATTTCACTCAAGGACCCATTGACCTTAGTTCTCTATCTCATATTAAATAATTAAAGCTTGCAACTCTTGCACAAGAAAAGGCAAGTGAGGACTTACTCAAGTCCCACACTACACACAATGATTTAATAACCTTGGCGCCAGATGTATTAGAGAAAATTATGCCATCCTTCAAACTGGATAAACTAATACTCTCTCCAATAAGCTTAGGAGCATGCTAAATGCAGTAGATTCTCATTTTATGTCTTTAGAGAAAGCAACATATGCTTGGGTTTTGACTCAGTTCAATGCTATCAGACTAAAAAATTTTTTGAAGATGATTGAGGGAGATAGGGTGAGCTTGATAACTTCCATAAAGAGTATACAAGATGCATTAGATGAAGGTGGCCAAATATACAAGTTATGTCTAGTTTTGCCTAGGTTTACTATGGACATTGAGAACAAAATAAGAGAATGTGAAGGACATCTTGCTAGCATATCTCAATCATATGCACCTGAATTAGTTTCGGCTAGCAATTTTGAAGGTCAAATTATGAGTATATTGGATAAGATTAAGAGTTTAAATCAAGAGAAGGAAAAAATTTTGGGCAGAGTGGGAGAAGTAAGAAGCCTTACCACTCCTCAGATAGAATCACTGATCAACATTATGCAAGATGCAAAGGATGCTCTGAACAAGAGTGTTCTAACAAATAGAAGAGGATTAGAGACACATGACTATATTTTCAGTGGTATGATCAACATTTTGGAGAGTTTTAAGAAGGGTTGGGATAACCACTTGTTGATCCTAAAGACAATTTTTGCAGATATCTTTGAGTTTTTGTAAGTAACTGTATATATCCTTGTATATAAATTTTGTCAGATTCATATCTTTGGCATTTCTATCAAAGGGGGAGAGAGTGAAGTGAAAAATGGTGCAAATCCTTAGGGGGAGCTTGTTTAACTTCTTGAGTCTTGTTGAGTTTTTAATATTTTTTGAAATTTTGAAGTTTTGCAGCTTTAAGTGTACAATTCATTTTTCACAGTGTTGCCATCAATGCCAAATGGGGAGATTGTTGGCAAGAGACACCATTCCGATGAAGATTGGTGTATGAGAAATTCTTAGGAGTTGTCACTTATGGCTTGAATCAGTTTAGAAATCATATCTGGTGTACATAGATTTGATTTACTGGAAGTTGCATTGTTCATAAGGCATAAGTCTGGAAGGTGGAATACAATAATCGACATAGTATGAGTGTATTGCAAGTAGATGATTCAAGGTTTGAGGCATCTTATTCTATAATCCTAATAACTGATGTTGATTCATGAGCGAGATTGAAGGTCTGCTATCTGGTAATCCAAGAAGAACAAAGCTATTTTGGTATAACACGTGGTTTGGAATCTTTGTGATGATTTTGGTGATTAGTTTTGAGTTCAAGGAGATTGGGCCAACATATGTGAAGCATTTTATCATCTTGTTTAGGTCTGCATATGGATTTGTGGATGGATTGAGCTAACTTGTTGGTTACATATTTCATGTTGCATGTTATGTGATTTTTGGAAGCCAACATGATAATTGATTTGTTTTATTAGTTCAAATATGTAAGATTGATTTGGTTGAGAATTTTGAATGATGATATGTATGTGAGAAGTTTGTATGAGTGAATGTCTTAAGTTTGGTAAATGTGATTAACGATTTTGATGCTCCATTATATGATAGAGTAGCAAAATAGAGCAGAGAGACAAAATAGTTGTAGAAGGATAATCAAGCTTAATCGGAACTGCTATTTTGCATTAGTAGATTCTATTATTTAGTTCATTCATCATTGTAGTCAATTGAAATCATTTGTAAGGCAGTGAGCCTTCCTTTGGGTTTTATCCCTCTTATGTATTTGAGCAGTGAGCTCTAGGCAGTGTGCCTAAATGCAAGTGTATTCCCATTTTTGTAAAATTATCATACTCATGATCAAAGTGTAATAGTGTTGTGGGTGTAAATCCAATTATGGTTTTTCCCTTTCCGTGTTTCCACATAAAAATATTGGTGTTATGGTTTTCTGGTTGATTGGATTATGTTTCTGCACTTTACTTTCAATATTATGCATCTGGTGGTTAAAGAATCAGTTCAATAAATTTGTGAATTGTAGAATACTCATTCACCCCTCCCTCTCAGTGTTTATTGATTCCAATAGGAGCTTCTTGAGAATTATTTTCTTTACATCCAGTTTCCTCTTACTTTTTCTTGTCACCAGATAGTCAAATTCATATCTTGCCAATATGCCTGAATCTATTGAAGTACTTTCATGAACTTTCACATTTGCACTTTCAACAATATTATTTAGCCTCTTGTTGTAACACTGGTATGCCTTTCTCCTTGTTGAGTAGCCTAAGAATATGCCTTCATTTTCTCTACTGTTGAATTTTCCAAGATTATCCTCATCTCTCCAAATATAGAATCTCTCCAAATATAGAACTTGGTTCCAAATACTTTGAAATATTTCACTGTCAGAGTTCTACCATACTAAAGTTCATAGGATGTCTTCCCATATTTCTTCTGGTATAGAAATTTGTTAAGAGGGTATTCTTCTATTTGAATTTCTTCTCTCCAGTAGACTTCTGGTAGTTCTCCTCCTTTCATCATGGTTCTGGCTACCTCTTGTATAGTTATTTTCATTCTTTCTACTACACCATTTTGTTGCAGTGTCTAAGGGGCAGATAACTATCTTCTAATGCCATGTTTCTCACAAAAATAGGTGAACTCATCAAAAGAAAATTCTCCTCCTCTGTCAGACCTTAAACACTTGATTTTCCTATCATCTTTATTCTTCACTTTTTCCTTGAATATATTAAATTTCTCTAATGCCTCATACTTCTATCTTAAAAATATAAACCAATTTATTCTAGAATAATAATCAATCAATAACATGAAATACCTCTCACCTTCTAAGCTCCTTGTTTTGGTCAGACTACATAGATCTATGTGTAGCAAATCTAGTAATCCAGTGGACGAATACTCCTTTCCTCTAAATGTCCTCCTTATCTGCTTTCCTACTTGACATTCCTTGTATATGATGTTATCTGGTTTGTTCAATCTTGGTAAATCTCTCATTGCACTCCTTGAACTAATATGCACTAGATTACCAAAGTTGATATGAAACATCCTCTGATGCCATAGCCAATTGTCATCAAGTTGAGATAGAAATTAGTCTCTTGTAGTTCCTTCCAACTGATACATATTTCCATTTGTTCTCCTTCCAACTACAATAACCATTTGGGAATCTTTTTGGATTGCACATCCATGGTCTTGAAAGACAACATTATATCTATTTTGTACATCTATCCAACACTCAAAATATTATGATGCAAACCCTTCGCATAATAAACATTGTTAGTGTTATGATTTCCATTAAAAGTAATTGAACCTATCCCAACAATTTGTGAAGTCTGATCATCTTCTATCCTAATAGAACGTCGAACATATTTTTCAAGTTTTATGAACTTACACTTATTACCAGTCATATTATTTGAGCATCCACTATCACTCAACTATTTATTCTTATCTATTCTAGCATGAAATACAATAGCAACAATCTTAGAAATATCAAACCTAGGTGCATCATTTTCTACTAAAAATAAACAATCACCTTATTGATAACCTGATTCATTATATCAAATTCCATCATGTTAGTAGCAGCCAAGAAGGAATACTGAGAGGGGGGGTGAATCGGTCTTCACTAGATTAACAAATTTAACAACAAAAATAGATATAATAAACTACAACAATAAGACAAATAAGCAAATTAAAAGCACAACACACAACACCAGGATTTTGACATCATGGAAAAATCGGTTAAGGGAAAACCCACCATGGGTGCCTACCCACAGTAATATTATACTCTATAGTAGTATGTGAAAATATTCCAATATGGAATGCACATGCATTCAAGCACATTTCCTAGAGCTCACTGCTCAAAAGATAATGGTCCAGAAGACTACAACCCTTAGGGAAGTTTCACTGACTTACAACAAGATTTAGACTACAATCTGGAAGAAATGAACTGAAAGAATAACATCTTCAAATGCCTTATTATAGGTCCAGTTAAGCACATATGTCTTCTCTACAACATTAATCTCTCCTAAATATCAACACTGAAGGATAATTCTCTTTTTCACACATAAAAATCTCTCTGATAATGTAGACATAGCATCGACACCTAAATTACATGAACATATCACCTATATATACAAATCATCAACCTTGACAATAAGGTTAGCTAAACCCTCAACCCTCAATTACAAAATTACATCACAAGATATATTGAAAACCAGACTAATATAATTATTTACATGATATAACATGGACCTAAATCAAATTCCCAAATGCTCAACTCCAATGAAAAATCATCTCAAGATCAACTACAACATGCTACGCCACCAGGAAAACCACATAACACTAAAATCATCATAAGCTGATAGAAACCATAAAAAAATCACACAACAATCAATGCAGACCACCCAAAAAAATAGGAAACAACTAGGAAACACCAACAAGCACGTTAGAATCATTAGGAACAACTACACCAACACCACTTATCAAATCTTCATCTATTGTCTGAAAGCTCAAGAACATAACCAATCAACAACTGTCACAAAGAAAGATAATTTGTAGAGCACCAAATCATGATCCATCTAAAATAAAGATACACAATACAATCCCATGCAATATCCAAAAAACTCAGCACAAGATCTGATCCCACCGAAATATACCAAAGGATATATTGGTCTCTGCAAAATAGTGATCAACAAAACCACACTACAAATTGGATCATAAGATCTTCCCAATCTTCAATCACCAAAGCAAAATACAAGAATATGTTGACATCAATGACAACAACATATCCTAGCAGCAACAATGACCAATGATATCCGACAATCTCCCCCTTTGGCATTGATGGCAACATATGAATCTGTAAAATAGTCAATGCAAAGAAAGAAGATATCTCTAGCAAACTCCGCCTAAGATCAGGAAATACAAAGAAATTTTTCACATGATCTCTCTCCCCCTCTGACAACAATGCTGTCGTGCCCAAACTTTAGGGCACAAAAACGGAACAACAATTTTTTTTTTTTTGACGTCATGAACTCGCTATAAATCCTATTACATAACAACTGTATTTAAAGTTTTGTCTTATCTAGGATGTAAATAAACTTACTTACTAAGGTTAAGTTAAATAACCAACTCGAGCGAGTGACTTGATTGGTGGAGATTAATTTGCATTGCGGATTAGTTAGCTAGCTCAATTACCTAAGACAAATTGCCGCTAATTAAATCAAGGGATAATTGGCTATCTTAATGTATTAAATCATTCCAGGTCATATAATGATATTGCTAACGATTATTTGATGCTTATATAAAAATTTATTATACACATCCACCCGATGAGGGTTTCGACTTACTACAATGTCATTTGCCCACTAAAACCGACAATAAGCTAGGGCCAATTCTAATTTTCCCTAAACCCCTTGATTTTGTCAATTAATTTTCAATCCGACCAAAAATCCCTCCACAAAACGTCTATAGTATCCTGCTAAACCCATGAAGCTCCTGACTTCGGTCACACTGGTAGGCGCCGGCCAATCCATGATGGCTCTAATCTTTGATGGGTCAACTGAGATGCCATCACCGGATATAACATGCCCTAGGTACTTGACCTCTGATCTAAAGAAAGCACACTTCGACAAACTGCCGAACAACTGGTTATCCCTCAAACACTGCAAAACTTGCCTCAAATGCTCCTCATGCTCCTGCTCATTTCGGGAATAGATCAATATGTCGTCGAGGAACACTATCACAAATCGGTCGAGGAAGGTGCGGAATACCCCATTCATGAGACTCATGAATACAGCTGGAGCATTCGTAAGACCGAATGGGACCACAGTGAACTCATAGTGGCCATATCTGGTGCGAAATGCGGTCTTGTGGATATCACTTTCCACAATCCTCAACTGATGATATCCTGACTTCAGGTCTATTTTGGAAAACACTTTGGCTCCCTGAAGCTGATCAAACAAATCATCGATCCTCGGCAAGGGATAGCGGTTCTTGATGGTTACTTTATTCAGTTGCCTGTAATCCATGCATAACCGAAGGGATCCGTCTTTCTTCTTCACGAAGATGACTGGTGCACCCCATGGGGAGACGCTAGGACGGATGTGACCCTTCTCTAAGAGTTCCTCTAGCTGCATCTTGAGCTCATTAAGCTCATGAGTGGTCATCCTATAAGGTGCTCTCGAAACTGGCTCGGCTCTTGGTACCAAATCTATGTGGAAGTCAATTTCCCTGCAGGGCGGCATACTGGGTAGCTCATCAGGAAACACATCTGCAAATGCCTCAAGGATGGGATGATCATCTATGGAAGGCTCCTTCTCATTTTCTTCCTCTCGGTCACTGATTGTGATAGCAAACAACTGGCATCCCTTCCGCATGCTCCGCTTAAGCTGCATAGCGGATATCATACGAAGAGACACGGGTCTCTAAATCCCAGTGATTACTATGGGAACACCATGATCATCCTCACACTCGACCTTTTTCAAGCGACAATCCATCTTGGCTCTGTGGGCGTAAAGCCAATCCATGCCAAGTATGATGCCATAAGATCCGAGTGGTGTAACTCTAAGGTCTACTAAGGTGGTGGTATTACCAATCTGGAGCGGACATCCCCTAACCTCTGAATCCACTGACACTCTAGCCCCTGAAGCTAACTCCACTTCCCAGCTGACACTTTGCCTTACTGCCACTAGCCCGCAACGCTCCACAACCAATGGAGATATAAAGGAGTCAGTCGCTCCTGAGTCAAATAATATAGAAATACTACTACCTCTGACCTTACCTGCAGCCTCGATCACTGTGGCCTGGTGCTCTGCCTGGCGGTTATCAACCGCTGCGAAGACTCTATGGGACTTGCCCATGTCTCCAACTGTAGGCTCTGATGTTGCCATCCTCTGATTCCCTGTCATCTGTCCTTGTGGACACTCTCTCGCCATGTGCCCCATGGCTCCACAAGTGAAGCAAGCACCACGTGCCTGAAACTGTGCGCCCTGAGGCCTAGTAAAAGGATGCCCACCTGTCCGGCTAGAACCACTGTACCCACCCCTGGAGGACTGCTGAGCCCGTGCCGGGGGTGTGTATGTACCCTGTGCTCTCTGGTCACGCCTGGGACCCTGTGACTGCCACTGCTTGGGCCTGGAGCCCTGCTGTCCCTGAGGTGGCCTTTGTCTCTGACTCTGCTATGACTGCTGTGGAGGAGGGGGTTTATGGGACCCCAAAACATTTCTGTGGTTGCCTTTCCAATGGGGTTTCTGAAACCCGAAAGGCTGGGGAGCTGGGTTTCGGTTCTGGAACCGATCCCTCGTGTCCTGTGGCCTGATCTGAATCTCCTCGGCTATAAGGGCCTTCTCTACGGCAACCCGAAGGCTCCTTGGAGCGGCCATCCTCACTGGTCCTACTATCCCAGCATTAAGTCCCCTAACAAATCAGTTGACGAGTAGCTTCTCGTCCTTCAGGTAATCTACATAAGGTAGGAGCTCAATAAACTTACTCTCGTACTGGGTCACTGTGAGACCCTTCTGCTGGAGGTCATGGAACTCATCGATCCTACGCTGCCGGAAGTGCTCTGACAAGTACCTCTCTCTGAACCTCTCTGTGAAGATTTCCCAAGTGATGGTATCTGCAGTGAGTCCGCACTTGAATTCCTCTTGCTTCCACCATGTGGAGGCTGTCGATCTCAGAAGGTGGACTGCAACGCGTGCCTTCAGATTGCTTTCATAAGATCGCAATGCGAAGCACCGATCTAGGCTTAAAAGCCATGCCTCAGCCTCTACTCCGTCAGTAGTTCCTCCAAAAGATGGCGGCTGGAGGCGTAAAACCTCTCTAATCAGGTCTCCTGGTTCCTGACGTGCTCTCTCAAAGTACACAGGTGCTGCTACTAGAGGGGGTTCGGGCAGGTGAACGGACTCTGGCTCATGCTCTGCCTCGCCCTCTATGGAATTAGGAGGTGGACTCCTACTCCGTTCCCTCTCAACTGACCTATGACTCCCTGAGTTCTGATTGTCTGCATGACGGTCCACTGCTGGAAGCCTGTCCTGCACTATCCCAATCAAGTTCCGAAGAGCTAGCAAGATGTCTTGGTTAGGGTCAACTGGTGGTTCGGGAGGTGCTTCCAGGTTCCCTTCTAGAACCGGTTCCTCCCTAGCAACATCCTCGCGTGCCATATGTGTACGCCTAGGACCCCTTCCGTGCTTGCGAGCTTGTCGCGTAGTCGGAGGCATCCTATGAGGAACAAAAATAAAATAAATAAACAATTAGTTAAATAATTTAATTTTCATATATTTATATTTTTATTTTCTGTTTAAGAAAATATTTGATTAATTTAGATAATTAAAGCGAAACATAATGGAGAAAGGTTCCTAGTGTTGGAAACCTTGCTCTGATACCAAAATTTTGTGCCCAAACTTTAGGGCACAAAAACGGAACAACAAATTTATTTTTTTTGACGTCATGAACTCGCTATAAATCCTATTACATAACAACTGTATTTAAAGTTTTGTCTTATCTAGGATGTAAATAAACTTACTTACTAAGGTTAAGTTAAATAACCAACTCGAGCGAGTGACTTGATTGGTGGAGATTAATTTGCATTGCGGATTAGTTAGCTAGCTCAATTACCTAAGACATATTGCCGCTAATTAAATCAAGGGATAATTGGCTATCTTAATGTATTAAATCATTCCAGGTCATATAATGATATTGCTAACGATTATTTGATGCTTATATAAAAATTTATTATACACATCCACCCGATGAGGGTTTCGACTTACTACAATGTCATTTGCCCACTAAAACCGACAATAAGCTAGGGCCAATTCTAATTTTCCCTAAACCCCTTAATTTTGTCAATTAATTTTCAATCCGACCAAAAATCGGTCTCAAGGGCTTAAGGTTCCTAAATTTACAAATTCCTCCTTTCAAATTTTCCTATCGTCCAATTACATGGGGGGGGGGGTAAGTCCATTGATTAATTAAATATATTGCTGGATTAAACGTATAGTTTATCCAACTATAATAGTCCTATATTATTAACCCCCTTGAATTAATTGAAATTTAAATTTCTAAGGAATGGGAACTTATAATTGTTCAATTATTAAATTAACCCCATATTTATATATATTAAAATGAAAAGTCTAAAATCCCATAATAATTAAATTATTAAAATCAGGGTTTAAATTTCCATAATATTTCAATTATAAACTTAACCCCAAATTATATACTAAAATCTAACTTTAAAATCCCAATTTAAAATTCCTTATATATATATATATATTTATATATATATATAAAATCACAGTATAAATTCTTATATACTAACCCTCATTGTGAAATTAAAAATCAAATTATAATACACCAATCTAAATCTCTTATATATATATTTATATATATAAATATATATGTATATATATATAAATATATTCATTTATATATATATATATATATATATATATATATATATAAAATTCTTATAATGCTAACCCTAACCCGAAATTGGGTTAGGGTTGCATTTTTATAGATAACACTTGTCTTATTTTATTTTTACCCTTTTATACCCTAACTCGAAATGGGTTAGGGTTTATTAAACCCCTATATTTTATTGCTTATTTTGTTTGAGGGAGAGAGAGATCGCAGGTACGGAGGCGGAGGGTTCCATGTGGGAAGAAGGCGGTGGAGGAAGGGTTTTCCCGGGTGCCGCTATGTTTACACACAGTGGCGGCCGCACCGCCCACTGTGTGTACACACAGTGGCGGACGGCATAGCCGCCGCCCACTGTGTATACACACAGTGGCGGCCGTGACCTCCCACTGTGTTACACACAGTGCGGTGCCCTTCGGCGCCGCCCACTATGTGTAGCACAGTGGCTCGGCCGTGGCCGTCCACTGTGTTACACACAGTGACCCGCGTGACTCCATTTCCCCATTTTTTTTAAAAAAAAAACACATTTTATTATATTTCGTGGTTTTGATAAAAATGTTATAAGATGTGATTTTTTTTTGAATATATTGAATATATATATATATATATATTTGTATATATATGTTTATATACACATATATCCATTGTTATGATCAGATCATAACATAAATGTCTTTGTTGGTTTTGTTCTACAGACATCTACAGGGTATGTGTTTCAGATGCAGATATATATATATATATATATATATATATATATATATATATATATATATATATATATATATATATATATATATATATATATATATATATATATATATATATATATATATATATATATATATACGAAGTTTATTCTGCAATTCTTTTATATGTTTGGAACAAAGATGCACAAGTTCAAAATGCATCCTTTATTTTGTTGTTACAGGGGTATGCACATACAGGAAGCTTATATATATATATATTCTATATCTATATAGGTATATATTTTCAATATATATACTTATATACATATAGAGATATATATGACTAAATGTTGAAGTAATAGGGTTAAAACCCTTATATTGATTTGGGATTTTCAACTATTTACATACTGTTTTTTTTGTCTTCTAACAGTATTTAGAATAGGTCTAATTTTTTTCTTTTCTTTTATTTAAACTTTCTACAGCAATAAAGCAATACTAGTTCTCCTTTCTTTCTAACAGACATAAAATAATAGAATTTAAAACTATGCAAGTAAATAATAACCCTACTGCATTTCTTTTTCTTTCTATAACATTTGCAGTAAATAAACTAGTAAATAGTAAATAAGGAATCCTAATGCATTTTTCTGTTTCTTTTCCTTAATATTGTAGTGAATAAACATGTTACAGACCAGATTTAAATGTAGTCTACTACAACACAATAGGCATCAAAACATAAAATTAAATTTACATTGTTTTTCCAGAATGATAATTACAATAGCCCATATATAAAAATGGGTAAATAATCCAAACAGTCATCTTTCTCTAATTTTTACATAGTAAATAAAGAGTACATTAATTTAAACAGAAACAGAATCATTTTAAGCCCTATATTTACATATGCACTTTCTCTCTCTTTTTTTTTTTGCTACAAAACATAAGGTTACATTTCTTTCTTCCTTTCTGCATTTAAATAAAAATAAGAGATCTGAATAGAAGTCTGCAACACAACAATCTGCAACTCCTAGTCTTTTTCCCCAAGCCACCTGCAAGTAAAGTTTAGGACTGTGACCATGGGATGCTCACGTCCCAGCCTAGGCTTACCAGAAGCCACCCCCGAGCTAGGAGAATCAAGACCTAGACGGGTTACAATCAGGCAATACAACACAACATTTGGGCAAACACACAACACATACACTTTCCCATCCCAAGCTACACTATCACCACATTTGTGGAGATCAATCTATGGGTGGAAGTGGACCAAGTACCATTGGGGAGACTGGAGCCAAAAATATATCACAAGCCACCTCATGGCAACACAAAATACTCAACAGAATTCATCCCAACCACCTTATGCCCCCCAAAGGCTCAAAGCCATTTCCCTCCCCTTATGACCCCCGAATGCATACACAAGGCTATGCAGCAAGGGTCACAAAGGACACCCTTGAGATCACTCTCCTTAAGGAGAGCCTCTCACCCAAGGCTGTCATGCTTCTTCCACCCCAAGATCATCCTACTCTCCCAAGAGTAGAAGATCTTGGACACTCCCAAAGCAAGAAACTCAAAACAAAAAAAATACATAGAAAAGAACTACACATTATTTTCTTCAACAACATTATACATACACACTTTCTTTACAAGCATTTCTTTCCTTCAACAAAACAACATAACTAACATAGACAACATAAACAAGAGGAGATAACAACCAACCTTATTCTGCCAATAGGTATGCTAAACTTAGTTGGAGATGAGCTGCCCAATCCACACAACTTTCTACAATCCTTTGGCCCCCAAATTCCTCTAATTCCTAAAACTGGTTTTTTTTTCCTTCCAAGTTTTTCCAAAAATCTCTAAGGATGGAGAGTGGGTGATTGGCTCACTAAGATTCCATTCTTAGCCTAAGAAGGCCTCTCTCACTCCTTCCAACCTCTTGGATAGAGTGAGTGATCTCCCATTGGGTTGGTCTTCCCTAGGTCTTACACACTCCCTAACCTAGGTGCCTAGAGAAGGGAAATGGAATGGGGAAGAGGGATTACTATCTCCAAGAAGGTTCTCCTTCCAAGGATGGCACTCCTATAGATAGAATTCGTCCATCTTGGGAAAACCACCTTTTTGGGTGGTTAAACAAGTCCTAAGGGAAAGACACATGGCCAATTTTGGCCTTCACCCATAGGTACCCCATGAGGCCCAATAGAAAAACTCTAAAATTGACTCTAGGAGTTGATTTGACCTTCAGAAAGTCCACCTGAAGTTAACCTACGGGTCAACTCTAAGTTGACCTTCCTTGTGGCTCTCTAACCTAGATTTCTTGGTTCCTTCAAGGATAATTAGGGGATATAACAATTAACAAAAATAAAACTTTCAAAAAGGTGACATGACAATTGCCAACACAACATACTACATAGGTGTCAAGTGACACTACAAAATAATTCCACATCACAATAAACACATGGCAATTGTCCCTTAAACAATTTAATCAATCCAATAAGTACAAATTACACTCATGCAACATTTTACATTTACGAATAAAATACAGTACATACGGGGTGTTGTCTCTCCAAATAGACAACCCCTGGTTTTTACTAACGCACATTGGCCTAGGCTTGATTCTCCCTAATATTTCCATGGTCACATGGATATTTTCCTGCACATCTCAATTTAAACATTAGTACTTCCCAAATAGCCTCATATAATATATAATCACAAAATCAGAATACAATACATTCATTCTGCAAGGACTTGACATTATAAATTATGATTTGTCACAAATCAAGGCAATTTCCTCATAATCCTCAAAATTTGATCCATCTACAATATATGCAAACATTTTCCTAACATTATATCAAATCCTGAAATTCAGATAATAACCTACATCATCACAACATTACCCTAATCTAGAATCATATAATATTCTATAATCCACAAGGCATAGAAATGAAGCATCCACATATATCAATGTTACCAAAATCGCGGAATCATGAAAAGTTCTATATCCATAGTGTGTCAAAACTAGCATCCAAAATAGTTCCAAAATGAAAATAACTGAAGAGATAGGATGGGTTAGGGTAGGGCCTCACAAATGCCAAATATCTCAAAACAGAAAACTAAAACTCACTCCCCCCCAAAAAACATGAATCTTAGGAATCTCTCCCCCTAAAACACAGACTACTCCACTAGAGGAGTAGCACCAACTCATCAATCTGGATAAAAGGATAAGATTGTGAAGTCCATTGGATTGATGCAACTCAATGCATCTAGTTCTCATTTGGAGGGGTGGATACCGCTAACTTGTCTCTCAAGTAGACAAATGTGTCTGGAAGCAAAGGCTTAGTGAAAATAATAGCTATTTGTTCCTTTGTAGATACATACTCAAGCTTCACCTTCTCTTCACTAAATTTCTCTCTCAAGTAATCATATTTGAATGTTACACCAGATTTTTTGACATGTTAATAGCACTGGAATTATCATAGTATATAACAGTAGGCTCATCACAAATAACTCTGATATCCTTCAACATTTGCTTCATCCAGACTACTTGAGTGCAATTACTAGCAACAACAATCTACTTATCTTCAACAGTAGATAAGGACAATGAGTCTTGTTTCTTACTAGCCCATGAAACCAACTCCTTACCCAAAAATATTTCTCCAGTAGTAGTTCTCTTCTGGACATCAACATCACCAACCCAATCTACATCAATGTAGGCACATAGCATGAAATCATCATTCCTTGGATACCATGAACTATAATTCATAGTTCCTTTCGAGTTATTGAATATCCTCTTCCCAATAGTTAAATGACTCTCTTTTGGATTAGCTTGATATCTGGAAGCCATACACACAACATGCATAATGACTGGCCTATTCTAAGTAAGATGTAGCAGTTCACTAACCATAGATCTGCACAAAATCTAATGTCTTAAGAGATTCATCATTCTTAGACAATTTACAACCAGTCACCATAGGAATTCCAACCAGTTTGGAGTCATCTAACCAAAACTTCTTCAGTAATTCCTTCACATACTTAGTTTGAGATAGGAATATACCTTTTTGACTTCGTGAAATCTGCAAACCTAATTTCATCTCACCAATCATAGACATCTCAAATTCTTTCTACATATCACCAGCAAACTTCATGTTCAAGTAATCATCACCTCCAAAGATAATATCATCAACAAAGACATCAATAATTATGATGTTATCATTTTCTATATTAAAGTACACATTATTGTCAGCGCCACCTTTAATAAATCTCAATTTCAACAAATATTTATCTACTCTACCATACTAGGTTCTAGGGGCTTGCTTCAGTCCAGAAAGAGATTTCTTCAGTTTACATACCATGTCTCCATCATCTAACAATGAAAATCCATCAGGTTGCTCAATATAGACTTCTTCCTCAATATCACCATTCAAAAAGGCAGATTTGACATCCATCCGATATACCTTGAAATCTTTATAAGCAACATAAGCAAGCAATAGTCTAACAAATTCAAGTCTAGCCACCAGGCAAAAGTCTCCTCATAATCAATTCCTTATTTCTAAAAATATCCTTTACAAACCAATCTGGCTTTATTTTTGACAACTTCATTAGCTTCATTCAATTTGTTTCTGAACACCCATTTAGTACCAATAACATTCTTATCCTTGGGCCTAGGCACAAGTTCTCAAGTATTATTCTTTTCAATTTGATCTAGTTCTTCTTCCATAGCTCTCATCCAATTCTCATCTTTACAAGCTTCAACAACATTTTTAGGTTCAACTTTAGAAATCAAATATACTTCTTTAGCAACTAACCTTCTTCTATTCATTACACCTTTATTATTATTACCAAAAATCTATTTTTCATGGTTATTCAATCTTACATAACTTGGAGTCTTTTGATTGTTCTGATTATCAGGTTCCTACACATCTTCATCGGCAATAGTAATATCTGGGTTAACTATCTCTACCAGATCATTCTTCTTAGGCTCTTCGGTCTGAATAGGAGCTAAAACAATATGTTATCCATCATCATAACCACATGCTCTAATCTCTTTTCCAAGGTTCTCATCCACATTCACATTTGCACTCTCCACTATCTTTCTCATTCTCTTGTTGTAGCATCGGTAGGCTTTTCTCTTTGTTGGATAGATCGAGAAAATCCCTTCATCATTTCTAGCATCAAACATTCCTATATCCTCATTTCTCTTGATATAACATTTGCTACCAAATACTCTAAAATATCTCACAGTAGGAACATGACCAGACCATATCTCATAGGGAGTCTTACCAGTATCACCTTTGATGTGAACTTTGTTGAGTGTGTAAATAGAAGTGCTAATAGCTTCTTTCCTGTAAATCTTCAAAACATCTCCTTCAATTAGCATAGTCCTTGCAGCATCCATGACAGTTCTATTCTTCCTTTCAACAACTCCATTCCTCTTAGAGGTTCTAGGAGCAGATAATTGTCTTCTAATCCCATGCTTCTCACATGATGAATTGAATTCATAGGAATAAAATTCTCTACCTTTATTAGATCTTAGACACTTCACCTTCAATCCAGACTCAGTCTTAACCTTTTCTTTGAATATCTTGAACATGTCCAATGCTTCTGATTTCTCCTTCAAAAAGACAACCCACATCATCCTATAATAATCACCAATTATTAGAATAAAATATCTATCACCCTACACACTTCTAGCATTTGTAGGTCCACATAGGTTAGTATGCACAAGATCTAGCAATCCATCTGATGTATATTATTTTCTTTTGAAATAAATCCTTGTTTTCTTAGCCAACTAACATTCCTTACATACTAGATTAGTAGGCTTAACAATCTTAGGTGGATCCCTAACAACTTGTGTAGAATTGATCTTAATCATTGAATTAAAATTTACATGACACATTCTCCTATGCAATACTCAGCTCCTAGGACACCGCAGCAAAATGGTGTGGTAGAAAGGAAGAACAAGATAGTCAAGGAGATGGCAAGAACCATGTTAAATGAGGGCAATCTACCCAACTCATATTGGAAGGAAGTTGTTAATACTATTTTATATACTTTTAACTGAGTTCAATTAAGAACAAACAACAGGATGACACCTTATGAATTATGGTATGACTGGAAGCCATTAGTCAAATAAAGTAATTGGAAGTAAGTTATTTATCAAGAAAGACATAGATGGTCTATAGATTTTTGACTCCAGGAGCAATGAAGGAATCTTCCTTGGTTACTCATCTAATAGAAAGTCCACAAATGCTACAACAAAAGAATAAGAAGAGTTGTCAAGAGTGTGTATGTAAAAGTTGATGAGGATATCCACAAAGGATGTCAACCACAAATTAACTGATATGATAACTCTGGTGATGAAGATGAGGAAGCTTAGTGAGACATTGAACTAGAGGAAGCATCCAAGAAGGCCCCTAACTGGTATGTACAATGAATCACCTGGAAGAGAAAATTATGGGAAATAAGAGTGATGGTGTGCAGACTGCCTGAAATGATGAACAAGTCAACCTATGCATCATGAATGAAGTTTAACCCAAAACATTCAATGAGGCTAGCAAAAGATAAGAATGGATGGATGCCATGGAAGAAGAACTGCAACAGATTGAGAAGAACAAAACTTGCGAATTAGTCCCTAGATCGGAAGATAAGAACATCATTGGCATAAAATGGGTCTACCGGAATAAGATGAATGAAGAAGGAAAGATTGTTATGCATAAAGATAGACTAGTGTGCAAAGGATACTCTCAGGTAGAGGGAATTGACTTTGAAGAAACATTTGCACCGATAGCTATATTAGAAGCAATTAGAATGTTTCTAGCCTTCTCTTCCTACAAGGGTTATAAAGTATACCAAATGGATGTAAAATCTTCCTTCCTAAATGGAAATTTGGAAGAAGAAGTGTACATGGAACAACCAAAAGGGTTTCTACTGCATGATGATGAGAAATTTGTGTGCTGGTTGAAGAAGGCCTTGTATGGTCTAAAGCAAGCTCCTAGAGCATGGTATTCAAGATTAGATTACTACTTGAAGGAGAAGAGATTCAAAAAGGGAAGTGCAGATAGCAATTTGTACATAAAGAAAGATGGGAACCACATGATCATTGTGGTTGTGTACGTAGATGACATTATCTTTGGAGGAAACAAGGACACCCTTTGTAAAGAATTTGTTGATCAGATGTAGTCAGAATTTGAGATGTTAATGCCTGGTGAATTGACATACTTCCTTGGTTTGTAGATATTATAGCAAGATAAATGAATCTTTATCTCACAAATCAGGTACGCAAAGGAGATGTTGAAGAAATTTCAACTGAAAGATTGTAAATCGGTAAGTACCCTAATGGTGATCGATAGTAAATTGAGAAACGATGATGAATCACTGGTGGTGGATAAGACTTTGTATAGATCCATGATAGGAATTTTATTGTATCTAACTTCTTCAAGACCAAATATAGTTCAGGTAGTATGCATGGTAGCTAGATTCCAAGCTGCACCTTAGAAGTCACATATAAATACAGTAAGTATAATCTTTAGGTACCTACAAGGGACACTCAGCTATGGATTGTGGTATTGTAAACAAGGAGATTTTATCTTGGAAGCATACACTGATGTTGATTGGGCACGTTGCATTGATGATTGAAAGAGCACGAGTGGTGGTGCATTCTTTCTAGGTGACCGGTTGGTCTCATGGCATAGCAAGAAGCAAGACTCAGTCTCTCTATCTACTATTGAAGCTAAATACATTGTTGTTGCTACATGATGCTCTCAAGTACTTTGGATGAAGCAGACCCTAAAAGACATACAAGTGGACATCACTGGTCCTATTCTCATCCAGTGTGACAATTAGAGTGCAATCAACATAGATAATAATATGGTGATGTATTCCAGAACAAAACACATTTCTATCAAGTATCATTTTCTCAGAGAGAAGGTTGAAGGACAGGAGGTAAGGATGGATTATTTCCCTATTGGAGAACAAGTAGCAGACATTTTCACCAAACCAGTACCTATAAGCACTTTTGAGTACCTCTGACACAAGTTGGGAGTTGTGTCATCTACCTAGGATGGATTTATGTGGCTCAGGGGGAGTTGATAGTGGTCAAAGGGGGAGTCTACAATACCATTTGTCATTGTGTCAAAGGGGGAGAAATATACCAGTATGAAGTGTCTTGTGATTAGTTGACATCAATGTCAAAAGGGGACATTGTTGGAATTTTGGCATTAAGTTATCATTGATGTCAATATGTAAGAAATAAGAAGTGACTGATATAATGGTAATACACATGAGAGTGAGAAAATAGAAGGAAGGCTTACTGGTAAGGAAGAAACCGAGGTGAAGACTGTGTGTGTTCTAACAAGTTGAGAAATAAACTGGTCAAGAGATTGGCTTCCTGTTTATGATGAAGAGGTAGAATGTTGAAGATATCACAAACCACTAAAGGAGAAGATGTGTTACCATTATAGTGTGCACTATCGGATTAGTAGAAGAAGATCTCAATGGTAAAGGCGTATACCAGTATGAGTTTGCTGAATGTTCAAGTATTAACTGACTGTGTGTCGGTGAGCTGAGTGATTGAACATGGTGACACCATGTGGAGCCGAGATGGAAAATATGCAGAGGTAGGTAATGCCACCATCGAATGTTAGGTCCTAGAGACAACTGAGAGGGAGGGGTGAATCATTTGTCCAATAAATTCAACCAAAATTAACTTAACCAAAACTTAATGCTTAATGTCAGTAAACCAAACTTTATGCTAGTAGACAATTTTATCAGTTAATTACAATACCAGTAAAGATTAATGCATGAAAAAGAAAGACAATAACATCCACAACACAAAACACAAATATTTGTATGTGGAAACCCTGTAAGGGGAAAAACCAAGGTGGGAAGCCTTACCCACAATCAAATGATACTACTGCAGATAGTATGTGTGTACAATATGGATTCTGCACATGTAGAAAGGCTAGCTACCTAGAGCTCACTGCTTAAACACAAAATGGGAGTCACACTGACTACAATTGGATGGTTAAATCCAATGATAATGTACTTCTTAAAATAGAATCTTCATATGTTGGATTCAGTACCGGTTTAGTTCTGATTGCCTTCACAAAAACCTTCCTTCAACCTTCAAATGATGTCTACGTGTATGGCTCTTCTTCTTTTCTCATATACCCTATTACAATCCTTTTTCAATCGCATATCAATCTCACAAATGAGATCTTATATTTATACCATAACCTAAAACCAATTGAATAGGTTGGCTAACTAAAAGATATTAGAATAAAATTAATTACTAATAAATTGATATCCAATGCATCATGTTGGCTCAATGTATTTACAATAATAATAAATCATCTCCATAACGTGTCATGCTGATCTAGAATAGATACGTCTGCAAGTGTATATCTTGGACCTATTTGTTGGTAATAACAAATATGCAAACCCGAGTAGTCCAATAACCAAATCGCCAAAACCAAGTGATCAAATAATGTATTTGACATAATCAAGTATTCTCCAAGTCATTCCAAGTGCCGGTGAATAATATAATCTACCAGTGAACCAAATACTAGTGACTATGCATAAGTCTCTGACTTGCTAGTGAACATAACCAAAGATATCCAAGTGCTAATAAGTGTTGACAAGTAATGACAAGTGTTGACATCAATGACAAAACCATATCAACATATCCAAAATACCAATAATCTCCCCCTTTGGCATTGATGGAAACACAAGATGAAAAAACCATCAAAGTGTCAAAACATAAATGACAAAAACTAAAAACCAACAATCTCCCAAAGAGATCATTTACCAGAAATCAAAATACAGATACAAAGAGTAATCAATCTCTCCAACAATCTTTCCAAAGTAACAATCTCTCCCCCAAGGGATAATGTGTTTTTCCATATCAATATCTCCCCCTTTGACATCAAATGCCAAAGCAATAAAAAAACCAGATTCAAATACAAAATACCAACTACTCCCCCTGATAAGTAGCTCTCCTCATCAAAGCCAGAAATTTTTTTCCCGTTAATTTAGTCGGTTGATGACAAACATCAACTGTCTAAGTCTCTACCGGTGGGGGTAGGACTCCAGGTTTCTCTCTGAGATATTCAAAACTCTCCTTACGCATAGGCTTTGTAAAAATATCTGCAATCTTCTCTTTAGTATTCACATAAACCAATTTCACTTCTTTTGCTTCAACATTCTCGTTTAGAAAATTGAATTTGATAGAAACATGTTTAGTCTTTGAGTGAAATATGGGGTTCCTTGATATATCAATTATTGCCATATTATCATAGTAAATGGTTATAGGCTCCTTGCATTTTACCTTTATGTCCTTCAATATTCGTTTGATACATAATACCTGTGTACAATTAGTTGTTGCTGCAACATATTCTAATTCTGTTGTTGATAGACTTGTACAACTCTGTTTCTTGCTCAACCATGAAATTAGTCTACTAATAAGAAAAAATGCTCCCCTGGTGGTGTTTTTTCTGTCATCCACATCTCCTTCCCAATTAGCATCTGTGTATGCACATAAATCAAAATTTTAATCTCTAGGATACCATAAACCAAGATTTGTAGTTCCTTGTAGGTACCGGAAAATCATTTTCACTATTGATTCATGATTTTCTTTAGGAGTACTCTGAAATCTTGAAACAATACATACTACATTCATAATATTAGGTTTTGTTTGTGTCAAATATAGTAAACCTCCTATCATAGACTTGTATCTAGTCATATTAGCATGTGTTGATTCATCCTTTAAAGATAATGTATTAGTTGTAGTCATAGGTGTGCTTACCGGTTTATAGTTTTCCATGCCAAATTTTTTTAGTAAATCCTTCAACTATTTAGATTGACATAGGAATAGACCTTTATGAGTCTGTGAAATCTGCAATCCTAAAAATAATTTAATCTCCCCAATCATAGACATTTCAAATTCTTGCTGCATTTTGTTAGAAAAGTATTTACACAATCCATCTTCTCCTCCAAAGATTATATCATCAACAAAAAATTCAATAACCAATATGTCATCATTAGTCACTTTGTAGTATATATTATTGTTAGCATTACCTTTAGTGTATCGAAGCTTCAAAAGATATTTGTCCAATCTACCATACCAAGCTCTAGGAGCTTGTTTTAGTCCATATAAAGCTTTCCTTAACCTCCAAACCATGTCTTTGTTATCTATCAAAGAAAATCAATTAGGTTGTTCAATATAAACTTCTTCTTCAAGATCTCCATTCAGAAATGTACATTTAACATCCATTTGATATACTTTATAGTTCTTGTGTGCTGCAAAAGCTAATAAAAGTTTGACTGCCTCAATTCTGGCTACCAGTGCAAAGGTTTCATTGTAATCAATTCATTCTTTATGTGAATATCCCTTACACACTAATCTTTTTTTGTTACTGATTACCTTACTATCTTCATTAAGTTTATTTCTGAAAACCCATTTAGTTCCAATTACATTTTTGTCTTTAGGCTGGGGAACTAATGACCAAGTGTTATTCCTTTCAATTCATTCCAATTCATCTTCCATAGCTTTAATCCAATATTTAACTTCACATGCCTCATTAATTGATGTAGGTTAAATTTGAGAAACAAGACATACCTCTTCATTTGTCAATCTTCCTCTAGTCATAACTCGAAATTTGTTTCCAATTATCTGATCTTCAAAATAATTCAATCTTACATATCGGGGTGTTTTTGCTTGTTCTTGTTCTTCAATAACTGTTGAATCTTCAAATGATGCCGGTGTAACTTGATTTCCATTCTGTACTGGTGTATTCACAGTAGGTTCATTTCGGATTATCTCCATTGCTGGTTCAAAGTCCATGTACCTTGAATTTCCTCTAAATTGTTCATCAATCTTCACATTTTCACTCTCAACAATTTTCTGCAATCTTTTGTTAAAACATCTATATGCCTTGCTCTTAGATGAATAACCGAGAAATATTCCTTCATCACTTCTAGGATCAAATTTGCCAATATCCTCATCTCTTCTAATATAGGATTTACTTCCAAATATTCCAAAATATTTAAGAGTAGGAGTATTACCAAACCATAATTCATGAGGGGTCTTACTGGTTTCACCTCTGATGTGAACTCTGTTCAATGTATAAACTGTTGTATTGACCGCTTCTCTCCAGTATATATGAGGTATATTTGCTTCTAATATCATACTTCTGGCTGCATCTAAGATAGTTCTATCTTTTCTTTCCACAACTCCATTCTGATGTGGTGTCCAGGGTGCTGATAACTATCTTCTGATCCCATTCAGAACACATAATGTATTAAATTCCTTAGATGTGAATTCACCTCCTTGATCTGATCTCAAACATTTGATTTTCTTGTCGGTTTCATTCTCTACCATCAACTTGAATAGTTTGAATTTCCCAAATGCTTCAGATTTTTCCCTGAGAAAAGTAACCCAACACATTCTAGAATAGTCATCAATGATTAGCATGAAATACCTACCTCCTTGTATACTTCTAGTTCTTGCTGGACCACATAAATCAGTATGAATTAAATCAAGAACATTGTTAGACTTCTCTGGAATACTCTTGAAAGTTTCTCTAACTTGCTTTCCAAATTGACATTCCTTACATAGTGGATTGTGAGGTTTAACAATCTTAGGTAAATCTCTTAGTGCCTTAGTTGTACTAATTTTCACAATGCAATCAAAATTTACATGACAAATTCTCTTATGCCATAACCAACTTTCATCAATATGTGCAATCAAACATGCTTTCTCATTGTTGTTCAAATGAAAGATATTACCTCTAGTCTCATTACCGGTTGCAATTTACAAACCAATTCTATTTAAGATTTTGCATTTACCATTCTTGAATTGTAACTAAAATCCTTTCTCAACTAATTGACCAACACTCAAAAGATTATGCTTCAAACCTTCAACATAGTAAACATTTCAGTATTGTGCTTACCATCAAAAGATATAGTGCCTTTTCCTTTGATCAAACAAGCTTTATCATCTCCAAATCTTACTAGACCTCCATTGTATTCCTAAAAGGTTAAGAATTTACTCTTATCACCAGTCATGTGATGTGAACATCCTGAATCAATAATCCATTCATCCTAAAATAGTAGGTGTCAGTTGATCTTTTGTTATAAGAACAAAAGCCCATCCATTATCTGTCGGATCCTCATCAGAATCATCAGTAACTCCTTCATCAATATAATAACAAGATTAGTCTCTATTCTTCTTAAACTTGTATTTCTGATAATCAAGGTTAGGCTTTTATGTTCTCTTAGCTTCTTCTCTTAATCTTGGATGTCTATCAGGACTTCTAGAAGCCATATGACCAATCTTCCTAAAATAGTTAGAAGACATTGGATCTCCTCAAGCTATTAAACTTCTGCAAAAAAAGAGGACTAGTCTCTGATACCAATTCTTAGGTCTCGAAGAGAACTGAGGGGGGGGGGGGGGGGGGGTGGATCAGTTGTCCAATAAATTCAATGAAAATTAACTGAACCAAAACTTAATGCTTAATGTCGGTAAACCAAACTTTATGCCAGTAGACAATTTTATCAGTTAATTATAGTACCGATAAAGATTAATGCATGAAATAGAAAGACAATAACATCCACAACACATAACACAAATATTTGTACATGGAAACCCTGTAAGGGGAAAAACCACGGTGGGAAGCCTTACCCACAATCAAATAATACTACTGCAGATAGTATGTGTGTACAATATGTATTCTGCACATGCAAAAAGGCTAGCTACCTAGAGCTCACTTCTCAAACACAAAATGGGAGTCACATTGACTACAATTGGATGGTTAAATCCAATGATAATGTACTACTTAAAATAGCATCTTCATATGCTGGATTTAGTACCACTTTAGTTCTGATTGCCTTCATAAAAACCTTCCTTCAACCTTCAAATGAAGTCTCTGTGTATGGCTCTGTTTGTTTTTGCATAAACCCTATTACAATCCTTTTTCAATCACATATCAATCTCAAAAATGAGATCTTATATTTATACCATAACCTAAGACCAATTGAATAGGTCGGCTCACTAAAAGATATTACAATAAAATCAATTAGAAATAAATCGATATCCGATGCATCATGTTGGCTCAATTCATTTACAATAATAATAAATCATCTCCATAATGTGTCATGGTGATCTGGAATAGATATGTCTGCCGATGTATATCCTAGACCTATTTGCCGGTAACAACAATTATGCAAACCCGAATAGTCCAATAGCCAAATCGCCAAAACCAAGTGATCAAATAATGTCTTCAACATAATCAAGTAGTCTCCAAGTCATTCCAAGTGTCGGTGAACCAGATACCAGTGATTGTGCATAATTATTTGACTTGTTGGTGAACATAACCAAAAATCTCCAAGTGCTGATAAGTATTGACAAGTGATGACAGGTGTTGACATCAATGACAAAACCATATAAACATATCCAAAATACCAACATCGACATGGTTGGTGAAACAACTAGTCAACATAAATGAAACAACCACAAATCACGGGATTGTAACTGACTGATGTGGCTCGAGGAAGAAAGCATACAAAAAGAATATCAAGGAGTAGTTGGTGCCTAGATCAATGCAAAGGAAATCGGATTGCAAGGAGACCTCAAAAAAGAAACAGCTGAGCGTTTTATGAGTCGATAGATTTCAAGATAGGAAATCTTGTGCGTGATTGCTATCTTTAGTAAGTATGCATTAGGTTTTGAAAAACATATACAGATGCATCCCTAGTGTATAGGTGATCGACCCGAGACATACTAGATTGGATCCTATTTAGATTGTGTCACGAAAAGGAAACCCTAACTACTCAAAATTCGAATTGCTTCTTGGCGGGAAACCATGGTGATAAATAGATGAGCTCAAGACAAAGCAAGATGATGTTGCAGAGAAGAAAATGATAGAAGAGAGATTAAGTGTTGAGAATAATTTTGGTCTTGTAATTCATTCAAAGAAAATTTGTAGAGGAAGTGAGCAAGAAAACCAGTGAGAGGGTTTAGCTAGTCGTGTTTGAGTACCGGTATAACGATAGTTTCACAGTTAAGCAAACCTACAAGGTGTAGTAGAGCAAGGCAACATACAAGTGTGATATATTGTATGGTGGGACTGTGAGAGATGAAGAGTGATTATAGAGATCAAGAATTAGAGGAAGTAATCTCACAACCAGTAATGTGAGATTCAGTGAAAAAGAAAAGATAGTCAACCATCAGTAAGATATTTGATCAAGAATTGCAAAATTCATTTGCAATAAGAAGCCTTGATTGTATTTAAATTGTATTTCAATATACATTGCCAAGTTCGATCTTGGTGTAGGGGTTGGTGCTTCTTAGGTTGGTTCCCTAAAATAGAAGGGGTTGGTGCTCCTTGGGTTGGTGCCTAAAATCTTTGTAATCCAGTGTTTTACTTGTGAGGCTGGATTGGAGCAATAGTCTCCAGCAACTTTTCTCACTGAGGTTTTTCCCATATTGGGTTTTCTTCGTACATCTGGTGTTGTGGGTTGCATTTGTGTGATCGATCTCTTTGGTTTTCCTTTCTAATTTATTGGTTTTATTTTTTGGCTCTTAGGTTAATAATCTATATTCTAAAGTTGTTTTGAAAGTTCAAAAAGATTTAAAAACCATTGATTCACCATCCTCTCAGTGGTACTCTATGTTCAACAAATTCACCATAGCCATGAAGGAGCGTATGTTCTCATCATTCCCTATATTCAACATCTCATATTTTCCTTTTAAACTTTGTAACTTACCAAACATCATCTGTTTATCACCTTCATACATAATCTCAAGCTTTACCCAAATCTCATGTGTCATCTGAAGTCCCATTACATTTGTCATCTAAGAATCAGGAAGGGCATTGAGAAATGCTTCCTTCACTCTAAAATTATGTTCATCTTCCTTGATCTCATCAGCAGTAGATGGTCCATCTTGAGGAACAATGTAGGCATTCTTTGTAATCTTCCAATAATCTTCACCAAGACATTTCAAGTGTACTTCCATCTGATCCTTCCATATAGCATAGTTACTCCCATCAAATCTCAGACTATCCTTTTTAAAGATAACACCTTGTGTTTTCATCTTGGATCTCCTCAAGTGATTAAGATTCTATAGGAGGATCTAGAGCTCTGATACCAATTGTTAGCAACAACCAAAAAGGAAGACTGAGAGATGGGGGTGAATTAGTCTTCATTGGACTAACAAATTTAACTACAAAAATAGATCTGATAAACTGTAGCAATTAGATAGATAATAAAATTGAAATCACAACACAACACCAATATTTTGACGTGGAAAACCTTGTTAAGGGAAAAACCACAGTGGGAACCTACCCACAATAAGATGATACTTTGTAGTAGTATGTGAAAATATTACAATGGGGAATGCACATACATTCATACACACTTCCTAGAGTTCATTGCTCAAAATATAATGGCTTAGAAGGCTACAACCCTCAGGGAAGTATCATTGACTTACAACAATATTCAAACTACAATATGAAAGAAATGAATTGAAAGAATAACATCTCTAAATGCTTGATTAT
Source organism: Cryptomeria japonica (assembly GCF_030272615.1). NCBI lineage: Eukaryota > Viridiplantae > Streptophyta > Pinopsida > Cupressales > Cupressaceae > Cryptomeria > Cryptomeria japonica. The sequence goes on from NC_081406.1 coordinate 232,871,067, forward strand.
AGTTCTAGTTAAGCACAAATGTCTTCTCTACAACACCAATCTCTCCTCAATCTCAACACCAAAGGATAAATCTCTTGTTCACACATAAACCTCTCTATGATAATGTAGACATAGAATCGACACCAAAATTACATGAACATATCACCTATATATACAAATCATCAACATTGACAACAAGGTTGGCTAAACCCTCAACCCTCAATTACAAAACTATATCACATGATACAAAGATAAACCACCAGACCAATATAATGATTTACATAATATAACATGGACCGAATCAAATTCCCAAATGCTCAACTCCACCATAAATCATGTCAAGATCAACTGCAACACGCTATGCCACCAAGAAAATAGTATAACATGAAAAAATCATCACCAGTTGATAGAAACCATAAAAAAATTGCACAATCATCAATCTAGATTACCAAAACAAATATAACACAACTAGAAAACACTAGCAAGCACATAAGAATCATCATGAATAGCTGCACCAACACCACTTATCAAATCTTCATCCGTCAATATCTAAAAGCTCAAGAACACAACCAATCAACAACTATGATGAAGAAAGATAACTTGCAGAGAACCAAATCATGATTCATCTGAACTAAAGATACACAAGACCATCCCAAGAAATATCCCAAAAACTCAGCATAAGATCTGATCACACATGAATATACTAAAGGATATACTGAGCTCTGCAAAACAGTGATCAACAAAACAACACTATAAATTGGATCATAAGATCTTCCCAATCTGCAATCACTAGAGAAAAACATAGGAATATGTTGACATCAATGACAATAACATATCCTATCAGTAAAAATGACCAATAGTATCCAACAAATCATCCTTAACATAATAGGCTTTGTTATTGAACTTTCCTTTGTTTTTCCTAATCATTTGTATTGTTCCCTTTTTGGGCATCTAGTAGCTATATAACCAATCTTTCCACATCTAAAAAATTTAAAAGGTAACATACCTTTGTACTATTGGAATCAAGGAACACTAAGAGGGGGGGGGGGGGGGTGAATTAGTGTTCTATCAGTAATTAAATTTTTTGACTTAACCTAAAACCACTGCAAGTATAAGTATGAAACTGAAATGCAGAAACACAAAACTATGAACCATAGAATCATAACACTAGGATTTTTATGTGGAAACCCAAATGGGAAAAACCACAGTGGAATTTGAACCACAATATTATTCTACTATGGCCAGTAGAAAAAATAAATTACATGAAGGGAATGCACAAGCATTCAGGCACACTACCTAGAGCTTACAACTCAATTACAATAAGTGGTAAAACCTTGGAAGGCTCAGTGCCTTACAAATCAATTACAATGATGAATTATAATAAATGAACTCTGAAATGGCATCTAACAATGTCTACATGAGTTATGGGTAAATGCAAAAATCTCATTGTATCTCTTTTGTAACCTTGCTTTGTTATCTATCTCAATCAGCTACCAGATCAAGAATGTGCAAGTGAAACTTCTCCAAAAGGAATTCTCGATCACTACTCACTCATATTACTTCATATCACACACCAAAAAGATCTTCTCCATCGGTCTTATATATCCACAATCACAAAATAAACAATTATCAAGTCGTCTTAATAATGCAATGTGTAATCATGAGTCGGCTTGAATTAGATCACTAAAACATATTTAGATCCATCAAATGATTTCAAAATAACTTTTATAAGCTGGATTTATTACTCCATACATAAACCTCACCACTGCAATCACCAGAAAGCTTCCAGACCAAAACTACTCTGCTCAACCTGAATTACCAGAGCCAGATTACCTATTACCAGAGCATAATAACTTCAGGATATCAAAATCCATGATTACCAGATAGGATTCTCATAAATATTTTTCATCAATAACAACCCTAAACTATTATCCATGCACCAAAATTCACCAGATGAGTGTCAATTGCTAGCAATCTCTCCTTTTGGCATTGATGGAAATGCTTATGAAAAATGACTAAGTGTTAAAACCTGTACACCAAATCAAAAAAATTTCTAAGGTTCCCCCTTAGATCAAGAGCTCAAAAACCTATAACATTCTTTGTACATTTTTTACCTTTACTCTCCCCTTTGACAAAAATGCCAAAGATGGGGTGCTGTCCAAAACTTATGTACAAAGATATCTACCAGAGGCTTTAAACATACTTGAAGATATCAACAAAAATAGTCTTCAAAAATATTAGGTGGTTATTCCACCCTATCTTCAAATTGTCCAAAACTGTGAGGAATGAACTAAATACATATGCATGAATCTCCACATACTTCAATTCAAATAGAACAGGTTGTGCCATACCCTTCATACAATCTACCTTATTGGGCAATTAGATTCCGTAGTTCACCAACTCTTCTCAAAATTCTATCTTTCTCTGTATTTAGGCTCGATATCTGATCGTTGAGAGCCATTACCTACCCTTCTATAGTACTGGTTAGGGCTACATTAGAATCAAAAGACTGTGAAATACCGGCTATATTACCCTAGCAAATACTTTTTTGCTTGTCTATGTCTACTATGAACTTTGGAAAAATCAAACAAGAGATATATATTACCACCTTTTGTTAGTGCTTCAGAGATTGTCTGCAAACCTTTATTCAATCTTGCTTTGTCACCCTCTATCATTTTTCAGAATGTTTGCATATGAACCTCTTTAAATCTATCCAGTACCCACTTGGTGGTGGTCTTTTCCAAGGATTCAAAATTGGTGTTTATATTTCTTATCAATTGAAATAGTTTTTTGGAGGGGTTAGATTTAGGATCTAGTGTTGTATCTAGCACTATTTTCTACAAAACATCAATAGATATCTGAATAGGCTTTTTGTCTTCATTTTTTGATTTGACTAGATCTTGATCAGCCTAAGCTTGTATTGTTTCTACAAGAGTTAGTTTTTCTGTTGGCGATATTTGTCCAATATCAAGGGGGTCATCAAGATTGATTGAGATTGGAGGTAGGGTCCTTGTCCCTTTGACTAGAGGAGTGTCAATTGCTAGAGATTCAACAACTCTCTTCCCTTTATCTACCTCTACACCCTTCACCTTTGTTTTCTTAGGTTCCTTTTCCCCATCATCATTCCCTTTATCATGTGCACCAGTGTTACCACTTGGTGCAGTGTCATCCTTTCGAATCTCAGGGACTTCTTCAATATTCTCTACCACCGAAGGATTCACATTGATCTTAGCATCAAGGGTTACATGACCTTGATCTTCCGAATGTCCCTCTATTTGAGTTTCATCCCTCTAATCACTGAAGACACCTTCCTTTACTTCGAGATGGGAAGTTTGAACCATATCACTATATAAAGGGTTGTTCTTTATGATCCTTCTCTTGATTTCTTTAGATTCTTTTGTTACTTCTTCAACCCTACCAATCATTAATCTATCTACCCTATTCCTGCTTCTAAATTCCTTCTTATTTGCTTCCTCAATGAGACTTTTGGCTTCATCATGGGAGATATGGGGTGCAAAAATTGATCAATTCTCTCTCTTTCATTTCTTTATCTATTTTACTAGCTATCAACCTCCTTGCATCTATAATATTATATAGATCCTTAGAGATGTTGTGCTCTAGTTCAATCAAAGTTTTATTAAAGTTGTGTAAGTACAAAGAAATAACTTCCTCAACTTTTCTTTGGTATTCCTCAACTATATTTTCATAGTATGCTCCAATGTTCTTCAAATTTCCATCAATAATTATCTCGTCAATCAATTGATCTATTGTCATTGGAGGAAATAATGTATACATACCTTACAAATTACCGATTTCAAGATCATCATCAAGTTGAGTTGTGAGCTTCCTTCCCCTCTTGGCCCTTCCAATAAGGGTAGGTTTTGAATTAGCCTTCTTGCTCTTCTCTACACCACTAGATTTTGGTTTCCTCACCACCCTTATGAATTCTCCTTTCTTTTTGGCCTTTCCTGCTTCTTCATCTAATTCAATCTTAGATGCCACTAGAGATACAACAACATAGTTTTGTTTAGATTTCTCCTTTCGCTTCAAAACTCCCTTTTCAGATGAGTTCTATCCTATTGATGGTATTACTAGAGTAGGGGCAGACTTGGTCTCCTTTAGTTTTGCTTTGGAGGGAATTTGTTGAGCCTTGAGAATCTTATCTTCCATCCAAGCATGCTTCTCCCTTCCTTGCTTCATTGCCTCTCTAGTGAATCCCATTTGCACAACCACTTCTTCAACCATTTTAGATACTTTTCTCTATCTTGCAGGCTCAATGAAATTCTTGTGCAACTCCATATCTTTCTCCTTATAGGTGCCAAACCTTGGTTCATTTGGATCCACTAGTTTTCTCAGAAGGTGTTAAACATAAACTTCAAGGGTCTGAACATCCATCTCATAACCCATTGGAAAAATCCAAACTTTCCTGGGCTCCACATCTTCCATGTGACATTGGTCTTTGTTGACCATGAAGAAGATAGTGTTCTCATATCTCTCAACAATATCTTTGGGAATCCTTTCTCTATCATTCATTCAGCCTTGGAAAGTCTTAAAGAAACTCCACAAGGTTGTTGTTTGACTTTCTTTATTTCCCAATCTTTGCAAACCTTGTTTGATTTGGGTGGCCACCGGTAAATCAAATTCCCATTGCACTATTCTTGTACTGGGAATTTGTGTTAGGACCCGAAGGCAACTAAGAAGGGGGGGGGGGGGGTTGAATCAATTGTCTATTAATTTCAATCCACATATAACTTAATCAAACTTGATGCATAATACTAGTAAACCAAACTTAATGTCGCTTGACAGTTTAATAGTAAATAATAGTATCAGTAAATTTTAATGCATGAAATAGAAAGATAAATAACATCCACAACACATAACACATATATTTGTACGTGGAAACCCTGTAAGGGGAAAAACCATGGTGGGAAACCTTACCCACAATCAAATGATACTACTGCAGATAGTATGTGTGTACAAATGGGGTCTATACATGCAAAAAGGCCAACTGCCAAGAGCTCATTGCTCAATCACAATATGGGAGTCACACTGACTACAATTGGATGGTTAAATCCAATGATAATGTACTGCACAAAATAGCATCTTCATATGCTGGATTTAGTACTGGTTAAGCTCTGATTTCCTTCTTCAAACCTTTCTTGTATCTTTAAATTATGTCTACGTGTATAGCTTTGCTTATATTAGCATATACTGAATATCACAACCTTGTAATACCTTAATACATACCCTTATATCAATCTCTCAAATGCGATCTTACATATATACCAAAAACTAAGGCCAAATGTGTAAGTCAGCTCACTAAGAATATTATAATTAAATCAATTACAAATGAATCAATATACAATGCATCATGTCGAATTAATGCATTTACAACAATAACTAGGTAAGCAAATCATCTCCATAATGTTTTGTGCTGATCTGGAATTGATAATGCTTGCCGGTCCATAACCTAGACCAATTTGCCGGTAACAACAAATATGCAAACTTGATTAGACCAATAATAAAATCACCAAAACCAAGTGTCCAAACAATATCTTCGATATAACCAAGTAATCTCCATATGATAATAGATCATCCTCAGTGCTGGTGAACAATATAACCTACTGGTGAACCAAATATTGGTGACTGTGCATAAGTCACTGAACATGTCGGTGAACATAACCAAAGATTTCCAGTGCTGATAAGTGTTGACAACTATTGACATCAATAACGAAACCAATGCAACACATCCATAATACCAAAAATCTCCCCCTTTGGCATTGATGGAAACACAAGATGGAAAAACCATCTAAGTGCCAAAGCATAAATGCCAAAAACCAAAAAACCAACAATCTCCCAAAGAGATCAACTACTAGAAATCAAAATACATAATATCACTCCCCTAGGAATAATCTCTCCCCAAAAGATAATGCATCTTTTAATAGATATCTCTCCCCATTTGACATCAAATGCCAAAGAAATACAAAAACCAGATACAATCAGTTCATAGAACTTATTACAAATACAAACTTATAAATCTACTCCCCCTAAGAAGTAGCTCTCCTTCATCAAAGCCAAAAAAAAAATTCTCTGTCAATTCCTGTTGGTTTGATGCTAATATCCAATTGTCTAAGTCTCTACCGGTGAGGGCATTTCCCCAAGTTGCTCTCTAAGATATTCAAAAGTTTCCTTAGGCAAAGGCTTAGTAAAGATATCTGCAACCCGCTCTTTAATATTCACATAAACCAATTTCACTTCTTTTGCTTCAATATTTTCTTTTAGAAAATTGAATTTGATAGAAACATGTTTAGTTTTAGAGTGAATTACCAGATTCTTAGATATATCAATTGCTTCCATATTATCACAGTAAATGATTATAGGTTCTTTGCATTTTACCTTAATGTCCTTCAACATTTTCTTAATCCATAATACCTGTGTATAATTAGTTGCTGCTGCAATATATTCTGATTCTGCTATTGATAGTGATGTACAACTCTGTTTCTTGCTCAACCATGAAATCAATCTACTACCAAGAAAGAATGCTTCGCTAGTGGTTCTCTTTTTTTCATCTACATCTATTGCCCAATTTGCATCTGTGTATGCATATAAATCAAAATTTTCATCTTTCTAATACCATAGACCAAGATTTGTTGTTCCTTGTAAATATCGGAAAATCCTTTTCATTGCTGATTCATGATTTTATTTAGGATTACTCTAAAATCTTGAAACAATACATACTGCATTCATAGTATCAGGTCTTGTTTGTGTCTAATATAGTAAACCTCCAATCATAGATTTATATCTTGTCGGATTAACAGGTGTTGAATCATCCTTCAATGATAGTTTATCAGTTGTAGTCATATGAGTACTTACTAGTTTAGAGTTTTCCATACCAAATTTATTTAGTAGTTCTTTCAAATACTTTGATTGACATATGAATATACCTTTTTCAGTCTGTGAAATCAGAAATCCTAAAAATAATTTTATCTCCCCAATCATAGACATTTCAAATTCTTCCTGCATCTTATTAGAAAAGTCTTTACAAAATCCTTCTTCTCCTCCAAAAATGATATCATCAACAAAAATTTCAATAACCAAGATGTCATCATTAGTTACTTTGTAATATAAGTTGCTATCCGCATTACCTTTAGTGTAACCAAGCTTCAAAAGATATTTGTCCAATCTAGCATACCAAGCTCTAGGAGCTTGCTTTAATCCATATAAAGCTTTCCTTAACTTGCAAACCATATCTTTTTCATCTGTCAAAGAAAATCCATCAGGTTGTTCAATGTAAACTTCCTCTTCAAGATCACCATTTAGAAATGCACATTTAACATCCATTTGATATAATTTATAGTTCTTGTGTGCTACAAAAGCTAAGAATAGTCTAACTGCCTCAGTTCTAGCTACTGGTGCAAAGGTTTCATTGTAATCAATTCCCTCTTTCTGTGAATATCCCTTACACACTAATCTTGCTTTGTTTTTTATTACCTTACCATCTTCATTAAGTTTATTTCTGAATACCCATTTAGTTCCAATTACATTTTTGTTTTTAGGTTAGGGAACCAATGTCCATGTGTTATTCTTTTCAATTTGTTCTAATTCATCTTACATAGCTTTAATCCAATGTTTATCTTCAAATGCTTCAAAAATAGTTGTCAGTTCAATTTGAGAAATTAAACATACCTCTTCATTTTCTAGTCTTCTTCTAGTCATAACACCTTGATAGTTATTCCCAATTATCTAACATTTAGAGTGATTCAATCTTACATACCTGGGTGTATTCAATTGCTACTGTTCTTCAGTCACTGTGGAATTCTTAGATGATACCGGTGTGACTAGGTCAACATTTTGTACCAATGTACTCAATGTAGGTTCATTTGTGATTATCTCAATTTCCAGTTCATAATCCATGGACCTTGAATTACCTCTAAACTGTTCATCAATCTTCACATTTGTACTCTCAATGATTTTTTGCAATCTCTTATTAAAACATCTATATGCCTTGCTCTTAGAAGAATAACCAAGAAATATTCCTTATTGCTTCTAGGATCAAATTTTCCAATATAATCATCTTTCCTAAAGTAACATTTGCTTCCAAATATTCTGAAATATTTAAGAGTAGGAGTATTACCAAACCATAGTTCATTAGGGGTCTTACCGGTTTCACCTTTGATGTGAACTTTGTTGAATGTGTAAATCGTTGTATTGATTGCTTCTCTCCAATACACATGAGGTAGGTTTGATTCTGATATCATACTTCTAGCTGCATCCAGAAAAGTTATGTTCTTCCTTTCCACAACTCCATTCTGCTGGGGTTTTCGAGGTGCTGATAGTTGTCTTCTAATTTCATTCACTTCATAGAATGTTTTAAATTCCTTAGATGTGAATTCACCTCCCTGATCTGATCTTAAACATTTGATTTTCTTGTCGGTTTCATTCTCTACCATTACCTTGAATAGTTTGAATTTCCCAAAATCTTTTTATTTCTCCCTGAGAAAAGTAACCCAACACATTCTAGAATAATCATCAATGATTAGCATAAAATATCTATCTCCTTGTAAACTTCTAGTTCTTGTCGAACCACATAAATCAGTATGAATTAAATCAAGAACATAATTGGATTTTTCTGGAATACTCTTAAAAGTTGCTCTAATTTTCATTCCAAATTGACATTCCTTACATACCAGATTGTGAGGTTTGACAATGTTAGGTAAATCCCTTACTGCCTTAGTTGTACTAATCTTCACAATGCAATCAAAATTTACATGACAATGTCTCTTATGCCATAACCAACTTCCATCAATATGTGCAATCAGGCATGCTTTTTCATTGTTATTCAAGTGAAAGATATTACCTCTAGTCTGATTACCGGTTGCAATTTCCAAACCAGTTCTATTCATGATTTTGCATTTACGATTCTTGAATTATAACTGAAATTTGTTTTAAACTAATTGTCCAAGACTCAAAAGATTATGCTTCAAACCTTCAACATAATAAAGATTTTCATTATTGTGTTTACCATCAAAAGATATAGTGCCCTTTCCTCTGATCAAAGAAGCTTTATCATCTCTGAATCTTACTAGACCTCCATTGTATTCCTGAAAGGTTAAGAATTTACTTTTATCACCAGCCATATAATGTGAACATCTGGAATCAATGATCCATTCATCATTTTCTTCAATTTTATCTACCAGGGTCTGCTCTACCGGTTGAACAGTAGGTGTCGGTTGATCTTCTATTATTGTAACAGAATCCCATCCATTGTCTGTCGGTTCCTCATCAGAATCATTAGTAACTCCTTCATCAACATAGTAACACGATTTGTATCTATTCTTCTTAAATATGTATCTCTGATATTCAGGGTTAGTATTATATGTTCTTTTAGCTTCTTCTTTCAATCTTGCATGTCTATCAAGACACCTAGATGCCATATGACCAATTTTATTGTAGTTAAAACATTTAAATGGTTCTTTACCTTCATACTTACTTCCAACTGGACCTTTAGGCATTTTCCTTGCAAATAATGCTTCAAGCTCTTCCAGTTATTCATTTTCCCTTCTGATATCTTCAAGTTCTCTTGCATAAAGTGCTTTCTAATTAGATTTCTCAGATGATGATGCTTTGAAAGCCAAATCTATCTTAATTATAGCAATGGGACCAAATTCCTCAAGTTCAAAAGCTGAAAGTTTTCCAACCAAAGTATCTCTAGATACTAATGTGTTAGGCATTGTTCTTAATTCATGAATAGCAGTTACTTTCATTTTGTATAACAGTGGCAATGCTCTTAAAAATTAAGATACAATTTCATCTTCACTTAAGGATCCTCCACAACATTGTATACCGAAAATGATTTCATTAACTCTTTCCATAAAAGCAGAAATCCTTTCATCTTCTTCCATTTTCAGATTTTCATACCTGACCCGAAAGCATTCCAGTTTTGCAATTTTGGCTCTGGTATCAACTTCGTTCAATGTCTCCAATTTGTCCCAAATAGCTTTAGCAGTAGATCGGTCTGATAATCCCATGATTTGCTGATTTGACAATGCGCTCAAAAGTATTTCTCTTGCTTTGCAATCATTCTCCTAATCTTTAGCTAGGGTTGGTGGATTAGGTTGACTCTGTGTAGGACCAACATAGCCATTCTTTGTAGCATCTCATATGTCTTTACCAATGCAATTTAGATGTGTCTCCATTCTGATCTTCCATATACCATAGTTAGTTCCATCAAGTTTTAGACTGTCCTTCTTGAAATAGTTAGTTGCCATAGAATCTCCTCAAGCTGTTAAAGTTATGCAAAAAGAGGACTTAGCTCTGATACCAATTATTAGGACCCGGAGACAACTGAGAGGGGGGGGGTGAATCATTTGTTGATTAATTTCAATCCCAATATAACTTAATCAAACTTGATGCATAATACCGGTAAACCAACCTTAATGTTGGTTGATAGTTTAACAATTAACAACAGTACCAGTAAATTTTAATGCATGAAATAGAAAGAAAAATAACATCCACAAAACATAACACAAAATATTGTACGTGGAAACCCTGTAAGGGGAAAAACTATGGTGGGAAACCTTACCCACAATCAGATGATACTGCTGCAGATAGTATGTGTGTACAAATGGGGTCTGCACATGCAGAAAGGCCAACTGCCTAGAGCTCACTACTCAATCACAAAATGGTAGTCAAACTGACTACAATTGGATGGTTAAATCCAATGATAATGTACTACACAAAATAGCATCTTCATATGCTGGATTCAGTACCGATTAAGTTGTGATTGCCTTCTTCAAACCTTCCTTGTATCTTCAAATGATGTTTGCATGTATAGCTTTTCTTATATTCGCATATACCAAATATCACAACCTTGTAATACCTTAATACATACCCTTATATCAATCTCTCAAATAAGATCTTACATATATACCAAAACCTAAGACCAAATGTGTAGGTCAACTCACTAAGAATATTACAATTAAACTAATTACAAATGAATCAATATGCGATGCATCATGTCAGCTTAATGCATTTACAACAATAACCAAGTAAACAAATCATCTCCATAATGTGTCGTGCTGATCTAGAATAGATAATGCTTGCCGGTCCATAACCTAGACCAATTTGCTGGTAATAGAAAATATGCAAACTTGATTAGACCAATGACCAAATCACCAAAACCAAGTGTCCAAACAATGTCTTTGACATAACCAAGTAATCTCTAGATGATAACAAATCATCCTTAGTGCCGAAAATATAACCTGTCGGTAAACCAGATATCGGTGAATGTGTATAAGTCACTGAACATACCGGTGAACATAATCAAAGATCTCCAGTCTTGATAAGTGTTCACAAGTCTTGAAAAGTGTTGACATCACTAACAAAACCAATGCAACACATCCATAATACCAACAATTTGGTTCATAAAGTACAATGCCATACAATCAACTAGAGAACTAAACTTAAATACATTCTTCTTATCAGATTTTATCTTCTTCGAATTACTCAGGGGCTCCTCAAGAAGGACTGAACAAAGATCATACTGAATGTCTTCCTTCACCATTTGGTATGCTAAATAAATGTTTGTTCTGGAGACTGAGTTCAGTTTGCTAGACTAGTAGACCTTGTAGCCAATGATCAAGGATGTAAATATAACATCATGATCCAAAATATCATCAATTTTCATAGACTGTTATCAAATTTTGCACTGGTTACCTTTGTGATAGTTGTGTTACCTACCTTCCTCAGATTTGGTTTGTCACCAGTTTGATGTAGACATGTGACTACCTAGATGACTTACTTGGTGATTTTGTATGGCCCATCTAGCCAGATAAATTCATCTTGCACATGACTTAGAATGTACCTCACCCATTCATCCTCATTGAGCACAGGGAAATACACAGACTACGTGAAACCTTTCCTCTAGAATGGTGCATATTCTAGTTTGGGGTGAACTCACAAAGCTGGTTCCCACTTTTTGGTACGACCTGATTTTTGCTGAAATCATACATTTTTAAAAAAATATAATGATTTAAGCTTTAAGAGGTCCCATTTTAAGTAATTAATTGAAGAGAGTTAAATCAAAGGCTCTTAGATCAAAATTTCTTGGATAGAACCTTTCTACTTCTAAATCATACTTGCAATGGAGTCTCCTTTGCATCTATCAAATGCTGAGAAAAAACCAATTTTACATTAGCTTTTGGGGGGTTAAATTAATTCATTTAAAAGTTTAAAAAAAAAATTATTTAGTCCTTATTATAAGATTTCCAAATAGTATAAAATTTAATATATTTAATTTCATTAATATATTTTTATTATATTTCTTATGAATGTAGGTTTTTCACCAAACATGAACTTCTTTGTTCAATGCATTGGAAAAAATAGTAAACTAATTCAAAAAAATTCTGAAAAATATCTATGCACTAGATATTGATGTTTTCTTTCTAACAAGAAAAAGAAAATTGAATTTTGATATATATAGAACAAGTTATGTGTTCAAACGTACACCCGTATCTAGATTATAATTAGTCAAACTTAAAAACTTAATAAAATGAAAAATATTCAACATATCACTATCAAACCAACTCCATGCCCTGGGTATTGATGTTACAAACCAAAATTCAAAAGAATTAAGTTTTTATCATTTATAGAAAAAAAATTATGCATTTCGGGATACACGTCACTCTTAAAAGATGTTGTTTGCTGTAAAAAACTACTTTTTGAGGGAGATGGAAAAATCAATAAAATTTTATTCAAACAAATTTGAAAAAAATATATTTAGAATCTACAAACAAGATGTTAAAAAGCACTAGTTTATATCATCTTCAAATTCTTAACGGTTTAAAAGTTATAGGTGTCGGAAAGTGAAGGTTTTTTTCAAAATATTCATATAAGTGTCAAAGTTGGTCAAAAAGTGGGAACTAGTATTGTGAGTTCACCCTTTGATATTTCCATCTCTTTCCAAGAAGTGTCTATTATAAAGTGCTAGAATTGCCTCATTTCTAGTCTCTTTAATGTTGCAGTGAATATAAGCTCTTACATCATCAACATGCAAAACGCCATAGGGAACGGATGAGAAGGTGCCATTTGGATCATCCTTGACTGACTTAAATGGGTGTTTCTTGAATTGTGGCCTTTCTCTCTCTAAAAACTCAACTATCAAAGGTGTATTAACAAAAGATAATGCCATTATGAGAAATTCAGGGTTAAGAGTGTTCTTCTGTAAATACCTCTTGTCCCTGATGAATTCACAATATCTTCTATTGGATTGCCTCAAAGATTTTGATCTCCTTGGAAACTGGTTTCCCTAGCTCTTCTGCTACAACTCTTCACTCGCAATGTGAGAAATGATTCACATTTTCCCTTTTTTAACCTTGCAATCCCTAATTTCAAGTTGACAAAAATGCACTGGTAAGGTTCAACCAGATGCTCTATCCAACATCAATCAACTCACCAGATGATCTAGAGATTCATATAATCATCTCCAAACATATGCAATCAACCATGATCGATTACAAATCTCTCCAAGGGGGTTATGCAATATTTTGCATGAAGATGCCACCTCTTAAGGTCAAATGCCTTAGTTACTAGATGAAGATCTTGCACCAGATTCAGGTGCAGATCCATTGTTGCCTTGGATGCATCTTTTTTGACCCACATTTTCTCATGTTTATCTTGATCTCCTTTACCTTTGCCTTGCCTTTATCATCAATTTTTTTCTTGTCTACCGGAGCACTCTTGTTCACATTTTTGCTTTTGCAAAATATTGCAATGTTACTAGGTTTTTTGCATGGACGTCAAACAAAATTTATCTGCATAGGTTTGAAGTTCATCTGATTTGGTCTCATCCTGCAATGGTTAGAGATATATCCAAACATCTTACAAGCATAGCATCTCTTGTTTTGAAAATTATTCATTACTGATCTGCACATATTTGACTTGTGACCAAAATTATTGCATATGAAACACTGACCGATAAAGGTAGGACCATTTTTCATATTATTCATTCCATTATTCATCCTAGTTCTACATTGATTCACCATATGACCAAATTTATTGCAAGTAAAACATCTACCATTGAATTAATGAGCATTAGGTTGTCCTACCAAAGGATTCTTTCTCTTCTTATGATTCGGCTTTGCATTTCTTTGTCTAGATCTATAGGATTCTCCCTTCTCAAATCCAAGTCCTCTCATATCTTTCCCATGTCTCTGACTTTCTAGCATCTCATCAAGCCTTTCTAAGCTAGCACTTAATTTATCTTTGTATTCATTTGTAGTAGCAAGTTCATCTCTTAGGGCACCAATCTGTCTCTCAAGTTCTTGACTATTATTCCTTAATTGTGTTAACTCAAGCTTCAATTGATCATTCTCATAGGTAAGCCTGAAGAATTCATCTATTATGTCCTTCAATGATTAAGTCAAATTCTCTTCATTCTTCTTTTGTTCTTCAATCTTCTTAGTCAACTTCATCACAATGGATTGTATCTCATTCTTCAAGGCACCATTCTCTGTATTAATCTTATCACATTCATCAGTGTTGTCTTGATTTTCCATGCATTGATCATCTTTCTCCTTCAACTTGTCCATCAACTCCTTCCTCTTGTCTCTTGAAGTGTTGACCTAATATTTTAAATCATTAATGAAATCTTCAGCTACATTCAAGTTTCTCTTCAAGGAACTAGTCTCATTTCTTGTTGCATCAAGATCCTCAAGTGCCACACAAAGTTGTTTCTGAAAACTGAAATCCATTGATTCAATTTCTCAGACCTTCCTCAAGAGGTTAGGCTTCCTCGAAGGAACTAGGCTCAAATACCAATTTTTGGAATCAAGGAACACTGAGAGGGAGGGTGAATCAGTCTTCTATCGGTAATTAAATATTCTGACTTAACCTTAAACACTAGAAGTATAAGTATGAAATTGAAATGTAGAAACACAAAACAATCAACCACATAATCAGAACACTAGGATTTTTACATGGAAAACCAAATGGGAAAAACAATGGTGGGATTTGAACCCACAATATTATTCTACTATGGCTAGTAGTAAAACAATATTACATGAAGGGGAATGCACAAGTATTTAGGAACACTACCTAGAGCTTATAGCTCAATTACAATAAGGGCTAAAACCTCGGAAGGCTCACTGCCCTACAATTAAACTACAGTGATGAATTACAATGAATGAACTCCAAAATAGAATCTAACAATGCCTAGATGAGTTCTAGTTAAATACAAAACTCTGACTGTATCTCTTCTACAACCCTACTCTGTTATCTATCTCAGTCAGCTACAGGATCAATAATGCACATGTGAAACTGCACCAAAAGGAATTATCGATCACTACTCACTCATATTACTTAATATCACACACCAAAAATATCTTTTGCATCATTCTTATATATCCGCAATCACAAAATAAACATTTATCAAGTTGGCCTATTGATGCAATATGTAATCATAAGTCGGCTTGAATCAGATCAACAACGCATATGTGGATCCATCAAATTATGTCTAAATGAATTATAAAATGTTTTCCTTATTACTCCATACACAAATCTCACCATCGCAATCATCGAAAAGATTCCAGACCAAAACTGTTCTGCTCAACCTAAATTATTGGAGCCAAATTACCAGTTACCAGAACATAATAACTTCCGGATATCAAAATTCATGATTACCAGATAAGATTCTCATGAAGATTTTCGATCAATGACAACCCTAAACTATTATCCATGCACCAAAATTCATCTGATGAGTGTCAATTGCCAACATGTACTTTTTGATGCCTTTCTTTAATTTCCTTGCAAAATTTACTTCCATCTCATCTGGGTTTCATCATCTGGATCATCTTTAGATGCCTTGAATGTTGTCTCTAATTTGTCTTTGTCCTTTCCAACTTCCCCCACTTCAAATGCAATCACGAAACCAAATAGCTGGTCTCTAGTGAACTTTTTTGGATCATATGTTTCTTCAATACCCGTGATCTTATCACTATAACTCACTGGTAGAGTCATCAAGCTATTATCAATTACATCTTCATTATTTAGAGTGCCTTTGAGTTCTCTAATTTTATTCACTTTGTTTTTAATATTCTCAAAATAGCTTACTATATCCTCTCCTTCTTCCATCTTTAAGTTTTCATACCTTCACTTAGCTTTCAACCTCTTTGTCAACTTAAATTTTCCATTCCCTTCATAGATTTCTTTTAGCTTCTGCCAAACCTCATAAGCAGTATGCAAGGAAATAAATTTTGTCAATTTAGTTTTTGCTAATTCACTAAAGATAATATACCTTGCCTTTTTATTTTCTTCATAGGCTTGAATCTCATCCAAAGTTGTAAGACCATTTGTTGATTTTACATACTTAGCCTCCTCAACCCTCCAAAGTGCTATAACCCAAAGAAACCAGATAACCTCTCATCTTTACTTTCTAGAGACTATAATCAAATCCTTCAAAGAGAGGAGTAGATAATTTATGTGCCATTGGATTAGGATCTACCTCAAGCGGTTAAGATTTATATCAAGGAACCAAAGATTTGATACTAATTGTTGAATATTAGGGCTACTGAGAGGGGGGGTGAATTAGTGGACAATTAAAATCTTCTTTTAAATTTAATTCACAAATCCAGAATAATTAGCAGATTAAATTAAGATAGATATAACATGAAAGCATATGCAAAAAATAACTGACATAATGAACACCAAAATTTATGTGTAAAACCCAAGAAGAGAAAAACCATGGAGAATGCTAATTCTCAATATGAATACACTAGTTAAGGTGACACTAGTTAAGGTGACACCAGTTAAGGTGTTTTTTTACAAAGGTTGGCTCAATGCCAAGAATGCTCACTGGCAAAGAAAGAAATATAGAAAAGAAAATCCACCACTAAAAACACAGTCTGCACTACTGAAACTACTTTCAGAAACTATCCGCAACACAATTTCTCACAACAACTAGATTCTTTCAATCTCTCATACGTTCTATACAATTAGCCATTCACTAAAATGCCACACAAACTCATCTATATCATACACATACATATACTATCTTCGGAAAACTATAATCCTCTAAGTAAACCAAGACATAGATCTATAATAGGTCACTACTGAACATTCCTATGGTGGGAAGGAGTGAGAAGTAGACCACATCACAATGTTCCTCATTGAACATAACAACACATTACATACATCACCAATGGCAGACCTAGAATTCTATGCACACACTATACAAATATCATTACATCAATTTGACTTCTAGAACAACACCTCAAATTGCGGATCAAGATGGACCCAAAGATAGCACTGGGAAACATCAACAACACATCTTTTGAGAAACCAAATCTTTTGGGAAATCACCAAATAACCATCAACATCACATACATACCTATCTTCCATTGCTTCTCAATATACCACATCTGGACCTAACCAGACCATAGGATTTGACATCAATGGCAACATATAACATAATGCTAACAAACTTCACAAATAATTGTTGAGCGCTCTCATTCTTATCAGTCAGAGCTATTGAAGAGGATGATTCAAACTAACTCACTTGAAGTTTATAATTATGAAGCACTACACATAATTGAACAAAGGAAGTAAGATCAGCAAATAGAATATTATCTTTATTGTATTTTTATAAATTAGGAATACAAATTATTTGAACATTATGATCAAGAACTTAATTAAAAAATTAAGAATGCAAATATTTATAGCTACCAATTAAATTAGTCAATTTTTATTTAACTCCTTGCTTACAGTGAATCAAATCAATTAAAGTCATCTTAGGACCAATGTTATTTTGAAATTGTTGAACAAAAGCATTAGCCAATTTTTTAAATGAAGTAATAGAATAAAGAGACAAAGAACAATAGCATGGAAATATTTATCCCCAAAGGTTCTAATGAACAATTTAGCCATTAGTCTTTGGTCATGATCAAAATCACTACACAAAGTTTGAAATATCTTCATATAAGTCAAGGGGTCAACTTTTTATTATACAAATCCAATGGAGAGACTTATATATGTTTAGGAGAAGCTGCAATGTCAATTTCATCAGATAGTGGGCTCGCTACATCAAATGTAGGAACATTGAACTTGGATTGAGTTATGGAATTTAATTGATGTTGCAAGGATGTAATAGTTTGAGCTAGGTTATTTATCATTGCTTCAGTGGGTTGATTGAAATTGGACATGTTGGGTTGTGATGGAGAAGTATCATTGTTGTATGTAGGTGGAGGTTGAGAATATGGAGGTGGAACATTGTGGTATGTCATTATCGAATATGGTTGTGAAAAAAATAGAAGACTCACAAAAGGAGGTATGTAAGAATATTGATGAATATGATTTCCCCATGACTAACATGTGTAATATTGACACATTTTTTGTGGTAGTAGTCATGATAGAAGATTTAAATGAAAGGCACACTAGAAAAGGATGTAGACATAGGAATGTAATACTTAACTTGACTAGCACATTCAGAATAACCAAGGACTTTGGTACAACTTTTTATTGACATGATATTAGTGTCAACAATATGAGAAAGGTCATGCAACAAATCCACACCTATTTTTTCACTTTGCACCATTATTGTTAATCATTCAAACAAGGGGATTGCCTCAATTTCCAGGTATTGTTTACTCATCATTGTTAAAAAATTTCAAAGTCATTGCCAATCTTCTGTGATTGGTAAATGGTAACCCTAGTTAGTGATTCATCCAAATCATGAGAATTATGAGTATAATGGGGATAAATGATATCATTTATTGGATTAGAGGAAGTACCAACACTCACATGGAATAAGTTATCCAAATAAGGCTCCATATCCTTAGTGTTTAATCCTTGGGAAGCCTTAAGTATAAAACTTCTTCTCACTGGAATATTGTATGTAGCATTAATGGTAACAAAACTCATGGACAAAGGAGGAGAAATTTAAACCAAAAATTGACAATTATGATTAAACAATGAAATTTGTTAAAAAAATGATTGATTTAACCAATTAATTAAGCAATTTGAATTGTGATTTTGAATATTAGATGCCTCTAAATCTAAACATAACATGTCATAATAATTGAATCTAAAAATATGATTGAAAAATTATGCAACCCACAGATCAATTTTATAATAATAAATTATGGTTTTTGTTAAATTAACCACTAAATTTATGTAATTCAATTACAAATAAGATCTATGAGTGAAAAACTAATGTTGAAATGCATACAAATCAGATACGAGATAATAAATCATTAATTAGCATGAAAGAATTGGGGTTCACCAAAATGTATAAGGGTGAGAAATTAGGAATTATGTTTTAAGATAATAAAACCACTAAATTAACCAAATCAACCAAATATAATAAAAGAGGAGTGAACCCAATAGATATAGACAAAATCCAGTTAAAGAAAGGGCTAAAATTTTGATTGGATTCATTGGTTGTAGGTGGCAATCCTCTTTCTTAGTTGAAAATTGGATGATAGTCATGAGATTAGGGTAAAAGTATGAATAATTGAAGTTAAATCTAAAAGTAGACTACTACAAATATCCAATAGAGCCACAAATTGAGATACGGGTGAAAAAATATCTTTAGAATTTGTTCCTTGAAGTTTGGCCAAATTTTTTAGGACTAGGTAGTAAATATTTCTCCTAGTCCTCTGAAATTTCCTCCATCGAAAGATGAACCTATTCATCATTGTCAACTCTGCCATAATTATTGAGTATAGCTCCCGTACTTTATTCCTACACATAGAAAAAGAGAAAAAGATATTGGGGATATGGGTTTCCCTTAGGTCAAAACCCAGTTTAGAAATTAACCTTGAAATTGAAATATGAATTAAAATGGAAATAGCTACAAAAGATTTCCTTTTGAGGGAAAGGCCAGATCTGAAACAAAAGTGTTGATAACTAAAATATACCTTGATGAAGTTAAGTTTGATCCTCCTACAAGGGTTTCCTATAGAATGCCTTCAAAGCAGACTAATCATTAATGCCATCTTGAATGCACAAACTTGATTTCACTTCTGCTCTAATGCTTGATGAATGACCGATTGCTTTCTCACTTGAAATTTCTAAAGTGTAATTGAGATCTTTAGGCAAATTAGATTCATTAGGTTTAAAGTGAGAGGGTTGGACCTCCTTTTATGCTTGACTATATAGAAATTAGTTGAATTTTTAGAGTAAGTAGACATGGGGTTATTTTTTGTGCTCAGTTGAAGTGACCATTATGGGGACCCCAAATGGATCCTGATTAGGAAGACAAAGGCACCAAAAGCCTTAGTCCTGAGAGTCAAGACTCCAACATGAGGGGGAGACATTGAAGGTGATGAAAATGTGAGGTTGATAGGTGGTGTGATTATAATGAAGATAGATATAAGGCATTAGAAGCCGAAGTGCTTGTGTGTGTGAAAAGTGGACCTGTATCTGTAAGCACAACACTTCAATCAAGTCATTACATGCTTGGTTAGATAGGTATAAATATGAATATGAAAACCATAACAAATTGACCCATTTCCTTCTAAAAGATGCGAGTATAAGATTGCTCTCAGATTATAAGCAATACCAGTGACTAGACAACACCAAGACGAAGGATTTAATCTATATGAGCATGATGTTAGCTAGATGGATGCAAGATTAATCTAACAAGATTTAAGCAATATTAAGCTAACTGATTTAATCAATATGAAATAATTAATATGCAAGATCTCAATGAACCTAGAGCAAAAACATCATAATAACAATACATTCTCTAGGATTTTTTGAATGAGAGATGAGAGCCTGAATTTATAGAAAATTCAGAAAGAAACCAATGACTGAGATCAAATGATGAGGAGCGGTCAAGATTTTCCAAGAGGAAGCACAATCCAGGTGAATTGATGTGATTGGATGCTTTTCTCAATTTTAAAAGAAATTGAACTAAAATTAAGATAAAATAAAAAAAAACTGATTTATTCTCTATTTCATTCAATTTTGATATTTAATTGTTTTAATTGCTTTCTTTGAGATTATCTCCAATTGATTTCTTTTCTCAAATTTTAATTCTTTTTTGTCAATTAATTCCTTTTTTTTATTTGTTTCCTTTTTTGAAGATTTGTGCTCATAATTTCCAATTCCTCTTTCTTGATTTTGTTTCCTTTTTTGAAGATTTGTGGCAAATTGATTTATTTAATTAAATATGCTAGGATATTTAATTAAAATAAATAAGATAATTGTTTAAAATGATTTACTTGGAATGATTTAATTAATTAAACAAACATTTAATTAATATTGGTTGATTAATTTGCCATGTGACATTGATGATTTAAGAAATTAATTGTGTGCTCAAGATTGATTTAATTGCCTTTGGTTAGGACCTTGGTGATGTTGTCAAGATTAGGGGCTTATGGTTTAGATGACCATTTTTAGGGTATTACATTTACCCCTCTTTGAATTAATGTGAGAGCAATGCATTGGTTCAAACAATAGTTGATGTCTAGGAGATGCCAGTTTTGAACTTGATTGATCACAAACTAGATGAAAAGTGAGGTGTTTATCTTGATTCGAAGCAACGAAGCTGAATGAAGTCTGATTAAAGCGATACTGTTCCCGAACTTGATTGAACTTAGGAATGATAGAAAATAAAAGATACCGAACTTGAACTTGATTGATCAAGAAGCGGTTCTTACTGATCTAGAACTTGATTGAACTAGACATAGTGAGTGATGACAAAAACCAATCTTGAACTTGATTGATCAAGATAAGATGAAGATAAATTGTTCAGCTTGACCAAGAAATGAATACTGAACACTTGCTTAGATTGAGTGTGATTAAAGATACTCTTTAAACCCTTGATTGAGTTTAAACGAATAATTAGCTTGATGAAAAGTGATGAAACTGATTAACGTTAAGAGATTGATTCAGATGAAGACAAATATCAGCTTGATTTGAAGCGATGAAACTGATATGCCTCTAGAAATTGATTTGATTCATATGTTCGAGAAATCTCAACTTGATATAAAGCGATGAAGTTGGGATGCCCCTAGCAATGAGGTCTTGTTTGATTTTCTTTAGTTGAAAAAGATGTTTTGCTCGACTTTCGATGAAGATTAGAAAATTTTCCTTGACATTTGAAGATGTGAGGTCATAAGGTCATGAGTATGCCCCCTCAGGAGCGAAATCGAAAGATAGTGAGGGTACATGATGATAGGCAATTTTGAGAAATGATAATGATTTGAGCACAAATTGATTCAGAGGAATTTTTGAAAATTTTGCACTGATTGATAAGAAATCGAGCGCAAATTGATTCAAAGGAATGTTTGAATTGAGATTCAACATTTAAATTGAGCTGAAGAAGAGAATGAGCATTTGATGAAAAGCGCTAAGTGGTCCAAATTTTGTGAAATTGACTAGCGAAATGATCTTGAATTTTGATTTTGATCTCGAAAATGGAATCAGAATGGTCAAATTAGCTTAGGGTACAATTTTCATGTCCATTGGAGCAAGTTAAAAAATTAGGTTTTTGGCTATATATGGGACAAAAGTGTCATTTTCAATTCATTTTAACCCTCCAAGTTTGAAAATTCAAAAAAGTTTCTGTGAAGAAAATGGTGGTCCCTACTCATCAGCATCGATTCGAGCACCAGAGAAGACATAATAGACCCCGAAACTATGAGCCAATGGTAAGTGATCGATCTTAAGCCTGTTTATGTTTTCAATTTTGAATTTTTTTGTTCATTTTGCAAGTTTTTCGCATGTTTGGGGTCAGGCGTCACGGTTTATCGTGCGAGATAGGATTCCGTCTCATATGAGTAACTGGCATAATTTATTTTGTCATTTAAGGTCATTAGAATTGTCGTTCGAGATGCACCCTTGTATCATACGACAGGTCTGTTAAAAGACCATTTTGTCGTGCGAGAGCCAAAAGTTTGTCGTTTGGGGTTGTTTTGTCATACTACACCTATTCTTGACTCATACGAGATTATTCTTATCTGTGTTTTGTCATTCAGGAGACAGAGAGCATTTTTGAAGGTGTAAACATGAAAATTTGATTTTGCATTTGACTTAGTTGGATTTGCGTGATGTTTTACTTCTCTTGTAGGCTCATTTGGAATGTTTTATGATGCTTCGTTGTTGGGTTTTTGTAGGTTCGATTACCTCTTGTGCTGTTTAGATGCATTTATCCTCCTACTATGGCATTAGTTCAACATTTATCTAAGGTTGAGCAGGCTCATGTTGATTTATGCAACTTGACTCATCTATTGAGATTACCTGATATTTGTGTGAACCATGAAATGCTCATGGCATTGGTAGAGTGTTTTCATTCAGGGCATAACATGTTTCATCTGTTGGTGGGGGAGTTGACTATCACTCCCGAGGATGTATATAGGATCCTCTGTATCCCTTTTGCTAGGGATAAGGTGGATTATGATTCAAGGCACCTTCCAGGATTACAAGCAGTGAGGCATGTCTTCAGTGATCCTGACATTTTGACTCATTCCATGAGTTGGGACATACTGATGAGCAGGAACAGCGAGGAGTTTCCTCTGGTATGCATTCTAGCAGGGTTCATAGGTTGTTTTCTGATGCCAGATAGAGGGCAGTAGGGCTTCCAATGCGGATGGGGTCAGATGCTAGAGAGATTGATAGAGACCCCTCAGAGACTTGGCTAGGGTTCATGTTTATTGGCCCACATGTATCGAGAGAAGCATGAGATTGTGTATAGAGATGGGTGGAGCATGGTCGTTGGTGTATATATTTTGCAGGTGTGGGCTTGGGAGAACCTTCCGTTTTGTTGGCCCATAGTAGATGATAGTAGAGAGCTCAGGCAGCTGATATATATAGGTATGTCGGATACATTACGCAGCCCCATCTGAGCAAGATAGATTTTTGGAGACGGTAGCTAGATGACCTGGTAGCCGTTATATGGAGACCCTATAGAGGCTTAGAGTCATGGGATGACTAGCGGATGGTTCACAGGGACCTTTTTATTGCACACTCACTGATCAAGAGATCACAGACTATTGTGGAGTGATTCATCATTTCTTGAGTGATGAGGCAGTATGGCCGGCCTCAGGGGATCTCAGAGGAGTTTACAACATATGCACATTATGCAGATGAGGAGAGACAGGGATGGTCTCCATGGTTGTCTTATGCTTTGGCGATGTAGGAGATGATTGGTTTACACCGCCTGAGGTGGGATTATATGGACGATGTAGCGGATGCAGGGGTATTGCCCCAGTATAGAGATTATTTTTAGTAGCATCCATTTCCTCGACTCACAGATCTGAGTGAGCAAGCTCCTCATATTGAGGATGTTGAGGATGATGCCCCCACATCGGCATAGGGACAAGTATAGGGCCATAGGTAGGGATAGGCACAAAGAGGTGAGGCTCCATGATGGAGTGGTGCTGATCCTAGTGCTAGCAGTAGCAAGGTGCCAGCTAATGTTGGATAGCAGAGGGGTGAGGGCGGATCCCTAGGGCATGTAGGAGTGAGATTGGGCAGTACTAAGGAGGAGCGAGCAGCTCCGAGATAGGTCCGGCAGCAGTGGGATGAGTAGGGTGGAGCCATAGCTAGAGATGGAGGTGGAGAGCCTGTGAAAGAGCAGGGGACTGACGTAGGGAGGTCGATGAGGGCACCTCTTGTAGAGCTGCAGTCACAGTTGACAGTGGCTCAGACTTAGCTGGTGGAGCAAGACCAACAGCTTGCCAAGGTGAGGGCTGAGGGGGATTGCCAGATCGCATCATTAAGGGCAGAGTCGAGAGTAGAGATAGAGGCTTTATGACAGTAGGTCCTTCTCCAGTGTAGTAGGGTAGCTTATTATGTAGAAGCATATAGTGTCGCAGTTCCTATTGCGCAGCAGGTGATACCCTACTCGTAGTATATGGCACGATCAGACAGAGCTCGGGTGCCTCGACAAGATCCTAGGCATCAGGCTCCTCCTCCTCCACTAGGTGATGAGGGAGAGGGTGCTAGCTAGATTATTCCTTTTTGTAGCTCGGATATATTTTTTTAGTAGACACACCCATTTTTTGTAGCCAATACGATTCTTGCTTCGATGGGAGTTTGTATATGTCATTCGACATCATTTTGTACCTTTAGACGTGACATGATATATATATATACAAGATCTGATTTGACTTCACTGTACTTGTGTTGATTTTCTTATGAGATGTCTTTTATATGCTTTATTCTATATGTATGCATTTCTTTTCAGCATGAATGTATGAGTGCAAATGGAATATGAATGTCTATTTTTGTTTCTTTTCATATGCAAATAAATGATGATGCAAATGAGTAATGCAATTTTTTTATTTTTCTATGCAATAAGATGAATTCAAATAAATAAATAATGAAATGTATGAATCTATATAAGATGCTTATGTATGTAGCTATCTCAAAACACAAGTAGTTGATCGAAGAAATGATGAAAAGAGGCCACTTAGCTAAGAAATGATGATGTTTCCAACTCTCGTGCATAAGACAAAGAAAGCATTGTTACTATACCGAAATCACTCTAAATTCACAAAATGATATGCAAAATGCAACCTAAACCTAGTCACTAGATTTTGAAAAGCTTAATTTTCATCATTGAGTGTTTTACAATTATAGCAAGCAAAGTAGAGTTCCTTTCTTTTCATGTGCAATATTAATGATCATGTCCACAATGACCTTTTTTTCGTTCATATCCTTGGAAAAATTACACATGAACCTAGTATTGCACAATGAAAAAATTCCCTCAAACAGACAAAGAAATGATGGGAACCTCCCTGTAGCATTCAAATAAGCAGAGTTGAGGTATGTGTTGTGATCTCACCTTAATGTGAAGGCACTTATCACAGACACCTAACTAATTTAGATGTTTTCATATCATTGGGATCATTCCTACAAGCATAAAACAAAGAAAATATTATGCCCCCAATCCTTGCTCCTCTTAGTCACAATAGACTTCCTCAAGTTACTCGGAGGGATAATAATCGAAAACCAATATAAAAGACAACACACAAAGAAAATTTTCATGCATATCTCAAACTATTTAGTGATTGTTTTCTATTATGTTGTTTTTCTTGTTTACTCAGTGATAAAACTCTTTAGTAGTCAGGAGACAGGTGACTGACTTGGAGTGGATAACCAGGATTCACTGATGTGAAGATGACTTGGTTGACACTACTTAGGACATGTAATGTGCTCTTGTCGATTAACCTAAGACTATGACAATGATCGGTTTCAAGTCATGAGGGTTCCAACGAACTAGGATGTCACAAAAGTGACTGAAATATGTACAAGCAAAAGCAAAGATGCATGAAAGAGGGAATGCCAATGTTGTGTTGATAGATGGAGCACTTGAGTACAAGAGGAGCCTGTTTACCAAGTTTTCACCTGCTTGGCAAAGATTCATTTTTTTTTTTTTTAACGAGGTGCCTATTTACCAGGTTTTCACCAAGGCATTTTCTCTATTTTTTCCTTTTTTCTTTTCTTTTTTCTTTCTTTTTCCTTTTTTTGAATTTTTTCAGGACTTTTTCTGATTTTTAGGATTTTTTTCAGGACTTTTTCTGATTTTTAGGATTTTTTCAGGATTTTTTTTTATTTTTAGGATTTTTTCAGGACTTTTCTGATTTCTAGGATTTTTTCAAGACTTTTCTGATTTTTAGGATTTTTTTAAAGACTTTTTTGCTGTATAAGCTGCTGGAGCAGAGAATATTTAGGTGAAGAATTTCTTCAGATGGATGGTGTTGATCGGTTCACAGAGCTGTTCTCCTTCCAATGTTGAGAGATGATAAGAACTAGAGCCAAAAGCTACAGTAACAACATAGGGACCCAGCCAATTGGGTTCAAACTTCCCTTTGTTGTCTCGAAACTATTGATTTTTAGGATTTTCTCTTAGAACTAAGTCACCAACTTGAAATTCTCAATGTCGAACCTTTTTGTTATATCCTGTGGATATTCTCTTTTGATACACTCTGAGATGATCAAACACCACTTGCCGACGATCATCCAACAATTTGAGCTCTTGCAATCTAGATATTCTATAGTCCTCATCAGTAACAAGAACTTGTAAGGAAACTCTTAGAGATGGTATTTCTACTTCAATAGGTAATACTGCTTCAGACCCATACACCAAAGAGAAAGGTGTAGCCTCAATAGGTGTTCTGATACTTTATATATAAGCCCATACATAGGATTGAGTTGTAGATGCCAATCCTTCCCGGATTTGTTCACTGTTTTGTGCAAGATAGTTAGTAGGTTTTTGTTAGATGCCTCTACTTGTCTAGGGTAATATACTAAGGACCAATGTTATTTGATTTTGAATTTCTCACAGAGTTCGTCTAGATCTTTGTTCTTGAATTGTCCTCCATTGTCAGTTATAATGGATGAAGGTATACCATACCTACAGATGATATAATTAAGAATAAAGAGAGCTACTTGTTTGTCAGTTGCTTTGATGAGGGGAACCGCTTCTACCCACTTAGTGAAGTACTCAGTGGCAATGATAATAAATTTGTGTCCATTAGATGATGCAGGATATATTTGGCCAATTAGATCAAATACCCACTATTGGAAGGGCTAGTGTGTCACAAAGGGTATGGGATCCCTTGCTGGAGCATGGATAAGGTACCCATGTAGTTGACACTTTTCATAGGTTTTAGCAAATTTTATAGCTTCTTTCTCCATGTCTAGCAAGTATTAGCCTACCCTTAGTAGTTTTCGTGCTAAAGTTAGACCGTTCGAATGGGATCCACAAACACCTTCATGAACCTTAGATAATGCACATTGGGGCTCCTCAATTTCTAGACATCTAAGCAAAGTATTATCTAAACCTCACCTAAATAGATCGTTAGCAATGATGACGTACCGTGACATATTTCGGATTAGGTTCCTTTTTTCATTGTGGGAAAGATTTGTAGGGACAACTTGGTCATGCAGGTAAGAGCAAATGTGGCTATAACGAGATGAGTCATGTCCAATAATAGAACAGACTACTTGGGACTCGGGAGAATCATAGGCAGGGTAATGTAACTCTTCCAACAAGAATTCAAAGCGAAAATTAGATTCTTGTAGTTGTGGTATAGATGCCAAAGTGGCCATTGTATCGGCTGCTTTATTTGTTTTTCTGGGGATTTGCTGAAATAATACAGAGGTAAAGTATTTCTTGAGATCATCCACCATTATCTTATAAGGTATCAATTTCTCATCTCTTGTCTGATATAGGTCATTGATTTGGTTGATGATGAGTTACAAATCTCCATAGATGTGTAATTCAACGATCTTCCACTCGATTGCCAGCTTGATCCCATTTACCAAAGCTTCATATTTTGCAATGTTGTTCATGCAAGGGAAGAGAATCTTGTAAGCTTTTGGAATTGAGTATTTTTGGGGAGTAATAAAAAGTATCCTGACACCAGAACCATGTTGAGTGAAAGACCCATCAAAGAACATCTTCCATGATTGTTTAGTCAGGTGCATGATTGATTCATCTGGGAATTCTATATGTAGAAGTTGATTATCTTCAAGTGGAGCCTCAACAAGTTGGTCTGCAATAACCTATCCTTTGATGGCTTTATGTTCCACATATTCAATATCAAATTCTATAAGGACCATGACCCATTTGGCCAATCTTCTTGTAAGCATTGCTTTACTAAGAAGATATTTGGGTGGATCAATCTTGGCTACCAGCTTAATAGAGTGTGCCAACATATAGTGCCTTAATTTTTGTGATGCAAAGACCAGTGCTAAGCATGCTTTCTCTATTATATTGTAGTTCATTTCATATGACACCAATGTACTGCTAGTGTAATAGATAGCTCATTCCTTTTTATTGTCATCTTGTTGTGCCAGAAGTGCCCCCAGTGAAGTATCTGTAGCTGATATGTACAAGATCAGTGGCTTACCTTGAATCAGTGGCTTTAATATGGGTGGATTAGAAAGATATTCTTTGATTTGTTGTAAATGTCAGTCACAATATGTTGGGATATGCACACTCCAATGAGACATTGTAGGTGATTGAAGATTTTTTCATTGATGGCAACCTTACAATCGCATGGCACCAGCAAGGAATTACACCGGTACTAGCAAGATCAGACTCTACACAGGCACTCAGACCACCAGCACTGACAGAGAAAGGAAGCATACCGGTACAGAGGCCAATAGGATTTTTGTTATAATATATTTTGTTTATTATTGTAAAATCAATGTAAGCTGACTTGGCATGATGTAAAATGACTCCTATATAAAGAGAGATCCTTATAGAACATTGTAAGAAAGATGTAAGAGAGATATAGAAGAATGTAATTAGGTAGACCTATTATGCGAAATATAGGTTAAGGGTTTATTTAAGAAGCAAAGAAAAAACTGGTACTGGATCTAGCATTATAGATGCTATTCTAAAGTAGTCTAAGACACTGGATTTATATAATCCATTTTGTAAGTCAGTGTGACTTCCCATTGAGCAGTGAGCTCTAGGGACTTGGCCTTCCTGCATGTGTAGGCCCCCTTTTGTAAGTAATATTCTCTTATTGGCCAGTAAGTGAATATTGTGGGTCACAAATCCCACTGAGGTTTTTCCCACATTGGGTTTCCTCATTAAATCATTGTGTTATGGTGTGTCTTTCATGTGGTTGTTTCTATCTCTGTTTATTGCATTACTTTTTGCTTACCGGTACACAATTTTAATATGCTCTACATGTTTTAAGTTAAGAAAATCTAAATATCGGTTAGATACTAATACATCCCCCCCTCTCAGTATCTATGGGAATCCTAACAATTGGTATCAAAGCGAGGTCCTCTATTTTTAGAAGCCTAACAGCTTGAGGAAGATCTTGACACCTGTAGACATGGAAAATTTGATGAAGCAATTGGAAGCAACTCTCTCAGATTTTGATACAGAAAACTTAAAAAATATCAAACTTGAAGATGATCTAAAGGCAACTCAGGAAATCATTCAAGCACTTCAAGAAAACCTTACCATTGCAAGAAAGAAGAGAAGAGAACTCTGTGAAAAGATGCAAATTGAGGATGATGAAAAAGAAACTCTTAATGAGCAGATAAGCAAGCTAAAAGAAGAGAACATGACAACAAAGAATGAGATGCAGGATATGACTATGAGATTTTGTAAGGCAATTGAAGATAGGGAGAAGAATGAAGAAGATTTGACCAGAAGAATAAGTGATGCAGCAAATAAGAACACCAAACTTAGCTATGAAAATGATTTGTTGAAGACAGATCTGATGCATATACAAAATGACTCCAATGAACCGATGAGGCAGAAAGAGATCCTAGAAAGAGAACTGGATGTTGCTAATCAACATAAAGAATAATTCAAGAAAAGCTCAGAAGAACTTGGTAACTTGGTGAAGAACTAGAAACCCAAAGGTGACACTTGTGGAATTGGCTTTGAAGTTGGAGAAAGCTTCGATACTGCAAACACATAGGATCACAGTAAACTGGTAATACAACCTACTACTTACAAATTTAATGGAAAATGCTTTAACTATAATAAGTATGGTCATAGAGCAAATCAATGTAGATCTAGAAATTATCAGAATATCAACACACCCATCGGTCAATGTTCAAAATGCAACAAAATTGGTCACAACTCTGAAAACTATAGAATGAATGTTAGATGTTATGTTTGTAGAAGATTTGGACACCTATCTAATCAATGTAGAACACATACAGACATAGGTTATAGGAAAGCTATTCAGAAGAATAATGTGACTTGTTATGCATGTAACAAAATTGGGCATATTGCTAAATTTTGTAGAAGCGAGTCCTCACTGACATATAACAATGGTCCTAGCTTGAAAGGAAAAGAAAAGGTTGAAGACGTTAAGCATGAATTTTCCAAACAATGGATTAGAAAGTCAGACATAAAAAATGCTGGAAATACTCCTCCACCGGTAGAACCAATCAACACTCCACTGACAGAACAAAGTAGTACTCCACCGGCAGGAAGCTCTTCATCAAATTGAAGAAAATTTTCTTGAGGGTTTGGCAATCAATGAGACATATGCTATTATTCCCTTGGTTGATGGTAAAAAGTAGAAATTATTTCTATACTAGAAAAATGAAGTTAAGTGATTACTTAACCGGCAAGCATTTATTGTGGTAGTTGGGGAAATTGACATTATAAATCAGTGGTTTTTGGCTCCATTTCACTTCACTATGAATTCAAACACTCGAAGAGCGTGAAATCTCCAAAGCTAAGGCATTTTGAGCAAAGAGGCAAAACACTTCAGCAATCAATCCATCCAAAGGTAGAAAAAGGTATTTATCATCATGGCATCCTCCTCTACACCTGAATTCATAGAAAACCCTACAGTAGTCGAAGTTATAAAATTCCCTAGGCTCGTATTTCAACTAGTTCCTGAAATAGCTAAGAAGGATGACAATGTAGGTGCTTTTTCCCAAATTCGAAAAGGTGTTGTTTATGCAGAAGACCCAAGAATTTATATCCACTGTCACATAGAAGAACTAGGAGATGAAGAAATCAAGGACATGTACAAAATAGTTATCTGTGATGATTTCAAAAATGTAAAACCTGAACATAAAATTGTTGAAACCCTAGGATTCACCGAAATCCTCTACATTCCAAAATTTCCCAAGGAAGTGATTAGGATAGTTTTGAGCAGGGTACATGGTACTTTCTTTTGGCTTGATTATGTTCACAAAATTATAAAGGAAGCTGTGAAAGCTATAACAGTGTTACCTTCCACTAGTAACAGACCAGACAAGACTAAGAAGGTCTCAAATGACCTAGTAATGAACTTAACTAGTGCAACGTCCAATAGAAGGTCTTTGAGGGTTAATGATGTGATGGATATAAATGTGAGATTTGTTAGCATGATTTTAGGGTACAAAGCAACTCATACAAACAAACTTAACTCAGTCTCTAGTTTATGCATTAAGAGTGCTTATGACATGGTTAAGGACAATGTAAAAATTGATGTATGTGAATGGCTAAAGGATGAGTTAATTGATAACTTAGGTAAAATCAAGAAGGATAAGAAAGGGACTTTTAGGTTTGGTAATCTACTTGTATGCTTGATGCTACATATAACCAAATAGGTTCTTGGTATAGGCAACAAAAGCCTTGGATTTGATATACCGGTAGGGAAACAGTTATGAGACCTATTCAACAACATGGGTGAAAGAAAGGAAAATAATATCAGTGAGTATTTTCAAGCACTTAATGCCAAAATGAGCAAAAGAATTAGACTGTCATAGAAAATTCTTGATAAGTATAAGGATGACATATGTTTTGTGATAAAAATGGATGAGATCTGGATGGAAGCAGTTATCCCAAGAACAATTTGGGTAACTGAGATGGGTTATGAGACCGATGATCATATCATTGAGACCTATGCTAAAGCACTTCTTGAAGCACCCAGAGAACCAAAGGAAGAAGTATTTGGTAGTGTTGAGACCATAGAAAGTCAAATTCAATCTAAGAAAAGAGTGAAAAAGGTTGAAGCAGTTGTGAGAAGAGGCTCTAGACAAGTTAAAGCTATCAAAGAAGATGTATTAAAACAAACCGACATCACTGAGGATGAGTTAGTAACATTACAACTTGAAACTCACCTATCACTGGTAGCTACTTCTTCGAAGAATGACATGCCTACAACATTCAAAAGAGTTGTAAGGAAAAGGGATCCTTCACCAGCATCCACACCTTCGCCTAGAAGAACTAGACAAAAACAACAGGCAGTGAGGTCTCCAGTTAGAAAGACAACACCAAAGAAAAAGCTAACACCAAAGAATAAAAGGACTAAACAAAACATGGCCCCTCTTGACATATTGCTAAATGAAATCATAGAAGAAGGGAAACTCAAGAACATAGGAAAGGTATATGATACAATGTCAGCAGATGAGAAAGAACAAGTTGAAAGCAGTGTCATTTTACACTTGGACATCTATAAGAAGTTCTTAATGGAAGTGGTAGATGAACTACCAGATGAACTGTTGAAGATATTGGAAGCAAGAAGATAAGTTGTTGTAGAGCTTGATAAGAAAATTAAAATTGAGAAGTTACTTGCTCTTTATCCAGTAAACTCACCTAAGGAAATAGACGACTTAATTGCAGAAGCCAACCGATCAGTATTCTCTACTGCACACTGGCATATTGGATTGATGGTTGGAAGAGTAAAAGAGATAATAGAGGAAACAAAAAATGCATGGGATATATTCCTTGTTGAAAAGGAAAAACAGGAAGAATAAAGGAACCCCAGACCAATAAAAGTATATCAGAAGGACAAGGACAAAGGAAAAGAAAAGGTTGGTGGACCTCCGAGCATCAAAGTAAAAGACAACTTACTCCCACTTCCTCCAATTACATCACCAGTAACAACTACTGAAGATCAACCGGTAGATGAGAGCATGGACATAGAGGATACTAATCCTAATCCTAAAGTACTATACACAGTTGATGTTGATACACAAAAGGTCAACATTATGATAGACAATGATACAATTGGCAAGATAGATATGGCTAGTGAGCCACTAGCAACTGATAGCATTGACAATACTGAAAGAAAAGTTGAGATTGATAATGCAGAGCAACAGGCTCTAGAACAGGAACAGGTTCACATGGAAATAGTGCCACCGGCAATAGGAGAAGATCAAAAACCATTGCTTAAAGAAATGGAAACACAGACAGACCTACCAGAGGTCACTATAAGCTTGGTTACTTCCTCCACTAGTGGAATTCAGAATATAGGTTCCTCCTCTACAGGTTACAAATCTACAAATGCAACTGAAATACTTTTGGACTCCATTAAAAAGATAACAGATTGTAGTTCACAGGCTTATAAAGCTATAGATTACGCAATCCTAATTTTGAAGATGATAGCTCCTAACTGCAACATAGACAATAAGGATTCCTTAAGCCAACTTGACACTTTGGGTAAGTACATCACTGAGAATATAGTGACTGTTGAGAAAATAAAGGAAGAAGAATTCAAGGATATGTTGAGAAAATAAAGGAAGAAGAATTCAAGGATAAGTTGGAAATTGAAAAGAAAAAATTATTTGAAAATCAAATAAAGAAGTGTACTAGGGAATTTGACACACTTCTACCGGAACTATGCAACTCACTGAAGGAATTCAAAACTCTAAATAGAGACATTTGTAAGACAAACTTTCTAACAGTTGACATAGATAAGAAAATGAGCAAGGTACATGATGAAATCAATAAACTTGCTAACAATTTTGTCAACTCACCTGATACATTATCAATTTTTGAACAAAGGATAACAAGTTTTGAGGAAGAGCTACTTAAGTTTTGAAGAGAAAAGGAGAGAATAGTGAATAAGGCAAAGAATCTAAGACTAAGAGTGAGTCCAAGACTGGACTATCTAGCATCATTGCGAAAGGAAATATCTGAGGCACTAGTACAAGGATAGAGAACATCGATAGAGCATATGCAGCATCTCACCGGTACAGTTCAAAGAATAGAGACATCAATAAAGGACAGCAAGAAGTTTATGGAAAGTATAAACTTGATTTTGGTGGATCCTTTTCAAATTGTAACCACCTAGTTACAAGGTTGAGACTACAACTCTATTGACACCTTGACAACCTTTGCCATTGATGCCAAAGGGGGAGTAGTAGTATGAGAAAATAACTAGTAGAAGACTTATCTACTCAGGGGGAGTTCTTATATTTTTGGTAACATGTTTTTGGATTACAAATTTTGGATACACTTTTGAATTTTCTCATGAGTGTTGCCATCAATGCCAAAGGGGGAGATTGTTGGCATATGCACACTCAAATGAGACATTGTAGGTGATTGAAGGTTTTTTCATTGATGGCAACCTTACAATCCTATGGCACCAACAAGGCATTACACCAGCACTAGCAAGATCAAACTCTACACCGACACTCAGACCACCGACACCAACAGAGAAAGGAAGCATACCAGCACAGAGGCCAACAGGTTTTTTGTTATAATATATTTTGTTTATTATTATAAAATAATTGTAAGCTGACTTGGCATGATGTAAAATGACTCCTATATAAAGAGAGATCATTATAGAACATTGTAAGAAAGATGTAAGAGGGATATAGAAGAATGTAATTAGGCAGACCTATTATGCGAAATATAGGTTAAGGGTTTATGTAAGAAGCAGAGTAGAAACCGGTACTAGATCTGGCATTATAGATGCTATTCTGAAGTAGTACAAGACACTGGACTTATATAATCCATTTTGTAAGTCAGTGTGACTTCCCATTGAGTAGTGAGCTCTAGGCACTTGGCCTTCCTGCATGTGCAGGCCCCCTTTTGTAAGTAATATTCTCTTATTGGCTAGTAAGTGAATATTGTGGGTCACAAATCCCACCGAGGTTTTTCCCACGTCGGGTTTCCTCATTAAATCATTGTGTTATGGTGTGTCTTTCATGTGGTTGTTTCTATCTCTATTTATTGCATTACTTTTTGCTTACTGGTACACAATTTTAATATGCTCTACATGTTTTAAGTTAAGAAAATCTAAATACCGGTTAGATACTGATTCACCCCCTCTCAGTATCTGTGGGAATCCTAACAAAATCTTTATCCTAGTTGTATTGAATCGCTTTCCTTAATACCTTCATGAAGGGTTGAGCTTTGTCTGCTAGCTGAGATATAAAATGCCTTATTGACTAAAGACAGCCTTGTAAACTTCTCATCTGACTGATATTCTTGGGTGGAGGAATTTCCATTATAGCTTGGACCTTTTCAGCGTCAACCTCAATTCCTTTTTTTGAAATTATGTAGCCAAGCGATTTTCCTGATGTTACTCCAAATGCACACTTTTTAGGATTTAATCGGAGCTTGAATCTTTCTATTCTATCTAGTATGAGGCCTAGCTCTTGAATATGTGTAGATCTCTTCATAGTCTTTATTAGGGTATCATCAACATAATCTTCCATGTTTTTATGCATCATATCATGGAAGATAGTGGTTACTGCTCTTTAGTAAGTTGCTCCTATGTTCTTTAGACCAAATGGCATAACATTCCAGTAGAAGGTTCCCCATGCACATGTGAAAGCTGTCTTTTCTTGATCTTTAGGTGCTATCTTGATTTAATTATAACTAGAGAATCCATCCATTAATGAATACATCTCATATCCAGCAGTCATATCTGCTATCATGTCAATGTTGGGCAATGGAAAATCATCTTTTAGACATGCCTTGTTGAGATCCCTGAAGTTTGTGCAAACTCTAATAGATTTGTCTGCTTTTGATATAGGTACTATATTTGATATCCATTTTGCATAGTCTATAGCTCTGATAAATCCAACTTTTAGCAACTTCTCTAGTTCATCCTTGACTAGCAGTGCCACATGAGGATGCATCTTATAGAGTTTTTTCTTGACTGGTTTAACTCCTGGTGTAATAGAGAGATGGTGCATGATGAAATCAGGATATAGATCCTGGCATATCTGAGTATGTCCATGCAAAGTTGATCTTCTTTTCTAAAAAAAGGTTGCTGAAATCTTTTGACTCTTCTACTGATAGTGATTGAGCTAAATGAATGATGTGTGGTGTCTCTTGTCTCCCAATGTTCACTGGTTGAGTTGGCTTGATCAATATGGAAGATCTCTCCTTGAAGTGACTTGGTAGTATATCAAGTATCTCACCTTCAAGCGCCTTGGGGAGGTTTTCACCTTTAGGTACATCCTTTGTTTTCTCTTTTTGATATTCTGACACTGCCACATTGTGGTTTTCGCCATCAGATCTTTAAATTTTATTTTTCTTATTTTTGCGACTAAGATACTTGATATATGCTTCAGTCATGTTTTCATTATGTTCGCTAGTGGAAGAGTACATGGGTTCAACTGCATTGAGATAGTAGGCGAATGTATAGTCTTTGGCAAAAGTAGGTACATTCAAGGGTTGGTTATAAAGAGTACAATCAATCAGTTCCAGATGCATTAAGGATAAGGTTGGAATAGGCTCAAGGGAGTTCACGGTACTATCATCATAGCTTTGGACTGACCAGTCGAGTTCTAGAAGACTACCTTGCGTATGTGTCTCGAGACTAGGAAGAGTTACGACATGATTATTGAAATTCATGTTAGTATTTATTGGACCTAACCCAACAGACTTACTTCTAGCATCGTCACCTGCTTCAGACTGGACTACATACCATGGTGTGACAGTAGACAATATCTCATCATTCATGATA
Source organism: Cryptomeria japonica (assembly GCF_030272615.1). Lineage (NCBI taxonomy): Eukaryota > Viridiplantae > Streptophyta > Pinopsida > Cupressales > Cupressaceae > Cryptomeria > Cryptomeria japonica. The sequence continues at coordinate 232,908,179 of NC_081406.1, forward strand.
GAGTAGTCATAATGCATTGTTGAATAGTTCTTGTTATAAATAGAGCTCCTATCTGAGTCATCAGAGTCATAGGATGGAGTTGTTGACTCATCTTCAAGTGGCTTAGTAAAGGTATATATAGTATCAACACCCACATATTTGATGCTGCAAGTTCCTTCGTGATTTGGTTCATTGATTGCTTGTATTTGACATGCTTGTGAACATAGCTTTGATGGTTCTGTTAATCCCTGTCGTCTGTTCCATTCAGCTTCTTCTGGATTGATGACTGGTTCTATTCCAGTAGCTTCAAGTTCTCTTTTGTAGTTCCATACCTGATTTGTCCTATCTCATTAGGAGGGTTGGTAGGTGAAGAAATTGCTTGTGTCCTTTCTTCCTCAAGCTATCATTCATAGTCTTCTTGTGTTTTTAGTCTGATTTCTTCTATTTTCTTTTGCATTCTTAGGCATATCAGCTCTTGTGTGTCATCTATGATATCACTGGATTCTTCAAGGGTTTCTGTAGTAGATGTATTTGAGATGTGGTCTGGACCCCATTCATACTCATTTGAATCAATTTCTGAGTCAACTACTTATTGTGTGCCAATATATGTGACTGGAACTTTTAGTGGTGCAAACAAATCTCTGATCCTGTATACTTTGTCTCTCACATCCTCTAGGACTTCTACTTCCTATGGTATTATAGCTGATATAACTCGAACTTGATTACCATTTGTTTCCTCTCTCTGGGTGGGCAATTCTTTTTGTTCATCGTCACACTCTTCCTGAGTTTGGGGAGTATTAATTTCTTGTGTTGTTAAAGGTAGTACCTTTTCCTTCCACTTATGTTGATGATGGGACACATGCTTCTAATCTGATTGCTTTCTTGTATCATATCCCAGTCCGACTTTATCATTGATAGACCTAGTTTGTAACTGAATGGGTTCAACAATACCTTGTTGATGCTTGCCTAGAGGACCAACACCGAAATATCCCATGTGTTGAAGCATCTTATATCCTGGACCATATTGTGTCAGGGAAATCTCACAATGTCGTATTTCTTTGTTTGCACTATCTTCTTTGAAAAGTGATTTGAGGACATCATCCTCTTCTATTTCACTTGCAAGAGAAGTAGAGGACTATATAAAGAGACCATCATACATGACTTTTGGATTTGAAATTTGTGGCTTCGTAACCTTTGATGGTTTTCTTGACTGTCTTGGTGATGGAGGAAGAGACATTAGTTAGAGTATAGGCTCTATCTTGTATCCATCCATGCCAATGTTTGTGATTTTCAATTTCTTTTCAAAATCTTTCAGCAAAGATTCCGAACTTTCAACTACAGAAGCAACTCTATTATGGGGAACAAAAGCATTAGCACTTCGCGTTAATGCATTGCAGGTATAGCTTGTATTGGCCGAAATATTGAATTCAACTCCATTATAAGGAAATTTCAGGCATTGATGATACGTAGATGGTACTGCTTTCATTTCATGAATCCATGGCCTACCCAGTAAGATGTTGTATGAAAGATGAAGATCCAGGACTTGAAAAATGACATCTCTTTCCATGGGTCCTACTCTGATTTGTAATAGTACCAGACCCTTAGAAGTTCTTTCTTCTTCATCATAAGCCTTGATTGTTATCTTCTTTGTTGGATCAATAACATTTTCAGAAAATCCCAACCGTGTCAATAGATTGCAAGTACAAATATTCAACCCAACACCTCCATCTATCAAAACACGTTTAACATGGTGTTTATGGATCATGGCTTCAATGTGTAATGGCTAGTTATGCAGGTGACTCAGTGAGTTATCATATTCTTCAGAGAAAGTGAGGTAATGAGGTGAGGTCAGATGACCGACCATAGATTGAAACCGATCTACGTCTAAACCTTTAGGGACATTGGTGGTAAGTAGAGCCTTGTCCAGAACCTCTCTATGAGCAGAAGAGATTTTAAGCAGTTCCAAAATGGATATTTGAGCATTGGTCCTCTTTAATTGTTCGACAATACTATAACCAGGAGAAGATGATGAAGCCAGTTGTTTTGTTTTAGCCATGATTGTGTATGTTTGTCTATTTGGTATATTTGATGCTGTTTGATCGAAAGTTGAGGAACTAGCTCCTAGGAGAGTAATCTTCCTTTGAGCGCGAGTCACGACATTAGTAGTTTGTGCTTGACTTTGGTGATCCTGGACTATGATCACATTGCAATATTCAGTTTGAGTAGATTTAATCATGTTGATCACATTATCATTGTTAGTGTAGGTATAATTGACTGTAGCTCCTCCCTTGGATTTTGAGGAATCTCCTTGTTCATAATTGGGTAAGGGATCTTTAAAGGCCTTATGATCAGCATTAGTCATGTGATTTCCAACAACGATTTTGCCTACATGAATGAGATCTTGGATTTCCTGTCAGAGTTTCATGCAGTTGTTTATGTTATGTCCCTTGTTTCGATGGTAGTTGCAGTATTCATTTTCTCTCCACCATTTGGGTCTAATTTCTGGGTCATATGGTCTAGAATTGTCTGGCAATGTTATCAGATTATTTGCCAATAAATTTTTAAAAGCCAATTCATATGATTCACTTAGAGGAGTAAAATCATGCTTAGGCTTTGAAACCCAAGGTTTGTCTTTAAACCATTCTCTTGTTTTCTTTGGAGGATTTTCTGTTGTAGTTTCAGCTGCCTTGAGTGCTTGCGTGCCACTAGCCAAGTTAAATATTGTGGATTTTGTTTTTTCTTGGACAATATCTACCACTCCATCATTAACGATGTTCTTGTTGCTATCTTTACCATATTTCAAGTACTTACCCTTTTCTTTAGAGCTAGAACCTTGTTGTGTTTCCTTCCAAAGTGAGATATAATGATGGGTGTACTTGTATTTGTATACTGTAATTTAGTTCTGGGACTAGGTTATTGACAAATATATCCATTTTCTTAGAATCTAGGATAGGTTGTGGATACCTAGAGAACATCGATCTCCAATGCTGGAGGAAAGTGAGAAAACGCTCCCCTATTTTCTATTTAGTATTGCAAAGATCTATCATAGTCATAGGATGTCCAATGTTGTATGAGTATTGTTGCAAAAATAGTTGGATTAGTTCTTCATCGTTTTTATCCCTTTGGGCAGACTTGAGAACCATTCCATGGCTTGACCCCCTAAACTCCTTGGGAAAAGGTGCATGAGGTACGTTTGATCATGCATGAACTCCATACAAGCGGCACAAAACTCTCTGACATGATCTTGAGGATCTGAGGTACCATCATATTTGTCAAATTTTGGGATCTCAACTCGTGAAGGAAATGGAGACATGTAAAGGTTTTTGTCAAATGGGAATGGGCATATTGTGTCCAAAGAATATTGTTTTGGCATTTTATCTTTGTCTTCTATTCTTGTGACCGCAGTTTGTAATGCTTGCATTTGTTTGCTTATTTTTCCCCATGGTGTCTCTTCCTCTTTAGTGATGAGGGCCTCCACATTATAACCAGTAGGGAGTTTGGCACCTTGCTTTGCTAATTCTAGGAAATAGTCTTCTTTTTCTCTAGCCATGATGACCTTCATCACTTTTCAGAATTCTTTATCATTCTGACATCTATGTACTTTGGCTTTAGGAGGCTCACAAAGCTCAGATTCAGTTGATGAGTAATCACTGTCAGTGGCATGATTACTGAAATCTTCATGACTATCTCGTTTACTAGCTTCTCTTTCTTGCCTTTCTCCAGACATGGTGGGAGATAGGGGCTGACCAAATATTGGCAAATCGTAAACTGGTATTTGTGACGAGGATGGTTTACTTTGAAAGGGGTTTTCTTTGAAGAATGGATTGTCATTTGATGAAAAGGGTGTTTCTTTTGCTTTGTATGTTTTGCTGCGAGAGCTTCTGGTTTGAACAGGCATTTCTAACTGACAAGAACAAGAGCGAGATGTGTTGCAGAAGTCAAGATCAAATTGTATCTAGTAGTTCATTTAACGTAGTGATTGAGAGAAGTAACTAAGATCTGGTCTGGTTTCAGGAATGATCTATCCTGTGTAAGACATTATTTAAGTTAACCTAGGTTTGATAAGATGTTTGTTTGAACTAGCTTAAAGATGATCGACAAAATCATGCAACGCAACGATAGAGGTACACTATCAAGGTTGTTTATGCTCAGGAGGATGATATCCAGTTTTAGACTCATTGTAGACTGTTTTGAATAGGTTTGACTGTTCTAGACTGGCAAAATCAGAGATTCATATGACAAAATTTTTGAGACTGTACGATAGTATAATAGGTTCAGGACGACAACAGTTTTGTTTTGTACGAGTTGTTGCCTAGTACTATACGACAAATGGGTAGGTCCCAAATGACAAATGATTCAGTGCAGTTCTATCTCATACGACACAGGATTTATCTTTAAATAGTAGACTGTTGGGTTTTGTACGATAGAGGATTGAACTTAGGACGACAAATTAGTAGACTCGTATGACACAAAATATGGTGCAGGACGATAAATGATTAGGCTCGTACGACTGTTCACAGAGCAGGGACTAAAAATTCTGAGTTTTTTCGATTGCTGAGTATGACAACTGAGTATGACCAATTCTGAGATGGACTGATTTTTTACTAAGATAGACTAGTTTGTGACATGGATAGAGTTTTGATCACTGAGTTTGTTGATTTGTTTTCTCCAGTTTTAGTATTCCAGTTTTAGTTTGAGGGATGAAAACACAAAAAACACGCAGTATGAATAGTAACTCCAATCACAACATGCAAACCCTATGGAAGTTGTCTTAGAGAAGAAAACCTTTCCTTGCTAACTTAGGTACACACCCAATAGCTAATCAGAATATGATCACTGAGTCTCATGCAATGGATTCTCAATGCCATATTAGCCGACTCCAAACGCTATTGGGGGCATGATATGGCAAGTGTCTTGGGAGAGTTACTATCTATCTTGCACAAAGGTTATCAACCTTTCGGAGGTGAAACAGGTAGATTCTAATTTTAATTGGATCTGGTAAGGGTTCTGTTTCACACATCGAGGTATAAACTCAATTAAGAGGTTTCCCAGCCTTGAAAACCAAGGTTCAATATACCCGAAGTTACTGAGGAGAGCTATTCCCAAGCACTGACGTTGACTTGATTTTCATCAAATTACGTTTATTTTATAGTAGGTTGGAGTACTTGGCATTTAGCCATTCCCACTTAGGTCATTCCCCTCACATCGGCTATAACAGCTTTAAGAGTTTTTTAACCCCTCGGGAGGGGAGGCCTGCTAAATATGTACAAATCTCAAACAAAAAAAAAGCCTCAAGGGTCTAGATTTCTGATTATCTTAGAAAGACAAGAGCATACTCTCCTATCTCTTGGATTTTTCCAAAAAAAAACACAAAAGACAGATTTGTTCATTACCCAGTTAGCAAGTTAGGTGCCTAGAAAAATTAAAGAATACATGATGTTTGATTGATTTCTCTTTAGGCAACCTGCAGAAACAACACATTAGTAGTCATGTTGTTTTTATTCTTTGACAACCGTATGTTTGATTGATAAATTCTTTGACAAGTGTCCTGCGAGAAACTGGTTAGGCTGTGAAAATACCAGGGAGACAAAAGACAATTCAGGGTTAGTGTTAGCATAATCCAAATTTAATTCAAGAAAAACCCCAAAAAGTGAAACTTTCTTTTAATCTAACAGAGAATAGAATCGTACGACAATTCTCATAAAATGGAATGACAAAAAACTTTTATAGTATGAGTCAAAAATCAATACAGAATGACAAAAGATAACAAAAGCAGTATGTCGTATGAGTCCATATTCTGATTCGTATGACAATTTACAGGATATAATATTGTGTTGTACGATAAACTGCAAGATTCAATATAATATCGTACAATGTAGTGAAACTGCTCATATGATATTTCGTAGAGACTATACAGACGAAACCTACAGGATAAAATGAATGATTTTGAGGCCGAAAAAGTAGTTTTCCGCCCCGCGGTGGGCGCCAAAAATGTGTGTGTGAAAAGTGGATCTGTATTTGTAAGCACAACACTTCAATCAAGTCATTACATGCATGGTTAGACAAATATAAATATGAATATGAAAACCATAACAAATTGACTCATTGCCTTCTAAAAGATGTGAGTATAAGATTGCTCTCAGATTATAAGCAATACCAGTGACTAGACAACACCAAGATGAAGGATTTAATCTATATGAGCACGATGTTAGCTTGATGGATGCAAGATTAATCTAACAAGATTTAAGCAATATTAAGCTAAATAATTTAATCAAATGAAATAATTAATATGCAAGATCTGAATGCAAATTCTCAATGAACCTGGAGCAAAAACAACATAATAACAATACATTCTCTAGGAGTTTTTGAATGAGAGATGAGAGCCTAAATTTATAGAAAATTCACAAAGAAACTAACGACTAAGATCAAATGATGTTGAGCAGTCAAGATTTTCCAAGAGGAAGCACAATCTAGGTGAATTGATGTGATTGGATGCTTTTCTCAGTTTTAAAGGAAATTGAACTAAAATTAAGATAAAATCAGAAAAAACGGATTTATTCTCTATTTCATTCAATTTTGATATTTAATTGTTTTAATTGCTTTCTTTGAGATTATTTATCAATTTTTAATTTGTTTTTCAAGGTTATCTCCAATTGATTTCTTTTCTCAATTTTTAGTTCTTTTTTGTCAATTAATTCTTTTTTTTATTTGTTTCCTTTTTTGAAGATTTGTGGCAAATTGATTTATTTAATTAAATATGCTAGGATATTTAATTAAAATAAATAAGATAATTATTTGAAACTATTTACTTGGAATGATTTAATTAATTAAATAAATATTTGATTAATATTGGTTGATTAATTTGCCATGTGACATTGATGATTTCAGAAATTAATTTTGTGTTCAAGATTGATTCAATTGCCTTTGGTTAGGACCTTTGTGATGTTGTTGAGATTAGGGGCTTATGGTTTAGATGACCATTTTTAGGGTATTACAGTGCTAAGGTGGGTTCCAAGTGAGGATGAAATTGTATGAGGATGTACAGTTTACAATGGTACAAGATTTCAATAATATAGCTTTATCAATACCAAATTTCATAGATAATCATGTTGGCAATATGTGTTGTCATTGATGTCAACCTAATTTTTTACAATATATGTAATCCTATGCATGGTGTTTTGCTAGTAACATGTTTTGATGTGTCCTTGTGGATGTGGTAAGATGGTAATTGTGGCTGCCTACTTGTTGGCTTCCTTGTTAAAGTAATGGTGAAGTTGTGTGGTGTATACACTGAGTTTGGCTAATGGTTCTCTATGGTGGATTGTCTACTTGCTTGTTGTTGATTCTCTTGGAGGAAGAATGTAGATAGTGCAGAGTGTGTTTGATACATTCTTGTGTACATATAATTGTTGTGGATTATGAAGGATAACAAGGATGCATTGAGAAGAAGTTGTGTGTTTGATGTCCACCATAATGGTGTTGATACTAACATACTTTGTTGACATGGTCAACAGTATTGATATTTGGGTGTTGTTATATGGAGATATTTGATGAAGATATTTTTTCTTATATGATGCTAACATTTGTCTTATTAGATATGTAGAGGTATAGATTAATGTATTGGAAAGTAATTGTTGAGGAAATGTTTGTTGCCAGTAGTATTGTGACTAACATGAGTATCTATATGTATGGTTGAGTAGATCATAAAGAATATTATGATGAGACTACATTGGATATTATTTGTATTATATTGTCATTATTTTCTTAATAGGTATGAAGAGTCTATTAAGAGGAATAGATGGCTATTGGTTGTCAATGGTTTGTGGATGTCCACTTGGTGAAGGGGCATCGAATCACCTTATGGTCTAATATGGTCATGGGTTAGGTTTTAGGAGTTTTTTTTTACTATTTTGTTTTGCAAATAAGGTCAATATAGACCATTTCTAGTGTAATTTGAGGTTTAGAGAGTTATTTTTGCTAAAATGTCAAGTTATACATATTTTGTCAAAAATGTTATCATGTCAAATTGTAAAATTATCTAAGTGGCAAAAATATGGAAGACCAATGGTCATGAAGTTTAAAAGTTAGTTGTAATAGTTAAAAAAGGATGAAAAAGGATTTATACAAGTATTGGATGGTCAATAAAATGGCAGGCCATGAATTGTTAATATGTTGTTGTAGGCTCTTGTACTTGTTTGTACCATGCTGTTATGATTTTAAATCATTGGAACCAACTAAAGAAATGAATTTTAAATTTGTTTATGTTTTTATTTGGAGTGTTTTCATAAAGTTTGGAGCAATTTTTGCAAATTTAGTGAAGGTGGGTCTGTGTGAGTAGATTTTTAGGATTTTGTGAATATAAATTATGAAACTAATCCATTACACCTACTGTATCTATTGTCACTAATTGGAATGAGCCCAAGACATTAAGGCATGGATGTTTAAATGTTTTGGTGAGCAAGGAAGGTCATTTCAGGGTCTGGGTTGATGTCATAATTGACAATTTCACGTATTTTTGAGTTGAAAATGGTGGTTTAGGGTGAGTGTTTGATGAAATAGTGTAACCAAGGCCTAGATAATGGTTTGGGAAGCACTTGTAGGTCTTAAAGAGTATGTATTAGTTATTGGTAGAGTTTGGGAAGCTGTGGATATAGTATTTCCAATAAACCCTAATTGTATGCAAATCTAGAAGAACAAAAAAAGTGACATTCGTGTGTTGGGTGAGTTTGTGAGACTACCTACTAATTAAAGTTGTGGATTTTGTTTATTTGAACCTTGCCTAGGCTATTGGAGTAAAAAATTTAGTTTGGTAGAGTTTTTCGAGAGTGGGTTCTTTGTAAAAGTGACCTAATTGAGTCTTAGTGCAGTGAGAAAACTTAAATTTTGATAGACATGTTCCAAAATACCATATGCTCGTTTTGAGATATAATTTAGAACTCTCAAAAGGGTACCTAAAACTACTTTCAATTTGTGGAGAAAAAACCTAAGAAAGGAGAACTTCTCACCAATCCTAATTGGGAGGGCTAACTAGGCCTAGGTTGTATTGTAATAGTCCAATTTTGATACACATGTTGCAAAGCAATGGTATCATCATTTTACATATGTTTTGTAATTCCCAGAAGGGTATCATTCAAAAAAATCTCTAAGTCAGAGCCATAAAGGTGAAAGAGTCATTCAAAGGTCCTTGAACTGTGATTGTTTGTGGTTTTCCCACTTCCTCTACATCAATTGGTATGAAATCTTAGGGAATAGGTCTCTTGGAGGAGATAGATTGAATTTTGCATAGAAGAAGGTTGGAAGTTGAAGATTCATAATGCATCTAGAAGATAACATCAAAAAGGAAATCAAAGAATTGAAAGAGAGATATGCTAAGCTGAAGGAGATGACACAAAGGAAGGCACTATTTAGGACAAGATGTAAATGAAAAAACAAGGTATGCAATGTGGTAATAGATTCAGGTTCTATGGATAACTTGGTTTCAAGTGAAATGGTTGATAAGTTGAATTTGGAAAGAATTCCACATGAAACACCATATAGAGCATTTTGGTTGAATAGTGATTAGTCAGTTGTGGCGAATGAACAAGCATTAGTTAAGTTTCAGATTGGTGCATATAAGGATAGCATTCTTTGTGATGTTTTGCCAATTAATTATTTCCACTTAATTCTAGGAAGGTCATGGTAGTTTGAGAGATATGGTTTGTATGATGTGAGAGCAAGTATATTTCAAATTGAGAAATATGGAAACGCCTCATCACTAATACCATTACAAGTGGACGGAAAAGTGAAAGATAAGATAGCAAGGGTGATCATAATAAGAAGGAAAGAGTTTTTAAGGAATGAGGAAGATAAAAATAGAGAAGGTGCAGTCACTACAAGAAAATAGAATGTTGATACGACAAGTGTAAGAAATGATGCAAGGGTGAAGATTAAAGAGAAAGATAAGACAAAGCTCTACAAGTCTGAAAATATAGTGATGTCAAGGTTTGAAGATTTGAGACAAGACAAGAGGACAAAAGATGTGATGAGCCAAGGTAAAAGGCAAGTGAATTAGTTTGGGATGATTGAGGTTATGGTATCCAACAAGGATGATGGACAATTAGATTGGGTTAGCACAAATGTTTATGAACCTTGTAGGGAAGATGTCCTTGAGGCAGAGAACCAAATGAAAAGAGTGAGAAATAAAAGCAAAGAGATGGAAGGTAAGGTACAAGGAAAAGTTGCAATCACCCCAAGAGTTGAATATGACAAAATGGTAAGTTGGAAGAAAGTCTTTGTGTTGGAAGAAACTAAGGATGTGAGGTTGATAGAGAAAATCCAAGAGAAGTCCCAAGGTAGAGTGTTTGAGAAGACTCCAAGTGAGTTGGAGAAGTGTGATGAAATTATGGATGGGATAATGCTATGTCCTAGAGGGAAAAGAGAGGTTGATAGGTAGTCAAAGAGTGCTATGATAAAAGTTTCAAAAACTGATTCTATAAGGGTTTCAAGGATAGAGGACCTGAAAGTGAGTGTGAAGATAGAGAGTGAAGTGAAAGTGGATGTTTGGCAAGGAAAATGGGATAGGTTCAAGTGTGCAGTAGAGATAATGAGGAAAAGAGTCCAAGAGACAAGAGGTAAATATTTGTTTTGTAGGTACACAATCAAGTTTTGATGAAGGAAGGGTTAAGAGACATGAAACAAGTCTGTATGCAACAAGGAAACAATATCAAGTTGCAAGTCAAAGACAAGTAGGTGGATGTGAGCATGTTCTAAGGGTGAAGATAAAAACACTTTAATTTCAGATTGATACAATTATGTTAACAAATAAAGGAGAGGATGCAACACCAGATTTAGACAAGGGAAAGATAAGAGGATTCTTGCAAGAACAACATGAGAAGATGAAACAATATGTAAGTGACATCAAGTGCAAGAGAGCAGAACATGATGCAAATTACCAATACATGATCAAGTGGAAGAGACAACCAGGTGGAGATGCATTTGAAGACCAATGACATGATGTGAAGAAGAATAATCTACTACAATATTGTCTCCAAGGGACTTGGGAACTTTTTCAAGGGCACCAAGTCACCTTATGGTCTAATATGGTCATTGGTTAGGTTTCAGTATAAAAAAATTCTAGTTTGTTTTGCAAATAAGGTCAATAAAGATCATTTCTAGTTTAATTTGAGGTTTAGAGAGTAATTTTTTTTAAAATGTCAAGTTATACATATTTTGTCAAAAAAGTTATCATGTCAAATTGTAAAATTGTCAAAGTGGCAAAATATATGGAAGGCCAACTGTCATGAAGTTTAAAATTTAGTTGTAATAGTTAGAAAAGGATGGAAAAGGCTTTATATAGGCCTTGGTTGGTCGAGAAAATGTTTGCCCATGAATTATGTAGGTTGAAACCTTAATAAAATATTCTTTCCCTGCATTTTTTATTGTTAATCTATTGTTGTAGGATTTTGTACGTGTTCGTACTATACTGTTGTGATTTAAAATTATTAAAAATGTCTAAAGGAATGAATTAAATTTGTTTCATTTTTTATTTGGAGTGTTTTCATAAAGTTTGGAACATTTTACTACAAATTTAGTGAAGGCGGATCTGTGTGGGCAGATTTAAGGGTTTTGTGAATATAAATCATGAAACTAATCCATTCCACCTTCTGTATCTCTTTTAACTAAGTGTAATGAGCCCAAGATAGTAAGACATGGGTGTTTAAATGAGTTGGTGAGTAGGGAAGGTCATTTGAGGGTCTGGGTTGATGTCATAGTTGATAATTTCATGTATTTTTGAGTTAAAAATGGTGGTTTAGGGTGAGTGTTTGATGAAATAGTGTAACCAAGGCCTAGATAATGGTTTGGAAATAATTTGAAGGCATAAAATAATATGTATGATCTATTGGTATATTTTGGGAAGGTGTGGATATAGTATTTCAATAAACCCTCATTGTGTGCAAATCTAAAAGGACAAAAAAGTGAGATTTGTGTGTTGGGTGAGTTTGCAAGGGTAACTAATAATTAAAGTTGTGTATTTTGTTTATTCGAACCCTTCCTAGGCTATTGGAGTAAATAATTTTGTTTCATAGAGTGTTTAGATGGTAGGTGCTTTGTAAAAGTGACCTAATTGAGTCCTAGTGCATTGAGAAAACCTCAATTTTGATATACCTATTCCATAACACCATATTGCCCATTTTGAGATATTATTTATAATTCTCAAATGGGTTCTTGAACCTGCTTTCATTTTGTGGAGAAACTACCTGAGAAAGGAGAACAGTTCACTAGTCCTAATTGGGAGGGCTAATTAGGCCTAGGTTGAATTGTAACAGTCCAATTTTGGGACACATGTTACAAAGAAATTGTATCATTATTTTACATATATTTTGTAATTCCCAAAAGGGTATCAAAAAACTTATTTTTCTTGCAGAGATCTATTCTGGATCAGAATTTATGATCACAAAATTAGTTATGGAGGGCTACAAGGCCAAGATTAAAGAAATGTGAAAAGACACTAAGTCAGAGCCATAAAGGTGAAAGAATCATTCAAAGGTTCTTGAATTATGATTGTTTTTGGTTTTTGCACTTCCTCTCCATCACCACCTTCTTGGTGTATGGTTTCTACATTGAGTTGGGTGTATGTATACCATTGATAATGTTGATGGTAGTGATGATATGTAGATGTCCAAATAGGGGTGAACTCACAATAATGGTTCCCACTTTTTGACCAACTTTGAAACTTAGATGAATATTTAAAAAAAAAACTTCACTTTCTAACACCTATAACTTTTAAACCGTTAAGAATTTGAAGATGATATAAACTAGTGATTTTTAACATCTTGTTTGTAGATTCTAAATATATTTTTTGCAAATTTGTTTGAATAAAGTTTTATTGATTTTTCCATCTCCCTCAAAAAGTAGTTGTTTACAACAAACAACATTTTTTAAGACTGACGTGTATCCCGAAATCCATAATTTTTTTTTCTATAAATGATAAAAACTTAATTCTTTTGAATTTTGGTTTGTAACATCAATACCCAGGGCATGCACTTGGTTTGATAGTGATATGTTGAATATTTTTTATTTTATTAAGTTTTGAAGTTAGACTAATTATAATTTGGATATAGGTGTACATTTTAACACATAACTTGTTTTATATATATCAAAATTCAATTTTCTTTTTTTTGTTAGAAAGAAAACACCAATTCCTCGTGCATAGATATTTTCAGATTTTTTTTGAATTATTTTACTATTTTTCCCAATGCATTGAACAAAGAAGTTCATGTTCGGTGAAAAACCTACATTCATAAGAAATAAAATAAAAATATATTAATGAAATTAAATATATTAAAATTTATACTATTTGGAAAGCTTATAATAAGGACTAAATACTTTTAAAAAAAAACTTTTAAATGAATTAATTTGACCCCCCAAAAGCTAATGTAAAATTGGTTTTTTATTAGCATTTCATAGATGCAAAGGAGACTCCATTGCAAGTATGATTTAGAAGTAGAGAGGTTCTATCCCATAAATTTTGATCTAAGAGCCTTTTATTTAACTCTCTTCAATTAATTACTTCAAATGGGACCTCTTAAAGCTTAAATCATTATATTTTTTTAAAAATGTATGATTTCAGCAAAAATCAGGACGTACCAAAAAGTGGGAACCAGCTTTATGAGTTCACCCATAGGTTATGATATTAATATGAGGATTAGATAAATGAAAATATCATGAAGATGATGTATTGAATAAGGACATATTATTTGTAGGATAGTTTGATCCTAGGATGCCTGATGGAGCAAGTTGGCATATGAAGTATGTATTGATTTGTGCCTAGGAGAATGCTATGCATTCGTCTACATTTGCAAATATGGTCTTCAAAACTTGGATATAATGTTTATGCTCTATGGAAATTGCACTCCTATCTTTGAGGTTCTTGGTGTTGCAACTAAAATTGTTAGTAATTTATGTTGGTTAATAATATAGTTCTCTATCAAGAGTATAGTAAATGCTACAGATTCCTTTGCATTGATGTTTCTAGTGTTGTAGATTGGTTGGCATGTTTTCAATGTTTATTCCATGACCGAGTTCCATTATTCAATGGTGTTGTGGTGTGCAATTAATGATATTATGTTTTGTGTTTGACTAGCTCTTTAAAATGAAGTGTTTAGTATCAATTATATTGTGCCAGTATGATCTTGATATGAAGAAGTTAGGGAGGGATTTAAGAATATTTTGGGATGTTCATGGAACATCTTGTTGTGCTTCATATATTTTTAGAAGGTCTACATGATGACACATGGTGATTGGAATCTATGTTTCAAGGTTACTACTTTGGTTTGGCTGAATGGTGTTGTCCCTTAGCATGCGGTGAATCCTTCAATGTCTCTATTTGCTTAGAAGTTTTTGTTGCATTGATTCTGGTTCCTAGCTTAACATGTGGGGATCTGCATTGGACTTGTTCGTATGGAAGATATGTGTTGGACCAACTTGTGCCATGCTATTTGTTGCATCTAAACATTACCTTGTTGTCAAACATTGAAGGATTATTGATAGCATGTTAATTTTTTCGATCTACTTGGAAAGAAGTGTTAAGATGTTTTAAGTTCCCTCTATCTCCTGGATTGGACCACTTTCACCACAATTATGTTTTGGTGGTTGATTTGATAGGAATATGCTTGTCCTCTATTCTGGCAAACCTAATTGATGTTTGCAATGAAGAAGACAATACATATTAAAGAGGAAATTGATGTTGATGGTATGACTGGTTGCATGAGTGTGTGTGTGGATCAATGTGTGTGTTGTGCCTACATGATTATATCATTTGTGGAAGCCAGTTGTGGCAAAGTTAGTGCATGTTTATTGTTGTGGAGTTGTTCACTTCAGACAAAGATTCAAGGAAATATTCATGTTTGGATATTGTTGAAGGCTTATTTGTTCTAGATTCATTCATTCATTGTACCTTACTCTAGAGATGTGATCTTCAGACTAAAAACTTTGTATCTTTCCCTAGGGTAATGTGCTCTAGAGCCTGCAAATATTTCAAGGAGTAGTGCGCTTTCTTGGCAGTAAGCCTACAACTATTTTGTAATTATTTCATATGTTGTGAGTTGACTCTCACTATAGTTTTTCCTTGTTTGAATTTTCCAAGTAAATATGATGTTCTCTTTTGCATGGTTTTTCATTATTATATCTTTCATTGCTGCTGATTAGAATAAAGTTAAAGAGTTTGTCGATTGAATAATAAAATATTAAATCCACAGTAATTTATTCCCCTCGCTTCTCAGTCCTAAAATATGATCAACAATTCAATTGTCAACCTCTACTGCTCTTTCTACACATTCATACCTACCTTCACGAACTCTAAAAATTAATACTCAAACATAAATAAATAAATAAAAATTAAAAACATCACTAGAAACTACACCACATCTTGTTGCTCCAAAAACAATCCAGTTGCCAAAACAACATGACTAACGAAAAGCAATAGATAACATAATACACTGACCACAAAATGTCCACAACAAACTACCCAAATGGTAGGACAACCCAACCAAAATTATGATTAGAGCGACCAGCTAAAACCAAAAGATAACCACAAATAACATTACCCAGGGAAGTTTTTATCTTATAACGAAAGCTACAAACCTCAAGAACTGGCATTGTTCCAACAGCCTCTTCTTTCAATATTTTACTGTCAAAGAATCTAATCTCTTATCTTGGAATTATTATAAAATAATCACCGACAGTACATGCAGCCTGTCTTTCCACTGCGCACATGCAACAAGACACAAAAGAAAGACAGCAATATCTCCTCCAAGTCTATATTGAACAATTCATTCATCACTCTTGCTTCCCAATGCATTTACATGGTTATCCAATTGAATATAATAGAATCACCATTGACCATAGAAGCCAGAAAACCAAAACAAAATCCACATTGAATCAGTGGGGCCAAATACATTGTGGTATGGTACGACGATCTTGCAATCTTCGTGTTGTTTGATATCTTGTTCAATATCACCAAAAATACAACTACGTTCTCACGACAAACTCTGAATACTTCTCCGTCAACATGTTATGCGGGGCCTATGTTGATTAGGAATAATAGAAAGAAGACAGAAAATTAATTAAATTTTCAATCTGTTTTCTTTATTTAGATTCAAAGCTTCGTGTGAAAAGCTAGAACAATGTAGAGCGAGGCGTTTCGCGCATCTTAATCAATAAAATCAACAGTATAATTGATTTGAAACGTGGGAGAATAGAGCATAGGAATTAGACTGCTACGGATATAAAAAAATGGACTGAAGTGGCCAAAATAATATACTTCGATCCCACACTGACACAAAATGCCAAAACAATGGTGTCGGTGTAGAATAAAATGAACAACTTGGCAGGATAGAGAAGCGATTTATTACCAATTTCCAGTAAGAACGACAGTCCATATTCTCTCTACCAACCAGTCTTAATATCTTTAATGTCATAACACAAGGAGTCCGCCATTATCGTAGTTAGCTGTAATATTCTTGTTGGAACACTGATTGAACTCCTCCAATTTAATATCTTAATGTCATGACAAAAAGGTTGGCCATAGCTTTAATATTTTGCTTGGTCCACTTACTGAACTGCTCCAATTTAATAAAGGATTAGTCAATCGCTTCTTGATTAAGGTTTCAATTAGACAGTTACATTTTTTATTTAAAAGCTGTATGCCACAATTTAGACGACAATGAGATATTTGTTTTTGTTTTTATTGATAATGTGGAATTACAATAGAAACAGAAAGTCATAAACATTGTGAGGAATTAGGTTTTGATTATGGAAAAATTATATTAATATAATGTATCATTTATAAGGATGATAAAAATAATACATGTAAATAGCTGTTTGTAATGATTATGGCAACAACTTTTTTATTATGATATACTGATTGACTTGAAGTTGATAGATTTACAATTTGATTTATTTTAATTGATAAATAAATTCCTTATTCATATGAAACAATAGACATCTATAGAAACACAAACAAAAAATGTAGTATCATCATAGTTTTTTAATCTAAAAACTTAAATTAGCAATATAGTATCATTGTAGTTTTTTTCTCTCCTTTCTCATGTATTGAAAACATGTGTTTTTTTTTTAATTATAATTCTTTTAGAGGTGAATTATATCAAATACTCCTATCCAATCCAAACTAAACATTACATGAATAATAATTAATATACATTACTTAAATATTAGAAAATAATAATAAAAGATCTAATGAATAATGCATTCAATTTAAATTAAACATTATTGTAATAAAGGTTTCAAGTAAAGTATCATGTACATTTTTTTATTTAAAACTTATAGGTTACCATATAGAGCACAAGAAGGTGGTGTATTTCATTTTGCTTTTATTGATAATATTGAATTAGAAGATAATAAATAGTCAAAAAGATTGTGAAGAAGCAAGGTATTGATATAGAATTTTTTTATAAATTAATAGATAATATATCATTAGAACGATGACAAAGACAATACATATAGCTAATTGTTTGAAATTACCATACCGACTTCATGTACTTGTTTACTAAATTGTAATGCAGGGGTTGACTTGAAGTTGAATTATTTATAATTTGATTAAATTTAACTCATATATCATCTCCATGTTCATAAGAAACAGGGACAATGATAAACTTGGATTTAGATTACGATTAAAAATGTATTAATATGTAATGTATCTTTATAAGAATGATAATGATAGTACATATAATTACTTGTTTGTAATTATTATAGAGACTTCTTTATGATCCACTCTCTTAATTATATTATATTGATTTACAATTTCATTTATTTTAGTTGATAGATGATCTCCTTATTCATAAGAAACAATGGACATCTATAAAAAGAAAAACATAAAGTAGCACTATAGTATCATCATAGATTTTTATCTACAAATTTAAAATAGCAATATAGTATCATCGCATATTTTTTTCTCTCTCATTTGATATATTGAAAACATGTATTTCTCTTTTTATTATAATTCATTTTTGAAAAGTGAATTAAATCACAAACTCCAATCCAATCCAAATTAAACATTAGATAAGTAATAATTAATATAAACTACTTAAATATTATAAAATTTAATAATAAAAAGTTAATCAATTTTACACTCAATATAAACTAAATATTAGTGTATTGACTCTATACTAAAAGTTGGACTCTGCGTTTTTCAGTGACTCTGCGTTTGGTAGAGATCTGGCATCCGACGTGGCGACCCTCGCTCGACAGTCACTCCTCCCAATGTTCCAGGTGTGTGCGTTCCTTACTGCATTTATAGTTAACTCATAATGTCCGCTCTGCCATTGTTACCTCCGGTAGAAGCCGTACCGCCCGCAGTAAAACCCATTAATGCATCTAACACTACCTCTGCGTTTAAACCTAACACTACCGAAACCGAAAAAAACAATGCTCAGTCAGTCACAAAAACCTTCTCCGAGGCGGTGGCGAATTCCTCTGTCACTGCTGCCACTAGGTTTAGTGCTTCTCCTCAACATGAAGAGACCGAACCAGGTAAGAGATCTATGGGTGGTTTGAGGCCTTTTTCCATCTCCCCTAACCCTGAAATGTTAGATGAAATAGAGAAAGAAAAGGGTAGGTTAAAGAACTTTGCAATTTTTTTCGCTGCTGTTGATGTTGAACGAAGCCCTGCAAGAAATTTTTTGGATGATTGGTTTTATAACTATTGGAATTTGAAATTAGGGTATAGCATCTCTTTCTGTCGTCAATTGCAGAAGGGTCTATTTGTCATCTTTTTTAAATCTGCAGAAGCCCAGGAGGCTGTCCTCAAAAGGCAGTATTGGAATGTAGGTAATACATCCTTTCGAGCCTTAGCTTGGCCTCCAAAGGCTATTCATGAAGAGGTGTTGGCCTTGTCTGCACCAAGGTGGATCATTGTTAAAAATTTGCCCCCATATCTTTGGTGATTCATTATACAGTTGTTGGAGCCACTCGGCAAGGTCATTAGGTTTGATGATTCCTCTCGATTGGTTCCACACATGGACACTAGAGTGCTAGTGTCGATTAAGCCGGGCATTGAAATCCCTCCGGCTCTTGGAATAAACATTTCAGGGGATGTAATCTCTTGTCCTCTGGAGATTTTAGGGGGACTAAATGCTTGTTTTCTCTGTAAGAAGGAGGGACACCTTCCTCGCGACTGCCCCATCATCAAAAGGAAAAATGAGACTAACTCAAACCCTAAATCTGGTGATACTGGTAAATTGAACAACTCTGTTCCTACTAATAAAAACAATGAAATCTCTACAGTGTTGTCTGCCCAACTTGCTACTAACAATAAAAATCACGACAATACCATTGCGATCGAACCCCAACTAGATGTTAACATGACAGATGGTTTTCAAGTTGTTAAAAGGAAATCGGATAAAAAAAGAAGAAGGAAAACTGACATCTCTGATGCCCTTAGTGATAAAATTAATAAATCCAATACTCCACCGGTGACCTCTACACCTACTGCTCCTCTTACCTCAATAGATACCTCCCCCATTGCGGCCGAAATTAAGAATTTCAAAGAAATTGAGGAAGGGTACTATTTGGAAATTGTACCAGCAAATAATGGTAACTTGATATCTATCCCTCCCAAGCACACAAATGATCAATTTTACTCTACTCCTACGGTTGGACCTGGCAGAGGAAATGACCAATCTAAAATTGCTGATGCAGAAGCTGAAGATTTAGATTGGCAAAAAGATTTCCCCAAGTCTAAGCGTCGGGGTAGACCTCCTGGGTCCAAAAACAAAAGCCCTGTTGGGCCCATGAGTGAAGAAGGTTCTGCACAATACAATACCACCAATACTGGTGGATCTATGGACCTTACTTGCGTCCCTACTGACAACAGATTAGAATGAATTTTATCTCATGGAATGTAAGGGGCCTTGAGTCCCTAGACAGGAAATACATTGCTAAGCATTTTCTGGACACTATTAGCAACAAAGACTTTATTATGTTGCAAGAAATTAAAGCTGTTGATTTTATTTTAGATCTTAATCTTGAATTCATCTGGAAAGATTCAATTAAATTATGTTCTGCACACTCCAAAGGAAAGGGAGGCACTGCGCTACTTATTAATCCTAAATGGTCCAAACGCATTGTTGATAAAGGTAGATCCCCATGAAATAGTGCTATATGGGCATCTATCTGTATCAATAATGTTACATTTGGAGTATGCTCCATTTACGCACCCAATGAACCTCAAGAGAGAGCTGAACTTTGGTTATGGATATCATCCCTTCCAGACATCCCATGGATATTGGGAGGAGACTTTAACATGGTTGAGTCTCAAAAAGACAAATCTGGAGGCAGACCATTTAACTGGAAACCTGCTAAAGTTATGCCTTGGAATAATATGATCCAAGGAAAAAAACTGTTTGACCCTCTGAAAAACATTAACAATACCAATACTAATCTGAAGTATACCTGGTGTAACTTTCAACAGGCCTCCTCCCGTATCTATGCCAGACTTGACAGATTCTATGCTCACTCGAACAGTTTCTCCTTCATACCTGACAAAAATGGCAATGCTGTATCTGTTCACCCTACGGCCTTATCAGACCACCATCCTATTTCTGCTTGTATCAAACTATCTTGTGTTCCACAAGCACCTCTGGTTGGCAAATCTAGATATATTCTTAATACCTCTTTGCTAAAAGATGAAGACATATTGATAGCCATTCAACTTATAAGCTCCTTTAATAAGAATAGTTATCCTTCCCTTTCCTACTGTGATAGATGGCAAAAGAATCTTCTTGCTTGGAAAGCCTTACTTCAAATGATTGGCCAAAAGAAGGCCAAGGATTATAGATATATTGAGAAATCCCTCTCGGATAAGCTTTGCTCTGCTGAAGCTAGTATGCAGAGCAACCCGACTAATCAAAATCTATTACCTATGGTATCTAGAGCTAGGGACAACCTTAGATTACATCAGCAAAAACTTGTTAATGGTGTCAAGATCAGATGCAGGGCTCACTGGCTTCAATTCGGTGATAAAGGTACAAAATTCTTTTTTAACTATCTTAAGCAAAAACATACGAACGAAACTATCTCAAGCATCTCTGTGGAGAATATTGAGCTAGTGGACCCTAAGGAGATAAAGGCTACCTTCTCCAAATACTACTGTAATCTGTTTACTTCTGAGGACACTATGAAATCCGCTGAGCTCAGAAAATAAATTAGAACTATTATACCTAATAAGATAACCCAATCCGATTCCGATTCTTTGGGACAAAGCATAACTAAACAAGAGATTGTTAATGCTATCAATACTCTTAAAAAGGAAAAAACTCCTGGGCCTGATGGAATCCCAGCTGAGTTTTATCAAGCTAACATTGATTGGATAAGCTCTGATCTCCTTGACCTGTATAATGAAGCTTTTGTTAAAGGCTCTCTCGGCAACATGATAAACAGGGGTATTATCAAATTAATCCCTAAAGAGGGAGACAAAACTAATATCAAAAACTGGAGACCAATTACGCTTTTGAATGTATCATATAAAATTTTGGCCAAAATTCTTGCTCTTAGATTAGAAGGTATCCTGCCTAAGTTTATAAGCCCTACCCAGACTGGTTTTATTAAAGGTAGATACATACTGGAAAATCTTATAACCAGTTGGGAAGCAATGAACTGGGCTAAGACCTCCAACCAAAACGCTGCTATCCTTCTCTTGGATTTTGAGAAAGCCTATGATAGAATAGAATGGAGCTTTATTGATACTATGCTCAAGGCCTTTGGTTTCCCTAACCTATTCTGTAAGTATATCAAACTTTTGCTTAAAGATGCTATGGCCCAAGTTGATATTAATGGATCTCTTTCGGAGCCCTTTCCTCTAACTCGATCTATTAGACAGGGATGTCCACTTGCCCCTGCTCTATTTGTAATTGCTTCTGAAGCTCTTACCTACATCCTTACTGACGACACTTTATCCCCGGCTGTCAAAGGTATCACTCTTCCCAACAATGAGGATCTGTCTATCTGCCAATTCGCTAATGATACTAGCTTATTCATTAAGATGGAAGATGATAACTTTAATTGTCTTACTAAGAAACTTAATCTCTTCTGCTCGATCTCGGGTGCTAAACTATCTCAGGCCAAATGTATTTGTCTTGGCTGGGATGAACATCCTTCGGGGTGGTTGTTGAAATTTGGCTTCCAGTGGGGTGGCCCAGCCACCATAACCAAATACCTGGGCATCCCTTTTGCTGTAGATCCCTCTATTAAGGATATGTGGTTATGGGTTAAGACCAAAATCACAAAAAAGCTTAATAGCTGGTTCAACCGATTCCTGTCACTTGCTGGCAGACTTCAAGTCTGTCAAAAGATTTTATCTTCATAAAACATATACTACGCTTCTGCTTGGATGTTCAACAACTATCAAATTTTAGAAATCCAGAAGGCTATAAGGAACTTCCTTTGGTCGGACGGTAAAGGAAATAAAAAGTGCCACATGGTTAAATGGGACTGGTGCTGCACTGATAAAAAATATGGAGGGCTTGATCTAAAAGACCTTAGACTCCAAGGTATTGCACTTGCCACCAAGTGGATCTCTCACTGTGTAGATGGAGAAGAGCCATGGAAAGTACTTGTTAGGAACAATATCTTGAGAGGTTACCCAAAAAAAGCTAAAACTTGGAAAAATCTCCCATTTGCTGATATCATCTTTGGTAAATTTCCTACTGCTGTGCATGGCTCTGCAGTATTCAAAACACTATGGAGAGCTTGGGAGTTGTCTAGAAACTGCATTTCTGATAATGCATTCCATTCGGACGACTCTCTACATGGTGAGAGGTCTATTTGGTGGAATCTGTATCTCTAAGGGAAGCCGCTTGCCTTGACTCAAGGCTGTTCGGCCAAAGTTTGGAATAACTTGGGAATCTCCACATTCATGGACCTTTTTGAAAATGATTGCTTGATTAATTGGGATGAGTTAAGATATAAATATAATCTTCCTGCCGCTCATAAAAAAACATACTCCATGCTTACTAGAGCCTGCTCGAATATCCCTTCAAACTGCCTCGTTGACTCTCATAGATTCACTAACAGCAAATGGACTGATGGTTCTCTACTGACTAAACTTAAAGCCAAAAATGTTTACAACTCCCTGAATAATAATCTTAGTATTATTAAGCATGTTAATAATGTGTGGTATACTGACCTGGAGATGAAGGACTGGAATAAAATTTTTAAAAGAATCTGGAAATCCTCCATTGACCCCAAGATCAGATGTTTTAGATGGTTATTGTTAATTAATAGAATACCTATTAACAATTACCAGATGAATTATGATAGTTGTACCTTCTGCAATAAACCTGAAACTTGTAGACATATATTCTTTGAATGTAATTTTGCAAAGAAAGTATGGGAATTATGTGGAATTACGTACCCCAAGTACATTGATATCTTTGAAATTATTACAGGTTACATTCATGGACTTAAAAATGATTCTAATATTCTATGGTTCATTATTTCAGCTAACATTTTATGGCAGCTATGGAAATGCAGAAATGAGGAAAGGTTTCAAGGTGCACATAGATCTCTTACTGAGTTATACCTTAAACTCACCCTTATTAAAATCTCTTCGCAGGTTTGTATTACGATGATGATCGAGAGGGAGAAACTGTTCAGATTCCTCAAGATGGGGCACTCTACTATGTTCATGTTTGAAATGAAAGATGGTTATGACTATCGTAACCACATGAACAATATGGTTTTTTTCAATAAAACGGTGAAAAAGCTGCACAAGGAAATTACCAAAAACAAGAATGCGACTGATGATCAGATAAAAATGATTGCTCAAATCCAAGCTAATAAAAGCATCGCTTGGATGGAAGGACCTCTCGGATGGACAGCTTGGGTTGAACAGTTTGAAGACCTGCTGCATTAATACCTTTTATGTTATTGTATAGCTGCTTCACTATGTAATTTACATTTTTGGCTGCTCTTGTGACTTACTCTCCGTGTGAGGCATGCCTCCAGAGCTGACTTAATTTTGGAACCTCCTCGTGCTGTAATTCTGTTGATAACACTATATTTAATATAAAAAAAAAATATTAGTGTATTAATAAAAGTTTAGTGTAGAACATCCTTATGAGTGTTTCAATTAAATAGTTATGTACATTTTTAATTTTTAAATTTGTGTCACTACTTAGAGAACAAGAAGGTGGTGGATTTTATTTTCCTTTATTGATAATGTTCAATTAGAATATAATAAATAGTAAAAAAGATTGTGAAGAAGAAAGGTGTTGTTATGGACAAAAACTATATTAATACATAATATATCATTAGAATGATGAGAAAGACAATACACATAGTTAGTTGTTTGAAATTACTATACTAACTTTATAATGAGTTCTTCACTTAATTACAATATACTTATTGAATTGAAGTTGATTGATTTACAATTTGATTGACTCTAGAACATAGACCATCTCCATATTCATAAGAAATATATAGCTCGCAATATATTTGTTTTTTTCTTTTTATGGACACTATTAAATTAGAATTTAAACTAGTCATAAACATTATGAAGACTCAAGTTTTGATTAGGATTAAAAATTTATTAATATACAATATATCTTTACAAGAATGATAAACATAATACATATAATTAGTTTTTTGCTACTATATAGATTTTATTATGACCTACTCTCCTAATTATAATCTGTTCAGTGAATTGAACTTGATGGATTTTCAATTTGATTTATTTTACTTGATAGATGATCTCCTTATTCATAAGAAAAAATGGACATCAATGAAAAGATAAAATTAAGTAGTAGTATAGTATCATCATAGATTTTTATCTACAAATGTAAACTAGCAATATAGTATCTTAATGTCATGACAACGAAATATGCCATTATCACTATTTTCTTTAATATTCTTCTTGGTCCACTTACTGAGCTACTCTAATTCAATAAAAATATTAATCAATCGCTTCTTGATTAAGGTTTCAATTAATTAGTTACATATATTGTTTATTTGGAAGCTATATGTCACAATTTAGACAACAATAAGTTTTGCTTTTGTTTTTATTGATAATGTGGAATTAGAATAAAGTAAGAAGACATAAGCATTGTGAAGAATCGA
Source organism: Cryptomeria japonica (assembly GCF_030272615.1). NCBI lineage: Eukaryota > Viridiplantae > Streptophyta > Pinopsida > Cupressales > Cupressaceae > Cryptomeria > Cryptomeria japonica. The sequence goes on from NC_081406.1 coordinate 232,933,268, forward strand.
GTTTTGATTAGGAAAAAACTATATTAATATATAATGTATATTTATAAGGATGATAAAGATATAATTAGATATTCACAATTACTATAGGGACTTCTTTATGACTTAGTTTCTTAATTGTAATATGTCGATTTCCTTGAAGTTTTTTTATTTAAAATTTCATTTATTTTAGTTAATAGATGATCTCTTTATTCATAAGAAACAATGAACATCTATAAAAATACAAACATAAAATATCAGTATAGTATCATTATAGATTTTTATCTACAAACGTAAAGTAGCAATATAGTATCATCACATTTTTTTTCTTTCCTTTGATATTTTTTCATTTTATTATAAATCATTTTTGAAAAGTGCATTAAATCACATATTCCTATTCAATCCAGACTAAACATTAGGTAAAAAATAAATTTAATATATACACTGTACTTAAATATTATAAAATTTAATAATAAAAAAAAATAATCAATTTTCCACTTAATTTAAAGTAAAAATTAATGTATTAAAAAAAAATTAGTGTACAACTTCTTGATTAAGATTTCAATTAAACAATTATGTACATTTTTATTTAAAATTTATGTCACAATTTAGAGCACAAGAAGGTGGTAGATTTTATTTATGTTTTTATTGATAATGTTGAATTCCAATGCAATAAATAGTTTAAAATATTGTGAAAAAATAAAGCGTTTATATGGAAAAAAACCATATTAATACATAATTTGTCATTACAATGATTCCAATGATAATACATGCAATTAATAGTAATTAATGAGTTGTTCATTGAATGACACTGCATGTGATTGACTTAAAGTTTACTAATTTACAATTTGATTAATTCTAGCTCATAGACCATCTCCATATTCCTCAAAAGTGAGGGGAGTGATAGAATTGCTTTTGTTTTGATGGATAGTATTGAATTAGAATTAAAAAAATAGTCATAAAGATTGTGAAGAATGAAGTTGATTAGAATTAAAAACTTATTACTATGTAATGTATCTTTATAAGGATGATAGAGATAATACATATAATTAATTGTTCATTACTATACTAATTCATTATGAACCATTTTCTTAATTATAATAGTTTGATTTATTTGAAGTTGATTGATTTACAATTTGATTTATGTTATTTGATAGATGATCTTCTTATTCATAAGAAACAATGGACATCGATAAAAAGAAAAATAAATTAGCAATATAGTATCATCATACATTTTAATCTACATACTTAAAGTAGCAATATAGTATCATCTCATATTTTTTCCTATCCCTTTTGATGTACTGAAAGAATGCATTTTTCTATTTATTATAATTGATTTTTCAAGTGAAGTGAATACCATACTCTTATCCAATCAAAATAGGTAATATTTAATAGATACTCTACTTAAATATTATAGAATTTAATAGCAAATAATTTATCAATTTTACAATCAATTTTAACTAAACATTAGTGTATTAATAAAAGGTTAGTGTACCACTTCCTGATCATGGTTTGAATTAAAAATTTATATACATCTTTAAATTAAATGTCACCATTATATGCTACCATTTAGAGATTAGGAAAGTGGTGGATTTTTTTTTCTTTTATTGATAATCTTGAATTAAAATATAATAAGTAGTCACAAAGATTGTAAAGTTGGTGTTAATATGGACAAATTGTGTTTTAATATATAATATATCTTTTGAATGATGACAAAGACAATACATACATGTAATTGCTTGCAATTCTTGTACCAATTTCATTATGACTTGTTCACTTAATTATTATGCACTGTTTGACTTAATGTTGACTCATTTACAATTTGATTTACTTATGCCCATAGACCATTTCCATATCCATAATAAACAATGGAAAATCTTAAAAAGAATATAATAAATTAATAATATAATATTATCACAGTTTTTGTTTTCTTTGAAGTTATAAATCATTTTTTCTATTTAATTGTACTTCTTGTTTTAAAATAAGTAAATCGTAATACTCTTATCAATCCAAAATAAAGTGAATACATAATAATTACAATGAATTGTACTAAATTAGTACTAAATATAATAATCAAAGGAGCTAGACTGTCATTATGAATAGTTGTATGTAAATAATTCTCTGTTTGTTAATACAATGTAAACATTCACCATAAATATAAGTGGATCACCTTCACTAAACACTTTGATTAGAAAAGAACCTTATCTTTGACTTGGTAAGTTTGCCACCTTCCTTCACTTTTTATTTCTATATGTTTGACCGTTTTAAGGTTGTGTTAAATTTTTAATTCTAACTTTGAAAATGTAAATTTGTTGATGTTTTTAAATTTGATGTAAAATATTGATGAATATTTACACAATCCAATTTTAACTCGAGTTAAAACAATCACCATAGCTATGAATGAACCATCTTCATTAAAGACAAATATTACAAACAATCTTATCTTTATCTTGATATATTTTCTTTATGGATATTTTAAAATCTGATATAAAATATTGATGAATATTTATACAATCAAATCTGTAAACATTTCATACTAACTTATTAGAGAGTTTAAAGGGTCCTACAATGAGAGTGAATGTGAGGACGTACCTGCTTCGTGTCCTCTTTTTCCTACAAGCCCACCACGTGGTGAAGTACATTGACCAAGGAAAATGCGCTGATTCGGCAATCCTGCAAGATTATCTTCGTGAAATGCCGTGTGCTCTTATAACAGCCACATCACGTCTATGTCGACAAGCATAGATTATAAACAAATACAAGAAGGATAGACAAAAAAAAGAATTGGATTCACACTGATTCCTCACAACTCTATATAGAAACCTGATATGACATTGATTTATTAGAGGAAGTCTAGTTAGAGTGTTAATAAAACAATAGCTTCCATTAACAAAAACCATATGGGTTGGAGTGTCACCTTTGTAGGGAGCCCTCTGATGAATCTGGCCATGGCATATCCAATGCCTTGGGTCCCTTTACTGTTGATAGTTGTAGCAATTTTGAATGCTTTTATTCGCTAAGTCCATCAAAGTAGTTGTTGGAAATAGACAAATTGCAACGTGAGAGATTCAATGTTACTGAAAATTGAAAATCTGCTCTTTGAAAAAAACTTATTTGTCTGAATGTGTTTGAAATCATTTTGAAGTTTCTAATCAAAAGATCCAAAGAACTCGACTATTGTGAAATGCAAAGTAAAAACAATTTTGATGTTCCTTAAAGCTCTTGTATCCACAATATTAAACCTAATCATTTTAGAATTAAGTTTTATTTCTTTCACAATTAAAACGATAGTTAAACTTTGAACTCTAAAATTTAAATGCTTCCAATTGTTAAACCTCTAATAGATATGTATTAAACGTTTGCTTTCCTAAATATTTTTCTTTCCATTTCCGAATATTCTTGTATTCTTCGAAATGTCTCCTGCTCATTGCTATTTTCAAAATTCACATACCTGCCTCTCCCTGTGGATCAATCCTCTATTATGGAGCTACCTCGGTTGGCTCTGGTCGTGGATTTATCTTCTTCCGGTTGTGGGACCTTCCCCCCTCAGATGTTGGTTGGTCCACCGCTTCCTTCCTCCGGTCAACGAGCATCTTATGTAGATCTGTTAAGGAAAATTTTGTTGGCTGCTGATGTAGCCAAGGCTACTACCGCTCGTGGTGCTTCTGGGAAAATGAAGGATTTTGTCAAGTCAACTTCTATTGCTCCTGTGAATCCTGTAAAATTAGTGCTAGAATGTGAGGATTATTTTGCTAAGTAGGGCTTGACCTGTAGGTTTCTTCGGTTTTCACCTTCTCTTCCCGATTTTCATCACTAGGTTTAGGAGGTTTGGTCTCCTCTACTTGAGGGTAAAATGGAGCTTTACCTTTTTTGCAGAAATTTTTTTTTGGTTTGCTTTTACTATGATGATCAATATGTTATGCTTGATGGTGGGTCCCCTTAGGTTTCTTCTTTCAATCCTTTGAAAGATTCAACTAATATTTTAACCATGCGCATAATCTTGGCTTATCTTCCCCTTCATTTCTAGTGTGATGAAGGTTAAGAAGCTATTGGTAATACTTTAGATAAATTCTTGAAGGTGGACACGGTCACCAAAGTCTTTGGTCATACTTTACTTGCATTCTAGTTGAAGTTGATAATTCATAATCTCTTCTTGGTGAAGTCATTCTGGAGTTTACTAATAGATCTTGGTGTTACTTGATGGACTATGAGAGGATCTCCTTTTGCAGCTAGCATTACTTTTTTATTGGACAGTTAGCTTATGAGTGCTTTCTTGGTGCTCACAAGCAGTCTTCCTCAACTTGGTGGAAGAATATTGTTCGTAACCACCTTACTATTTTTCGTGATCCTTCTTTAAAGGGCGATGTTGTTTTCAAGGATTTAGAATCACCCACTCTTTTTTGTTCTCCTCATAGTTAAACTGATTTGCCTCAAGATCTAGGGTTGTCTCTTGCCTGATTATTTCTGCTCTTCTCCATTCTACCACAAATATTCTTGCTAGTGATATTTGCCATTCCAAATCCACTTGAAACAATAAAGTGATTGATGTTGGCTTTTTGGTTTCTTCTGCTGTTTGTCTAGCTAATGGTTACTAGACTGATTTTGTTTCAGTTCACAGTGGCGCCAAGGATTCTTCTGGTAAATGCTATTTTGATTGTAATAATGAATCTACTTAAATAGTTGTTTAACGTAAGAAGAAATATCTCATTAATAAGTCTTCACCTTCTTAAGTTAGTATGTTAAATAAATAATTCCAATATTCTGATTCAAAATAGGATGCAACGTATTCCACTCGAGCTCTACTATTACTTTGTTGGCTGTCCTGTTTTGTTGTTTCTCTGTCTTCCCCACTTATTTTAATCAAAAACATTTATTTGCTCTTAATGGTGCTCATCTAAAAATCCAAAATCTTATATTATATATTCAAAATTAGAACCTTAAGATTCGATATCTAGGCTTAAATCATCATTTGTAAAAAAAAATTACATCAAGCTAAATGTAAAAAATCTAAGTTATCCAGAAACGTGGTTTGTTTATGTTATTTTAGGCAACCAAATCGAAAATTAATTCCAAATGTCGGCAGTTTTAGGATAAATACGTATGGATTGAAATCCATATATTTATATTCTTATTGAACATTAATTATTTGTGCTTTAATTATATCATTTAAATTTTCCTTTCCAGGCCCCAAGAGTTAACTTGTGAGGCTAATATCATCAACGTACTGCCGTTCAAATCGAGCTCAATTATGTTTACACCTTTAGCTCCATTTGACTTGCACTTCAGCATACATATACAAAATGTAAATTAAATTGGTCTACTGCAAAAATCTAATGGGTCTCACCATATCTATACGAAATGTAAATTAGATGTGTGAACTACAAATATCTGCCAAACAAGATACGCCGAAGTGATAGTTTCCAAATTCGAAACATCACAAGTAGTAGAATACAGATAAAATGGCTTCATTGCAAAGGGTATAGAAACTTGAAAGCAAATTCAAGTTGTAGATGTTATTAAAGTTTCTAATGTCATTTGAATGACAAGGACTAGCTCGAGAGAGACGATTGCAATGTGTAATCATCATTTCTCCATCATGGGGTGGCAAAAGATCTTATGAAATATCACAACCAAATAGATGGCTTGATTCATGATGGGTGTTACACGTAAAGCTGAAGCAGAACAGCTTGAAAATGGGTTTACCTTAACCGATTGTGGAGTGGCAGATAACAGATAGTGAACATCATCCCTAGCAAAATGCGCAGCAAGTATTGGACAATCGGAAGTTTATGGAACTAGAAAATTCAGGAATTTAAAGAAAGTGGAAACCTAGAGAAACATTTTGTGGAGCTTGTTTCTTTGGCCATGGAAGATGTGCAAAGTAGAAAGATGGTAGATACTGATGAATGTGGGCTGGATTATAATCAATGGATTATTGTTTGTTGGTGATTGTTTGTTGGTGATGTCAAATGATTCTAAATGAGTCTGATCAAGTCACGGAGAGTGCAAGACCTTGACATCATAAGGGATGAGATGGATCACATCTTCAATAATTTTGGTAGTGGACATCCTTCCGTCTTTGGCTTTCAACTGAAAAGGTTTTAACCTAAAGATTCACAATCTCATATTGGGTAACTAAATGATAATTTTGGTCTAATATAAAACCGTCCAACAATAACAAACAAAAAAGAAAGAAGAAAAGAAAAAACACAACATCTTGAAAATAGTTTATGTTCTTGACTCATAAGTGTTTCAATGTTTCTTCATATGCATGCAAATTTCAAGGTCTTTTGGAAGGTATTAGAATATAATACCCTTCAGTTTAGTTTAGGTTTTCTCACTCTTTCACTTAATTTATAGAAGAATATGACAACTTCTTAAGTTTGAAAATACAAATGGATGTTCGTTGAAGACATCTAAAATCCTAAAATTTTATCTTATATTCCTTTAGAGATGATGATGATAGAGATAGATGATCCATACAATGATACTACTACTCATGTGGGAATGGAAAATCAAAATCTATTTGACAGAAGAAAGAAAAATATGATCTTAATTATTGATGGATAAAAACCCACACTATACGATGAGACTATAACTTTCATTCTATTTTGATGGGGAAAAATGTAAAAATACCATACACATAGAGAGACTGCAATGCTAATAAAAATAACAAACACTATAGGGACTATTCATTCCACCAACTAATTAATTGAAATCTTCTAACAATTTGGCCATTTATTATACTTAAAGACATCAAGTAGTCGCCAAAAAATATGAATCAACCATAGGGATGAATTCCTCTACACTTTTGGCTCTACAAGACCAAGGATAGTGATCCTATGACAATACCTAATGATATCCTCCACTAACAATTTGGGCATTGTTAAACATATATATTTTCATTAAAGTAGACTAAGAAATCATAGCAATTACAATAAATTTTGATTAATTCTTGGATGATATGCATTGCTTGTCTTGAGAGCATGTATTCATACTTAAGCAAAATATAAATATTCAAAGTTAATTTGTGATTTATCATTTTTGAATGTGATTCAATCTAATAGAGACATGAACTCCTCATTGGTGCATGTCTAGGGTTATAGAGTCAATGAAGTATTCCATTGACACACCCAATCATGTATTCCATTTCAAATCTTATTTTAGATCCCTAATATTGTACTGAAGCCTCTATATTTTATTTCAAGCAATTTAATCTTTTACTTGAAAAGATGTAAGAAATAAGATGTACACCATAAAAATAACACAGAATTGAAACCAATGAAACTTGTTCATTATATTTCAAAATACCTTGAGTACAATATTGTGAGGATAATTGAAATAATAACCTTGATTTAATTTATTTGTCATTCTAGTAAAAAAAAATTCTATACATGTATTATATGAACAATCTATCACTTTCTCTTATAACACCTAAACTTGACACTTTACAAAAATAGCCCTAACCTAACCAAAACCTTTTTAGAATTTTAAAGAATATAGTCTTTGTCTAATGGCTAGAATTTTTCTTTTATAAAAGAAAGGGAGAAACAAGCTTAAAGCCATATACATATATGTCACTTTTTCACTTAACAACCATTTTTTACAAGAGAATATTCCAAGAGATGTCTTTGTTAAACTAAAAGACAAAACCTACATTATCCTTGACCAAAATAATGTTAGAGATGTTGATGTTGTTGGTGATACACCCATATCACAAGGAGATACACCCGCTTTAAATATAATTCTATACTAGTTAGCAAATTGTTGGAACAATCTTGACAAAAATATGATTGCAAGGTTGATGACATGGCAAAAGTGGTCCCTAAAGATGATTTATTGAAATGCAAATCAAATTTTACTTTTTTTTTTTAATTTCCGTGTTCCGAAATACCATCCAGCATGATTTGATGAACCTACTCTAGTTGCTCATTATACTCATCTCCCAATAACCCTTTTATAAAATTTGTAATCAAAATCATCACGTGTTTCAATTGTAAGAGTTTGTTTAAATATAAACTCAACTTCTCAACATTTAAATTGTCAAAAGCATGAATGTCTAGAAACATATAGGAAAGAATATTTGTGAAAACATCCATCCATTCTACACTATATTTTAAATGTTCATTCAGCTTAAAAAGTAGGGCTATGTGGTAAATAGTTATTCCCTCAAACTCTATCAATTGTCTTGCATTAATTTTCTTATAAGTGGTGTGAACTTCAAGAAAATTTTAAACACGTTTACAAAAATAAAAAATCTTACAAATAATTTAAATGGGCTGATTTCCAACATCGATATTGTCCAATACAATATTTAGAGCCTCAATCATTCAAGTCAAATGCATCTCCTAACATCTCAAATGGATCCCACTTATGGAATTATCTCTAAAAGTGACCATTAGTGAACTATAATATTGCCATGTTTTTTCAATATGTTGCAGGAGTGACACTAACACATTCCCAAGAAGACTATAGATCATAGTACACCTTAGATTCTTTTCCTTTTTCTTTGTTTCCTCTTTAGCTTTTCTTCTCTCATAGAGGTCATTTTCCAAGTTCCTCACCTTTATTTTAATCATTTCTAATTTTTGCATCAATTCATTTATTTCCGCTAAAGTTAAACTTTTTGTCTAGTTTGTCTGGGGATGGGAGCAATCCTAATACAGTTGTAAGTTGATACCTCAACCTTTGATTTTCCTTATTCAGTTTGTCAATATCAACCTACAGTTTCTTTTGTGCACCTTTAGTAAACATGGTTTTATGTAAAGTTATATATGCATCTTGTGAAACATTATTATCACCAACTCTCCTAACAATCAAATTTCTAGTTAATCCACTTGGATCATTTGTCACTTGAGGCTTGTTAGTGCTAGCTAAAATTGACCAAATTGCCAAGATATCTTGTCTCTGGTCAAAACTAGATCTAAACTTAAATTCTTGGGCCTCATCATCTATATTTATGGTCTGATCTCCTAACTATCTTCTAACAATATCAATAGAAGTGATAGATATAATATCCTAACCTTCTAATAATAATAAACCATTTTCCCTCACAAATTTCCTCCCCTTTCTGGGAGTCAGGTTAGCCATTTCCTCAGGTACTCTTTTTCAAACTTATTCTATAACCTCTTTCCTATTATAATCATTAAAATCCTTTATTCTCATCTCTCTTTTGATCATTTCCCCTTTAAATTTAAGAAGGAATATTTGAAATTCTTTTGTGGTGATGAATTTGTTATCATGCGAACTTCTTGATATCATCAACAAGCTCTCCTCCCTTTTAAATTACCAGAGTTTTTTCCATAGGAGGGGGATCCACTTCAATCTTCTTTGGAGTATCAAATTCACTCTAATCCTCTTGGGGAACTATGCTAGCCTTGTATATTATATTTTGGATACTCAATTACTAGATCCTTCCTAGGAGATAGTTGATGTATGTGAGTCATAGGTCTAGGATTCTCTAGGAATAGTGTTAGTGTAGATGAAGATGGTAATGATGCAATAGGGGATGAAAAAAAGGGTGCTTTGCACAAGCCAAGGTGACTTGATCTTTTCAAGATTATGTTTGTAAGCATAAATTGACAATTTTACTCTCAAAAGAGGATTATTTATTTCATCCATGGCTCTTTATATGTCGTACCTTTTTCCTTTCTTCAATGCCTCTACAAATCTAACTTTTTCCAAATTTTCTCTCTTTTTTATTACTTCTTATTGCATGCATAATTTCTAATTAAATCCTTAGTTTCATTATATTGCCTTGGTGTATCCACTTGCATCCTATGGGGCCTTAAGAAAATGTAAAAAAAAAATTGTTGATGAGATGAATGAAACACTATTTTGTATTTCTTAAATGCATATTTTTGCTTCATTAATTTGCCATATTATTTATAGAAAAATAATTCTATCAAGGACAAGTTTACGTAGGACATGAGGTACTACCAATGCACTTGAAAATCTAATAACTAATTTCTCCTTGTAGAGAAACCCACTTGTTCCTTAATTTTAAAAGTTCTCCTTGTTTCTTTTCCAACTTGACATTCCTTGTAAATAACATTAGAAAGCTCTGTAATCTTGAGGAAATCTCTCACAACATGAATTGACCAGATTATGAAAATTAATGTGACATATCCTCTAGGCCCATAACCAATTCTCATTAATCTATGCCATTAGGCAATATCTACCCACTGTCCTCAACTAATAAACATTTCCATTTGTCCTCTTTCGTGGTGCAATCATAGTTCTGGATTTTTTTTTGATCTCACACACATCATCTTGAAAAATAAGTTTATATAGATTTCCACACATTTGAACAACACTCACAAGATTGTGATTTAAGCATTTAATATAAAAAACATTGTCAGTATTATGTTTGCCATCAAAACTGATAGAACCAATTCCAACTATCCTAGTCATCTGATCATCTCTAAATCTAACAACACCTCCATAATTTTTTTGAATCTTTACAAACTTACTCTTGTCACTGGTCATATGATTTGAAAATGTTTAGCTTTAATCCATTTATCTTTATCTCTTCTAGCATGAAAAGTAGACACAACAGTACCTTCAATTTTAGTAGCATCTTCCAAAGATTTTTCCTTCACAATTTTGCCAAGGTTAGCAAAACAAGATTCTTCCTTTACTGCCAAGAAAAAACATTCACTGTCTTCTTCATAAAAAGATTCATCATTAGAAATACTAGCATCATCCGCAATATAATAAGACTTCCTATTGAACTTTCTTCTACTTCCTTATTCTTCTGATTTGCAATTTTGTTAGGACATCTAGAAGCATAATGAATTATCTTTTCACTACAAAAACATTTAAAGGGAAACTTACCTTTGTACATTTTGGTCCCTTTCTTCATTCCTCTCACAAAGTTTTCCTCAATCTCATGAGAGTTTTCTTCATTAGATTTCTCATCTTTTGTTGATTTAGTAGCCTTAAATGCAGTTTCTATTCTTTCACTCGTAGTACCAAATTCTCTCATCTTATTTAAAGCATGCAATGACGTAGACAAGTATTTGTTAGTATACATTTTAATTTTGAGATTCTTCTATTGCTGAAACCTTAGAGATATAGGTTTTAGTAAGAGTTTTGAGTACCTTTTTCACAACTTCATCTTTTAGAAAATTACCACCAAGACCTCTAATCTCATTTACAACATCATCTATCTTCTACAAGTAGCTAGTTATATTTTCTTCTTCTTCTTCTTCAATCCACAAGCATTGATACTAAGTCTTAGTATTATGTAGCTTAGCTTCTTTGATTATATGATCTTCTTCATACGGATTTTCTAATTTATTCTAAACTTTTCCTTTTCATTATCTTCAAATTCCTTTATCTCATCTAGAGTGTTCAACTCAGTTACTAGTTTGATGTACACTTTTGTGTAACAAACTTCCAAACTTCATAACCAAGAGAAATCAGGTAACCTTGCATCTTCACTTTCCAAAAAGCATAGTTGGATCCATCAAACATAGGGATTGTCAATTTGTGCACCATCAGTATCTCCTCAAGTGGTTAAGATATTCTCAAAGGAACTAAAGCTCTGATACCAAATGTTGAATGTTCCTATGCACAAGACGACTGAAAGGGGGGGTGAATTAGTTGTCTACATAACTTATAAATGTTTTCTTTAGATTAGATTCACGGTAACTTAACTTTATCAATTAATCCATAAAAATATACGAGCATGAAATAACATGAAAAAAAACTCATCATACATAATGAAACACTAGATTTGATGTGTCAAACCCTATTATGGTAAAAACCACAGAAAATATTAATCTAAATATATGAACACATGTTAGGGTGACACCAGATAAGGTGATTTTCACAAAGAAAGGCTCATTGTTAAAAGCTCACTACCCGAAAGAAAAAAAGAAGGGCTCACTGCCTAAATGAAGAAGAATAAAAGAGAAAGAATCCACCACTGATACACCTCTACAACCATAATATTTGTAAATACATTCCTCTCACTTCTTCTGGTAGCTAACACATGAAAGTCCACATTGCTTAGGAATTTTTGCCAACTCAAACAAAACTTAGCGTCTAGTTTGTCCTTGGAGACTATTTTTTTTTCGTTTGCATTTTGGGTCCTTATAAAACCTGTTATACTTTAATAAAAAACACAATCAATTAGGGGATAGCTCCTCTTTTAGACACCTTCATCACATATACCGATGCACATTTTCCCTGACTCACACTTCCTTTTTCTTCATTTTCATCCTCAACAAATTATCCTTTATTTATATCATGCGTACATATACAAAATATCCCAAGGTTGGCTAAGCATCTTAACCAAACAAAATTCAATTTAGGTTTGTATTAAACATTCCCACAATGGAAAAGAATGTAAGGTCAACCACAACACTTCTTAACTGAGAGCACAATAAACATCATGCATCTTACACATCGATCTATAATTATTGGAGCAATAATGTGAAGTGTAAACACTTGAGGTCTGCCAAAGCTGGAGTAAACACCATCGAATTTTGAAATGATGCCTTTAAAGCCCAAGAAATAATTCCAACTGAATATAATGAAGCTAAGGACATTGTCAACTTATCTTTAAAGCCGCAACACCAAAAACCATAATGTGGAAAAATGCATAGAGTCCATTTCACACATACATACTATCAAACACCATTACACACCAACGAACACAACTTTGTTTGTACTATAATATAGAGAACCAAATCTGAGATCTAAGATCTCTAAATACTGCTTAACAACATATCCAAACTGTAGACACCTAAAAATGGTCAACGCTTGCGAGGTCATACTTTAACATTTGCGCATTGCCTCATTTTAGGTTTTTGCGTCGCATTAACATTTCTCCTATGTCACGCACTTGGTCTTTATCATTTGCGAACATCGAGTCATTCTTCTACATTCTTCAATCATCTCGTCCTCGAATTTGGTCTTGTCGACAACATTATCCAGTCATGATTTTGATCAATCTTATCTTGTTGCATCAATGTGCGTGCTAATTTGTCATCATTTTGGACATCGTCAATCCTAATTAGGGTTTTGTCCTCTCATCAATCTTATCATTTTGGACATCATCAATCCTAATTAGGGTTTTGTCCTCTTTTCAATCTTGTCATCATGCGATCGATTTGTCATTAGTCGTTGTCATGTTCGATCTTGTCATTTTGCGATCAATTGATCATGGTCATTTTCAATCTTGTCGTCTTGCAATCCATTTTGTCGTCGATTCTTGTCCTCTTGTCGATCTTGTCATTTTGCGACCGATTTGTCATCAATCGTTGTCTGTCTCAATTATGTCAATTTGGATCAATTTGTCATTGTTCCTTGTCAATTGGCGCATTTCTCAATCAAATCGTCTATCACATTGGTCATTTATCAATTTAAAATCATGATCGACATTAATTATCTTCAATCAGGACCTAATTGTCATCCTCGCATTTCTAATTCGCCTTCTAAGGTTTTATGATTTATTCATTTAACCTAATTTGTCATTTCTTCCTCTAGGATTACTAAATTATTTATTAATCCTAAGTTTCCTCATTACAATTAAATATTCATTTAATTGGCTAATTATTCCTCTTTGTGAGTGAATTATTTAATAAATGAAAAATTATTGATTAATTCACTAATTCTCTAATTTCCTAATTTCTTAATTCTTAAATTCAATTTCCTCCTATTTCTCTCCTAAATTTATGGCAATGACATAGAAATTTGTCATAGAATTTATCATAAATTGTCATAAAATTCTTGACATAGAAATTTGTCATAGAATTTGTCATAAAATGTCATAAAAATGTCATAAATTCTTGACATAGAAATTTGTCATAGAATTGTCATAAGCCTTGCATAGCAATTTGTCATAGATATGTCATAATTTTGCTATTCTTGATTTGAATTTCCATTCGAATCACTATCATGCTAATTTTCTCATTTCTCCAATTCTTCTATAAATTGGATGATTTTCTTCAATCAAATCCCTTAATAACCTTGAATCCTTGAGCCTTAATAATCCGAATTTCTATAAAACTACCGAACTTTCGTTTCTAGTACTCTTGAACTTTCTTGCTTTCAATTGTATGTGCACTTGTAGGTGAGATCCACAAACCCATTGAAGAGGAAAGAACAACAATGGAGCCGCATGGAAGGAGTGTTCAATTCTACGTCTGGTTTGCATAATTTTCATTTTGAATACTTTGTTTTCATACCTCCATTGAATGTGCTTTGGAATTAGGTTCATTTCAATGAGTATTCTTATGATTGAGCTATCATGTCTAGTGTTTTGATTGATATACTTATCTTTTGATTATTCCTAATTCCGATGCTACACAAACTATATCAATAGATTAACAATATAAAATAAATATAGAGGAAAACTCTTTACTATACCAACTAGTCACTAATGACAACAAATCATGTTGACATCAATGACAGCACATTAAAAGCTCATCATACCCAAAATTATAACAATCTCTCACTTTCTCATTGATGGAAATAAATCAATGACAACAATAATATCAACAGCTCTCATACCAAATTTTTAATGCTTTCCAATAGACTATTATCTCCCTTTTCCAACTACACTCTAACATTCTACCTTTGTAACTTACTCTCCAATTATCTCCAAAACTCTCCCCCTTTGTTTTTTATTAAGATAAACGGGTTTTACAGGGACCCAAAACCCAAATCCAACCAAAAAATAAACATAGCAATCAGAGTCTAACCAGCCACTAAACAACAACAGAAACAAGGGACTCACCCCAAAGTAGAAAACCACAAAAAAAAAACCTAAACAAGATGCACAAGAAAAAAAAACTAAGAAAGAACTTTCATATGATCAACATTCTTCTAGATCACTTTATTATTAATCTCTTGGATTTCCTCCATAATAAACCTCAAACTACCTTTTTCTTGATGTTCGCTCTTGGTCCTGGTAGAAGGTCCCATGGATGCCTGTACCTCCTGGTTTTTCTTAGCCAAGTTGATATTTGGGGATCTCTTAGCTCTGGTCATCTGCTCCTTCTGAAAGGTAATTTCCTCATTGACTCTTTTGAGGCCCTTGACATTTTTATACATGGCTTCGTTGCTAACCTCCACCAAACCCTGAAGTTTACTTTGTAGCTCATGTATTTCTTTCTCCAGCCTGTCGATTTTAGCCTCATGTTTAGTCTTCATAACCTTAATATCTTTCACAATTTCTTGGGACAACTTCAGGAGTTTTTCAGTTTTATCTAGAGCTAGATTCTCATTGAAGGTGTCAATGAAATCCTTAATCCCCTATTTCAAAAAATTAATTTCCCCAAAAACCCATCAAAAGCACTTCTCCTGATTCGTCAGTGAATTCACTAGGTTCTTCTCAACATCCATTTCATCATCTTTAGTCTCATTGGGGTCCACATTTAGGGGGATTTCAAGTGTTATTTTATTATCCTCCTTGTCAAGGATCTCAACCTTTTTTTCAGTCTTCTATTTTTCAGATTTTGCGAGCCCAAGCTGTGGGGTTGCAAAACTGGGGATTTCTTTTTTGTAGCCCATATAGGTGGGTTTTTTCTATTGCTACTAGTACCAGGAGTTTTATTTTGTAGGGAACCCTCATCCTCTAAGGGTTTATAATATGAGTCATCCGATACATGGACATCATTCCAATCCATAGCCATTCTGCCCTCCGCATTATCAAACTCTATATCTAAAACATCATTCACCTCCTGGTTGGCTAAAGACTTAGGGTTTTTCAGAATAGAGAAGGGTTTAACCTCATGTGCTTTAGCATACTCCATAATTAGGAGGATTAAACCCTCATGTAGAACCAAATTATCTTCATTCTTAAAATGATTATGAATGGATAGCTTCAGAGAAGATAATAATTAAAACAGAATGTAAATTCTTTTGTCATGCGTAAAATGATTCAAAATCATGAAATGGTAAGAAAATATGCTAGAAAAGTGGCTATCGAGGGTTATGTACCTCATTATGAACTCCGCCATGTCCTCCCAGAGACTCTAAAGGTCCAACCTATTGTAGCCACCATCCGAGTTCTTCTTAATCCTTCTTCTTTCACTTTTTTTTCATATAAAAACTAAGAGAGCATCTTCTGAATTCTTCCTTTCCCTAAAAAAATTTCCTACCCTCCAAATTGAGTCTAGAAATATTAGAAATAAAGGGTCATCAATTTTGAACTCTACCTCATACACACACAACACCCCATTATCCCAATTGCTCACAAACAATTCCATGAGCTTATGATTTTGTCCATGAAGTTTTCAAACAAAGGGCTCCATTCCCCCATTTGAAGGTCCAACCTATTGTAGCTGTCATCTGGGTTCTTCTTAACCCTTCTTCTTTCACTCTATTTTTTATAGAAAAATGAGAGGGTTTCTTTCACATTCTTCCTTTCCCTGAAAAATTCCCTACCCTCCATATTGAGCCCAGAAATCTCAACAATAAAGGGTTCATCAATTCTGAACGCTCCCCCTTTGTTACTCACATTTACCTTCTCATTATCTACCCCTTTACCATTAAAGACAAGGGGCCAAACTAAAACATTATTAGCTCTTTCTACTCAGCTCCTCAAAATCTCACAACTGCACATAGCTCCCCCTAAGAGGAAGCCCCAAGTGTTTGTCAAGAATAATAATATTCTTTAAGTTCACTGGACTAATGCACCTCTATATGCATCTAGTTCAAAAAATCAGGGGCAATAACCCTTAATCTCTTCCAGAGAAACTCGAAATTATCCTTAGAGAGCGCTTTAGTAAAGATATCAACAATATGCTCTTTTTTAGGTACACAATCAAGCTTCACTTCATTCTCCAAAAATTTCTCCCTCAAGAAGTGATACTAGATTGAAATGTGTTTAATCCTTGAATGTGGTACCATATTCTTAGAAATATTTTTTGTATTGGTATTATCACAAAAGAGAGAAATTGGTTCATCAAACAATATTCCAATATGGACTTCAAAGTTTGTTTCATCTATAATACGTATGTATGGGAAGATGCAACAACAATATATTCATCTTTAGTAGTAGACAAAGATATTGAATCTTGTTTCTTACTTGACCAAGCAACCAATCAGGTTCTAAGGAAAAATGCACCCCCACTTGTATTTTTCCTTAGTCGTCCACACAACCAACCCAATTTGCATTGGTATAAGCAATAAGAGTGAATTTAGATATTCTAGGATACCATAGTCCATAGTCTTGTGTTCCCTTTTAGGTATATTAAAGTTCTAGAAACTACAATAACATGTGTTCCTTTTGGATCTTGCTAGAATCTAGCTATAAGACAAACAACATGCATGATATCTGGTCTATTAGCAATTGGGTACAATAATTCTCCAATCATTGATCTATATTTTCTCTCATAAGTCTTCGAAGACTCAACATATTTGCTCATCTTACATCTAGTAGTCATAGGAGTACATACTAGTTTAGCATTTTCCATTCCAAACTTCTTCAACATTTTTTTTAACATACTTTGATTGTGAAATAAATATACCATCAACAGTCTAACTAACTTGTAAACTAAGAAAGAAATTGATTTCCATAGTCATAGATATTTCAAACTCTTCTTGCATCTCATGAGAAAAATTCTTGCACATGCAATAATTTTCTCCAATTATTATATCATCAACCTTAAAATAGAGATTACTTTCAGCATTACCTTTTTGAAATTCTTGCTTTAGCAAATAGTTTTCAAGCCTTGCATACCAAGCTCTAGGATCTTGCTTCAATCCATATAGTGCCTTCTTCAATTTGCAAACCATATTCAGAGTGTCTAATAGATTTAATCCTTCTAGTTGTTTTATGTACACATCTTTTAGTTCTCCATTCAGGAATGCAGACTTCACATCCATTTGATAAACCTTGAAGTCCTTATGACCTAGAAAAGTTGGAAACAATCTGATAGATTCCATTCTTTCCACATGAGCATAAATTTCCTCAAATCTATTCCTTCTACCTGTGAGTATATTCATCTAATTTGTTTCATAATACCCACATAGTTCCTATCACATTCTTGTCAGTTGGTCTTGGGACAAGTACCCAAGTCGTATTCTTCTCAATCTATTCCAATTATTCTTTCATAGCTCTCATCCAATGTTGATCACTACAAGATTCTTTTACTATCTTTGGATTTATTTTTGAAACTAACCATAAGTTCAACTGATCTTCAACAACTTCACTTCTTGTGATAACACCTATTTTTTTGTCTCCAATAACATATTTCTCTGAATAATTCTTCTACACATACCTTCGAGTCTTAGGAGCAATTTTTGGAGCATCTTCATAATCATTCTTCACTTTTGTTTCTTCAGCCTTTTCTTCTACTTTCCTACTAATAGACTCATTTGATTCATATCCAATCTCTACATTTTTATTCATTGGAATGTCTTTATCAACTTTCACATTTGTGATTTCAACAATACTCCTCAGTCTTTTGTTATAACATTTGTAAACTTTGCTTTTAGTAGAATATCCAAAGAATATACCTTAATCACCTCTTGTGTCAGACTTCCCTGAATTCTCTTCATCTCTTCTGGTATAATATTTACTTCCAAATACTCTGAAATATTTCACAAATGGAGTCCTTCCATACCATAGTTCATAAGATGTATTTCCATAGTCTATTGTAATATGTATTGCTTCAGTCCACTAGATTTTTGATAGACTTGCCTCATTCATCATTGTTCTAGTATCCTCTTGAATTGTTCTATGCATCCCTCTTAACCACACCTGGAGAAAACAGATGTCTTATTATTCCATAATTCTCACAAAAAGTATTGAACTCATTAGAAATAAAATTTTCACCTCTATCAAAACTCAAACATTTTATTCTTATATATCTATCTCATTTTCAACCATAGCTTTGAATGTCTTGATATTTTCTAGAGATTTAGATCTTTTTCTTTTAAGAAAGTAACCCAAGTCATTCTAGAGTAATCATCAATAAAGAGCATGAAATACCCGTCACTTTGTTGACTTATTATTCTGATCATGACACAAATATTAGTGTGCATTGATTCCAATAGTCTAGTAGAAGATTGTTCCTTAACCTTAAACGTTCTTGTTTGTTTTCCAACTTGATTCCTTGCGGATATCATTAGTTGGCCTTGTAATATTCGCCAAATCGCTCGCAGATTGAGTTGAACTAATCCTCTCCATATTATGAAAATTAATGTAACACATCCTCTAGTGGCATAACCAATTCTCATTAATCTGCATCATCC
The DNA here is from genome assembly GCF_030272615.1 of Cryptomeria japonica. Classification (NCBI taxonomy): domain Eukaryota; kingdom Viridiplantae; phylum Streptophyta; class Pinopsida; order Cupressales; family Cupressaceae; genus Cryptomeria; species Cryptomeria japonica. Next base: position 232,952,459 of record NC_081406.1, read on the forward strand.
AACAATATCTGCCAACTATCCTCAACTGATAAATATTTCCATCTGTCCTCATTCCTACTGCAATCATAGTTCCATTACTTTTTTTTGATCTCACACCCATCATCGTAAAAAACAAGATTATATCCATTCAACACATTTTACCAACACTCAAAATATTATGATTTAAGCCTTTGAACATAGACAACATTGTCAATATTATGTTTACAAACAAAACTGAACCAATTCCAACTACCCTAGCCATCTGAACATCTCCAAATCTAACAACACCTCCATCATGTTTTTCAAGCTTTACAAACTTACTATTGTCACTAGTCATATGATTTGAACATCCACTATTAATAATCCATTCATCTTAATCTCTTCTAGCATGAAAATAAGATACAAAAGTACCTTCAATTCTAGTAGCATCTTTCGAAGATTTTTCCTTCAACATTTTGTCAGGGTTAGGAGAACAAGATTCTTCCTTTACTGCCAAGAACACACATTCACTGTCTTCTTCCTTCACCAAGAACAAATGTTGGCATCTTCTCTAACATAATAAGCCTTCCCATTGAACTTTCCTTTCCTTTACTTTTTCTTTTGATTTAGAATTTTGTCGAGACATCTAGAGGCATAATGACATATCTCTCCATAGTTGAAACACTTAAAGAACAACTTATAGTTTTACTTTCCAATTCCTTTCTTCATTATTCTCATAAAGTTTTCTTCATCAAATTCCTCATCTTTTGTTGATTTAGTAGCCTTAAATGTAGTTTTTGTTCTTGCACTTGTAGTACCAAATTCTCTTATCTCAAAAGCAAGCAATGTACGATACAAGTATTCTCTAGTATACTTATTCTGATTCTGTAATTCTTCTATTGTTGAAACCTTAGATCTATAGGGTTTAGTAAGAGTTCTATGTACCTTTTTCACAACTTCATCTTTTGGAAATTTACTACTAAGACCTCTTATCTCATTTACAACATCATCTATCTATTAGACAGTTCAAATAACCAGAAGACAACTGAGAGGGGGGCGGGGGTGAATGAGTTGTCACAAATTACCAGAACCATTAACAATTAAAATTTAAATACTGGAACCCAAAACATTAAAACTGGAATAGAAGTTTAAACAATTAAGCATAAACAATAATCACAGAATAAATACCATCCACACGACACCAAGATTTGTACGTGAAAAAACCAGTAATGGGAAAAACCACGGTGGGAAGCCTGCCCATAGTCATATAATACTTATGCAGTAAGTATGTGAATTACAATTGAGGGGCCTGCACTTGCAAGAAGGCCAACAACCTAGAGTGCACTGCTCATCACAAAAGGAGCCTCACGAACTACATAGAAGTCCATACTACAATCCGGAGAAGTGTTGAACTACGAAAGATAGCATCTCCTATGCCAGAGGACAATTCTGGTTAAGCTCAATGCCCGAGGAATAAATCCTCTCACATAAACCTAATTTGATCTTCAATGATCGACCAAATCCTCTGCCTAAATTATATTACATTATTTGCACATTACATTCATTGACCTTGACCTCTAACATAACCATGATGATCTACACTGAGATCTTACATCTATATATAGAAACTCTTGACCATAAACAATTAGGTCAGCCACCAGATAATAAACTAATTACATAATTAAAAACCATGTCGGCCTTAGACCAAACAAATAATATCCAACACACAAGATATTCCGAAAACACATCGAGTGGTCCAATCCACACGTTACATTAAAGTCGGTCCATAACCTAGATCAACCGGGACCCAATATAGGTCAACATGCTACAACAATGATCTCTATCCACCAAGTCTCGAACATGATCACCAACTGCATCCTAAATCTCCACCAAAAGCTGCACCAACACCACTTATGCAATTCATCAAATATCTTCATCAAAAGCTTTGTCGGTGAAACCCTCGTCAGAACTAGAGACAAAGCTTCTAAGTAAGCAAGATAGCATCCAACCAACTGACTGAATATGAGCATGAGTATCATGAACAATCCAATTCCATCACCAAACTATACCAGAGCCTACTGGATCATGTCAGATCCAAATCAACCAGAAACCACTCAACCTCCCGAGACCATAAGGGTGTCGGTAAAGCATCCAAACAGCTAGTGTTGGCATCAATGACAAAACATCAATGCAACACATAATCAATTCTACCAAATGACCAACAATCTCCCCCTTTGGCATCGATGGCAACACTAGATGTGAAAAATATCTAAGTACCAAGAAATACCAAACAAGTCTCCCCCAATGGAAGACAACCAACAATTTCTCGCATATAGCTTTGAAATAAAGACCAAACTCCCCCTGTAAATAATATCTCTATAAAGCTTTGAATCTCTCCCTCTTTCTTTTTTACTTCCTTTTTCACATCAATATCACTCCCCCTTTGACATGAATGCTAGAAATCTGACAAAAATATCAAAGCAAAAGACATAAACTACCGAATCACAAAGCTGACTACTCCCCCTAAGCAGTAGCATCCCCAAAATAGTGTCGGAATGAATAGTATCTCTGATAATGCATACCGGACTGATGCCAAACCACATCAGTCAAGTCTCTACCGAAGGAGCAGAAACTCCCAATCTATCTCTCAAGTACTCAAATGATTCCTTGGGCAAAGGTTTAGTGAAAATATTTGCAATCTGCTCTTTAGTGTTCACATAAACTAGTCTAACTTCATTTGCTTCCACCTTTTCCTTCAAAAAGTTGTACTTGATAGATATGTGCTTTGTCTTAGAATGAAATACCAGATTCTTTGATATATCAATAGTAGCAGAGTTATCACAGTGAATAACTACTAGTGCATCACAATCCACCTTTATATCCTTCAACATTTTCTTCATCCATAAAACCTGTGTACAGATAGTAGCAACGACAACATACTCAACTTCAGCAGTAGATAAAGAAGTACATGACTGTTTCTTGTTGATCCATGAAACCAACTTCTTTACAAGAAAGAAAGCTCCACCAGAAGTACTTTTCTGGTCATCTACATCTCCAGCCCAATTAGCATCTGTATATGCACATAAAGTAAAGTTATCTTCCTTAGTGTACCACAAACCATAGTCTCATGTACCCTATAAGTATCTAAAAATCCCTTTCACCGTAATCTCATGATTTTCTCTAGGACCGGTTTGAAATCTTGAAACAATACAAACAACATTTATTATGTCAGGCCTAGTCTGAGTCAAATAAAGAAGACCTCTAATCATAGATTTGTATCTTGTAGGATTTACTGGTGTAGAAGCATCTTTTCTTGTCAATTTCTCACTTGTAACCATAGGAGTACTTACTAGTTAAAATCTCCCATACAAAATTTCTTCACCAGTTCCTTAGCATATTTAGTTTGATAGATAAAAATACCTTTCTCAATCTGAGTAATCTGCAAACCTAATGAAAATTTCATCTCAGCAATCATAGACATCTCAAATTCTTTCTCCATATTCTTTTAAAATTCTATGCATAACTTATCTACACCTCCAAAAGTAATGTCATCAAAAAATACTTCAATCATCAGTATATCATCATCAGTGATTTTATAATATAAATTACTATCAGCACTGCCCTTAGTAAAACTGATCTTCAAAAGATATTCATCCAACCTCGCATACCAAGCTCTAGGTGCTTCTTTCAATCCATATAAAGCTTTTCTTAACTTGCAAACCATATTTGTATCATCTAATAGTGAAAAACCATCAGGTTGCTCAATATAAACTTCCTCATCAAGATCCCCATTCAAAAATGCATAGTTAACATCCATTTGATAAACCTTGTAGTTTTTATAAGCAGCATCGGCAAGAAATAATCTTACAGCTTCAATCCTAGTTACAGGTGCAAAAGTCTCTCCATAATTAATTTCTTCCTTCTGAGAATATCCTTTACAAACTAATCTTTCTTATTCCTTATAAATTGACCATCCTCAATCAATTGAATCATAAAAACCCATTTAGTTCCAATATTTTTATTTTTAGGCTAGGGAACCAAGGTTCATGTGTTATTTTTCTCAATTTGATCTAACTCTTCCTCCATAGCTTTGAACCAATATTCATCTTTACATGCCTGTATTACTGATACCAATTCAACTTGTGAAATTAAACATACCTCATTAGTTACCAGTCTTCTTCTTGTCATCACTCCATTGCTCTTATCCCCAATGATCTGATCTTCTGAATGATTCAATCTCACATACCTAGGAGTCCTTTGACTCTCTATTCCTCTTCCATGTTCTTCAGTTATTGTATAATGCTTTGATACTGCTAGAGTAACTAGTTCAACACTATTCCAATAAAGGTGCTACCAGTTCAAATATAATCATTTCCACTGTCGGTTCCTTCTCATAAACTCTGATTTGACTTTTGTTCAGCTCATCTACTTTGACATTAGCACTCTCCAAAATTCTCTGCAATCTCTTATTATAACATCTATATGCCTTGCTTTCATTAGAATAACCAAGAGATATGCCTTCATCACATCTAGGATCAAATTTGATATAACATTTACTACCAAAAATTAGGAAATACTTAACTGTAGGTGTATTGCAAAACCATAATTCATAAGGTGTCTTATCGATTTCTCCTTTGATATGTACTCTGTTGAATCTATAAACTATTGTGCTCACTGCTTCTCTCTAGCAGATATGAGGTAGACTAGCTTGCATCATCATTGTTCTAGAAGCATCCAAGATAGTCTTGTTCTTCCTTTCCACAACTCCATTTTGTTGAGGTGTCCAAGGAGCAGAAATTTGTCTTTTTATACCATGCTTCTCACAAAAGTTATTAAAATCACCATATGTGAATTCTCCACCATGATCTGACCTCAAAAATTTACCCTATCTCAGTTTCCACTATAGCCTTAAAGATTTTGAACTTCTCAAATGCTTTAGATTTTTCTTTTAGAAAAGTAACCATCATTCTAGAATAATCATCAATGATTAGCATGAAATATCTATGACCTTGAAAACTTTTAACTCTAGCAGGGCCACACAAATTAGTATGAATAAGATCAAGAACATCATTTGATTTATCTTGTATACTGCTAAAAGAGGTTTTGACCTGTTTACCCATTTGACATTCTTTACATACAAGATTATAGGGCTTAATAATCTTAGGTATATCCCTAACTACCTTGGTTGAACTGATCTTCACAATGCAATCAAAATTCACATGACACAACCTTTTATGCCATAGCCAACTTTCATCAATCTGTGTATTCAAACATGTCTTCTCACCAGAGTTCAAATAAAATATATTACCTTTTGTCTGTGTACCAGTTGCAATCTCCAAACGAGATCTATTAATAATTTTGCATTTTCCATCCTTGAACTATAATTGAAATCCCTTATCTACCAATTGTCCTACACTCAAAATATTATGCCTTAAACCTTCAACATAATAAACATTGTCATTATTGTTCTTACCATCCAATGATATAGTTAATTTTCCTTTGATCATACATGCTTTGTCATCTCCAAATCTAACTAGACCGCCATCAAATTCTTGCAAAGATAGAAACTTCCCTTTATCTCCAGTCATATAATGTGAACAACCATTGTCAATTACCCATTTATTCTTGTCTTCAATTTTAGTAGCAAGTGCCTTCTCTTCAAGTACATTCACTTCCAGTTATGAATCATCTTCCTTCATAGCCAAGAACACCCATTCCTTCCCATTGTCGGAACCACTGGCAGAGTCTTTTGCCGGTTCATCATTAGAATCAGTAATGCCTTCCTCATCCACTATGTAGCATGATTTGTCTTTGTTTTTCTTGTACTTATACTTATTTTGATATCCAGGATTAGGCTTAAATGATCTTCTAACTCTTTCTTCAAATCTTGAATTTCTTTTAGGACATATAGATGCAAAATGACCAATCTTATTACATGCAAAACATTTAAAAGGTTCCTTTCTTTCATACTTACTTCTTATCAGTCCTTTAGGTACTCTACTAGAAAATAGTGCTTCAAGTTTCTCAAACTCATCATCTTCTCTCTTCATATCTTCCAATTCCTTTGCATACAAAGTTTTCTAGTCTTGCTTACCGGTTACAGATGTAGATGGATGAAAAGAAAGTTCAGTCTTTAAAGCTCCAGAAGGTCAAAATTCTTGAAGCTCAAAAGAAGATAGTTTCCCAACCAAACTATCTATGTCCACAGATGTATTAGCCATTGTTCTCAACTCATTAATAGCAATAGCCTTCATTTTTTAAGCCGGTGGTAGGGCTCTTAGAAATTTAGAAACAATTTCATCTTCACTCAGAGTTCCACCACAACATTGAATTCCCATAATAATCTCATTTACCCTTTCCATGAATGCAGTAATCCTTTCGTCTTCTTCGATCTTTAGGTTTTCATATCTCATCTAGTAACGATCAATCTTCACTGTAGGGTCACCTTCATTAAGAGTCTCCAACTTATCCCATATAGCCTTTATAGATGATTTTTCGGTTAATCCCATTATTTGATGATCAGAAAGTGCACACAAGAGGGCTTCTCTTGCTCTACAATCATTCTCAAGCTCCTTATCTAGGTTTATCAGAGGAGGATTGTCAGATCCTAGATTATAGGGTGTGACACCATTCTGTGTGATCTCCCAAATCATCTTGCCAAGACATCTTAGATGAGTCTCCAAAGCAATAGAGAATATTATTTTGAATATATGAACAGCTATTTGGGTGACATCGGTTAAGGTGATTTTTACAAAGAAAGGCTCACTGCTAGAGGCTCATTATCAAATTTCTCACAACCTAAAAGAAAGAAAGAAGGGATCACTGCTATAGGACTCACTACATAGATGAAGAAGAGTAAAAGAGAAAGATCCAATCATTGATACACCTCTACAATCACAAGATCAGTAGATATCTTCGACTCTCTGCTTCGGATAGCTAATATATGAAATTCCACGTTGCTCAACACTTTTTACCAACTCAAAAAACACTTATCACCAACATAAATAATCAAGGATGGCCCATTGTGGGTTGGCGTCTGGTTTGTCCTTGGATAATTTTTTTTATTTGTTTGGGTTTCATGTCCCTATAAAACATGTTTTACTCTAATAAAAAATACAAACAATCAAGGAGATAGATCCTCTTTCACACACCTTCATCACATATGCCGATCCACATAAGCCACAACTCACACTTCCTTTTTCTTCATTTTCATCCTCAATAAATTATCCTTTATTTATATCATCGCTACATATGCAAAATCTCCCAAGGCCAACTAAGCATCTTAACCAAATACAACTCAAATTAGGTTGGCACTAAACATTTCCATTCTAGAAAATAATGTAAAGTGGACCACATAGATTCTTTACTATGACAAAAATAAACATCATACATGTTACAAATCGATCTATAATCATTCGAGCAACAATGTGAAGTGTAAACACCCTAGGTCAGCCAAACTTGGAATAAACACTATCAAATAGTGAAACCATGCCTCTGATGCCCAAGAACTCATGCCAATTGAACAAAATGAAGCTAAGGATATTCCTAACTTATCCCTAAAACCGCAACACCGAAAACAATAATGCAAATAAATTGGGAGAACACATTTCACTTGGAAACACAGTCAAACACCATCACACATTGGTGAACAAAACTTCCTTTGCATTGCAATTTGAAGAACCAAATCTCAAATCTAACATCTGTAAACACTTTTTAACAACATATACAAATCGCATGAATAGATTTACATATAGAAGAAATGCAAAACAAGACTCTCAACACAATTGAATAGGAAACTCAACATCAACTATACCAACTAGTCACTAATGACAACCAAAGCATGTTGACATCGATGGCAACACACCAACAACTCATTCTTCCCTAACTTGCAACACCAAGTATGGTGTTTCTTATCTTGTGTTTCATAGTTGACTATTGAAAAAAGCATCTATTCCAATCTCCCTCTTGGAGCCACTAAATTCTCGACTTCTATTTCCAGTGAATCTCCTCTTTTAAGATTCAATTCCATTGTTCTTTCAGTTTCCTTTTCTTTGGAGAAATCTCTATCTTATTTTTCCTAGAGGTCATGAATTTTAATATCTCCTTAAGATCCAAGAGAAGTTGATCCTTCTTTTGAAATATATTACCAAAGGTATATCTATTACATCATTTCACATTATGTCCAATGAATTTGAGTTTCAACGCAACTCTAAACATTAGAATGTCAGAAACATGGTTTTTCCACTAGGCCTCCACAAGTTTTTTGAAGTCTAGGTGGAACCACATAGTTATAGGGAGGGATTGAAGTGAAATATGTGAGAGGATATTCCAACAATTTGATATGATGAACCTATCCAACTTGAATTGGATGAGATCAACTTTGAGCCTTCTATTTGATTAGGTAACGAGTCTATCCCTAAGGTCAATATCCATTAGTCCTATTCCATTTAGGAAGTCTACAAGATCCAACATGCTATCAAAGTAGTCCTCCAACCCTCCCAACTTCTCCAAGGGGAAAATAGGGGTATTGAAATCTCCTCCCAGCATAGAGTCATTGTTCATAAACGAGCTAGCCAACAAAGTGAGTTTATTCTACATAATCTTTCTAGCAGCCCGATAGTTAGGGGTAACATATTAGTGAGGTTCCAATTGGGCATACCCTATTATAAGTGTACTTGAGAAAACTAAATATAAAATTATATAGAGTCTCTCAAATCTAGTTTTAACATATTATGTTAGCATCCTTTATTAGATTGTTTTAATTTTCATACGTTAATAATCTTAAAATAAAAATAGTAATTGGTCAATATTATAAGTGAATTTATTATAGATAGATAACATGATAGGCATAAAGTTCATAATTACATGGTTTAATAGAAATTGATTAAAATTATTAACTACAAAAAGGCATTTTACTATAGATTGATAACAAGATGGACATAGAAGTCACATTTAGATATTTCAATAATAAATAAAATATCATAATAAACATACAAAAATATCAAAACTTTCTTTATTAAGGACAATAACATCACAGACATAAAAGTGGCATTAGCATCTTTCAATAAAATTAATTAAAAGTATTATTTGGATAATAATATGCAAATGTGAAAAGGAGTTTTATCATAGGTGGACAACATGATGGGAATGAAAACCACATTTGCATATTTTAATAAAATTAATTGGCAATATATCGAAATAATATTTTTGTAAGTGTGAAAAGTAACTTTAATATAGATCAGTAATATGATGCATGTTGATTTCACATTCCATGAAAGCGGCTCTCTATCCTTTATCAATAAAGTCTACAATAATGTCAATGAATGTCTAAAAATAATATCGAACCAAATCATTTTAAATATTATAGTCAATACACTCACTATTTAAGAGGTAACCCACCCCTAATATAAATATTGCAATAAAACCCCTTTTAAGGAAAAAAAAACTTAAAAGAACGGTGACCATAAAAGGTGATTTCCTAGGCTCTCCCTAAACTATTTCTGTTAAAAGGAAGTTAAGGTAGTGAGTAGTCAAGCATTGAATATAATACTATAATAACTGCAAGCCTAAATCGACTGTGTAATCCTTTCAACATTATCGCTTATCGACATTCTTCCTCCACACAATTTGAAGACGTAAGTCCTACGATAGAGTGACGTTGTGCACAACAAATTTGCTGAAAGCATTTACTTAACAAGCGGGGATAATAAGTAAAATGTTGATGATTAAGGCCATGAATCTTAGCTTGAAATATATATTCGGTACACCATATCCCGTCCACAACAGTGATGTGTGAAGGATATCTGATTTCTTTGACAAAACGCATTATTGTGTACGGTGGAGATTAATTTTCCGCAAAGATAAACTAGGCATTGAATAATCTCAGGGCCAAAGGGAGATGCAATGTCTCCATCGTGCGGGCGCACCATTCTCAGCATTTGTCACGCCAAATCATCCCTAAAATTCGTCCAAAGCGAGACTTCAAAATGATGTCGCTAAATTTTTATGTTATTTTCATGGTGGAGATTTTGCATTACATTTTCAACACGGACAAAAGTTTAATACAAAGAATATGGTAGGCAAGTGGACCCATGGATTTGTAGTGGAAACAGTGAAGAGCAAGTGCCTTTGGTTGGAACAAACTCTTTGTCCGCAATTCCCGCTTTCAATTAAATTTCATTGGAAGCAATCCTCTTCGGTTGATAAATACACTTGCTTCGATCAATACTTAATTACACTTTGCTCCGATCAATACTTAATTGGCGTCTGCAAATGAAAGACCTGGTGAAGATAATGAGATGGGTAATACCTGGTGGAGAAGCAGGGCACGTGCGAGACGGGGAAGCAAACCTGAAAACCCTAATCGCATGTGCTTTCCTTCTCCACCACGGCATATCCATTTCTAAACATATTCATTTTTTGTAGAAGATTGTTCTGAAAATCAATTGTGTATGTTTTTTATTTGATTCATACATCATTTGGTTTCAAAAACAATCCTTTGAATAACTCATATGATTTATGAGTCTTTTTATTGACGATCAATGAATGTTTTCTGTTCTGAATTTCTCTTTTGACTAAGCTCAGGGAAGGATAAGAGAACACTCACAGGTTTAGGAGGCCAGAGAGATACTGGAATTCTTTATCTTCTGTACTTAGAATCTGCAAAATCATCAGTGTCTGCCAAAAGCATTTTGTTACCGTTTCATGTAAGTACTCTATTATTTGGTTTGATAGATATGCTTGAATAGGCAATAATGCTTTTCCATTTGAACAGGCAGAATTTATTTTTTTAGAATATCGATGAATTTTACTGGCAACCAAGGGCCAAATTCCATAGTATATCCTATTAATCCAGGCATAATCCCCAGATTTGAGGGTTGCAAGTATACCATCAGTCAAGGGACTACGGTTAATCATCGAGCATGTTCCTAATTAAATAATAAAAAGGTATTTAATGGTTGTTGTTCGTTTAGTACAAGTTTCTTTAGTATAAAGAGTGCGCAACTGTTATTAATGTGTCGCTTATATAGTGGAGGCCACGGTCAATATAAAATGCTAGGAAGTTGATGACAATTGTTTGTTTTTTTAAGTTCATTTATATATTTAATGATTTTTTAGATAAATTTAAAGAGTTTCACTTTCAGTGGTCAAAGTATTGAATTCTAATTGTGGAGATTCAAATGCAAATGTCAAAAGAATATTTAATATGGAATTTTAAGTTCTAAATATTGATCTTTTATAAATGATTTGTAATGGAGTTGTTCAAAATGAGTTGATTGTCATTACAAGAGCTTATGTTTATCTCATATTATTGTTGATCTATGAACAAAATATTTACAAATGATTTATAAATGTGTCCATTGTTTTTGATAAAGATAAAGATAAACGGGTTTTACATGGACCCAAAACCAAAAATTTTACAACAGTCGGCCATTAGCCAAATAGACATGAACCAAATGTGTCCACTATTATTATAGATATTATATTAATATCATTTGAATAAAGAGGAATATTTTTCCTAGAATATTGAAGAAATTTACTCACAACAAAGGGCCCAATTCCCTGGTATAACCTACCAATCCAGACAATTTTCACAAATTTCAGGGATAAAAAGATACTATCAATAAAGGGTTTGGGGTTAATCATCGAGCATGTTTTTAATTACATGATAATATTGTATTTCCAATAGTGTGTCTATTTAGTATCAAGAGTGGGCACCTATGATTAATGTCTCGGTTATATATAGTGGAGGCCACAATCGATATAAAATGCGAACAAATTGGTCACAATTATTGGTTTCTGAAGTTCATTAGATTTTCTAAATTAAGAAGTTTGAGTTTTATTGGTTAGGTATTCCAAATTCAAATGTCAATGGAAATCTAATATGAAATTTTAAGCTCTGAGTTTTCATCTTTAATAAATAATTTCTAATATAATTTTCAAAATAAGTTGATGTTGGTATCATTATTATGATTACTAGAGCTTATATTTATGAACAAAATATGCACTTCAAGCTCTCTGAATCCATGAATCAACAAATTATACCTCTACAAATTTGAGCTCCTTTAATGGTTTCCATCGATGTAGACATATGAAAGATAAGTTAGATTTAAGATCAAAGATTTTTTAAAATTTGGGGATTAATTAAAATTCATTTCATCTAGCTTTTGATGGTACACTAAATAAAATATATGTATAGGTAACGTGTACAAAATTTTATAGGATCAATATCCAAATTCTGTTATCGCATGAGCTTAGGATTTCAAAAAATAAAAGATAGCATGTTTAGCTTTAGGTCCTTGTTCAAGTCCGAAGAATCTAACTTTTACCGAAAAACCATTACGAATTGTATATATATATATTTTCCTTGATAACTTGTGTTAGATCCCAACTCCTGTATTAGTAATCTCTAACTACTGCAGATATTTTAATGTTTTGATCTTCTTTGTACCATATTATTACTATATAAGAAGGTTTCAAAGACAATTTTTTTCATCCAATTGTGCTTTCTATGGTGGGTGTCTTGGAAGTGGATGAGGTTGTGCATGATGATGGGGTTCTTTGCTCTATCCTCTCAACTTCTCTTCCTTTTTGTGCTATCTATGGAGGACATTGGCTTTGCAATTGCTTGGCTCTAGATCTAGGTTGGGCTTTCTTTTGGACTTGGTGGGTGTGTGAGGTGGACATGCAGATGTTGGCCTTTGTGCTATGTACGAAGAGTTTTGTGGTGGTTGCGGTGGTCTATGGTTTGTCCATAGCTTGTGCTTTCTTGGTTGTGCCTTGGTGTGAGTGGGTTGTTTGGGATCCCGGTGGAGTTTGTGTTTTCTTGGAGTCTCTTCTCCCCATGGGTTGTTTTTTGCCCTTTGGGAAAGATCTGGTGTGGATGGGGGTCTCTGAATCTTTTTGGTGTGGTTTTTATGAGCTTTCTCTTGCATATTGTGAGTTCTTTTATGGATCTATTCATTTCAAGAGATTCTTTGGTGTTTCACAGGCCATCTTCTTTCCATTTCTCTCAGTCTATCCTATTGAAGTGGACCACTCTTCTATAGAAGGGAAGAGTTGTGGGCAGAGTCTCATGGGATGGCTCCTGCTGGGGGTATTGGATACCCTCCTTTTTGAGGTTGGTGTTGGCATATTGGCATAACTGTAGATGATATTGATGAATCGATATAAGGACTGGTTGTGATGATATAGTTGAGATGTTGTTTGATGATCAGTTTGTGTTATCATTGATGGCAACTATGGTTACATTATTTTGTCATGTTATCTATGTCATCTATGATTGACCGAAAAGCTATGGAATGGATTTGACAATTAACTGACAAATAGGACTTTAACTGGTAAATGGGAAACTATGTTATGCTTAAGTAATTGGATCTAGAGATTGTTGAGGAATTTGGTTTTGTGGTTTGGAATATGTGTTTGTAACATTGTAATGAGGTTATGACCGGAACCACATCATGTCTTGGCTACGGCAAGTCATGTTTTTGATTGACTGATGTATTTTCTATAAGGTTTTAGTAGGGTTTAAGAACCGGTATTCAAATCTTATAACCGATAATGATTTTAAGTTTGGCAGTGCATTACATTATGTTTGTAAGATAGTGATGAGGTGGCTGAATCCACGTGAAGTGTTAAAATGTTGTTTTGGCGCGATTAAAGATGGAATCTCTTGGGAAATAATGAAGAACATAGAAGAATGTTTTAAGGGCTTTATTGATTATCATATCGAAGTGCGATGATGATTTATGATCATTCAATGGCTGTAACTGATTTGTAAGTTGTTGTAATGATCCATATGATGATCTGTAATGATTTATAAAGATATGTGATGATCTATTATGTAAATCTTAATATGAGGTTAGGGTTTTGTAACTGACTAAGATGCAAAGTCTATTTAGGGTAGGTTTATGATGATTTACTATGTCAGTGATCAAAAGAAAAGTGTGTGGCTGAACCAGTGTGTGTCTGCAAGAGAGAAGCATAAAAGGATTTGTACAAGCAAGCAAAGAGTGTTATTTTCAGATCATACATCTATTGTTCCCTAAAAGTTGCAGCAGACTCAACATCTCGTAACCGAGTAGGTCCTTATAGGCCTGATTGTATGAATCACTTCACCGAGTGACTCATTAGCTTGGGTTCTAAATCCTTTCACAAGGTTACTCCTAAAAGAGGTAAAGCTCCTAACTGGGCTAGGCTCTTAATAGGGTGCATTTCAAAAGAGTGCAAAAATCTTGTGGGTACCTATCTTGTTTTGTTGATATCTTTCTATTACATGCATGTTGATGAACACTTAAATGAGCAATTTGATAAATCTAATTAGTAGATTGATTTCAGTGGCTACTGGTATTGGTTATGATCTGTTTTGGTGAAGTATTGATCAGTTTGGTTTAATATTTTAGTTTGTTGTTAATACTGATTCAACCCCCTCCCCTCTCAGTATTAACCAAATCTTCTAAATAACAATTGGTATCAAAGCATTAGGTCCTCTATGTGAAGGAAGATTAACTGCTTGAGCTAAAGATCCTTGAGGATAACATGGGGGATGTGAGTTACAGGGAGATTTCAAATAGGCTTGCAGAATCTGAAGAATCCCTAGGTGAGTTAAGGGTCAAGTATAAAGCTTCATTGGCTAAAAGAAGAGTGCTAGCTTAGCAGTTGATGGAATTCACTGAAAATAGTTCATCTGAGGAAGCAAACATTGATTCTTTGGTGAATGAGATGGAAAATTAGAATGATGGTAAGGCAAATCGAAGGAGAGAGATGGAAGTCCTTACTGTTAGAGTAAAGTAATTAATTAATTTTACTCTCCTCTTAAGATTTCTCTTTATGCATACATTAGTCATTTAATAATTAATATTTAATTATTAAATGCTCTCACCTTAGGGTTAGGTTTTCCTTTCGGTGTTGATCTCCTTTATAAGGATTGATCTCTTGTATTATTGTCATATTCTTGATTCATTTTTCTTTGATAATAAATCTTTTCACTTTGTCAGAGCCAAAACCCTTGTATTCGTTCTCTCTCTTTCTCTATGACAGGTTTCTTGCATGCAGGTTTCTTTGGGTTCTGTGGATTTGTATTTCTCAAATCCTACATGGTATCAGAGCCAGATCTGCTACAACTTGTTCAGACTTTTGAAAGATTTTGAGATCCAGGTTTTGGTTGCATCAGATCTGTGTTCTCCCCCACTCCAAGGAGAAAGGGGGTCACAAGGATTCACGGTTTTCATTTAGGAGGGACTTTAAATTCAAAAGAGGGGTTGAAACCCACAAGATCCAATCCCACACAATGTAAGACTGGATTCTAAATGAGTTTCAAGGGTTGAGACATCAAGGATACCCTCTTTTGTAAATAATGTAGATAGAAAGATTGAACTAGGAATGCATGTAAAGTAAGAAAGATTCACTTATAAACAGAGATAGGGATACGGGATGAAGCTGCGGACCTGGAATTAGCAGTAAAATGTAGAGATGATGTTGTTCTGCAAATTTTGGTGAAAGTTGATGGGACGATGGCACCCGGCGTGCACACGGTCCTCCGAAAAATCCGCGAAAAGAAAGGGGGATCTGTTCGTCTCTGCACAAGGGTTCCATATCTTCAATTAGAGCCGCGTACCTACAACCTACACACAGAAAAGAGAGGACGATTGGGGGGTTAGGGATTAGGGGTTTGCCTTTAGGTCAAACCCCAGTTTTGGAATTAACCAAGAAATGAGAATGTTGTAAATGTAAATGTTTGTAATGTAAACAAGTACTGATACCTTGTTGTAAGAATGTTTGTATTCTTACATGCGAAGGTGTAATGTATGTTGTATTTTGTATGTTGTAAGTGATCTCCTCTTCAATGGTTGAATCCTTGTCTTGAATGCAACACCTAGCCTTGAATGGAGACTTAGAATGCTCAATTGCTTGAAGGAATGCTTGAATGCTTGAATGTTTGAATATTTGAATATCGCTTCCGCCTCTTGTACACATATGTCCTTCCTCTTTTCTTACCTCCTCAAGTGGGAGGGGAAATGTAGTTTATATACTTGCCAATTAGGGTTGAAAGACTGATTTTTCCGACCTTGGGCCGACCAGGAAACAATATTTTCCAATTTGCAAACTTAAAGACCCGAAGCCCCAAAAGAGACCGGGCCCAAAATAGGGCCAGGGACCAGGGTGCTGGGCGCCATGGTCCTAGGGGACCAGGGCACTGGGCGCCCTAGTCCTGAAGGACCAGGGTGCTAGGCGCCATGGTCCCACCTCCAGGGACAACAGGGTGCAAGGAGGATCAGGCCAGGGTGCTGAAAAATCCAGTTTTTGGTGTCATAAACAGGTTTCGGGGTCTCCATTCAGGTTCAACGTTGCGCCGCCATCGTGAAGAACCAAATGCAGTCGAAATTGCAAGTGTCGCAATTTTAGGATGCTACATTTAGCCCCCACTTTAGCGGGAGTATAAGCATACGCCCATACTTCCGGTAAAGTACAAGGGAACAACATTGAAAAACTTTCACCACGTCAAGAAGGCAAGATATACCAAGCCCCCAGTGGACTAAGGATCTTACGACTTCAATTGACAAAGTGAAAGGGAAGATCATGAGGGAAAACCATGACTGTCTGTAGTAAGGTTCCCTCACTATGAGTCATGCAAGAAAAATATCAAAAATTTTCAAGGCAAAGCTAAGTTCACCAAGAAATTTTCAAGTATCTTGAAGAGATATGAACAGGGTGTATGCCCCCCTACGTTAAAGCGATCGCACACACCTCATCGGGGGTGATTGCTTTAAGGTAGTGATACATATAGGACATGAGAAGGGAGAGGAGCACGTTATCACAAGGATTTAGCCCCCAAGTGTGAGATAAACCCAAGGATAATAGACACAAAACACAAAGCACAAGGTGACTTCGCTTTCCTTGGGGTCAGTATGCTGTATGATAATTCATGTATATCATATGTATGTATGCATAATTGTTCTTCATTCCCCAATCAAGGAAGGTCACCTAGAAGAAGGGAACACATGTGTCTTTTGAGTCAACATGAGAGAGACCAAAAGAGGTCGCAATGCTTTGCATCGTCCTCAAGTAGACAACACTAAGGACAACAAATAGAAGAATGAGAATAACACATAGAAGAAGTAACAAAAGAGAGGAGGAAAGAGTCTGCTATGCTAATGAAACTAGTCTAGCACGTCATCTACCCCTGATCTTGCTGATTAATGTTTCGGGAAGGTAGGGAACATGCTAGAGGAGGAACATCCAACACAGCAGATGGAGCTATCACAAGATCCAAACAAGGGCTATGTCCATGTTCCAAGCCACATTGTTCTTGTCTAGGAGCTAGGATAAGTTCTTTAGAAAATTTGTTAGATAAATGGTTATCAACATCAACAGATTCATATTCACTATCAGAATGAAAAGAAGTAACATTTTCATCATGAATAACATTTTCATCTATATCATCATCAAGATTTATAAAAATAGGATCTTTAACTCGCACAGGATCAAGACCATCATGCATCTTATGTTTAGGAGATTTTGGCTCAATTTCTGGTTGAGGAGAAAATGGAATAATGCTAGCTGAAGGTGTTTTTGGGGATTGCAAAGTTTGAGAAGCAGCTGCTTGAGCTCTAAGACGACGCTTCCGTCGGTGTTCACGTGCAGAACGAATTCGTCTAGTCTTAGTAGGAAGTTGAGAAGATTGAGGAGGAGGAATGTTCTCATCCTTATCACTTGGGTGTTTAGGTTGTGGTCTCTTAGGTTGGATAATAGGAGAAGAAGAAGGTCTCTTCTCTCTATAAAAAGAAGGAGGAGGAACTGCTCCATATAAAGGAAGAGTATTTGGTTTAGGAAGGAGACCAAGTCCATCATGACGAGGAGGTATAGGTCTACCTTTAGAAGGTTTATTAGGGATAGACATAGTCACATCCATAGGGATGGGTTGGGAATCTTCTTGAGGAAAGACATTAGTTTTATCTTTCAAAGGAAGAACTTCCTTCTCAAGAATGATAGGAATATCAAGTTTGGGTGTTCTAGGTTCACTTAGAGATAGGATCATATCTTTTTTCCACTTTTGATAAGATTTGAAAAGATGATCACTTCGCGGAGGAAGAGATTGGAATTGTTTAGGCCAAAAATAATCAATAGGAACGCTAGAAGTTCTTTCAGCTGGTTTAAAGAGACTATGATTGACAGTAACAACTTCACCATTATGGGGAAATTTCAAACACTTGTGAATAGGAGAAGCAATAGCTTTCATGGAAGACAGCCAAGGATAGCCCAGCTTCACACGAAATTGTTCGGACGATGGAATAATAGAAAAGCTCACATCAAGGGATTTGTTATGGACCTCAATAGGTAATGTAATAGAACCAATTGCAGGAGAAGAAAATGCATCAAATAGTTTCACAACCACATTTGTTTCGTCATAGATCACTTGATTCAATTACAAAGTAAAAAGAAATTCTTCAGTAATGATATTAACCATGCAAGAAGGATAAGTAAGCACTCCACGGCAAGGTGTATTCTTAATTTTTGCAACCATATATAAAGGACCATCAGGTGCCCTGATAGTTTCATTAGAATCAAATGTGATGGAAGGTTCTTTAGGGATTTTCTGCTGCTCTACAAAGTTAATCACATTCAGAGTCATAGACACAAGATCATCAGGTGAGACAGAGGAATCATTAGTATCAACCGCATTAGAGGTATGAGAAGGTAATGGATAAGTAAAAATCTTAAGATTTTGGTTAGGAGGAGCTACATATGTGTTGCCTTTATCATTCACACCAGAAATAGAGATAGTATTATTATCAATCAAATCTTGAATTTTACCCTTTAAAGCAAAACATTTTTCAATATCATGCCCAGGTTGACGATGAAATTGACAAAAAGATTTGTTATCAAAATAGGGTAAATTAATCTTTGTAGGATCTATTTGCCTTATGGGAGGAAGAGTAAGCCCACTTTGTTCCAATAACTTATTCATAATACTATCCAATGATTCATTCAAAGGAGTAAACTTTCTTTCTTTCTTGAAAAACTTAGAAATAGGAGGCACACCTAATGCTGCATTCACATTGTTGATGATGTTTTCATTGAATTTAATGGACTCTCTGTTCAGTTTAAACTTCCCAAATGGTTGTTGACTACTATCACCCTTATCACTCGGAGCCATAGGATTTGCTTGTTCCATTTGTCTCACAGTCAGTTGATAATTGTGAAGAGTTGCACACAACTGTTGGAAAGAAGTAAACTCAGAAAACAAAAGTTTTTCTCTAATATCTTTTTGTAAATTAGAAATAAAGATTCTTTGAATATCATTGTCAGGTACTGGAAAAGAAATTTGAGCATACAAATGCTTATATCTACCAATGAAATCAGTCACTTTTTCTTTAACACCTTGTTTACAATGCATTAAATCAATCAAAGTAACTTTAGGACTTATATTGTTTTGAAATTGTTGAATAAAAGCATCTGCAAGTTGTTCGAAAGAAGTAATAGAATAAGAAGGCAACGAGCAATACCATTGTAGGGCTTTATCTCTTAATGTTCTAGTAAATAGTTTTGCAAGTAATCTTTGGTCATAAGCAAAATCAGTACATATTGTTTGAAAGGTCTTAACATGTGTTAGAGGATCACCTTTACCATTGTAAAGCTCCAATTGTGGGAGTTCAACATGCTTAGGGGGAATAGCTCAAACAATGTCAAGAGAAAGTGGGCTCGCAACATCAAATGTGGGCACACTAAACTTAGATTGATTCATAGAGGCAATTTGTTGCTGTAAAGAAGAGACAGTTTGTGCAAGATTGTTAATGGTCGCTTCAGTTGAAGAGTTAGATTGTGATGGAGGTGTTATGTTATTGAAAGAAGGTAGAGAGTAAGGTGGTGGGACACTATGATAGTTAGTCATAGGAGATGATTGAAAAGGAGGAACACTACAAGGAGGGATGGAATGGTTAAATGAATTGCCCCCTTGAGCCAGGTTCATCTATGGAGATGTAATAGGAACACTTATTGAAGGAATGAATGAAGAAGAAGGATTAAATGAAGGAAGAGGGTTAATTGAAGAAGAAGGATTGCCCCCATGACTGGTGATCATAGGTAGAATGTCTTGTATTGAAGTAGTCATTATGTTTGATGTGAAAGTAGGTATACTAGCAATAGAAGTTGTCAAAGGGATAGAATGATTGTCTTGAGCAGGAGGTTGTGTATAACCCAAAGTTTCAGCACAACTCTTCATAGGCATCACATTTGAATCCACAATGTGTGCAATACCATGCAAAATATCAATTCCATTCTTATCACTCTGAAGCATACATTTTAGACCCTCAATTAAAGGAAGAGCTTGACTATCAGGGTATTCTTGAGACATCCATTGTCGAAAATCATCAAATTGGTTATCCAATTTTGAAAGTTGTTCTTCAGAAACCTCTTGGAGAGCTTCTTCATCATTAGGAGGATTAGAGGAATTACCCATGTCCTCGTTAAAAAGGCCATTCAAATTAGGTTCCATCTCCTCAGTAATTAAACCTTGGAAGGACTTAATTCTAAGGCTTCGTCTAACGGGAATAGTGTAAGTAGGGCTTATTGTTGTAAAACTCATGCACTTAAAGAGAGAGAGAAGATTTTGAATTTTAGAGGTAGCAAATTTCAGTAAAATCAGCCAATCTCCTAGATTTAAGTTGTTAAATTCAATTAGGACAATCTCCCGAAATTTCGAAAAAAATGTCTGGGACCATGGCGAACGGAGTGCACACGGTCCTCGCAACTTTTTTTGAAATTTTCAGGGATGAAAGTTATGATGATTTTAAAGCTAACCTGAAAAAATTGAGTGATTTTACGATCTGTAGATAGGCCAAATTAAAGTTGCAATCTCAAAATTGAACCCTACCAAGATTGTTGAATAATGCAAAATTTGAATTTTGAGAAAGAGAGGGAAACTGAAATTTTGAATTTTATGATTTTATAGGGAATACTAAAAGCAATGCAGGTTTTGAAGTTTAAAAATTGACTCAATTTCATGCAAAATTCAATTTTGAAAGTGGAAATCAAGGTTGTTGTAATTAAACATCTAATTTCAAAAGTCACAAATTGCAAAAATTTGAATAAAGCATTGAAATTTCGAATGAATGCCAACACACTTTTCAGATTTAGGACAGTAAGAAACACAATTTTGACATGAATTTCAATTTCAATAATTTTTGAATGATTAGAAGCCTTAATCCAAGCAATCGCTAGACCAACTTTGACATTAATTTTAAAAGTGTTAGAATTGATGAAATCAGCCAAAATTTTGGATTTTAGCAGAAAAATACAGTAAGATCTAGCTCCTGAAATTTTGAAAAAAATGTCGGGGACGATGGCACTCGGTGTGCACATGGTCCTCGCAACTTTTTTCCAAATTTTTCAGGGATGAGAGATATTATGATTTTGTTGCAGAATCCAAAGTTACAGCCGATTTGGAGGTGTTTTAATCAGTGAAATCATCAGTCAAAGGCTGAATCAAGAGGGTTTTTAAAATTAGGGTTTTGACACTTAACCAATTAATTTTGAAAATTAAAGAACAGATATGAATTTGCAGTAGGAGGGCAGATCTGAAACAAGCATTAACAATTAAACATTTCACAAGCTCAATTACTAAAAAGAAAATTTAGGGTTTTGTGCAATTAACCTCTAAAATTTGCAAAAGATCAAACATGGAAATGTAATCAAGGAAGCAAATTTTTCAGATCTAACCATGAATAATCAGAATTAGGATGTTCACGTTGGGTTCACCAAAATGTAAAGCGGAAAATCGAACCCTAGGTGTTCTCCCCCACTCCAAGGAGAAAGGGGGTCACTAGGATTGACGGTTTTCACTTAGGAGGGACTTTACATTCAAAAGAGGGGTTGAAACCCACAAAATCCAATCCCACACAATGCAAGACTGGATTCTAAATGAGTTTCAAGGGTTGAGACATCAAGGATACCCTCTTTTGTAAAGAATGTAGATAGAAAGATTGAACTAGGAATGCATGTAAAGTAAGAAAGATTCACTTATAAACAGAGATAGGGATACGGGATGAAGCTGCGGACTTGGAATTAGCAGTAAAATGTCGAGATTATGCTGTTCTAAAAATTCTGGCGAAAGTTGACAGGACGATGGCACCCGGCATGCACACGGTCCTCCGAAAAATCCGCGAAACGAAGGGGGATCTGTTCGTCTCTGCACAAGGGTTCTAGATCTTCAATTACAGCCGCATACCTGCAACCTACACATAGAAAAGAGAGGATGATTGGGGGGTTAGGGATTAGGGGTTTGCCTTTAGGTCAAACCCCGGTTTTGGAATTAACCAAGAAATGAGAATGTTGTAAATGTAAATGTTTGTAATGTAAACAAGTACTGATACCTTGTTGTAAAAATGTTTGTATTCTTACATGCGAAGGTGTAATGTATGTTGTATTTTGTATGTTGTAAGTGATCTCCTCTTCAATGGTTGAATCCTTGTCTTGAATGCAACACCTAGCCTTGAATGGAGACTTAGAATGCTCAATTGCTTGAAGGAATGCTTGAATGCTTGAATGTTTGAATATTTGAATATCGCTTCCGCCTCTTGTAAACATATGTCCTTCCTCTTTTCTTACCTCCTCAAGTGGGAGGGGAAATGTAGTTTATATACTTGCCAATTAGGGTTGAAAGACTGATTTTTCTGACCTTGGGCCGACCAGGAAACAATATTTTCCAATTTGCAAACTTAAAGACCCGAAGCCCCAAAAGAGACCGGGCCCAAAATAGGGCCAGGGACCAGGGCACTGGGCGCCCTAGTCTTGAAGGACCAGGGCACTGGGCGCCATGGTCCCACCTCCAGGGACAGCAGGGTGCAAGGAGGATCAGGCCAGGGTGCTGAAAAATGCAGTTTTTGGTGTCATAAACAGGTTTCGGGGTCTCCATTCAGGTTCAACGTTGCCCTGCCATCGTGAAGAACCAAATGCAGTCGAAATTGCAAGTGTCACAATTTTAGGATGCTACAGGATTGATCTCTTGTATTATTGTCATATTCTTGATTCATTTTTCTTTGATAATAAATCTTTTCACTTTGTTAGAGCCAAAACCCTTGTATTCGTTCTCTCTCTTTCTCTATGATAGGTTTCTTGCATGCAGGTTTCTTTGGGTTCTGTGGATTTGTATTTCTCAAATCCTACATGGTATCAGAGCCAGATCTGCTACAGCTTGTTCAAACTTTTGAAAGATTTTGAGATCCAGGTTTTGGTTGCATCAGATCTGTGTTTGTCTTCTATTTTTATTTTGGAATAGGGGGTATCTTTTTTTGGTGCACTTTGAGCCCAAAAGGACCTCACCGTTGAGCTCGTAGTGCCCAAAAACCCCTATTTTCATATAAAATTTGTCCGATTTGGACATAGTTGCTCCAGAAGGCAAAAAAAATTTTGCCCCAAGGCCGTACAACCCCAGGGCATGCATTTCGAGGCGCATTAAAAAAAAAAATAATAATAATAATAAAAAAAGCGCAAACATCATTGAGATCCTTTTCCTAAGGGTCGAGCCTCTCGTGCTAGGGCAACCCTAGAGTTGGTACACAGTGATCTTATGTCCTTTCCGACTCCTTCTTTTTCAGGGGCCTGTTATGTGCTCACTTTTATTGATGACTTCTCTAGACATACATGGGTGTACTTTCTTAAGTACAAGTCTGATGTCTTTGACTCATTTAGGATTTTTAAGACATTTGTGGAGAAGCAATCTGGACTTTCTATCAAGAGGATATGCACAGATAATGGGGGGGAGTATGTAAATCAGGCTATCAGAGATTTTTGCAATGAGCATGGTTTACAGCATCAGTTTATAGTTCCTTACACCCCTCAGTAGAATGGTGTTGCTGAGAGAAAGAATAGAACCTTACAGGAGATGGAAAATTGTATGATACAGTCATGAGCTATGAGTTCTTCATTTTGGGCTGAGGCAGTCAATTGTGCCAATTATATTCAGAATCGGATGCCTCATAAGGCATTGCGACATATGACTCCTGAGGAGGCTTGGACCCATGTCAAGCCTGATGTTTCTACATTTTGAGTTTTTGGTAGTGAGGCTTGGGCATTTATTCCTGATGCTCAGCAGAACGCCATGGAGAGGAAGAGCCAACCACCCATATTTGTTGGCTACTGTGAGGATGTTAAGGCATACAGGTTGTTTGATCCTGATTCTAGAGAGGTCCTGTTTCGGTGGGATGTCCAGTTTGATGAGTGCTATCCTCAGATGGATTCTCCATCCCCAGCTTCTCCCTCATTTCCTACTCCTTCCTCTTCATCTCTTGAGGATTACTTATCTCTTGAGGATGATGTAGATGATGATCCACCATCTCCACCACCACCAGTTGCTCCATCTTTGCCGAGGTGGGCCCATGATACTATTGAGGCAGCTGGTTCTTTGGCAGGTGATCCTTCCGATACTCATCGCACTCGTGCTCAGACATCTGGTTCTAGTCTTTTGAGTCATGCCATTTCAGATGATCCTCAAAAGTTTTCAGAGGCGACAGGACACCTTGAGTGGGATAGGGCCATGGATGAGGAGTATTCTTCTTTGATGAAGAATCATACTTGGGATCTTTGTCCTCTTCCTAAGGGAAGAAAGTTGGTTCGATGCAAGTGGGTGTATCGTACCAAGTATGCTGCAGATGGTTCTATTGATAAGTATAAGGCCTATCTTGTTGCGAAGGGGTTTTCTCAGGTAGAGGGTATTGACTACTTTGAGACCTTTGCTCCTATCGCCAAGATGAATTCTATACGCCTGGTACTTTCACTTGCAGCTTCACAGGGATGGACAGTGTTTTAGATGGATGTGAAGAGTGCCTTCTTGCATGGAGACCTACATGAGGAGATCTATATGGAGCAGCCTCAAGGATTTGTGTTGGACACTTCTTTGGTTTGCAGACTTTGACGTTCATTGTATGGTCTCAAAAAAGCCCCCAGGGCTTGGTATGAGAAGATGGACTCTTTCATGCTTTCCTCTCACTTCACACGCTGTCATTCTGATCACATAGTCTATATTCAACATCAGGAGGGTGATCTTTTGATTCTTGTGCTATATGTAGATGATCTCATCCTTACAGGTAGCTCATCCTCCATGATTTAGAGTGTTTAGAGAGCTTTGATGGAGCAGTTTGAGATGACAGATCTTGGTCTCTTGCACTTCTTTCTGGGTCTACAGGTTATTCAGTCTTCGGATGGGATTTCCATATTTCAGGAGAAGTATACTTTTGATATGCTTCAGCAATTTGGCATGCTTGATTGCAAGTCTTCCCCCACTCCATTTCAGTCAGGTGTTGTTTTGTCTTCCACTTGCTCTACTCCTTCAGTAGACCCCACTTTATACAGGCAGTTGGTTGGCAGTTTGTTGTACCTGACACATTCTTGTTCTGATCTTTCCTTTGGGGTTGGCCTTGTCTCTCAATTCTCCCATGATCCTCATGAGAGCCATTGGCAAGTAGCCAAACGTATTTTGAGGTACATTCGGGGCACCACACATTATGGCATTCACTACACTTCAGGATCCCCTCACATCATTGGCTTCATTGACACCGATTGGGCTGGTGATGTCAATGATCGGAAGTCTACTTCTGGCTTCATTTTTTGCCTTGGTTCTAGTCCTATTACATGGTCTTGCAAGAAGCAGTCTGCTATTGCATTATCATCTACAGAGGCTGAGTACCGTGCAGTAGTGTTAGCCAGTCAGGAGGTTTTATGGCTTCGGCAGTTGATGACAGAGTTTGGGTTTCCTCCAGATTGTCCCACTCTTCTTTGGTGTGACAATCAGAGTGCCATTCACATTTCTTGCAACCCAGTGGAGCATCAACGGACAAAGCACATTGAAATCCACATGCACTTCATCAGGTAGTTGATTCAGGATGGTTCACTCATCTTGGAGTATATTCCTACAGAGGAGCAGGTTGTAGACATCTTCACTAAACCTTTGGCATCTCCGCGCTATCTTCAGTTGTGCTCCATGCTTGGGGTGAAGGAAGTTGTCCTTGGGGGGTCTCAGTGAGGCCTTCCTTCCTTCATGTTTTCTTTTCAGCATGATTCTTTATCTCTTTTTGGAGAGGAGTTTTTTCCCACTGGGTTTTCTCCTTTACTCCGCTTTATAGAGATTTTCTTGTATTCGGGTACCTGATCAGGCCTTGTTGCCGGGACCCTCTTTTGCATTGTAGTTCCTTTTCTTTCTTATGCATTGTTTGTAGCTGCATTGTAGCTCATCTTAAGGGGGGGTGTTAGAGTAAAGTAATTAATTAACTTTACTCTCCTCTTAATATTTCTCTTTATGCATACATTAGTCATTTAATAATTAATATTTAATTATTAAATGCTCTCACCTTAGGGTTAGGTTTTCCTTTCAGTGTTGATCTCCTTTATAAGGATTGATCTCTTGTATTATTGTCATATTCTTGATTCATTTTTCTCTGATAATAAATCTTTTCACTTTGTCAGAGCCAAAACCCTTGTATTCGTTCTCTCTCTTTCTCTGTGACAGGTTTCTTTGGGTTCTATGGATTTGTATTTCTCAAATCCTACACTTACTCTCAGGATGAGTCAAGAGTTGGAAGCCAGAAGAACAGCTGAAGACACAATTATAGATAAGGAGCATGAGATTATTAAGCTAAACAGAGAGATTAGTACCTTGCATGCACATCTTCAAGAGGAAAAACAGGAAGTGAAAACTCATCTAGACATGGCTATGTCTCTTAAAGAGAGTCTTATGAAAAAGAATGAAGATCTTACTAAGGAGTTGGATGATGCTAATGAGATATTGGCTAAATACAACAAGAGAATTACTATGCTTGATGAGAAGATTCAATCACAAAGTAAGAACAAAGATACACATTGGTTGGGATACACAACCTTTGAACAAGGAGAACCATTAGGTACTAAGGACACCTTGCATGAAGACAAATCTACACCAATGAAGAAAAAGAAGAACACTGATAAGGGAACCTACAAACTAGTATGCTTTAACTATCACAAGGTAAGTCATACTGCTAATGTTTGTAAAAATAGATCCAATGTTGTTAATGGTAATAGACCAAATACATATGATGGATATAAGTCTAGTACTTTTAATGGTTATTTCTATAATTGTAACAAGTATGGGCATAGAGTTGTTGAGTGTAGGTCTAGAGTGAACGATAAAAGATCTTACATGGGTCAGAGGTCTAATGGTGAATGGAAGAGATCATACTATGATTGGAGAAACCCTACTGGCAGAGACCTTATGTGAACTGGGCTAGTCCTTATGAAATGGAGAATAGATGGAATGTGATTTGCAACATTTGTCATAACTATGCACATGTAGCTATGAATTGTAGAAGAATTGGTAGAGGCAATGTTGGACCTTGGAGAGCATCTGGAATGGCATGTTTTCATTGTCACAAACCAGGACACCTTGCAAAGTTTTGCAGAGCTAAAATGAATAAACCAGTTAATTAGTCTATTGATCGAAAAGGAAAGAAGAAAGTAGATATGGAGAAAACCGGGAATGAGATGAACAATATTTGGAAAAAGAAAAGTGAGGAGAGACCATCTAAGGACTCTAATTCTTCACCTAGCATGGAGAATCCTTCACCGGAAAACTAAGCTATGTATGAGGCTTAGGGGGAACATATTGTCAAATCCATTTCTGGATCCCCTGAATGGTATGTGGTAAGTTAAATCTGCATACTTTGATGCATAATATTGTTATGAAGTGATTTTATGATCAAACTAGTAAACTGAATGTGATATGTGTGTCGGTATCAAGTTTTAGAGTTGAACAATGAGTAGGGTATGTTCAACCGGTTTAGTAAAAGGAAAATAATAGTTATTAGTTAGTTTAATATTTTTTCACTTAATATTGTTGAGAGAACATCTGGAGAATGTCAAAAATATTGAAGAGCTTTTGACTGCTACTTTGATTAAAGTTGATAGCAGATTGTTGAGATTTATGAATCAGTGGAAGAGCATTCTCACTAGAAACCCTAGTTGTAAACAAATCTGATGATACCAATAGATCTAGTGAAGCAAATGATGATTAAAAACTTGTGATTATTGAACCGGAAGTGCAGAAAGATGTTGAGAAGAATAGTGTAGATGATGATGCTTAACTGACAGATAATGAAGATGAAGATGAAGGAGAAGACTATGGTGAAACCTTTGTACTGGTATCAAGACTTGAAGGTGTTAGAATTTTGCTTGCCGTTGCTATTTTTTTAAGTATTTAAGGTATATCAGATGGATGTTAAATCAACTTTTATGAATGGTATCTTGGAAGAAGAAGTATATAGAGAACAACCAAATGGGTTTGGATTGAAGCAAGCTCCCAGATCATGGTTTGAAAGATTACATGCACATCTGATCAAGATAGGATTCCAAAGAACTAGTGAAGATAATAACATATATTTGAAGACTGATGAAGGCAAAATATTAATTGCTGAAGTTTTTTTTGATGATATAATATTTGGGGGAAATGATGACATGTGTATGTCTTTTGCAGATGAAATGAAGAAAGAATTTGAGATGTCTCTTATCGGTGAGATAAAATTATTTATTGGTTTACAGATTCAACAACTGGAGAATGGAATATTTATCTATCAGACTAAGTATGTAAAAGAATTCTTGAAAAGTTTTGGCATGGAAGATTGTAAACCGGTTGGTACTCCGATGGTGACAGGTTGTAAATTGTCAAAACAAGATGATTCATGTCGTCTATGGATGAGAAAGAATGCAAGTCTATGATTGGAAAGTTGTATTATGTTGTTCACAATAGACTAGACATTGCACATACTATTGGATTGGTTGCAAGATTTCAGAACGATCCTAAGGAGATACACATGGTAGTGGTAAAAAGGATATTCAGGTATTTGAAAGGAACAATTGGTTATGGTTTGTGGTATCCTTACAATGATAATTTTTCTTTAAAAGTTTTCACATATGCAAACTAGGATGGAAATGTTGATGACTGGAAAAGCACAACTGGTGGAGCTTTCTTTTTAGGAGAAAGATTGGTGTCTTGGATAAGAAAGAAACAATCTTGTATTTCACAATCTACAACTAAAGTAGAATATGTGGCAGCATCAATGAATTGTACTCAGGGTATATGGATGAGACATTTTTTGGAAGGTTTTAAGGAAGAAATGTCTGAACCGTTGATTATTCATTGTGATAACACTAGTGCTATTAATATTTCAAAAAATCATGTATTACATGCAAGAACAAAGCACATTGAATTGAAGTATCACTTTCTAAGGGTAAGAGTACAAGAGAGGAGAGTAAAAATAGAGTATGTGTCTAGCAAAGAGAAGTTAGAAGATATACTCACTAAACCTTTGCCTAAGACAACCTTTGAATATCTTAGAGGTAGATTAGGGGTTGTACCCCTGAGAAATATCAACTAAGATTCTAGTGATGCATCAATCTGATGAATTCATTGAATATATTTCAGTTTTTGATTGATGTGAAGTGGGCTACTCCTCAAGGGGAGTAGCTACGATGAGAAAAACAAAGATGGTAGCAACACAGATGAAGAAAACAGAGGTATTTGCACCTTTGGCATTGTTGTGAAAGGAGGAGAAGAACTAGTTGAGAAGAAGAAGAAATAGATAACCGATAGAAGAAATACAAAAAAGATGTTGAGAAGAAGAGAAAGTATAGAACAAATCAGTCCAGTTCAACATGATGAGGTTTTTCAGTGCTTCCATCAATGCCAAAGGGGGAGAATGTTGGCATATTGACATAGCTAATAATGCGACTGGATATTGGCATAACTATTGATGATATTCATGAACTGGTATAAGGACTATTGGTGATGATATAGTTGAGATGTTGTTTGATGAGTTGATGATCAGTTTGTGTTGTCATTGATGGCAAGTATGGTTACATTGTTTTATCATGGTATTTAAGTAGTTTATGATTGACCAGAAAGCTATGGAATGGATTTGACAGTTAACTGGCAAATAGGACTTTAACCAATAAATGTAAAACTGCGTTATGCTTAAGTAATTAGATCTAAAGATTGTTGAGGAATTTGGTGTCATGGTTTGGAATATGTGTTTGTAACATTGTAATGATATTATGATTGTAACCACATCATGTTTTGGCTACCGGAAGTCTTTTTTGTGATTGAGTGGTTTATTTTATGTAAGGTGTTAGTAGGGTTTAAGAATCGGTATTCAAATCTTATAACGGGTAATGATTTTGAGTTTGATGGTCTATTACATTATGTTTGTAAAATGGTGATGGCATGGCTGAATCCACGTGAAGTATTAAAATGTTGTTTTAGCACAATTACAAATGGAATCTCTTGGGAAATAACAAAGAACATAGAAGAATGTTTTAAGGGCTTGATTGCTTATCAGATCAAAGTGTAGTGATGATTTATGATCATTCAATGACTATAATTGATTTATAATTTATTGTAATGATCCATATGATGATCTGTAATAATTTGTAAAGATATGTGATTATCTATGATGTAAATCTTAGTATGACATTAGGGTTTTGTAACCAACTAATTTGCAAATTCTATTTAGGGTAAGTCTGTGATGATTTACTGTGTCGGTGATCAAAACAAAAGTGTGTGACCAAACCAATGTATGTGTGTCTGCAAGAGAGAATCAAATTGGAGTAGAAAAGGATATGTACAAGCAAGTAGAGAGTGCTATTTTTAGATCATACATTTTCTATTCCCTACCAATTGGAGTAGACTCAAAATCCCTTAATAGAGTAGGTCTTGACAGGCCTGATTTTATAAATCCCTTCATTGGGTGACTCATTAGCTTGGGTTCTAAATCATTTCAAAAGGTTACTCCTAATAGAGTAAATCTCCTAACAAGGCTGAGGTAAATACCTTAACCGGGGACTCCTAATAGGGTCTACTCCTAACCGGGCTAGGCTCCTAACAGGGTGCATTCCAAAAGAGTGCAAAAAACTTGTGGCTACCAATTCCCACCATAGTTTTTCCCATTTTTTTTTCCACATGAAAATATTGGTGTTCATGTGTTGATTGATTTCTTATGTGTTGAGTTGATATCTTTCTATAACATGCATGTTGATGAACACTTAAATGAGTAGTTTGATAAATTTTATTAGTAGGTTGATATTAGTGGCTATCGGTACTAGTTATGATCTATTTTGGTGAAGAATTGATCATTTTGGTTTAAGATTTCAGTTTGTTGTTAATATTGATTCATCCCCCCTCTCAGTATTAATCGAATCTTGTAAATAATAGTTGGATGTGCTCTTTTGATTATCTCTCTACCATTGGGTTTCTTTCCCTCTTCTCCTACAGAGGTGGAGATTATGGTGAAGCTTGTTGGCATAGAGTGTTTCTGGTTCTGGCATCTCTTTTTGTTCAAGGTTTTGGGAGACTTTTCAAAACCCTTCCTTCTAGCTAAGCATCATGAGATTATTTGTTGGTTGTTGCACTATGTCTCTCTATGGATGGTCTCTTTCCTTCTATCTCCTATTGAGGTGGTGTTAGAATAACCAGTGGACAATTGAGAAGGGGGGTGAATCAGTTGTCAACAGATTATATTAATCAAACCACTTTATAACCTGTAACAGGAGCACATAAACCTGAATACAGGAATACTAGAAATAGATATCGGTAAGCAATAAAACTTAAGAATGAAACAAATAATTAACACAATTCAACCATACCACATAACACCATGATTTGTACGTGGAAAATCTAGTAAAGGTGAAAACCATGGTGGGAAGCCTACCCACAGTCAGATAATACTTCTGCAGAAAGTATGTGATATAATGAGGGGCGTGCACATGCAGGAAGGCACACTATTGAGAGCATACTGCTCATTACAAAGGAGTCACACATATTATAGAGAGGTTATAACCACCTCGATATAATTGGAGAATAATCCAAAAGAATGAACTGCCAGAGATAGCATCTACCATGCTTGATTACAGTCCCAGTTAAGCTCAATACCGAAGGCCTTTGACCTCTTACATAAACCCAATTTGATCTTCAATGATTAACCAAATCTCCTGCCTGAATGATATTACATTATTCGCACATTACATTCCTTTTCCACGATCTACAATGAGATCGTACATTAATTTATACAAACCCTAAGGCCTAAACCAATTAGGTCAGCCACCTAAAAGATATTACAATAAGATCATTACATATATCCACATTACAATGATATTCCATGTCGGCTTTAGTCTTAAACAAGAATAACCAATTCATAAATCATTGTGGTAATGTGTAGAGAACACATTACATGATACCGGTCCATAACCTAGATAGGTATGAGACCTAATCTAGGTCCACCATGCCAAAGCGATGTCTCCATTCAGTCGAGGTATGAATAAAGATCATCTTCAGCATCCTAAATTCCATCTAGAAGTCGCACCAACACCACTTGTGCATCTTGTCAAAGATTCTCAGTAAATGCTTTGTCAGTAAAACCTTAAACCCTTACTAATATAGGCTTACTAGAGTGTATGATAGCATCTGATCACCAAGTTGATACCAACTGACCAAAATATTTTTCATTGATCCAAACATGTCGGTAGTGTCTAATAGATAGTCCCTTCTACCAGTAACACTAGATCTTATGTCGGTAACTGAAACTTGATTGTCGGTAGCCAATCATAATAGCTAGTGTTGACATTAATGAAAAAACATCAATGCAACACATAATCAATTCCTTCATATTTCCAACAATCTTCCCCTTTGGGATTGATAGAAACACTAGATGTGAAAAAGAAAACATCTAAGTGCCAAGAAATGCCAAACATTTCTCATAGAAGATATAACAATGAAAAACTAAAAAATCCCAACAACTCCTCCTGAGGAGTGTAGTCCAGTCTAAATCTCTCTCCCATATAAAAAATTATTTTTCACATCATGTATATCTCCCCCTTTGATATCAATGCCAAAGATATGACATAGATATCAAAATCCTCTAAATCTCAAAGTTGACTACTCCCCCTAAGTAGCATGACCACTACACAAATCCGGAGCGAAGGATAAAGTTGATAATGTATATTGGACTGATGCACTGCTCCATCAGTTAAGTTTCTGATGGAGGCGTATATATCCCTAACCTGTCTCTCAAATACTCAAATGATTCCTTAGACAACCGATTAGTGAATATATCTACACATAAAATAATTTGACTTCCTTTTCTTCCACCTTGTCCTTGAGAAAGTTATATTTTATTGATATGTGCTTAGTCTTAGAGTGAAATACTGGATTCTTAGACATGTCAATAGCTCCAGATTTATCACAATAGATAACTACCGATTCACTACAGTTTACCTTGATATAATTCAACATTTGCTTCATCCACAAGACTTGTGTACAATTATTTGTTGTTGCAACATATTCAGCTTCTACTATAGATAAAGAAATGCATGACTATTTTTTGTTGATCCATGAAACTAATTTCTTTCCAAGAAAGAAATCTCCACCAGAAGTTCTCTTTCTGTTATCAGTATCTCCTGCCCAATTTGAATCTGTATATGCACATAAAGTGAAGTTATCATCTCTAGAATACCATAAGCCATATTTTGTTGTTATTTGCAAATATCAAAATATCCTCTTTACTGCACATTAATGATTTTCTATAGGATTACTTTGATATCTTGAAATAATACTTACTACATTCATAATGGTTGGTCTAGTCTAAGTTAGATATAGAAAGCCACCAATCATAGACCTATACCTTGTTGAATTTACCGGTGCAGATGTGTCTTTGATAGATAATTTCTCACTTCTCACCATAGGAGTACTTACCAGCTTGAAATTATCCATACCAAACTTCTTCAACAATTCTATTAGATAATTTGTTTGACAGATAAAAATGGCTTTGTCAATTTGAGTAATCTGCAAACCTAAGAAAAATCTCATTTCACCAATCATGGACATTTCAAATTCATCCTTCATATTATTAGAGAATTCCATACACAATTTGTCTTCACCTCCAAAAATGATATCATCAACAAATACTTCAATAATCAAAATATCATCATCAGTGATCTTGTAATATAAATTACTATCAACACTGCCCTTAGTAAAAACAAGCTTCAAAAGATATTTATCCAACCTTGCATACCAAGCTCTAGGAGCCTATTTCAATCCATATAATGTTTTCCTTAACCTGCAAACCATATCTTTGTAATCTTACAATGAAAATCCATCAGGTTGCTCAATGTATACTTCTTCCTCAAGTTCACCATTCAAAAATGCACATTTAACATCCATTTGATAGACCTTATAGTTCTTATATGTTTCATAGGCAAGAAATAGTCTAACAACTTCAATTCTAGCTACAGGTGCAAATGTCTCACCATAATCAATTCCTTCCATTTGAGAATATCCTTTAGAAACCAGTCTAGCCTTGTTCCTTATAACTTGACTATCCTCATTTAGTTTATTTCTAAAAACCCATTTAGTTCCAATAACATTCTTATTTTTAGGCCAGGGAACTAAAGTCCAAGTGTTATTCTTTTCTATCTGATCTTATTCATCTTCCATAGCCTTTAACCAATATTTATCTTTGCTAGCCTCAATAACAAATGTCGGTTCAACTTGAGAAATAAGACACACCTCTTCATTTGTCAGTCTCCTTGTAATAACTCCCTTGTGTCTATCTCTAATGATTTGATCTTTAGAATGATTTAATCTTACATACCTTGGTGTCTTCTGTACTTCAGGTTCTCTGATCTTATCATCAGTCATAGTTTAATTTTTTGATTATGTTGGTGTAACTGTTTCAGTGTCTTGTATCGGTTGAGGCATTTCCAGTTCAGTTATGATCATTTCCACTATCGGTTCTCTGTCATATGATATGGATTGATCTTTGTATTTCTCATCCACTTTCACATTTGTGCTCTCCACAATTTTCTAAAATCTTTTGTTATAACATCTATATGATTTTCTCTTAATTGAATATCCAAGAAATATCCCTTCATCACATCTAGGATCAAACTTGCCAATTGAATCATCCCTTTTGATATAACAAATACTTCCAAAAATTCTAAAATATTTAAGAGTAGGTGTATGTCCAAACCATAATTCATAAGGAGTCTTACCGGTTTCACCTTTGATATGAACTTTGTTGAATGTGTAGACTGTTGTACTTATTGCTTCTCTCCAATAGATATGAGACAATTTGGCTTCCATCAACATAGTTCTTGCTGCATCCAAAATGGTTCTATTCTTCCTTTCCACTACTCCATTTTGCTAAGGAGTCTCGGGTGCAAATAATTATCTCCTAATTCCATTTGTCTCATAATAACTATTAAATTCATGAGAAGTGAACTCTCCACCTTGATCTAATCTTAGACATTTGGTTTTTAATCTAGTTTCCATTTCAACCATCACTTTAAAGATCTTGAATTTCTCAAAAGATTCAAACTTCTAGGATAATCATCAATTATTAGCATGAAGTATCTACCACCTTGAAATATCCTGGTCTTTGTTGGACCACATAAGTCAGTATGAATCAAATCAGGCACACCATTAGATTTATCATGTATTCTATTAAAAGAAGTTCTAACTTGCTTTCCCAATTGACATTGCTTACATACTAGATTATGAGGATTTATAATCTTAGGTATATCTCTAACTACCTTTGTTGAGTTGATCTTAACAATACAATTAAAATTAACCTGACACAACCTCTTATGCCATAACCAACTCATCAATATGAGAAATCAAACATGTCTTATTACCAATGCTCAAGTGAAAGATATTACCTCTAGTCTGAATACCAGTTGCAATCTTCAAACCAGTTATGTTAATAATTTTGCATTTTTTATCTTTGAACTGAAGTTGGAATCCCTTGTTCAGCAATTGACCAACACTTAAAATATTATGATTTAAACCTTCTACATAATAGATATTATCAGTATATGCTTGCCATCCAGAGAAATAATACCTCTACCTTTGATCATACATGCTATGTCATCTCCGAATTTGACTTAACCGCCATTGAATTCTTGTAGGGACATAAAAAAAATTTATCTCCTGTCATATGATGTGATCATCCACTATCAATTACCCATTCATTATTGTCTTCAACTTTTGATGAATAATTATGAATCACTTAGTACCAAACCGGTACCGAGAGGGGGGGGGTGAATCAGTACAGATAAAAACTTTCTTAGAACCAGTTTGACTGCTGGTAAATAGTAACACCGGTTTAAATCCAGGCACTACTGGTACCACACAGTGAGAGTATGAAAGACATAAACCGGTAAACACTTAGATCTCTACACAATCTAAGATATCATTTCCACTTCACCCGTATACATAAACAAGTAATATATCATCAGAAATATAATGATTGCCGGTTCAATGTGCCTTACCACTTGACAAAAAATATTAAAGCATCACATGAAAAGCATCACACATGACACACAGATTTTTCACGTGGAAGGCCAACTGGAAAAAAACCACGATGGGGATGAATACCCACAAGCTGTTCTTTGAACTCTTTTGAATTCCGCTCTGTTAGGAGCCTAGTCCAGTTAAAGACTTTTACAATAGGTTCTGCTAGGAACCAATCCTGCTAGGGATCACTCGGTTAAGGGATGGCTAAATACCTGGTTAAAGGTTAGAACCCTGTTAAAGGTTACCTCGCAAGAGGATTTGAAGAACTCATTGAATCGAGTCACCCTATTAAAGGATTTACACAAAAGCCTGTTAAAGCTACCCAGTTAAGGGATTTTCCAACTGCTGAAATGGTTAGAAGTCAACAGGTAATACACTGATCTGATAACAACACTTAATGCCAAGGCAGATCCACTTTAGCTCCTTTTCTTTTGCAATCACACTCTGCAGGTATCAATACACTTCTCCAGTCTAGCAAGAATCAAGTATCTCTTCACTTGGATATACACATAGCATTTGCCAACAACAAAAAAATGAAAAACAACATCGACCTTATAGGAAACAGATAGGTTGGTAGCATAAACCTTAAACCCTTAACATTTAGGTTTAACAATTCAATCGGTTCAATCCTGACCGTTAATCATACTGCATTGAATATAATAGTCTTGAACATATCTCGAGACATTCTCCAATGTTCATTATTTGCCGCTTCAGGAATTAGATAACCCATCATGCACTCTCCACTATTTACAGAGACTTTGCACATTCTCGAGGTAGATAGGATCAATCTTCACGGAAGATCCTCAAGGAAATCTTTCATGCACACAAGGCCGACATGGCAACACTATCTAGTCTTCATTACAATGCTAACTCATAACAAGATGTCATTAGTTGAATCACACAGGCTTGGAATGCATCAACCGGTAGTTATGATAAATGAAACCCCGATAGAAAACTTCCCATATACCGGTTCACATTATCATACTGGTTCTCACATATACCAATTCACAATATCATACCGGTTCCCTTGCTAGTTTGCTTACTTCAATATATTGACATCAATGACAACATAAAATATCATCATGTCATCAAATTCTAGACATATGCCAACAATCTCCCCCTTTGGCATTGATGGCAATATACAAATATATCTCTCTGCTTCACATCTTCTCCCCCTTTGACAACAATTCCAAAGTGAGGGCACAAACAACTATGTTCCACTATGCTGCTCCCCCTAAGGAGTAGCATCCTTCAACACACCAATCTCGAAAAAATATTTATCAATGCAATACCTAACTGATGTGGAGCACACACCTTTAGTTCACCTCTTGAAGGGGAATCACCCCTAATTCACCTCCTAAATAGGTAAATGCAGCCTTCAATAGAGGCTTGGTGAATATGTCTGCTAACTGCTCCTTACTGGAAACATGGTCCAATACAACCTCTTTGTTTTGAACCTTCTCCCTCAAGAAATGATACTTGAGCTCGAAGTGCTTGGTTCTAGCATGTAAAACTAGATTCTTGGAAATGTTAATTGTACTTGTGTTGTCAAAAAATATGCTTACCGGTTCAAATACAGGAACTTTGAAGCCACTTAATACATGCTTCATCCAAATTATCTAGTTGCAGTTCATAAATGCTGCAACATATTCCACTTCTATTGTAGACTGAGAGATACAACTCTGCTTCTTACTCATCCATGAGACCAGTCTACCACCAAGAAAGAATGCACCACCGGTTGTGATTTTCCGTTCATCCACATTATCAGCCCAATCAGCATTTGTAAACACTTTCAGGTTGAAATCATTATTGTATGGATACCATAATCCATAGTCAATAGTCCCCTTCAGATATGTAAGAATCCACTTGACTGCTACCAAGTGGGATTCTCTTGGACTTTTCTGGAACCATGCAATAATTCCTACTACATGTGCAATGTTCAGTCTGCTATGTACTACATAGTGCAACTTACCAATCATTGATTGGTATTCCTTCTCATTCACCAATGTTGAGTCATCCTCTTTTGATAGTTTACAACCAGTCACCATCGGTGTACCAACTAGTTTGCTGTCTTCCATGCCAAAGGTCTTCAACACCTCTTTGACATACTTGGACTGAGTGATAAAGATACCATCTTTCATTTGTTGAATTTATAGTCCAATGAAGAACTTAATCTCCCCTATAAGTGACATCTCAAATTCCTTCTTCATCTCATGTGCAAAGTCATGACTCTTTTTGTCATCTCCACCAAAAATTATGTCATCAACAAGTACCTCACAGATCAAAATCTGATCTCCTTCTGACCTCAGATAGATATTGCTATCTTCACTTGTTCTTTCAAATCCAATCTTCACAAGATGGGAGTGTAAGCATTCATACCATGCTCTAGGTGCCTGCTTCAATCCATACAGGGCTTTATGTAGCCTACACACCATGTCGTTGTCTTCTGATAGGGCAAACCCATCTAGTTGCTCTATATACACCTCCTCTTCAAGTATTCCATTCAGAAATGCAGATTTTACATCCATTTGATATACTTTGAATCCCTTGACCGCTGCATAAGCAAGAAGCATATGAACTCCTTCCAATCTAGCTACTGGAGCAAAGGTTTCTCCATAGTCTTCTCCTTCTTCTTGAGCATATCCCTTACACACCAGTCTAGCTTTGTTTCTTGCCACTATGCTATCTTCATTCAGCTTATTTCTAAAAACCCATTTGGTGCTAATGACATTTTTATGCTCAGGTCTGGGTACCAAAGACCATGTACCATTCTTTTCTATCTGGTCAAGTTCCTCTTCCATTGCCTTGATCCAGTCTTCATCATTATGTACCTCTTTAAATTTTTTAGGCTCAAATTCAGAGATCATGCAAGAATTTTCTCTGACCTTTCTTCTTGTAAGAATTCATGCATCCTTGTCTCCTATGATCTACCTTGGATCATGATTCAACTTTACATACCTAGGAATGATCTTAGCTGTTTCCTCTTGCTTTTCTTCTTCATCCTCATCTTCATCAGCATCAGCATCTACTAAGGGTAGTGTTGATAGTAATTTATATTATAAAATCACTAATGATGATATGCTGATTATTGAAGTATTTGTTGATGACATTATTTTTGGAGGTGAAGATATGTTATGCATGGAATTTTCTAAGAATATGGAGAAAGAATTTGAAATGTCTATGGTTGGAGAGATGAAATTTTTCTTAGGTTTGCAGATTACTCAGACTGATAAAGGTATTTTCATCTATCAAACTAAGTATGCTAAGGAATTGTTGAAGAAATTTGGTATGGGAGAATTTAAACCATTAAGTACTCCTATGGTTACAAGTGAGAAATTGACAAGAAAAGATGTTTCTGCACCGGTAAATCCTACAAGATACAAATCTATGATTGGAGGTCTGCTTTATTTGACTAGGACTAGTCCTGACATAATGAATGTTGTTTGTAATGTGTCAAGATTTCAAAGTGATCCTAGAGAAAATCATGAGTATGCGTTGAAAATGATTTTTAGATACTTGCAAGGTACATCAGAATATGGTTTGTGGTACCCTTTGTTAGATAGTTAAAATAACTAGAAGAAAACTGAGAAGGGGGGGGGGGGTGAATCAGTTGTCACATACCAAAACCATTAGCAATTAAAACATTAATACTAAAACCCAAAACATTAATACCAGAATAGCAGTTAAACAAATTAAGAATAAACAACAATCACAAAATTAATATCATCCACATGACACCAAGATTTATAAGTGGAAAACCTGATAAAGGAAAAAACCATGATGGGAAGCCTACTCATAGTCAGATAATACTTCTGCAGTAAGTATGTGAATTAGATTTGAGGGTCTTGCACTTGTAGGAAGGCCAACAACCTAGAGCGCACTGCTCATCACAAAAGGAGTCTCACTGACTACATAGAAATTTAGACTACGATCTGTAAAAGTGTTGAACTGCAAAAGACAACATCTCCTATGCCTAAGTACAGTTTCAGTTAAGCTCAATACCAAAGGAATAAATCCTCTACAGAAACCCAATTTGATCTCCAATGATCGACCAAATCTTCTACCTAAATGATATTACACTATTTGCACATTACATATCTATTTCACATTCCTATGACTAAACATGATGATCTACAATGAGATCTTATATTATATATACAAACCCTTGACCATAAACAATTAGGTCGGCCACAAGACAACAAACCAATTACATAATTACAAACCATGTTGGCCTTAGACCAAACAAATAATATCCAACACATAAGACATCCCAGAAACACATCGAGAGGTCCAGTCCACACGTTTCAATAAATCCGGTCCATAACCTAGATCAACCAAGACCTAATATAGGTCCACACGCTAAAGCAATGATCTCCATCTACCAAGTCTCGAACATGATCACTATTAGCATCTTGAAACTCCACTAGAAGTTGCACCAACACCACTTATGCAATTCATCAAAAGCTCTACCGGTGAAACCCTTGCCGGAACCAAAAACCAGGCTTCTAAGCAAACTGGATAGCATCTGATCACCAGACCAAAACCAACTTACTGAATATGAACATTACTATCATGAACAAGCCAATTACATAACCAAATCATACCGGAGCCTACTAGATCATGTCGGATCCAAACCAACTAGAAACTACTCAACCTACTGGGACTGAAAGGGTGCCGACAAAGCATCCAAGTAGCTAGCATTGGCATCAATGACAAAACATCAATGCAACACATAATCAATTCCTCCAACTGCCCAACAACCTTAATATTGTTAATTATCAAAATAAAATAGTGAATCTATAACTTCTTTTTTAATTCATAAATAGAAGTATTGTTTCTATAACTAGAATGAGCTTCCTTGACAATAGTTAAGAGTTTCCTACCATATTTTCAATGCATCCAATATTATTACTTAATACCAAGCTTATTAATTCAACTAGTTACATAGTTGCCTTCCATAAAAGTATGCCCTATTTGTATTTGGGTGAAATTATATAAAGTAGATTTGTTGCTTTCAGTCACACTTCTTATCTTCCAAGGAGGAACTTTACAGTTATATAAAATGTCAATTTTGAATTTGGAATACCCTTCATTTTCTACTTTTTGATATCTATTTCCTTTGATTATGGATGGGGAGGTTAACCAAAGAGAGCTGCTACCTTGTTTAAGGGCAGTCAGATGTTGTCCTAGTTGGCTTCATGCTTTGTTCATGTTGTCTTCTAATCAATTTAGACACCTAAGCTCTCTAGGAGTGCTCCCAATCCAGATGTGGTCATTGATTGCTCAAGCATGGTTGAGATAGTGAATCTATAACTTCTTTTTTAATTCATAAATAGAAGTATTGTTTCTATAACTAGAATGAGCTTCCTTGACAATAGTTAAGAGTTTCCTACCATATTTCCAATGCATCCAATATTATTACTTAATACCAAGCTTATTAATTTAATTAGTTACATAGTTGCCTTCCATAAAAGTATGCCCTATTTGTATTTGGGTGAAATTATATAAAGTAGATTTGTTTCTTTCAGTCACACTTCTTATCTTCCAAGGAGGAACTTCACAATTATATAAAATGTCAATTTTGAATTTGGAATACCCTTCATTTTCTACTTCTTGATATCTATTTCCTTTGATTATGGATGGGGAGGTTAACCAAAGAGAGCTGCTACCTTGTTTAAGGGCAGTCAGATGTTGTCCTAGTTGGCTTCATGCTTTGTTCATGTTGTCTTCTAATCAATTTAGACACCTAAGCTCTCTAGGAGTGCTCCCAATCCAGATGTGGTCATTGATTGCTCAAGCATGGTTGAGATAGTGAATCTATAACTTCTTTTCTAATTCATAAATAGAAGTATTGTTTCTATAACTAGAATGAACTTCCTTGAGAATAGTTAAGAGTTTCCTACCATATTTCCAATGCATCCAATATTATTAATTAATACCAAGCTTATTAATTTAATTAGTTACATAGTTGCCTTCCATAAAAGTATGCCCTATTTGTATTTGGGTGAAATTATATAAAGTAGATTTGTTGCTTTCAGTCACACTTCTTATCTTCCAAGGAGGAACTTCACAATTATATAAAATGTCAATTTTGAATTTGGAATACCCTTCATTTTCTACTTCTTGATATCTATTTCCTTTGATTACTGATGGGGAGGTTAATCAAAGAGAGTTGATACCTTGTTTAAGGGTAGTTAGGTGTTGTCCTAGTTGGCTTCATGCTTTGTTCATGTTGTCTTCTAATCAATTTAGACACCTAAGCTCTCTAGGAGTGCCCCCAATCCAGATGTGCTCACTGATTGCTCAAGCATGGTTGAGATTCACCAGGGTAAATCCAACCTTACAATCTAAACCTCCTAACAAGTGCTTACAAAGGTTGTAGCAGGTGTTTGTGTTATTTTACAAAGTCAATCAATTGGTTTTGAGTGAGGGTTTCATTTTTTTCCCCATCACTCCTTCCTTTTCCTACTTTCTAGGCCTGGTAGCCCTAGAGCCCCAATTAGCCCTACCTAACCGGTTTTTTGTGGATTTTCTTCCAACTTCTCCAAAAAACCACACAAAATCTTTGTTGATCAGAATACCCTTTTGGAAGTACTTTCCAACTTCTAAATTTAGGAATCTCAGTCTGACCGTATAGGTATGAAAACTGAGAAACTCTTGTTTTAGGTGGTTTTAGGCTTGTTTTGGTATTTTTCCAAGGGTTAGGTGTCTTCCTTGATCTTCCACACCTTCAAATTCATACATATATTCTTACACACATCACTTTTTTATCCCAAACACTTTGCAACTCCAACCCTTCTCATTCCCGCAAACACTTGCTAATCTCATTCAGTTCCTAATCAAACTATGACTGAGCTCGCCTAGGATATGATGCTCATTGGCCTTTCAATGATCTCCAAAGGAAAATAAGAGAGATATAAACTGTAAAAAGGTTCCATGGCTTGATTCCCAAGGGTTATTGAGAATAAATCAAAGGACTTCAAGCTGGAACCATGTTTGGGCCTCTCAAACCCTTACTCAGGCTCAGAGCTTACAAAATTGGAAACTCAATTCAAACCTTCAAATAAAATAATAAAATTTCTTCCTGAGCACTAAAAGAACATGTACAAAACAAAAATTAGGGTACAACAATGCAATCAATCCATTAAGTATGAATTGTTGCTCTAATTCTTGACAAAATGCAATGTAAAACTTCAAAAATGGTCTCAAAATGTATTCCAATCTAATTGAGGCATTAAAACACCTCATTAAATTGATTCTCCAAGGTTTTATATTCCATTTTTGTCCTAAATAACTCTTCATTGGTTCCCTAACCATCCCTTTGCACAAAAATGCAAAAAGTTGCTCAACGTTGCAAAAAGTTGTCAAGCAACTTTGACAATTTTTGCCAAAAAGTGCATTTTTGCAATGCATGCTTAATTTTCTCCTCCAAACCATCTAAGATGACTAAAAACTATTAAATTTACATGTCCCAATGCCAAAAAAATTCTATTCAAGGCATTTTTCATCAAAATGCAAGATTTTGCCATTTCAGGCTTACAAGGGCTTACAAGCCAAAATTGAGAAAATGCATTGTCCTAGGGACATTAAACCTAAAAAGCACTAAAAAAAATAAAAGAGACCTAAAAGAATACTCTTATTTACCACTCCAAACAAAACTATGAACAAACACACCAAAATGTAGAAACTGGACTCAAAACTAGGTGCTCTTGTACCATACTCCCCCAAAGAAAAGAAGTCAAGCGACTCCTTGAGGCAACAAAGAAAATGGAACTCCATGCTTAGAGAATTTTTCCTCAGGTATCCATGTAGCCTCTAATGTTGGAAGGTGTTTCCATTTGACCAAGTGCTCCATGTAGGTGGTATGCCTTATTTTCTTCAAAATTCTTGAATCTAACACCTTCTCAGCTTGTGGAATGGGTGCAACTGGTAAGGGTAGGTATGAGAGTGCTTGAGAGACTTCTAAAACTCTACTATATTATGCTAGAAGTGTTCCCTTATACTACACCAGATCTGCTACATTGAAGGTTTGTGATAAAGCCATATCATCGGGTAAGTATACCTTGTATGCATTGTTGCCATACTCGACCAAAACTTTTCAAGGACCTACTCTCCTCATCTCAAGCTTACTAGGGACACCTTTCTGAAGTATTTTCTTGTTCAAATGAACCATCACAACATCACCAACAATAAATTGGATATCTTTCCTTTTCTCATCCACAGGTTGTCTTTGATCTTTTGAGTAGTGTCCAATAGGGCTGTCCTAACCTACTCATGAACCTCTTGCATTGATTGGACCA
Source organism: Cryptomeria japonica (assembly GCF_030272615.1). Taxonomy (NCBI): domain Eukaryota; kingdom Viridiplantae; phylum Streptophyta; class Pinopsida; order Cupressales; family Cupressaceae; genus Cryptomeria; species Cryptomeria japonica. Next base: position 232,997,081 of record NC_081406.1, read on the forward strand.
TGTCCAAGGCATGTCCACTCTGGTGTCCCATCTTTCCCACATCTCTGAGCTCCAAAAATCCTCTTGGATGAATACCATACACCACCTCAAAAGGACTTTTACCAGTGGACCTATTCACACTATCATTGTAAGCAAACTCAGCTTGATGGATGATTTGATCCCAAGCTTGACCATACTCTTTTGTAAGGCATCTAAGTATATTCCCAAGTGTTCTATTGACCACCTCATTTTGACCATCTGTTTAGGAGTGATAGGCTGAGCTGAAAGACAAATTAGTACCTAATCTTTGCCACAAAGTCTTCCAAAAATGACCAATAAACTTTGCATCCCTATCTGACACAATGCTGATAGGTAAACCATGAATCCTAATAACTTCTTTGAAAAATAGGTGAGCAATATGGCTAGCATCATGAGTGACCTTTCATGGAATAAAATGTGACATCTTACTAAACCTATCTACCACAACATAGATGCTATCAGAACCTGATTTGGTTTTGGGCAAACCAACGACAAAGTCCCTACTTACACACTCCCATGGCCAGTTGGGAATAGGTATGGGCTGATAAAGACCAGCATTGGAAGATGTACCCTTAGCTATTTTAAAAACCACACATTGCTCCACATATCTTCTGATAACTCTTTGCAACTTAGGCCAAAAGTAGAATCTTTGGACAAGTTCCAAAGTCTTGTTCAAACCAAAATGTCCACTCAAGCATCCATTATGCTTCTTTTGCATCAAGGTTTCCCTCATAGACCCTCTAGGAACACATAGCTTCCCTCCTTTGAATAAAACACCATCTTGCAAGGTGTAATATGCATACTCCCTGTGGAAATGGTTTCCAAACCCTTTGCAAACCTTGTAGGCAACAACAAAATCTTCATCTTCTTCATACAAATTCTTGAAGCTATCGACTCTAATGCTTTTGAGCTATACTTCTGGCACTACTAGTAACCTCCTACTCAATGCATCAACTACCTTATTACATTGTCCTTTCTTGTGCTTGATGGTAAAGGTATATGACTATAAATACTCTACCCATTTAATATGCCTATGGTTTAACTTTTCTTGTAAATTAAGAAAACTAAGAGCTTGATTATCAGTGTAAACCACAAATTCCTTAGGTAGCAAATAATGCCTCCAATTCCTAAGTGATTGGACAAGTGCATATAATTCCAAATCATAAGAGGAACACTTTTTCTTTGCATCATTGAGTTTCTCATAGAAGAAGGCAACTGGTCTATTGTCTTGACTCAAAACTGCTCCAACTACTATGTTGCTTGTAGCACATTCAATTGTGAAGAGTTTGTCAAAACTTGGTAGGATAAGTGCTGGTTGAGTAGCCACCTTTTTCTTTAAGATTTAAAAACCTCTTTGGGCTTCCATTTTCCATACAAACTTGGTTCTTACACCTCCCTTGATTGTCTCAAGCATGGGTGCACATATTTCACTGAACCCTCTGATGAACTTTCTATAAAATTGAGCCAAGCCATGGAAACTTCTCACTTCACTTGCTATCCTAGGTGTAGGCCGACTGATTATGGCTTCCACCTTAGAGGTATCCATCTTCAAATCACCTCTTGAGACTACAAACCCAAGATATGCCAATTCCTATTTCATAAACTCACATTTCTCCAAATTGATGGTTAGTTGTTCATCACAAAGTTTACTCAAGACAATTTCTATATGCTTAAGATGCTCATCTTTAAACTTGCTAAAAATTAAGATGTCATCTAAGTAAACTACAACAAATTTACCAATGTAGTCCTTGAGTACTTCATTCATGAGTCTCATGAATCTGCTAGGGGCATTTGTGAACCCAAATGGCATAACAAGCCATTCATAAAGTCCTTCAATAATCTTGAAGGTTGTCTTCCATTCATCACCCTCCTTTATTCTAATTTGGTGGTAACCACTCTTAAGATCTATCTTAGTGAAGTATTCAGCACCTCCCAAACAATCCATCAAGTCTTCAATCCTTGGGATGGGAAACCTATATTTGATAGTAATCTGGTTTATGGCTCTAGAGTCGGTGCAAAGTCTCCAAGTACCTCCCTTCTTTGGATCCAAAATGGTGGGTACTGCACATGGGCTGATGCTCTTCCTGATTAGACCATTATAAAAGAGTTCTTGTATTTGCTTGGCTATCTCCTTGTTTTGATTTGGTGTTATCTTATAATCTTCCTTATTGGATAAATAAGCTCTGGGTATAAATTCTATTTGATGACTTTTGGCATGTTGAGGAGGCAATGTAGCTAGTGTTCCATCACTAATGATGTCTTCAAACTGATTTAGAACCTATTACACTTCTTTAGAAATTCTCTCCTTCTTCTCCTTGTTTTCCTCTTTAGGATTCACAACAATGGCAAACCCCACTCCTTCTCCCTCCTTGAGTGTGTTGATGAACTCTTTCTCACCAACCAACAATAGATTAGGACCTTTGGATCTGCTCTCTACTTGATCTCCTATGGACTAGATTTTGTTGGTGGTTCCATCTTTTTGGAAGGTATAGGCATTCTTCTCTCCATGGTGTATTGCCTTTCTGTCAAATTGCCATGGCCTACCTAGGAGAAGGTGGAAAGCATCCATGTGTAAGATATCACATAAGATTATGTCTTTGTAACCTCCAATGGTGAACTCAACCCAAGTTTGTTCATTTACAAGAACATGTTGCCCCTTCTTGAGCCATGTAACTCTGTAGTGATCACCATGTGAAATTCTTGGAAAATTGAGCTTACTCACCGCTTCCTCTAACACTATGTTGTCTGTGGATCCTGAATCCACTACCACTCTACATACCTTTCCCATGATCTTACATTTTATTCTAAACAAGGATCTCCTTTAGCTAGGTTCCTCCTTAACTAGTTTTTTGATCAAGACTCTCCTTATCATGAGGTTCTCTCCAACCTCTTAATCCAAACTTACTTCTAATGCTTTCATGTTTGCTGCATCCTCTTGAACATAATTCACTATCCTTTCACCTCCTTGGGATGTTGAAGACTTCTCAGGGCATCTATAGGCCAGGTGTCCAAGTTGATGGCAGCTGTAGCACTTCATGGTGGCAAAATAGACCCTCTTCTTGATCCACTAGACCTTCCTCTACTAGAGTTTATAGATCCCCTTCCTCTATATCTGCTCTTGCTATTGGAATCCCCACTTTGCTCAACAAACTTGGATTCCCCTTGGGATCCTTGATCTACACTTCTTCCACCAAAACTACCTCTCTAACCTCTGCCTCTAGTGCTTTGTTCTTGTTTCTTGTTTCTTCTTTCTCTTTTCTTCCACTCTTAGTGCCAACTGATAGCACTTGTGCATGGTGTTGGGGCATAACAAGATTAATTCCTCTTGAATATTCCATCTCAAGCCATTCAAGTATCTGGCTACCTTGATGTTCTCATCCTCTACTACCTTGGATCTCAGACACAACTTCTGAAATTCCTTTGTATAGCTACTCACATCCAAGTCTCTTTGTCTCAAATTTTGTCTCCTCTTATGTAACTGGATCTCATAATCCTTAGGGATGTATGTCTCTTTCACCTTGGCTAACATGCCCTTCCATGTAGCTATGGGGTTCTTTCCCTCTTTTTGCATCTCTTCTTGTATAAATTTCCACCAAGTCAATGTTTCCCCTCTCAATCTAGACTTGGCCACCTTCACTTTTTGTGCCTCACTGATTCAATCACATTCAAAGTGATTCTCCAATCCCTCTATCCATTCTAGGAATACCTCTGACTCCATTTTTCCATAAAAATGTGGCACTCCTTCTAAGGATTTTCCTCCTAATGATTTAATTGCTTTAAGGAAAGGTTTTTCAAGTAGAACTGGGTCTAGTTCAGGAGTCCTATCCTCTTCTACAACTTCTTTGCCCTTCCCCACATTAACCTTGATTGTTACTTTATCCAAGGAGCCTATTTTCTTCTTCTTGGTCTTCTACCTTCTTTTCTAGCTCTGCATTGGTCACCATCCTTAAACTATTCTCTCCTACTGATTCAATGTCTATCATATGATGGCTTCTTCAAAAATCTTGGTTTCTCTAGTACCACTATGATGGGGAGGTTACTCAAATAGAGCCGATACCTTGTTTAAGGGTAGTCAGATGTTTTCCTAGTGGGCTTCATGATTTGTTCATGTTGTCTTCTAATCAATTTAGACACCTAACTCTAGGAGTGCTCCCAATCCAGATGTGCTCACTGATTGCTCAAGCATGGTTGAGATTCACCAGGGTAAATCCAATCTTACACTCTAAAACTCCTAACAAGTGCTTATGGAGGTTGTAGCATGTGTTTGTGTTATTTTCCAAAGTCAATCAATTGGTTTTGAGTGAGGGTTCCATTATTTTCCCCATCGCTCCTTCCTTTTCCTACTTTCTAGGCCTAGTAGCCCTAGAGCCCCAATTAGCCCTACCTAACTGGTTTTTGTGTATTTTCTCCCAGCTTCTCCAAAGACCCACAAAAAATATTTGTTGATTAGGATACCCTTTTGGAATTACTTTCCAACTTCTGAATTTAGGATTCTCAGTCTGACCATACAGGTACATAAACTGAGAAATGCTTGTTTTAGGTGGTTTTAGGCTTCTTTTGGTCTTTTTCCAAGGGTTAGGTGTCTTCCTTGATCTGCCACACCTCCAAATTCATAAATATGCTCTTCCACACAACACTTGTTCATCCCAAACACTCTACAACTCCAACCTTGCTCATTCCTACAAACACTTGCATCATCTCATTCATTTCCTAATCGGGCTATGACTGAGCTCGCCTAGGAAATGATGCTCATTGGCCTTTCAATGACCTCAAAAGGAAAATAAAATCTGTATACACTATACAAAGGTTCCATGGCTTGATTCCCAAGGGTTATTGAGAAGAACTCAAAGGACTTCAAGTTGGAACCATGTCTGGGCCTCTTAAACCCTTACTCAAGCCGAGAGCTTACAAAATTGGAAACTCAATTCAAACCTGAAAATAAACTAATCAAATTGCTTCTTGAGCACTATAAAAACATGTACAAAACAAAAAGAAAGGTATAACAATGCAATCAATCCATTAAGTACAGATTGTTGCTCTAATTCTTGACAAAATGCAATGTAAAACTTCAAAAATGGTCTCAAAATGTATTCCAATCTACTCTAGGTGTTGAAAAAACTCATTACACTAATTCTCCAAGATTTTATATGCCATTTGTGGCCTAACTAACTCTTCATCAGTTTCCTAACCAACCCTTTGCACAAAAACGCAAAAAGTTGTCAAGAAACTTTGACAATTTTTGCCTTACATGCTTAATTTTCTCCTCCAAACCATCTAAGATGACTAAAAACCATTACATTGACATGTCCCAATGCCAAATTAGTCAATTGAAGGTATTTTTCATCAAAATGCAATATTTTGCCATTTCAAGCTTACAAGCCAAAATTGAGAAAATGCATTGTCTTAGGGACATTCAACCTACCAAAGCACTACAAAAACATAAAGAGACCTAAGAGAAGACTCTTATTCACCATTCCAAATAGAACTATGAACAAACACAAAAAAATCTAGAAACTGGACTCAAAACTAGGTGCTCCTGCACCAATTACCCATTAGTTTTCTTAAGTTTTAGTCTCAATGGTATTTTATAACCTATACTTTTCACAAATACAATTTAAAGATTTATTTATCCTATTGGAAATTGACACTCATTTCATTGGTTTCATATGTTGTCATTGATGCAAACATATTCCGGCTTCATTCTTTGGTTTGGTACTTCACCGACATCGGTAGGTATCTTCACTAGTAGGAAGGACTCTATGGGTACCAACATTGTAAGCTGACATGATTTACAGATTAGGAAAGTTAACCAACAAATAGGGTACCAGTATAGGAGGTCGACATCATTAGGAGATGCGGCAATCAACAACTCATTTTTTTATTTATGTATATATGTAATTAACCGACATATATAATCATTTTCGTATTATCTATGTAAGTCGACATGAGTCATGAAGGATTGTAAGGGTATATAGGTCAATTGGTTAGATCATTTTTGATATAGGAGTATGTGTTGTTTTTAGTAATCCAAAGATCATGTGTATGAGGTCATTTATGTATGAGATCAATATTGTGTAATTATTTGTACATGATTTTGGATGCGAAAGTTATTTTGGTAAGGGTTTAAGGTTATAAAACCAAAACTGTCAGAGCTTGAACCTGTACTCAATCATGCATAGAAGATGCATTAAATGAGTTCAGTTTTATGTTTTCTTATTCAAAGTGACTGTAGTTAGTGAGACTCCTTTGTGTTGAGTATTGTGTTCTTGGTGGTAAGCCTTCCTACATGTGCAGGCCCCCATATTATGTAATATCTTTTCATATGGCTAGTGGATTTATATTGTGGGTCACAAATCCCATAATGGTTTTTATTCTCTGATGTTTTCCACGTATAAATTCTCTATATTATGGTGTTCATTTGTGTGATTGGTTCATTGATTGCTTTACTTATTTCAATTATATATGTATCGGTTTACCGGTTGGTGAATACATGTTATAATAAGGTTAATATTGAACATTACGAAAGAACTTTGATTCATCCCCCCTCTCTCAGTGTTCTTGGATTCTAACAATTAATATGAGAGCCTTGTGCCTCAGAGGAAGTCTAAAATCTTGAGGGAGATCTTGAATTTGAAATCCATGGATATGAGTATGGAGAAGCAACTTAAGGTAGAACTTGAAGATTATGATGCTGAAAGGATGAACAACTTGAAGTTACAAGAGGAATTAAATTTTGCAAAGGAATTCATTCTTATCATACAGGAGAGGTTGTTATCTGTTCAAACTAGGAGGAAGAAACTTCTGCAAAATTAGGATAATAAAGAGAAAGATGCCCTTAATTAAAAATGTCAGAAGCTGAGTCAAGAGAATATGATCATAGGAATGAAATGCAAGCCCTAACTATGAGTATTTCAAAGGAGATTGAAGACTGGAAGATGAATGAAAAAAACCTTGTGAGATCTCTAAAAGACAGATCTAATGAATGAATCCACTTGGTGTTAGTTCTGATACTTAATGTAAAGTACAGATGCCAATACCTAGCAAGATGAGAGAGGGGGGGGGGAGGTGAATCATACAAACTTAAACTTCCATAAAATCAACAGATTCAACCTCGGTAACTTATACTTCAGCAACTTAACCAAAAAACTGCTAAACATGCAAACTTATGGACACATAATCATAATAACACTCATAATACCAGATTTAACGTGGAAACCCAAATAGGGAAAAACCACTATGGGATTTCAGACCCACTAAGAAATATACTCTTCTAGAGTATGCTCGGTTAAAAGAAAATCATGTTAAAGATTACAAACACATTGCTAGATGTGACCCGGTTAAGGTATTTCCCTCGGATCTGTTAGGATCTTCACTTTGTTAGAAGTGACCTTGTCAAAGGATTTCAAACACTCATTTAGAATGTTACCTTGCTAGAGGGTTTACATATAAGACTGTTAAGTCCACTCGGTTAAGAGATTTTTTGTCACTTACAAAATAACAGTAATAAAAATCTATCTGCAACTTCACATCTAAAATGCTAAAGTAGATTCTTATTTACTCAAAACAATCTAGTCATAGGACTTATCTTGTCCCTCTGTTGGGATCTCTACTCTGTTATTCAAATAGGTCTTCAAGCTTCTATGCTCGGTAATCACTATGTAGCATCCCTGTGCATACACTTGCCCACATACATTGTTTATTAATAATTCATTATTTATAAACAATTGCTAACCGCTAAATCTCCTTGATCACATTTCCCATGATCAATCTTAGCCAGCAGATCTTCAAACTGGACCAGGTTCAATGTATTCTTCTAATCTAAAAAAGTTTTACCTTACCTCGGGACTTGCATTCCCTTCTTGGAACTTTCACAAGGTTATTGCAGTTCAATCTGCACTATAGATCTTCCTGTCGATTTTCCTTTTCCATAGATCCTTAACAAACTTCATGCACAACATACCAATCATTTATACATTTCTAGCTAATCATTGTCCTTTATTAAATAATGCTTTTATCCATCCAATGTGCACTATCATAACTCGGTTGCAACTCGGTAAATAGTAAACTTTACTCGATAGACATTTCGCCTTCATTAACTGATATCGATAACCTTAGGGTTTACCGACTAGGTTCCTTGGTCGGTTGCATAGTATAGTATTAACCTTACAATCAACAACATATGTAGGATATCAAAACAATCTAAACATCATGATCTCATCATTGTCTAACTCGGCAATAATTGCCCATTGAATAATTTATTCCTCCCTTTATTCATCACATTCTTTCTGTGTCTTTTACCGACATCTTAATTCTCTTCTAATCAATCTTCTCAAGATATGGCAGCATCATACTGAATCAGATAATCAATTTCTTGACATCAATGACAAAATAATGTTATAAAGATAGTTATCATCCTTCTTCATTTATATCAATAATCTTCAACAACCTTCTCAATATCCTTATTGAATATCAACAATCTTTCTTACTGTAATGCCAACAATCTCCCCCTTTGGCATTGACGGTAAAACCAACAAGATATTCAAATTGATTCGGATTCAGATTGCTGTTAGACTTCTCTTGTTATCCTTGATCTGTTGTCTTCTGAAGTCTTTCCATTTTTCATTAGGCTTTTGAGTTGTTGACTTGCATTTAGTCTTCTCTATTTTTACAATCTACTCCCCATGTCATTAGTCTTCTGTTATTTCCATCATTCAGGGCTTTACCATGCAGTCAACCATTTAGTCTTCTCCCCCTTTGACAACAATGCCAAAAAGTAAAAGAACTAAATCATGATTTCTTCCTCTGTGAAGTGATTTGCCTTGCTGTGTAACATCTTAGTCTCAGTCAGATCAACTTGTCTCTATATACTTTTTCCTGCACACCTTTAGAAAAAATTCTAAAGTGCATAAATCAACATCAATCCACACATAATATTCTGTAGATTCATTGAATTGATGCTTTCACCGAACTCGATCAGTGAGTAGAAGATAGGGGTAGGACCCCTAACTTGCTTCTAAGATAGTCAAAAGTGTCCCTTGGTAGTGGCTTTATGAAGATGTCTGCTAATTGCTCCTTTGAACTGATATATTCTAGCACAACTTTATTCTCTTGGACTTCTTCTCTGAGATAGTGATACTTTATAGATATATGCTTTGTCTTAGAGTGCATTACTAGATTCTTTGAAATGTTAATGGCACTAGTATTATGACAGAATATAGTTACTAGCTTGGTGACTTTCTCATTTATACCTTCCAATAGTTGTTTGATCCATGCTATATTGGTACAATTCAATGTTGCAGCAACATATTCAGCTTCTGCTATAGACTAAGAAATACATCCTTGTTTCTTGCTAAGCCAACCTACTAGTCTTTCTCCCAAAAAGAAAGCTCCACCACTTGTGCTTTTCCTATCATCTATGTTGCATGCCCAATCAGCATCAGTATAAACTTTTAAATCAAAATTATTCCTATGTTCATATACTAAGCCATAATCTTTAGTGCCTCTCAGGTATCTGAAAATTCTCTTGATTGCTCTCGTATGGGTTTCCTTGGGATCTGCAGAGAATCTTGCTACAATACCTACTGCATGTTCTATATCCGGTCTACTATGCACAACATATTGCAATTTTCCAATCATAGATTAGTAAATTGTCTCATCAACTGATGCAGATTCATCATTCTTTGATAATTTACAATTAGTAGTCATAGGAGTACTTACTGGTTTAGAATCCTCCATTCCAAATTTCTTCAAGATTTCCTTTATGTACTTGGATTGAGTAATGAAAATCTCATCTTTCATTTGCAATATCTGTAAACCTATAAAATACTTTATCTCACCGATTAATGACATCTCAAATTCTTTGCACATTTCATTTCCAAATTTCTTGCATAAGGAGTCATTACCACAAAATATAATGTCATCAACAAATATGGCTGAGATCAGTATTCCATTGTCCTCATCTTTCTTCATGTACATATTGTTGTTTTCACTTGTCCTTATAAAACCAATCTTGATTAAATAAGAGTGCAATCTTTCATACCATGCTCTAGGTGCTTGTTTCAGACCATATAAGGCTTTGTTTAGTTTGCATACCTAATCTTTACTCCTATCTTCAATAAATCCTTCAGGTTGTTCAATGAAAACTTCTTCTTCTAGTATACCATTCAAAAATGCAGTTTAACATCCATTTGATATACCGTGAAATTTTTGAAAGAAGTATATGCCAACAATTTTATTACTCCCTCAAGTCTAGCCATAGGTGCAAAAGTCTCACCATAATCTATTCCTTCTTCTTGAGCATAACCTTTGCAAACTAGTCTTGCTTTGTTGCAAATGACCTCACCTTTTTCATTTAGCTTGTTTCTAAAAATCCACTTAGTACCAATTTAATTTTTATCCTTTGGTCTTGGGATTAGTGTCCATGTGTCATTCTTCTTGATTTGATCAATTTCTTCTATCATAGAATTTACCCAATCTTCACAGTTAAATGCCTCTTTTACTATTCTCGGTTCAAATTTAGAAATTAGACATGTGTTCTGTCTCAGTTTGTTTCTTGTCATCACTGGATCATCTTTATCTCCTATAATTTGACTTGATGTGTGATGTCTTCTGACATATTTATCTAATATAGGCTCAATAGGTTCTATATGATCTTCTTCATCACTCGGTAACTGGACATTATCTTCATTTTCTTTAGCAGCTTTCTCGGTAGGACTTCTCGGTTGAACATAAACAAATTCTTCATAATCTTCTGGTTCTTTGGAATTTCCTTCATTATTTCTTTCTACAAATTCATCAATTTTCACATTTGCACTTTCCACTATTTTGTTAGATGTTTTGATCAGACATTTAAATGCTTTACTTCTAGAAGAATAACCAAGAAATGTTCCTTCTTCACTTTTCTGATCAAACTTTCCATTTTTGTCATCTTTGTGAACATAGCATCTACTTCCAAAGATTTTAAAGTAACTTACATTAGGTTTCTTGCCATACCAGATCTCATATGGTGTTTTCATAGTTCTTTTCTTCAGTTGAACTCGGTTCAGGGTGTAAACTGTAGTGCTGATTGCTTCTCTCCAAAATGTTTGAGGTACCCTCTTTTCTATCATCAGGGTTCTTGCACAATCCACAATTGATCTGTTTCTTCTCTCGGCTATCCCATTTTGTTGAGGTGTTCTCGGTGCAGATACTTGCCTCTTTATACCAAGATCATTGCAGTATAAATTTAATTCATCAGAAGTGAATTCTCTTCCTTTATCAGATCTAAGACATTTCAGTTGTCTTCCTATTTCATTTTCAACTCTTGCCTTGTACCATTTGAACATTTGAAAAGCTTCTAATTTTTCTTTTAAAAACATGACTGACATCATCCTTGAGTAATCATCCACAAATAATATGAAATATTTATCACCATAATAACTTTGAACTTTCATAGGACCACAAAGATCAGTGTGTACTAGATCTAAAATTCCTTTAGAAGTGTAGGACGTACTTGTAAAGCTTGATCTTGTCATCTTACCCATCTAGCATCCTCGACACATAGCATTCTTAGGTTTTTCAAGACTTGGTAGACCTCTTACTCGGTGCTTCTTACTTATTTTGATCAGATTATCAAAATTTACATGACAAAACCTTTTATGCCATAACCAGGTATCATCTATCTTTGCATAAAGAAACTTGTTCCGAGTTGAGTCAAGATGAAATGTATTACCTTTTGTTTGTGTCCTGGTAGTAGCTAACTTTCCATGCTTGTCATGAACTTTGACAATTCCTTTTTGAAATTCTATTAAGTATCCTGTATTGTTTAGTTGTGCTACACTCAGCAAATTGTATTTCAAACCTTCAACCCAATATACATCATCACATTTAGCATTGTCAAGAAGTGTTATAGATCTTTTACCTTTTACCGGACATGGTGCATCATTACCAAATCTTACATAGGCTCCATCATAGTCTTCTAATTTAACAAACTTATGTTTATCACCTGTCATACGATGTGAGCATCCACTATCTATGATCCAAGAATCATTATTATTTATGTGAGATATTAGGGCTTTTTCTTCATACCTTTCTTCATCAGATCCATCTTTAATAGCCACAGAAACAACTTCCTCAGTATCAGTTTCATCATATTTCTCATCATTGGATTCCTCATCTGCTACTAGACATGTCTTTCTATCTCTCCTTCTGAAGTCTTGATGTCCTCTGTATTGGTTATCTTTTTGCCTGTTATCTCGGTATTCTCTCCTTTCACTAGATTCTTTGTCAGGGCAATTAGAAGCCATATGTCCTATTTTATCACAATTGAAACATTTTAAAGGTAGCTTTGCTTTATACTTACCTTTTCCTCTTGGTAACCTTCTGGCTAATAATGCTTCAAATTCTTCTTGCTTCTTGATTTCCTCATACAGTTTGTGCACTTTTTCCATGTTCATGCGAAATCTTTCACTTGCTCCACTATGATCCCCTTCAGAGTACTTACTCATTCTATCATTGTAATCATCAGATTCACCAATATGAAAAGAACTGAATACAAATTCTACTTTATTTACCAAAGACCCACTATTATCAAAATTACTTAACTCAAATGTATGTAGCTTACCAATAGTAACATCCAAAGAAGCTAGCATGTTAGGTATAGACCTCAATTCATTGATTGCAGAGACTTGAATAGCATAAGCTGGTAGAAGGGTTCTCAACAACTTACTTGTTATATCCTTTTCTTCAATAGTTCCACCTACTCCTTTAATTTGATTGACTATCTCCTTTAGTCTTGTATTGTATTAGGTTATGTTCTCACCTTCATTCATCCTCATGGATTCAAGTTGTCCTCTTAAACTATCTACTTTTTCTCTTTGAACATGTTCATCACCTCCATACACAGATATGAGCTTAGTCCACATTGATTTTGCATCATTACAGCCTTCTAGATCATTAAACTCTGAGTCAGTCAATGCTGATGTTATTTCAATTATAGCTTGAATATGTTCTTGCTTTGCCTTAATCTCTTCCAAGTTCATAGGGTTGGTGCTTGGTGCAATGTAATCATTCTCCAGATAATATGTTACATATTCTCCAATTCCTGATAAATATAGCTTCATCCTTTTCTGCCATGTGGAGAAACTTGACTTGTTCAGCTTTGGTGCATCCCTTTTATACATCTTCGGATCTTTGCCTCAAGTACCCTTAAATTTTTTCTTCTGAAATCCAAAGCTCTGATACTAATTGTTAGTTCTGATACTTAATGTAAAGTACAGATGCCAATAGCTAACAAGATGAGAGGGGGGGGGGGTGAATCATACAAACTTAAACTTCCATAAAATCAACAGATTCAACCTCGGTAACTTATACTTCAGCAACTTAACCAAAAAACTGCTAAACATGCAAACTTATGAACACATAATCATAATAACACTCATAACACCAGATTTAATGTGGAAACCCAAATAGGGAAAAACCACTGTGGGATTTCAGACCCACTAAGAAATATACTCTTCTTGAGTATGCTCGGTTAAAAGCAAATCCTGTTAAAGATTACAAACACATTGCTAGATGTGACCCGGTTAAGGGATTTCCCTCAGATCTTTTAGGATCTTCACTTTGTTAGAAGTGACCTTATCAAAGGATTTCAAACACTCATTTAGAATGTTACCTTGCTAGAGTGTTTACATATAAGACTGTTAAGTCAACTTGGTTAAGATATTTTTTGTCACTTACAAAATAATAGTAATAAAATTCTATCTACAACTTCACGTCTAAAATGCTAAAGAAGATTCCTATTTGCTCAAAACAATCTAGTCATAGGACTTATCTTGTCCCTTTGTTGGGCTCTCTACTCTATTATTCAAACAGGTCTTCAAGCTTCTATGCTCGGTAATCACTATGTAGCATCCCTGTGCATACACTTTCCCACATACATTGTTTATTAACAATTCCTTATTTATAAACAATTGCTAACTACTGAATCTCCTTGATCACATTTCCCATCATCAATCTTAGCCATCTGATCTTCAAACTTGACTAGGTTCAATGTATCCTTCTGATCTGAAAACATTTTACCTTACCTCGGGACTTGCATTCCCTTCTTGGAACTTTCACAAGGTTATTGCGGTTCAATCTGCACTGTAGATCTTCCTACCAATTTTCCTTTGCCATAGATCCCTAACAAACTTCATGCACAACATACCAATCATTTATATATTTCCAGCTAATCATTGTCCTTTATTAAATAATGCTTTTATCCGTTCAATGTGCACTATCATAACTTGGTTGCAACTCAATAAATACTAAACTTTACTCGGTAGAGATTTCGCCTTCATTAACTGATATCGATAACCTTAGGGTTTACCGACTAGGTTCCTTGCTCGGTGTATTAATCTTACAATCAACAACATATGTAGGATATCAAAACAATCTAAACATCATGATCTCATCATTGTTTAACTCGGTAATAGTTGCCCATTGAATAACTTATTCCTCCCTTTATTCATCACATTCTTTCTGTGTCTTTTATCGACATCTTAATTCTCTTCTAATCAATCTTCTCAAGATATGGCAACATCATACTAAATCAGATAATCAATTTCTTGACATCAATGACAAAATAATGTTATAAAGATAGTTATCATCCTTCTTCAGTTATATCAATAATCTTCAACAATCTTTCTTACTGTAATGCCAACACTGTTAGGCCCAATATGGAAAGCTAATGTACTGAGAGGGGAGGGGTGAATCAGTACTTCAAAACATTTCTTCAACAATATCTTTACTGTTATGCACAAACCAAATAGTGTAGTAACATAATATAAAACTAAAACAAATAGATAACAATCATACATGATTCACTCCATAACACATATATTTTGGTTATGCAGAAACTCTTAGTTAGAGAGAAAAATTGCGATGGGGATGGTACCCATAACTTCACTACTACAATAATAAAGAGTGCTCGATTAGAGCTACATATTTAGCTATTTCTGATAGCTTACCCTGTTAGGAGTAACAAGATCTGTTAGATCTACCTTGCTAAAGGATTTTACAACACTTCATCTAAATGTTGCACCTGGTTAGAGGCTTTACAATTTATAGACTTGATTAGATTGTTTTACCCTGTTAAAGGTTTCTCTTTCAATTTCACAATATTACAATAAAATCATTACAAATATCTGCAACTTTACATCTGAAATGTTATAGCAGATTCTATGTGCTCAGAATAGATTACCTTGCTTATAGCATACCTCGGTAACCCATATAGTAGCTTGGTAAACCCTTCTATTTACTCTGTTCTTTGACTATTCTCTAAAAACCTTCTCGGTGACCTGTTTGTCTCTGTAACAGTCTTCTTACACTCATGCACACACCTTTAACTCTTAACTCATGTTGTATAAATAGATCTCTTATGACAGTGATCCAATTCATTGCTTCGATCTCACAAACACGATTTATTGAATGAATAATCATGTAAAATATTTCATTGGTTAGATAACCTCAAGATCATACAGAATCTTTAAGTGCAATTTCCAATGTGATAACAGTTAGATGTGCCTCGATCTTGTAACACATTTTCATATGCATGTCTAGGTTCAATGAATCTGGTAACACATTTCACTCGATGTAAATCAACTCGGTGTGTCTTCTTTGCTGCTCGGTAAACATGTAAAGATACTTGGTAGACAGCTCAGTGTATACTGCATTCTGTGACTGCTTTCTTCTATAACCGACTAGATTGTACATACCGACTGAATATTTTGGTAATAGATAACCAACTAGAGTATATAGTATAACTTTGACATAAAACTAATGGCAATCTGATAAGTAGTAACAATCTCCCCTTTTGACATTAGTTGAGATGTTTGACAAAAACTACTTTCAAAGTTATAACTCAAAAATCTATATACTTTGCAAAATGACTATACTGACAGTATATACAATAGTCAATAAAATAATATATCAGATATACTCCCCTTGTCGATATATTGTACATAACTCTGATTTTGCATGCTTGGTGATCAGTTCTTGTGCTTTTCTTACTGTTCTGTATACTGCTCTTGGATACTCTACTTACTCTGCTCAGTATACTCCCCCTGTATACTATACTTGAATACTATATCATTCTCTCAATACTGTATCAAAACTGTATCACTCCCCAAATATATTGTATTGATCCCCCAAGACTATCATATTACTCCCCCTTTTTGAGAAACATCAAAACTTAATTTCCATCCGGGGGTGGTAACTAGTCAAAAATAGATTTATACTTGGTCTGGGCGTCGGTGAGAGTGATAGAGAGTGCATCCTTTACACTGTCCATTAAAGAATTTTGTGCTTGAATATCAGCCAATAGCAATATTAAGCCATCTAGAGTGCTTCCCTCTTGAGTAGTAGATAGGTATGTGGCTCGGTTGATCTGTTTTTGGATTGATGAAAAATGTGGAAGGAATAATGTCTGAAGTGTCATTATGTCCATCTGGATCTTGTGTTCTTCATTTCTTAAGTCCAATTGTTGAGCCATGAGCTGTTGAAGCTTTGTATAAAAATTCTAAATTGAATTTGGCTCTATGGTCAACTTGCTTGAGAGATTGGTGATCTCTTTCTCAATTGCCGGTATTTTATTCTTAATGTCTTTAATGAATAAAGAAAATGTGCAGAGTTTCTGAAATAAATAATGAATGTGCTTGAGTTGAGGAGTCAACTCAGCAATAAATTTGACAAGTTTAACTTTGCCAATAGCGATAGCTTTTTGTACCTCTTCTATCATTTTGGCAGTGAGCTCTTTGTCTTTCAACTTGCTCAAATACTCTGATTCATCTACTCCAGATGTTTCTATCTTTGTTAGGAGTTCATCCAGTTGAATGTGGATGGCTGCATCTGTTGATACTATAGCTTCAGGTAGCATATCTATTAGGAGTTCTTTTACCTTCTGAAGTACTTTATTTTTCTTTTGAATGGCCATTTGCTTCTCTTGTTCGGCCTTTGCTTTGCACAGTTCACTGAAATCAATGAGTGCTTGCCCTTTCAATTTTGATATATCAACATTGGGAAACACTATTGGTTTTGACAAATCAAGTTTAAAACTATGCTTCTTCACTTTCTTTTCTTTACCTTTCACCGATGGAATTAAGATAATAGCTTGTGAGGCTTGATTACCCTCAGTAGGTTGCTCAGTAGAGGCAACACATTGATCGGGTCTTTTAGTCTCTGTAGAATCCTTCGGTGTCTCAGGACTTGGTGTCTCAGTTGCAACATTCTCAGTGCTAGAAGGTGCTTGAGATGTCTTCTCTTGAGCAGTACCTTCTCTTGTTGTAGATTTGTGACCTTCAGTGCCTTGATCTGTATCCTGAGGAGTTTCGATTGAGACAGGTTGCTTGATCGGTGGATAAGGCTGAACTTGTTCCAAGATGGATTCACTAGATACAAGTTTTGCATATGTAGTGCCTTCTATCATTTCCTGCTTCAGTGCTTTTGTATCCATGACATCTTCATCTATTTGAATGGTGTCAGTAGGGTCTTGTTCGGTAGCATTAGGATCTTGCTCGGTGACATCAACAATTTCAACTGTAGCTTGCTCACCGACACCCTTTATTTTGAATATTTCCTACCACTTTCCTTTTGTCTCATTTTCTATGTCAATATATAGCCCATTCATCAGTTTTAAGGTTCTCTATTTGACAAGAAACTTTGAATTGTAGGTTGTCAGATGTTCCTTTATTTCAGCTGCTGACATATCGGGAAAGAGATGGACTAGACTTCTTTCTCTGATTCTTTTCTCTGAGTCCTTTGCATACTTCCACCTATTATCAATATGCAAATATAGTTCATTTGGAAGTGACTTAGCTAGTTCCAATGGATCTAACTGGAACTTTAGAAGTGTGTAGATGACAGCTTCTTCAATTTGTCTCTTTTCATCATTGTTCCTGGTTTCATACTTAACATATCTAAATCCTCCAAATCCACCATATTCTTTCAGATTAGCACATAAGTTTTCAACACTATGTACATTTACCTTCTTGCTCTTGACAATCTAGAATTTGCTTGCATCCTCTGATTCAGTATCACTAGACTCTTTTGCCAAAATGAGTCTCTGAGTAGATTTCTTGTATGTCTTTGTTACCTTGGGAATAGTAACACTCTTTGTCTTCTTACTCAGTGAGGCTGCAGATGCTCTAGTGTTAGGACATTTTACTAGAGGTGGAGTCGGTGAGACTTTTGATGTGTCTTGTTTCTTTCTCTTTAACACTTTACCCTTAGGCAATTCAGTGCTCAGTGTTATAACAACCTCTTGGGCTTCAGATTCCTCCTCGGTAATGGCAATGGTGCCTTTGATAGGTGTAGAGGAAGAGTCTTCTTCGAATTTCTCAAACAATGCCTTAATCATCTTTGTTGCCTTTCTTGTAGCTTTGGGTACTACAATATTCATCTTTACCTTTTCCTTTACTTCCTCATAGGTACCATACCTTAGCTCGGTAGCATGTCTGGGAAATGTAAGAAATGCATCAATTTGCTGTTTTGTGATGTCAAAATCAATCTCGTAACCCATTGGTGACAAAGATTGAGTCCTCGGTTCCACAACATTCACATAATAGTAATCAGTGTCAACTTCAAAACATATATCATTTTTGTATTTCTCTACTAGCTGGGGTGGTATCCTATATCTATTATGCATTTTCTCTTGAAATTTACAGAAGTAATCATCCATGATATCATTGAAATTATCTCCTAACTTCTTAATGAAGTCATTAATCTGATGGGTGATTGGTTGGTGTAGCTCCCAAACAACTTTACCGACTGATGGAAAGAATTTTTCAAAGTAGAAAAACATGCATACCAGTGGTGATCCAAACTTTAGAGTATTAGCCCAGTTATTCTTCTTCGGATTCCTGATGGCGTTCAGATTTTCAAATAGGTTCTTCAGCAATACCTCACATAGGTCAATTTTCATTCCCTTTTTCATAATTTTGTATGCCAAGTCTACTGCTACACAGGGAACACTATTTTCCCTTGCCGATTGGAAGAAATAGTAGCCCATTACTCTAATGGTGAATTTTAATTCTTCATTAGTGACATTATTCAATTTCAATCCTCTACAATCAGATTCCACTCTGGTTAAATTGATCAATTCCTTCTGTGATATCATCTTGTGGGCTTGTGCATGATCATAGATAGGGTAACTAGTAATCAGATGAATGATTTCCTTGGTAATATTGAATGGTTGTTCTTCTAGCCACATGAAATCATCGTGAACTCTACTCAGAACAAACTTGACCCACTAGGGCTTGAACACACGAGGATAGGTTAGGGCTTCAGTTAATCCCTTAACTTTGATGTGCTCATACTTGTTGTTCAATATACCATCGGTACATAGCTCCTCATAGGTGTCTCTGATTTCAACATGACCGAGTTCTTCAACACGACATTTGGTGAAGAATCTCACATCTTCAACTAACAACACTCTGTCTAAGATGAGTGAAAAGGTAGTTTTGTCATCCGGTTCAAAAGCGACTTTGGGAGTCAAAGAGTATTTTAGTGAGGGCTTCTCTACATTCTTGACAACTATGGGATCTTGCATCTTGGGCGCCATTTGAAGATTTCAGATAAAAAACTAACAAAGAGTCCTTAGGGTTTTAGGATTTCAAATGACAAACACTTTATACTTAGCAAATAATGGCAACTAGATACGCTTGGTAAACCATCTTAACAATGTGTTGAGATTTGATGTAAATACCTTGAATTTGCTTTGTAGGAAGTTTGATTGCCTTTGAATCGCTTGCTCTGCTTTCTCGAAAACTTGGTAAGTGTAAATGACCATGAAAATGCTTTTAAGTACACAAAATACCTTATCAGGATCCATGTGGGTTAGGTCAAAAACTTTAAATGTACTTAGTTCACCTTTAACCAATTTACTCTCCTTTTTCCGTTTTAACCGAGTAACCAAACTTCCTTCATTTACCGACTTGACAGGTTTCCTGTAAAGTGCTTCAAAGACTTTGATAGAATTTCAAACTTACTATTACATCTTAACTATGCAGATTTTGAATTTAGTACATAATAGAATAGGAACTATTAAGATTTTAACCTTTAGAGAATGCAGTCCCTTCATACCTTTACAGATTAATTTGGAATAGGAGCACCTAACTCAGTAGGTAAGGTGCTTTCTTCATTTGACACAATTTCCTTCTTTTTCCAAATCATCTTTAATTTTTCTTTTATTTCCTCAATATCTTTTCTAGGTTGATCTCTGCAATCTCCAGCTAAGTGTCCCACTTTGTGACAATGAAAACATGCCATGCCAGGATTTCTCCATGATCTTCGGTTGTTCATTCCAAACCTTATAAAGCAGTTAGCACTAATATGTCCATATCTTCCACAATATTCACACCATATCCTTGTATTGTAATCCCATGGTACTGCAGAATACTATCAGTAAGGATCTATGTGAGTTCGGTAACCTCTAGCATTTGCTCAGTGTGCATACCACATAAAGTTCTTTTTCTTAAACCAGCACTTCTTGGTACTATGTCCATATATATTGCAGTTTTTACAAAACCCTTTGAATTGTGCCTTCTAATAATTGTTAACAGACTTGTCCTACATTGATTAGATGTGTGACCATATTTATTGCAATTGTAACAATAACCATTGGACTTAGTGACATTCGGTTGCTTACCTTTTCTGATTTGACATATGTTGGTAGTGTGACCTTGATTTCCATAGTAGTTGCAAATAGGCTTCTTTCTTTTGATGTTATTCCTGTTTCCAGTTTGCTTTGATGATTCTCCTCTCTCGATAGTATGAATTCCCTTCTCGGTAGAGTCTTTTCCTTTGTAACCGGGTGCTGCATCTTTGTTGGGTCGTCTTGTGTTCAGTTGCTCATCCAACATCTTTGATGCTTCATAACTCTTCTTTAGTGTTTCTTTGGATTTCTTCTCTGCTTCAAGTTCATCGGTTAACTTTGATACGTCAAGTTTCAATGCTTGATTCTCATCATTCTTCAGAATTGCTTCATGATGTACATAACCTAGTTGATCTAATAGGTTTTGTTGAATTCCAGTCAACCTTGTGATTTCATCATTCTTATTAGATACTAAGACTTCAAGTTGTTGTTTCTCTCTTTCTAGATCTCTTACTTTATCCTTAGCTGTTCTCAATGCATCTAGATTTGTAGTCATCTATGTGCTGAAATGTTCATGTTCTCTTTTCATTGCCTTTAGTTGATCAACCAATGCTTTGTTCTTTTATTTCAATACTCCAATCATTTCTTTAGTTCCTTCAGATATACTGTTCTCAGATGATGTCTCAATTTGTTCCACTAACTCTTGAGAGTCCTGCAAATCATCAGATAATCTTCTTCTCACTTTCAGAGATTTTTGCATTTGCCTTTGCATGTTTGCAATCACTTGATTAGCATGATCTAGCTCTTCTTGCAGATACACAATCCTCTGAGATTTTTTATAGCCTTTCATTGATAAGATCTTTCTCTTTAGGTAGCTAAAACCTTTTCCAAGATATGAGCTTTGATACCAATTGTTAGGCCCAATATGGAAAGCTAATGTACTGAGAGGGGAGGGGTGAATCAGTACTTCAAAACATTTCTTCAACAATATCTTTACTGTTATGCATAAATCGAATAGTGCAATAGCATAATATAAAACTAAACCAAATAGATAACAATCATACATGATTCACTCCATAATATATTTTGGTTACACAGAAACTCTTGGTTAGAGAGAAAAACTGCAGTGGGGATGGCACCCACAACTTCACTACTGCAATAATAAAGAGTGCTTGATTAGAGCTACATATTTAGCTATTTCTGATAGCTTACCCTGTTAGGAGTAACAAGATTTGTTAGATCTACCTTGCTAAAGGATTTTACAACACTTCATCTAAATGTTGCACCTGGTTAGAGGCTTTACAATTTATAGACTTGATTAGAGTCTTTTACCCTATTAAAGGTTTCTCTTTCAATTTCACAATATTACAATAAAATCATTACAAATATCTGCAACTTTATGTCTGAAATGTTATAGAAGATTCTATGTGCTTAGAATAGATTATGTTTCTTATAGCATACCTCAGTAACCCATATAGTAACTTGGTAAACCCTTCTGTTTACTTTGTTCTTCGACTGTTCTCTAAAAACCTTCTCACTGACATCTGTGTCTCTATAATAGTCTTCTTACACTCATGCACACGCCTTTAAGTCTTAACTCATGCTGTATAAATAGATCTCTTATGACGGTGACCCAATTCATTGCTTCGATCTCACAAACATGATTTATTGAATGAATAATCATGTAAAATATTTCATTGGCTAGATAACCTCAAGATCATACAAATCTTTAAGTGCAATTTCCAATGTGATAACTGTTAGATGTGCCTCGATCTTGTAACACGTTTTCATATGCATGTCCAGGTTCAATGAATCTGGTAACACATTTCACTCGGTGTAAATCAACTCAGTGTGTCTTCTTTGCTGCTCGGTAAACATGTAAAGATACTTGGTAGACATCTCGGTGTATACTACGTTCTGTGACTGCTTTCTTCTGTAACCGACTAGACTGTACATACCAACTAAATATTTCGGTAATAGATAACCGACTAGAGTATATAGTATAACTTTGACATAAAACTAATGGCAATCTGATAAGTGTTAACAAACACTTGGCTCATGCAAATGATATGTTGAGAACAAAATTAGTACAATCCCAAAGCAATGAACAAGAACTTGAAAGACAGATGATAATCCTAAGAAATGATCTTTATTGCAAGTGAGTAAAAGGACAAATTCAAGGTTAGTTCAGCAGAGCTTGATGAATTATTGAAAATCCAAAGACAAAATGGAGATTCCAGTGGACTTGGATTTGAACAATGTCAAAGTTCTGGTACTGCAAATGAAGATCAGAACCAAAAGACACCTGTGAGGCATCTCAATGCTTACAAATTTAATGGTAGATGCTTTGTTTGTAATAAATTTGGTCATATGTCTACGCAATGTAGAAATAGAGCAAATCAGAACTACAACTCTACTTCTGACCAATGTTCTAAATGCAGTAAGTATTATCATAAGACAAAAGATTGCAGAATGAATGTAAAATGCCATGCATGTGGAAAATTTGGACATATGGCTAATCAGTGTAGGTCAAGCAATTATATTGGTTATAGCAAAGAAATTCAAAGGAACAATGTTACATGTTATGAATGTAGCAACATTGGACACATAGTTAAGTTTTGTAGAAGAAAAAATCCACTGGTTAACAATGATGGAACAAATGATAAAGGAAAAGAAAAGATCAATGAAAATCGACAAGATCATACTAAGAAATGGGTTAAGAAATTAGATGATCAATCAGTAGATGGAATTGCTTTAGTTACTCAACCAGTAGAGGAGATTGGTCCCATACCGGCAAGAAGCTCATTCAATAATTGAGGTAGATGCCTTAGGGGTAGGAAAATTTCATGAAAATATTGCATGACCCCTAGGAAGAAGATCTGTAAGAAGTTATAGACATTGGAAAAGGTTTATCCGGTATGGAGATGTTCAGTCAAGATCCCGTATGTTCCATTGGAAGACATTCACATCAATGGCGAATTAGGGTTTTTCGAAAGTTAAAAGGTTGAATCCACTTCATTTTTTATCACCTTGCATTTAGAGCGATTAAGAGCAATATAGAGTGAGTCTAAGATAATTTAGTGTGATCTGAAATCTTCATCAGTGATTCCACTAGTACTCGAAAGAATTTTCTAGGGTTATTCACCGACAACCATTTCTCAGGTATTTATCACAATCATCTTTCATCATGGAAGATGGATCATCCTCTATACCTACTTTCATTGCAAATTCAACTGTTGTCGAGGTTAAGGATCATCCTAGGCCAATTTTCAAGCAATGCCCCCATATTTCCACCTTGGATGATTCAATTGACACATTTTTGCATGTTTTTGAAGGAGTTGTTTATGTGGAAGACGTCAGAGAATATATTCTCTGCCACATTGAGGATCTGGGTACTAGTGACATCAAGAATATGTATATGAATGAGTTGATGGGTGACTCCAGAAAGATCAAGCCTGAGTATAAGCACATTGAGGATTTAGGGTTTACTGACATTCTTGATATCCCTGA
Source organism: Cryptomeria japonica (assembly GCF_030272615.1). Taxonomy (NCBI): domain Eukaryota; kingdom Viridiplantae; phylum Streptophyta; class Pinopsida; order Cupressales; family Cupressaceae; genus Cryptomeria; species Cryptomeria japonica. Next base: position 233,021,217 of record NC_081406.1, read on the forward strand.
ATTCAAAGATGAGATCATCCAATATGTACTGAGCAGAGTTCATGGAGAGTTCATTTGGCTAGACATACCTTATAAGATCATGAAGGAGGCCATTAGGGTCATCACCACTTTGTCACAAATTGGTGAGCGTCTAGAGAAAAATATTTCAAATAATCAAGTTAACAAACTCATCGGCGATCGATGAGGATCAGCATCATCATTGATTGAGACATCATATTTGGCAGCATGATCATTGGGTATAAGGTAACTCAATCCAATCATCAGAATTCTGTTTCTAGCTCCTTCATATATTTCGCACATAATATTATGAGGGAAAATGAGAAAATAGATCTATGTGGATGGATGAATGATGAGTTGTTAATTAACCTTGGAAAGATTAAAGGAGAGAAAAATGGGATATTCTGGTATGGGAATCTCATTGTCTTCTTGATGCTATTTTTCCTTAATGAAACTCCTGGTTTTGGGAAGAGATAGTGGGAATTTGATATCCTGGTTGGTGAATAGTTGAAGTAATCTATTGATAGTTTGGGTAGCCAGCGAGATCATAAGGTTTGGGGTTGCTTCAAGGCATTTCAGAAAGCAATGAAATCTAGAGAGAGGGTTCCTAAACACATTGTTGAGAAATACTCAACCGAGATCTGTTTTATGGTAAAAAAGGATGAAACCTTAATGGAAGCAGTTAAACCCTGGAAGATATGGATAGAGGAGATGAGATATGAGGTTGATGCTGAGAATATAGATGCTTATGCTAAAATATTGATTGATGCTCTAATTGATGAGACTAAAAAGTCTTTCAGTACTGCAAAGCGAAAGAAGTAAGAGGTTCAAAATGAATTAAATCGGAAGAAGAGGGAGAAATAGCAAGGTAAAGCCAACAAATTTGTTGAACAAGTATCCCAGGACTTCAAGGCCTTAAGGATTTTGTTTCCACAAAAGGAAGGAAGAGGAAAGAGCCTGAAATATTCATTGAGCCTATTCCATCAGACTCTGGAACTAAAGATATCACTCCTCTAGCATTCAAGAGGGTATTGAGGAAGAAAGGTGGGGAGTCTAAGGAGGAAGAAAGGAAGAAACTAGTAAGAAAGGTCACAATCAAGGTGTCAGCCAGCAAACCTGAAAAGAAAAGAGTTCCAAAGGAAACATCTCTTAGACCTTCTGCACCATCCGATACCAACAGAAGAAAGAAGAAGGATGACATAGACCTTGCTATTGTATCTGGTAATGTATCTATAATCCCATCCAAGACTTGTGCAAAACTAATAGATGAAACAACCAAGGATGGTATGTTGAAAAATGTACAATACTATTATGGGCACTTCGATGATAATGAGAAGAAAGAAATTGAGGAAGCAATTTTGTTATACCTGGATATATTTAAGAAGGCTTTGTTAGAAATTGAGAAGCAAATATCAACACAACTATATGACAATCTAGATGCTAGGAGACTATTTGCTATGGAGGAGGATAAGCGCATAAAAAATTCAGGGTTATTAACTACTTGTGGTTCAATTACTCCAAATGATTTGGATATGATTCTTGAAGTTGAAGACAAAACAATTTTGCCCAGCAAGCATAGGATAAGTTGTCTTATGGCAAGCAAGGTTAATGAAATATGTAGTGAAACTCACAAGGCATGGGTTCAATTCTTTGTTGACAACCCTAGTTTCTTCTTTTCACCAAAAGCCAAGAATGAGACTACGGACATTCTATTTGAAGGGAAAGGAAAAGGTATAGTAGGTACCCCACCTACAATTTTAAAAGATACTAAGGCATTAGATGTAGAGCCCCCGACAAAATCAAATGTGCAGGATATAGATGTTGAGGACAATAGTCCTCTGGATTAGAATGTACAGGTTAAGGATATAGTTCATGTGGAACCGACAATAATAGATACTAGACCAAGTGGTGAAGCCATCAGTGCAATAGATGATTTTATTAAAGGTATTAAACTGTCAGAGGAAAAGGGAGAGAAATCTGGCAGGGAATCGGTAGCTAGCACATCATTGTTGTCAATTGACACCTCCCATGTAGAGCAAAAGAGAATAACTGAGATGAGTTCTACTGAGCTCATGATGATGGCTACTCAGAAGATGATGAAGGAAGGATGAGTGGACAAAGGAATAATTGATCAGTCAATTCCAATCTTGCACTGACTTTTCCAAGAGTGCGGGTTTGACAAAGGAGCAAACCCATCTGGCAAGCTCAAAATGATTATTGAGCACATTTCTAAGGATTTTCAATCATTGCAGCAAATATCTAACCAGTGGCATTGGAAAGATTCAATCAAGCTAAGAGAGCTACTTTTGATCAGTTGGTTGAATTTAAGAGAAGAAAGAGATTATTGACAAATTGAAGTTAATTGATAATGCTTTAAGACAATGCACAAATATATATAGAGTATGTTGTAACACTAGATTACTTACTACAGATATAGATAAAGAGATTAAATAGTCAGGATAAAATTGTAGGTATAGGCAATTCTTTTGATGGTTCCAATTCTAAATGAATACATCTATTGATGGGCATATTTTGGTATTAGAAGCTCAAATTTCAGCTCTTGAAAGGGAAAGAGACAAAATCATATGGAGAGATAAAGGGCTCAAAAGATTGGTGAGTCCCTGGTTGGATTTCTTGAGTGTACATAACAAGGAATGCATTGATATGGTTGGTAAGCCCACACCGATAGAGCTTAAGGAGAAAGAATCCCATTCTCATATGCTTAATGGACTTGTATCTATATCCGACACATTCAAATTTAGTTGGGACACTTATCTAGAGATTTTGGAGAAAGCCTATCAAGAAATTTTCAAGTATATTTAGCTCCGATAAGGTGTTTTGGGACACATTCTTTGTACAAAATTTTATTTTTCATCCCGATTTTTGGTGGTTTTTTTGGCATTGATGTCAAAGGGGGAGGTATAGGTGAAAAATATATCCTTGACATTAGGAGATATGGAGTATTTTTATAGATCATGATTACAGATGAATATTCAACTCAAGGGGAGTAGCCTTAGGGTGAAACTGATAGATAGAAAATATTCATTTTTCACATGAGTGTTGCCATCAATGTGAAAGGGGGAGATTGTTGGCAATTGAAACTCATTTGATTGGTTTCATATGTTTTCATTGATGGCAACATGTTCGGGCTTCATTATTTGGTTTGGTACTTCACTAGCAAACACTTCATCGGCACCGACTGGTATCTTCACCGTTAGGAAGGACTCTATGGGTATCAACATTGTAGGCTGACATGATTTACAGATCAGACAAGTTAACTAGCAAATAGGATACCGGTACAGGAGACTGACATCATTGGGAGATCCAATAATCGGCAACACATTTTGTTATTTTTGTATATATGTAATGAGCTGACATGTATAATAATTTTTGTATTATCTATGTGAGCCGACATGAGTCATGAAGGATTGTAAAGGTATATAGGTTAGGTGATTAGATCATTTTTGATATTGGAGTATGTGACGTTGTTAGTAATGCGAAGATCATGTGTATGAGGTCATTTATGTATGAGATCTATATTGTGTAATGATCTGTAGATGATTTTGGATGCGAAGGTTATTCTGATAAGGGTTTAAGGTTACAAAACCAGAACAGTCAGAGCTTGAACCGAAGCTCAATCAGGCATAGATGATGCATTAAATGAGTTCATTTTTATGTTTTCTTATTCAAAGTGATTGTAGTTAGTCAGACTCCTTTTTGTTGAGCAGTGTTCTCTAGGCATTAAGACTTCATGCATGTGCAGGCCCCCCTATTATGTAATATCTTTTCATATGGCCAGTGGATTGATATTGTGGGTCACAAATCCCAGCGTAGTTTGTTCTTTATGAGGTTTTTAACGTATAAATTATCTTTGTTAGGGTGATCATTTGTGTGATTGGTTCATTGATTGCTTTACTTCTTTGAATTATATATGTATCGGTTGGTGAATGCATGTTATAATAAGGTTAAAATTGAACATTCCAGTAGAACACTGATTCACACACCCCCCCCCCCCTCCCCCACTCTCAGTGTTCTTGGATTCCAACATCTCCTTCTTGCAATACCTCCAACAGTATCAGGGCTAGAATAACCTTTATAACAACCATAAAAAAATAATTTTACTCATCCCTTCTAAGAGAGAAACCCTTTGTCTTGCTTCATCAAAGGATCCTTGACCCAATTCACATTAGTTGAATCTTGGTTTAATCCCCAATTTTGGCCTATTCTAAGTTTAAGGTAACAAGTCAATTTTCTAGCATTATACGACATAACAGCTTTTGCATTCTCTTTTAGGCCTTTCTCTAAAACACTTCCCTATTATAGATATTTTAATTTATAAAGGTATTTTAATTATGCTACTCTTAAGGGCCCCAAGAAAAAATGGAGAGGGACCCATTTCAAAGTTTTCTTAATCATGGGATTCATATAAGGGGAATTTAAACTCCAACTATTAACAAATTATTTCATCTTGGATGGAAAATATCTAATTGACACAAAGTTATTACAAGGCCTCCTCCACAAAATTACTACCAAAGTTACAATTGTTCATGGTAAACTTTTATGCATCTTCAATAATTTTTAATATTACTATGCTTATATCTTCTCTAATATTGGGCTTTTATCCATTGACGTATCTAGGCATTTTTTGTTGACTGTCTTCAAAGTCAACCAATTTGATAATGACTTTGTCAAATTCTTTGATATATGAGATTTTCCTACGCTATTCATGTACCTTAAACTTTTCATGTTATTCAAGAGATCCAACTCTAGATCTATTAAAATTAAGTGTCTCTTAGGATTATAGAAATTTTGTTCCATCTAGTCATCTTTCCTTTCCGTCTTTGATTTCTCTATTATTGTACCCTTTTCTACCAATTGCTAGCATGCCATTTTAGGTTGTCCTTGACCAAACTAACCCTCTCAAGATCATCTATTTTTTCATGCTCAAAATATTCCTCCATATCATTTATCTGGAATATATGAATTACTTAGAATTTAGACTAGAATATTTAGAGATAACTAGCTATGACATTTTTCTAATATTTCTCTATTGCCTTTTGTATTTTGACTTGATTGTGTCCTTCCTCTCTATCATCATGGCTAGATCATCTTCATCTTTACTTTCATCTTTACTTTCATCTATCCTCAATTGAAACCTTTTCTAAGTTGTTATTGCATTGCATTAATTTATAGAGCCCTAAACCCTTCTTCTATAACTATAACATTTCCACCACCATGATTTTCTTCATGGTGGTAACTTATATTTTTCATGTTCAATTAATATAAATCTTCTTATTGTAAAGCCACAACAAATTTTTAATTCTAATTTTAATTTCATGTATGCAAACTTAATGTCATTGTGCAAATCATTTAACTATTAGGTGACCTATCTACACAATTAGGATATAACCGTCTTGATACGAATTGATGAGGTTTAACTCAAGCAACATACTTATGATAGATTTGTAAAATAGGATGAAATCTTCAACAAGTTGTAACAAATTATAACTTCAATACTCTTACCTCTAGAGCTTCAAATTTAATATTATATTTTTCATTTCCTTCTTTCTCATGACATACCACTCTCCACTAGCTCTCTCTTACCTTGAAAATAACAAAAATATGCCATGAATGCCCTTAGTTATCTCCAAGTAGATGTTTTGAAAAGTCTTATTACCAAAAGTAGTTCAATTTTGAAGAGTTGCAACTTTTGATCTAACCACTAAATTGAACCAATGTTTCTTTTATAGTATAATACCTGAAGTGCCGCCCTTAAAATTCAATTTAAAAAATTCACATTATCATTCCATTTCGTGCAACTGTAATACTAAATTTAAGAGTTTTTTTCAAGATCTTTAGACACATAAATGTTTAGTAACTTCACTTATAGACCTAACTTTAGCTTGAAACTTATCTACAATGATTAGTTCACAATTTTAAATATATGGGTAAAACTTTAGATCCATACATACACAAATACAAACTTTTTAAAATTAGAAACTTTGTTATATTTATTTCCATTGAAAACTTTTAATATTTTAATCTATTTCTTAAAATGTTGTAAATAAAATAAGCTTCACATATATTTATCAAACAAGATTGAAACCTAAAAGAATTTTAATTTTTTTTAATAATGCAAGATTGTTCTACACCTCTAGATATTCTTGCATTAATATTATACATTAAAGAAACAGTTGATGGAAAAAGTTACACCTCTAAAGTTTAGAAGGGTGGCAACAACTCAAGACATAATTGACATCAAGTACATTAGAATTAGGTGGATCTTAACCATCCAATTCTATCTCCATAGATTAGCAGGATCTGAAATAGCCACGAAGAGATTCTCACAGTCACCATCCCCTATCCTCATTATAGCTTTAATCATTCATTATAGAAAGGTTTGGATTCTTTTAAAATTTCACTTTTACATATTATATAAAAAAAAAATTGCTAATTATTTTATTGTCTCGCTAGAAAGAACTGTCAAGAATTGCGGATAACTATAATCCTTGGTACTAGATTTCTTTGTTTGAGTCTATTGGTTGCAGGCTAGATGATAAATAGAGAACGGTCAAAATTAAACAGGCTCCAAAGGAAGGGAGTCTCGTTGAAGAAGGATTGCTAAGTGTGAATTTCGAGACAGAGGACGTAGCATGTTGTTATCAACAGAAGCATACTCCATGTGGAAGATGTGAAACCTATATTAGCATTCTTTCTGAACCTTACTGCTTCATACCGTTACAAAGCGACTTTGTTCAATGGAGAAGCACTCACAGCCTCTTTTCTTCACTATTACTTCGTTTTGCTTTAGATTAGCACAAAAATATTCATATTCAAAACGAAAAGATATATTTTATAGAAATAGTTTAAATAACGACTAAGGGACACTCACCTTGTCGGTTGTTTACATGAAGAGACGGCCCTACATAAAGTAGAAGAGCAACTTTTAGCCGTTTCAAAAGGTGACCCGATAAAAGCATATTCCAGTAACACAAAGGTGTAACTTATTCATTGTTGTATAATCTCTTCAGTCATTGTTCATGTATTGAGTTTGATGACCCTACAGCCATTATGGCTCACTAACTGTCTCCTGTATACATGGGAGTATTTTCGAAAAGACTAGTGACCTTCCAGCCCATTTTAACACTAAAACAATTAAAACCAGAGTATGTCTTGTAGTATTCATTGATGTGCCACTTATCACAACGACGACAAAGACTGTTTGCAACTATCTGAGGAATACATTCATTAAAATCCTCCACTCTTTCTCTTGTACCTGTCATTCATGCTGGTGGTGCATTCCAGCAAGACTATACAACTAAGAAACACTTTCATTTCATTAACAAGTTGCATGTCTCTGTTCTGTTTGTAGTTCGCTGTAAAAGCAAGTGGACCCAGATTAATAACATCTTTTTCGCAAAGTTAAATATGAGTATTTTTCCATTTCTAGGCAACCATAGGTAGATCATGGTGGGTTCAACGATATCTTGTAAGAGGAATGCACTGGAAAATTGTTATCATTGAGGCATAGTAGGCAATCAGTATTGTAGGTAGCCTGTCACAAATCTCGATTGTAGGTGGAACTTTAGGTATGTTTATTCTTGGTCATTTGAATCTCTCACACTCTAGGTAATACATGACTTCTCCAATTAAAGGAAACGCCCCGTAGCCTCATGTGGCAGGCGACCATAAAAATATTATCTAAGAGATAGTGTCGTAGGTGGACAATTTTCTGTTTAGTTTTTTCGTTATTTATTTATCATTTACTTCAGGTTTATTTGGGATATGTTATTTCGGTATATAGCTCGACCTGTTTTTGTTTCTAAGCTGAAAGGATTCTTCGAAGAATTTATCTTTTAGTTTATAATTAATTTGTTTCGGCATCTTGATTCAATTGTAACTGGAATTAGTAAATAATTTTCATACTTCAAGCCTCATATAGTTAACCCTTAAAGCTGTTCACTAACATTACATTGGTCTAAACTGACTGATCACACATAGGTACACAATTTAGGAGGTTCAATAAAATTGTGCTTTTGGTATGCAGCCACAATAGGGTGACACATTATAAATTACAGATTTTGATGATATTTTTAGTTGTCAATGTTAATAATGCATCGATCAAATCCAATGATATCAAGTTATACAAAGACAGCTAAGCATAATTTACGTCTCTTATTCTAGATATTAGTTTGAACATTAGATTATGAACTCTAATAATGATTATTTGGGATAGGCAATTATATTATTTTATTACGATTTAATTAGACGAAGGAAACTCTTATTATTTGTAAGGAGGGAGTAATTTATCTCCATTTGAATTGGTAATTGATTAAATCTCATAAAATGGCACTTGAGTGTATCTAAAAGGTATATGAACTGAATATTATTTAAAACTTTCTATATATTTTATTACTAGGTTGTGTACAGTTAGTTGATTGAAGTAGTCGATTAGCAATGGAAATAAACAAGTGTTCTAATAAAATTCAATTAGATTAATGTTTGAGTACCAAAAAATAATAGAATCGAATATTTCACTTCTATAATGATATGGGAAAACCTATAAAATAAATTATTGAATTAGATCATATTTTGAATTTTATCATTCTATGTGTTGTCTTCTCACCCCTCAGTTGTTTGTCCTTGATGACAAAGACACTTCTCTTAGTTGGATGGTTGATATGTTATAGTGAGATGGATGGTATTATTGGCATGATCATCGTGGTATTGTTCAGTGAACAGGTATTTCAAAGCAAGCTATGAATACAAATGAATTTAATCATGACCATGGCATGTTTAGTTTCAATATGACAATGCATTACATAGGTTGATGGCATATTCTCAATAATGGTATATTATAGTGAACGTAGTGATACTTTCACATAGGTATATAGATTGAACAATTGCTTTCACATGCTTTGCATATTATGCAATTTGATATATTTGATATATATTCTTGTTTTACATTAGATATTAATGTCTTATATACCTTTGTTTCTAATAAGGAATTAATACCTTCTATCAACGTTTCATTGATTGATTATTAATGTCTTATCACATACAAAATGTATAAATTGTTAATAATCTATTAAATACAAAGTTTGTAAGTGTCAAGTGATAAGTTGTGAATGATGAGTAATGTTGAGATATTTCTTACTCAACATTCTAAAATTTTGCATGGTCATCATATTATCCTTTGACCTTTGACATATTATTCATTATGGATGACAAAGAGCATGTTTTTGAAAAAGGCTAACACAACATTATGGTCTTTGATATCAAAGCATGGGGCATTATTATTGAATCATCATATTGCCCACAAATAAAATATTATACTTGGTATTATGATGAATGGACAATAAATACATTCGAGGGCATTGGTGAGAAGTTGGCTCTAAAGCATCATTTGTATGGAACATATTGCTGTGATCGTTGGTTGCAAAGTTAGTAAAGTCTTTACCCACGGGTGCATTTCCATTATAGGATTATTTGAAAAAGGGAAATTATATCCCATCATAATTCCATTTGACTCACGACATATGAGGATAGTGCAAAGTCATTGTTATTATTTAATTTTGTGAAGAAACCCTATCCTCGAAGGGCTAGGGCATGTTGGTATTTTGGATATATTGATATGGTTTTGTCATTGATGTCAACACTTATCAACACTGGCCAAATTGGTTATGTTCGCCGACATGCAAGTGACTTATGCACAGTCACCGGTATTTGGTTCATTGACAGGTTATATTGTTCACCGGCACTTGGAATTACTTGGAGACTACTTGGTTATGTTGAAACATCATTTGGACACTTTGTTTTAGTGATTTGTTCACTGGCTTATTTGAGTTTGTATATTTGCTTTTACTGGGAAATAGGTCCAAGATATGCACTGGCAGGTATATCTATTCTAGATCAGCACGACATGTTATAGAGATGATTTGTTATTATTGTAAATGCATTGAGCTGACATCATGTATCAGATATTGATTTATTTGTAATTGATTTTATTGTAATATCTTTTAGTGAGCCGACCTACTCAATTGGTCTTAGGTTATGGTATAAATATAAGATCTCATTTATGAGATTAATATATGCGAGAAAAGAGATTGTAATTCGATATATGCGAAAAGAAGCAGAGCTATACACTCAAACATCATTTCAAGGTTGAAGGAAGGATTTTGTAAAGGCAATCAGAGCTAAACCGGTACTAAATCCAACATATGGAGATGCTATTTTAAGAAGTACATTATCATTATATTTAATCATCCAATTGTAGTCAGTGTGACTCTCATTGTGTGATTGAGCAGTGAGCTCTAGGCACTTGGCCTTTCTGCATGTGCAGACCCCCTATTGTACACACATACTATCTGCAGTAGTATCATCTGATTGTGGGTAAGGTTTCGCACCGTGGTTTCTCCCCTTATAGGGTTTCCACATACAAATATTGGTGTTATGTGTTGTGGATGTTATTGTCTTTCTGTTTCATGCATTAATCTTTACCGATACTGCAATTAACTGATAAAACTGTCTACCGGTATAAAGTTTGGTTTATCGGTATTAAGCATTAAGTTTTGGTTAAGTTAATTTTGGTTTGAATTTATTAGACAACTGATTCACCCCCCCCCCTCTCAGTTGTCTCCAGGACCTAACAATTGGTATCAAAGCTTAGTCCTCTTTTTGCAGAAGTTTAACAGCTTGAGGAGATCCAATGTCTTCTAACTATTTCAGGAAGGACAATCCTAAACTTGATGGAACCAACTATGGTATATGGAAGATAAGGATGGAGACACATCTTAATTGCATTAGAAAAGACATATGGGAGGTTACAAAGAATGGCTACACTACTGCTACTCCTGGTCAACCTAATCCACCAACCTTAAGAAAAGATGAAGAAAATTATTTCAAAGCAAGAGAAGCACTTTTGAGCGCATTGTTAGATCAGCAAATCATGGGATTATTAGATAGGTCTACTGTTAAAGCTATTTGGGACAACTTGGAAACATTGAATGAAGGTGATACCACAGTCAAAATTGCAAAACTTGAATCCTTTCGGGTCAGGATGAAAATCTAAAAATGGAAGAGAATGAAAGAATTTCTGCTTTTATGGAAACAATAAATGAAATTGTTTTGATTATACAATGTTGTGGAGGAACCTTGAGTGAAGATGAGATTGTTTCAAAAGTTTTAAGAGCATTCCCACCGACATATAAAATGAAAGTAACTTTGGCAATATAGCATTATAACAGACAATGAAAGATTGTTGACATTTCAATAAGGATATTGAGAAGGTTGTTGATGATTATGGATATAGCCGATTAAGGATGTTTACTATCTTGATATTATTATTTTGTCATTGATGTCAATAAATTGATTTTCTAATTCAGTATGATGTTGTCATATCTTGAGAAGTATGATTTGAAGAATATAAAGATGTCGCTAAAAGACACAGGAAAGAATATGATGAATAAGAGGATGAATAAGGTATTCAATGGGCAACTATTATCGAGTCAGACAATGATGAGATCATGATGTTTAGATTGTTTTAACATCATACATATGTTGTAAATTGTAAGGCTAATACTATACTATGTTACTAAGCAAAGAACCTAGTCGGTAAACCCTAAGGAACCTAGTCAGTAAACCCTAAGGTTATCGCTATCGGTTAATGAAGGTGGAATGTCTACCGAGTGAAGTTTAGTATTTATCAAGTTGTAATCGAGTTGTAACCAAGCTGTAACAGGATGCATTAAATATTTACATGTGTTATTTAATGAAGGAAGCTGATGAGCTGGAACTGATTAAATGATTGGTATGCTGTAAATATAGTTTGTTAATGAATCTATGGCAAAGGAAGATCAGCATGAATATCTATAGTGCAAATTGAACCGCAATACCCTGGCACAAGTTCCAAGAAATATATGCAATTTCCAAGGCAGGGTAAAGCATTTTCAGATCAAAAGATGCATTGAACCTGGACAAGATTGAAGATCTGATGGCTATGATTGATCATGGGAAATGTGATCAAGGAGATTAAGCGGTTAGCTAATTATTTATAAATAGGGAACTATTGATAAACAATGTATGCGGGCAAGTGTATGCACAAGGATGCTACATAGTGACTACCGAGCACAGAAGCTTGAAGACCTGTTTGAATAACAGAGTATAGAAGCCCAGCAGATGGACAAGATTATTTCTATGTCTAGATTGTATTGAGCAAATAAGAATCTGCTTTAGCATTTTAGATGTGAAGTTGCAGATAGATTTTTTTACTGTTATTTTGTGAAAGTGACAGAAAATCTCTTAACTGAGTGGACTTAACAGTCTTATTTGCAAAACCCTCTAGCAAGGTGACATTCTGATTGAGTGTTTGAAATCCTTTAACAAGGTCACTTCTAACAAGGTGAAGATCCTAACAGATCTGAGGGAAATCCCTTAACCGGGTCACATCTAGCAATGTGTTTGTAATCTTTAACAAGATTTGCTTTTAACCGAGCATACTCTAGAAGAGTATATTTCTTAGTGGGTCCGAAATCCCACAGTGGTTTTTCCCTATTTGGGTTTCCACATTAAATCTGGTGTTATGAGGTTTATGATGTTTATATGCTTTTGAGTTTTCATGTTTAACAGTTTTGGTTATATTACTAAAATATATGTTACCGAGGTTGAATCTGATGTTTTTATAGAAGATTAAGTTTGGATGATTCATTCCCCCCCTCCTCTTGTTGGTTATTGGATCTGTACTTACATTTAGTATCAGAACTATCAATTGGTATCAGAGCTTTGGACTCGGAAGAAAATTTTAAAGGCACTTGAGTTAAAGATCCAAAGATGTATAAGAGGGATGCACTGAAGCTGAACAAGTCAAGTTTCTCTACATGGCAGAAAAGGATGAAGCTGCATCTATCAGGAGTTGGAGAATATGCTATATACTATCTAGAGAATGATTTTGTTACACTGAGCACCTATCCATTGACTATGGAAGAGATAATGGCAAAGCAAGAACATATTCAAGCAATGATTGAAATAACATCTACATTGACTGATTCAGAGTTTAATGATCTAGAAGGCTGCAATGATGCAAAGGCAATGTGGGATAAGCTCATATCAGTGTATGGAGGAGATGAACATGTTCAGAGAGAAAAACTAGATAGTCTAAGAGGACAACTTGAATCCAGGAGAATGAATGAAGGTGAAAACATAACTCAGTACAGTACAAGACTAAAGGAGATTGTCAATCAAATCAAAGGAGCAGGTGGAACTATTGAAGAAAAGGATATAACAAGTAAGTTGTTGAGAACCCTTCTATCGGCTTATGCAATCCGAGTCTCTACAATCAATGAATTGAGGTCTGTACCTAATATGCCAGTTTCTTTAGATGCTACTATTGGTAAGCTACATGCATTTGAATTAAGTAACTTTGATAACAGTGGGTCTTCGGTAAATAAAAATGAATCTGCATTTAGTTCTTTTCATCTTGATGAATCTAATGATTTCAATGAAAGAAAGTATAAGTACTCTGAAGGAGATCATAGTGGAGCAAGTGAAAGATTTCATAAGAACATGGAAGAAGTACACAAACTGTATGAGGAAATCAGAAAGCAAGAAGAGTTTGAAGCACTATTAGCTAGAAGGTTACCGAGAGGTAAAGGTAAGTACAAAGGAAAACTACCTTTGAAATGTTTCAATTGTGATAAGATAGGACATATAGCTTCTAACTGTCCTAACAAAGATTTTACTGAAAAGAGAGATTACCGAGATGACAGACAGAAAGATAACCATTACAGAGGACACCGAGACTTCAGAAGAAGAGATAGAAAGACATCTTTAATAGCTGATGAGGAATCTAACGATAATAAATTAGATGAAACTGATACAGAGGAAGTAGTTTATGTGGCTATCAAAGATGGATCAGATGAAGAAAGGTATGAAGAAAAAGCCCTAATATCTCACATAAACACTAATGATTCTTGGATCATAGATAGTTATATTAGAAGATTATGATGGAGGCTATGTTAGATTTGGTAATGATGCACCATGTCCAGTGAAAGGTAAAGGATCTATAACACTTCTTGACAATGCAAGATGCAATGATGTTTATTGGGTTGAAGGTTTGAAATACAATTTGTTGTGTGTAGCATAGCTAAACAACACAGGTTACCGAATAGAATTTTAGAAAGGAATTATCAAAATTCATGACAAGAATGGAAAGTTAGCTACTACCGGGACACAAACAAAAGGTAACACATTTCACCTTGACTCAACTCAAAATAAGTGTTTGTATGCAAAGATAGATGATACCTGGTTATGACATAAAAGTTTTTGTCATGTAAATTTGGATAATCTAATCAAAATAAGTAAGAAGCACCGAGTAAGAGGTCTACCGAGTCTTGAAAAACCTGAGAATGCTATGTGCCAAGGATGCTAGATGGGTAAGATGACAAGATCAAGCTTTACAAGTAAGTCTTACACTTCTAAGGGAATTTTAGATCTTGTGCACACTGATCTTTGTGGTCCTATGAAAGTTCAAAGTTATTATGGTGATAAATATTTTATATTATTTGTGGATGACTATTCAAGGATGATGTCAATAATGTTTTTAAAAGATAAATTAGAAGCTTTTCAAATATTTAAATGGTACAAGGCAAGAGTTGAAAATGAAACAGGAAGACAACTGAAATGTCTTAAATCAGATAGAGGAGGAGAGTTCACATCTGATGAATTTAATTTATTCTGCAATGATCATGGTATTAAAAGACAAGTATCTGCACCAAGAACTCCACAGCAGAATGTAATAGCTGAGAGAAGAAACAGATCTATTATGGACTGTGCTAGAACACTGATGATTGAAAAGAAGGTGCCACAAACATTTTGGAGAGAAGCAATAAGCACAACAATTTACACCCTGAACCGAGTACAATTGAAGAAAGGTACTTTCAAGACACCATATGAAATCTGGTATGATAAGAAACCTAATGTAAGTTATTTTAAAACCGTTGGAAGTAGATGTTATGTACACAAAGATGATAGAAATGCCAAGTTTGATCAGAAAAGTGAAGAAGGAACATTTCTAGGTTATTCTTCTAGAAGCAAAAAATTTAAATGTCTGATCAAATCATCTAACAAAATAGTAGAAAGTGCAAATGTGAAAATTGATGAAGGAAATTCCAAGGAACTAGAAGACTATGATGAATTTGTCTAAGTTCAACCGAGAAGATGGTTGAAGAAAATGAAAAGAATATCCAGTTACCGAGTGATGAAGAAGATCATACAAAGCCTACCGAGCCTGTATTAGCCAAGTATGTTAGAAGACATCATGCACCAAGTCAGATTATAGGAGATAAGGATGATCCAGTGATGACAAGGAACAAATTGAGACAGAACACATGTCTGATATCTGAATTTGAACCGAGAATAGTGAAAGAAGCATTTAACAGTGAAGATTGGATAAACGCTATGACAAAAGAGATTGATCAAATCAAGAAGAATGACACATGGACACTAATCCCAAGACTGAAGGACAAAAATGTAATCGGTACAAAGTGGATTTTCAGAAACAAGCTAAATGAAAAAGGAGAAGTCATTTGAAACAAAGCAAGACTAGTTTGCAAAGGTTATGCTCAAGAAGAAGGAATTGATTATGGTGAAACTTTTGCACTTGTTGCTAGACTTGAAGGAGTAAGAACACTGTTGGCATATGCTTCTTTCAAAAACTTCAAAGTATATCAAATGGATGTCAAATCTGCATTTCTGAATGGAATATTAGAAGAAGAAGTTTTTATTAAACAACTTGAAGGATTTGTTGAAGACAAGAATAAAGATCAGGTATGTAAATTGAACAAAGATTTATATGGTTTGAAACAAGCACCTAGAGCATGGTATGAAAGATTGCACTCTTATTTGATTAAGATTGGTTTTATAAGGACAAGTGAGAACAACAATATGTACATGAAGAATGATGAAAATGGAATACTGATCTCAGCCATATTTGTTGATGATATTATATTTTATGGAAATGACTCTTTATGCAAGAACTTTGGAAATGAAATGAGCAAAGAATTTGAGATGTCATTAATCAGTGAGATAAAGTATTTTATAGGTTTATAGATATTGCAAATGAAAAATGAGATTTTCATTACTCAATCGAAGTACATAAAGGAAATCTTGAAGAAATTTAGAATGGAGGATTCAAAACCAGTAAGTACTCCTATGACTACCAACTGTAAATTATCAAAGAATGATGAATCTACATCTATTGATGAGACACTTTATCGATCCATGATTGGAAAGCTATAATATGTTGTTCACAGCAGACCAGACATAGCACATGCAGTAGGTATAGTTGCAAGATTCTCTGTAGATCCTAAGGAAACACACATGACAACAATCAAAAGAATTTTTAGATACTTGAAAGGCACAGAGGATTATGGCTTAGTATATCATAAAGGAAATGATTTTGATTTAAAAGTTTATACTGATGCTGATTGGGCAAGCATAATTGATGACAGTAAAAAGCACAAGTGGAGGAGCTTTCTTTTTAGGAGAAAGACTAGTGAGTTGGCTTAGCAAGAAACAAGGATGTGTTTCATAGTCAATAGCAGAGGTTGAATACATTGTTGCATCATTGAATTGTACCAACATTGCATGGATCAAACAACTGTTGGAAGGTATAAATGAGAAAGTTACCAAGCTAGTAACTATATTCTGTGACAATACTAGTGTCATTAATATTTCAAAGAATCCCGTTATGCACTCTAATACAAAGCACATCTCTATCAAATATCATTATCTTAGAGAAGAAGCTCAAGAGAAGAAAGTGGTGTTGGAGTATGTTAGCACAAAGGAACAAATAGCAGATATCTTCACCAAGCCACTACCAAGGGACACTTTTGAATATCTTAGAAGTAAGTTAGGGGTCCTACCCCTATCTTCTACTCACTAACTGAGTTTGGTGAAAGCATCAATCCGATGACTCTCGAATATCTTTTAGGAGTTGATGCTGCATTACACACTTTAGAATTTTTTCTAAAGGTATACATGAACTATTACAGGAAATAATACAGGGAACAGGAATTGAAGACAAAATGCTCTGATCGAGACTGAATTGATACACAATAGCAAGAATTCACTTCATACAGAAAGAAATTATGTTTTAGTTCTTTACTTTTTGGCATTGTTGTCAAAGGGGGAGAAAACTGAGAAGACTGAAGAAAACAGGAGAAGTCTAATGTATGGGGGAGAGCATTTCAGCATTTCGGAATCATAGCAATCTGAATCTTTTAAGGTCAAATCAATTGGTTTTGCCATCAATGAAAAACAGGGAGATTGTTGGCAATATAGCATTATAACAGACAATGAAAGATTTTTGACATTTCAATAAGGATATTGAGAAGGTTGTTGATGATTATGGATATAACCGATTAAGGATGTTTACTGTCTTGATATTATTATTTTGTCATTGATGTCAAGAAATTGATTTTCTAATTTAGTATGATGTTGCCATATCTTGAGAAGTATGATTTGAAGAATATAAAGATGTCGGTGAAAGACACATGAAAGAATATGATGAATAAGGTATTCAATGGGCAACTATTACCGAGTCAGAGAATGATGAGATCATGATGTTTAGATTGTTTTAACATCATACATATGTTGTAAATTGTAAGGTTAATACTATACTATGTTACCAAGCAACGAACCTAGTCGGTAAACCCGAAGGAACCTAGTTAGTAAACCCTAAGGTTATCGCTATCGGTTAATGAAGGCGGAATGTCTACTGAGTGAAGTTTAGTATTTACCAAGTTGTAACCGAGTTGTAACCAAGCTGTAACAGAATGCATTAAAAGTTTACATGCATTATTTAATGAAGGAAGCTGATGAGCTGGAACTGATTAAATGATTTGTATGTAGTAAATATAGTTTGTTAATGAATCTATGGCAAAGGAAGATCAACATGGAGATCTACAATGTAGATTGAACCGCAATACCCTGGCACAAGTTCCAAGAAATATATGCAATTTCCAAGGCAGGGTAAAATGTTTTTAGATCAAAAGATGCATTGAACCTAGACAAGATTGAAGATCTGATGGCTATGATTGATCATGGAAAATGTAATCAAGGAGATTAAGCAGTTAGCTAATTGTTTATAAATAGGGAACTGTTGATAAACAATGTATGCGGGCAAGTGTATGCATAGGGATGCTACATAGTGACTACTGAGCATAGAAGCTTGAAGACTTGTTTGAATAACAGAGTATAGAAGCCCAACAAATGGACAAGATTAGTTCTATGTCTAGATTGTATTGAGTAAATAAGAATCTGCTTTAGCATTTTAGATGTGAAGTTGCAAATAGATTTTATTACTGTTATTTTGTGAAAGTGACAAAAAATCTCTTAACCGAGTGGACTTAACAGTCTTATTTGTAAAACCTTCTAGCAAGGTGACATTCTAATGGAGTGTTTGAAATTCTTTAACAAGGTCACTTCTAATAAGGTGAAGATCCTAACAGATCTGAGGGAAATCCCTTAACCGGGTCACATCTAGCAATGTGTTTGTAATCTTTAATAGGATTTTCTTTTAACCGAGCATACTCTAGAAGAGTATATTTCTTAGTGGGTCTGAAATCCCACAGTGGTTTTTCCCTATTTGGGTTTCCACGTTAAATCTGGTGTTATGAGGTTTATGATGTTTATATGCTTTTGAGTTTGCATGTTTAACAGTTTTGGTTATATTACTGAAATATATGTTATCGAGGTTGAATCTGATGTTTTTATAGGAGATTAAGTTTGGATGATTCACCCCCCCCTCTCATCTTGTTGGTTATTGGATTTGTACTTACATTTAGTATCAGAACTATCATTGAGAATAATGCCTAATACAGCAGTAACTAGAGATACTTTGATTGGAAAACTTTCAACTTTTGAAATTGAGGAATTTGGTCTTGTTACTACTATAAAGACAGATTTAGCTTTCAAGGCATCAACATCATCAAAATCATCTGCATCATCATCATTTAACAAATCTGATTGGAAAGCCTTTTATGTAAGACAACTTGAAGAAAGCAGGAGAGAAAATGAAGAACTTGAAGAACTTGAAGCACTATTTGCAAGGAAAAAGCCTAAAGGTCCTATTGGAAGTAAGTATGAAGGTAAAGCACCATTTAAATGTTTTAACTGCAATAAGATTGGTCATATGGCATCTAGGTGTCCTGATAGACATGCAAGACTAAAAGAAGAAGCTAGAAGAACATATATGCCTAACCCTAGATATCAGAGATACAGTTTTAAGAAAAATAGAGACAAATCTTGTTATCTTGCTGATGAATTAGTCACTGATGATTCTGATGAGGATCCGACAGACAATGGATGGGTTTTTGTTGCTATAACAGAAGATCAATCGGCACGTACTGTTCAACCGGTAGAGAAGGCCTTGGTAGCTAGAATTGAAGATAAGGATGAATGGATCATTGATTCAAGATGTTCACATCATATGACTGGTGATAAAAGTAAATTCTTAACCTTTCAGGAATCCAATGGAGGTCTAGTAATATTTGGAGATGATAAAGCTTGTTTGATCAAAGGAAAAGGTACTATATCTCTTGATGGTAAGCACAATACTGATAATGTTTACTATGTTGAAGGTTTAAAGAATAATATTTTGAGTGTTGGTCAGTTAGTTGAAAAAGGATTTCAGTTATAATTCAAGAATGGCAAATGCAAAATCATGAACAAAACTGGTTTGGAAATTACAACGGGAAATCAGACTAAAGGTAATATCTTTCATTTGAGCAATAGTGAAAAGACATGCTTGATTGCACATATTGATGAAAGTTGGTTATGGCATAAGAGACTCTATTATGTAAATTTTGATTGCATTGTGAAATTTAGTACAACTAAGGCAGTAAGAGATTTACCTAAGATTGTTAAACCCCATAATCCAGTATGTAAGGAATGCCAATTTGGAAAGCAAGTTAGAGCATCTTTTAAGAGTATTCCAGAAAAATCCAATAATGCTCTTGACTTAATTCATATTGATTTATGTGGTCCAATAAGAACTAGAAGCTTACAAGGAGATAGATATTTTATGCTAATCATTGATGACTATTCTACAATGTGTTGGGTTACTTTTATCAAGGAGAAATCAGAAGCACTTGGGAAATTCAAGCTATTCAAGGTGATGGTAGAGAATCAAACCGGTAAGAAAATTTAATGTCTAAGATTAGATCAAGGAGGTGAATTCACATCTAAGGAATTTAATACATTCTGTGAAGTGAATGGAATCAAAAGACAGTTGTCAGCAACCTAGACACCCCAGCAGAATGGAGTTGTGGAGAGGAAAAACAGAACCATTTTGGAAGCTGCTAGAAGTATGTTATCATAAGCTAATCTACCACATGTATACTGGAGAGAAGCAGTGAGTACAACCATTTACACATTCAACAAAGTTCACATCAAATGTGAAACCGGTAAGACCCCTCATGAATTATGGTCTGGTAATACTCCTACTCTTAAATATTTTAGAATATTTGGAAGTAAATGTTATATTGGAAGAGATGAGTACATTGACAAATTTGATCCTAGAAATGATGAAGGAATATTTCTTGGTTATTCATCTAAGAGCGAAGCATATAGATGTTTTAACAAGAGATTGTAGAAAATTGTTGAGAGCACAAATGTGAAGATTGATGAACAATTTAGAGGAAATTCAAGGTACATAGACTTTGAACCAGCAATAGAGATACTGACAAATGAACCTACATTGATTACATCGGTACAAAATGAAGATCTTGTTACACCGGCATCATCTGAAAATTCCACAGTAACTAAGGAACAACAGCAAGCAAATACACCCCAGTATGTAAGATTGAACCACTCTGAAGATCAGATAATTGGGAACAAGTATTAAGGAGTCATGACTAGAGGAAGACTATAAACTGAAGAGGTATGTCTTATTTCTCAAATTGAACCAGCATTAGTTAATGAGGCATGTGGAGATAAACACTGGATTAAAGCTATGGAAGAAGAATTAGAACAAATTGAAAAGAATAACACATGGACATTAGTTCCCTAGCCTAAAGACAAAAATGTGATTGGAACAAAATGGGTATTCAGAATAAACTTAATGAAGATGGTAAAGTAATTAGAAACAAAGCAAGACTAGTGTGTAAGGGATATTCACAGAAAGAAGGAATTGATTATAATGAAACCTTTGCACCGGTAGCTAGAATTGAGGCAGTCAGATATTTTTTGTCTTTTGCAACACACAAGAACTACAAAGTATATCAGATGGATAGTGAATGTGCATTTCTGAATGGAGATCTTGAAGAAGAAGTTTATATTAAACAACTTGATGGATTTTCTTTGACAGATGACAAAGATATGGTTTGGAGGTTAAGGAAAGCTTTGTATGGGTTGAAGCAAGCTCCAAGAGCTTGGTATGCTAGATTCGATAAGTATCTTTTGAAGATTGGTTTTTCTAAAGGTAATGTTGATGGTAACTTATACTACAAAGTGACTAATGATGACATCTTGGTTATAGAAGTTTTTGTTGATGATATAATCTTTGGAGGAGAAGATGGATTATGTAGAGACTTTTCTAATGAAATGCAGCAAGAATTTGAAATGTGTATGATTGGAGAGATAAAATTCTTTTTAGGATTACAAATTTCACAGACTGATAAAGGTATATTCTTGAGTCAATCTAAGTACTTGAAGGAGTTACTAAAGAGATTTGGTATGGAGAACTCTAAACCGATAAGCACACCCATGACTACAACTGATAAATTATCACTAAGGGATGAATCAACACCTATTAATCTGACTATGTACAAGTCTATGATAGGAGGTTTACTGTATTTGACACAAACAAGACCTGATATTATGAATGCAATATGTATTGTTTCAAGATTTCAGAGTAATCCTAAAGAAAATCATGAATCAACAGTAAAAAAGATTTTCTGGTACTTAGATTTTCCGGTACTTACAAGGCACTACAAATCTTGGCTTATGGTATCTTAGAGATGAAAACTTTGAAATATGTGCATACACAGATGCAAATTGGGCAGGAGATGTAGATGACAGAAAAAGAACCACCAATGGAGCATTTTTTCTTGGTAGCAGAATAATTTCTTGGTTGAGTAAGAAACAAAGTTGTACATCTTTATCAACTACAGAATCAGAATATGTTGTAGCAGCAACTAATTGTGTTACAGGTATTACGACTTAAGCAAATGTTGAAAGAAATAAAGATAAAATGCAAAGAACCTATAACTATCTATTGTGATAATACAACAGCAATTGATATATCTAAGAATCCGGTATTATATTCTAAAACTAAACATGTTTCTATCAAATTAAATTTTCTGAAAGACAATGTTGAAGCAAAAGAAGTGAAATTGGTTTATGTGAATACTAAAGAGAAGATTGCAGATATTTTCACTAAGCCTTTGCCTAAGGAGACTTTTGAATATCTCAGAGATCAACTTGGGGTTATACCCCCACTGATAGAGACTTAGACAGTTGATATTTGTCATCAATCGACAAAATTAATAGAAAAATCTTTTATTCTGGCTTTGATGAGGAGAACTACATCTCAGGGGGTGTAGTTGATATTTTGTAATGAGTTGGTATTTTGTATTTGAACTTGGTTTTTGTATTGCTTTGGTATTTGATTTCAAAGGGGGAGAGATTGATATGGAAAAACACATGGAAAACACATATTATTCCTAGGGGGAGAGACTTTATCCCTTGGGGAGAAATTATTACTTTTGGGAGAGATATTATGAATTTTGATTTCTGGTTATGATCTCTTTGGGAGATTGTTGCTTTTTTTTTAAAAAAAATTGGCATTTTTGTTTTGGCACTTTGATGGTTTTTCCATCTTGTCTTTCCATCAATGCCAAAGGGGGAGATTTTTGGTATTTTGGATATGTTGATATGGTTTTGTTATTGATGTCAACACTTATCAATACTGGCCAAATTGGTTATCTTCACCGGCATGCAAGTGACTTATGCATAGTCACCAGTATTTGGTTCACTGGTAGGTTATATTGTTCACCAACACTTGGAATCACTTGGAGACTACTTGGTTATGTTGAAAATATCATTTGGACACTTTGTTTTGGTGATTTGTTCATTGGCTTATTCGAGTTTGCATATTTGTTGTTACCAGCAAATAGGTCCAGGATATGCACTAGCAAGTATATCTATTCCAGATCAGCACGACACGTTATGGAGATGATTTGTTATTATTGTAAATGCATTGAGCCAACATCATGCATTGGATATTGATATATTTGTAATTAATTTTATTGTAATATCTTTTAGTGAGCCGACCTACTCAATTGGTCTTAGGTTATAGTATAAATGTAAGATCTCATTTGTGAGATTAATATTTGCGAGAAAAGAGATTGTAATTCAGTATATGCGAAAAGAAGAAGAGCTATATATGTAGACATCATTTGAAGGTTGAAGGAAGGATTTTGTAGAGGCAATCAGAGCTAAATCGGTATTGAATCTAGCATATGGAGATGCTATTTTAAGCAGTACATTATCATTGGATTTAGTCATCCAATTGTAGTCAGTGTGACTCTCATTTTGTGATTGAGCAGTGAGCTCCAGGCGCTTGGCCTTTCTGCATGTGCAGATCCCCTATTGTACACACATACTATCTGCAGTAGTATCATCTGATTGTGGGTAAGGTTTCCCACTGTGGATTTTCCTCTTACAGGGTTTCTACGTACAAATATTGGTGTTATGTGTTGTGGGTGTTATTGTATTTCTGTTTCATGCATTAATCTTTACCGATACTGCAATTAATTGATAAAACTGATTCACCCCCCCTCCAAGTTGTTTCTGGGACCTAACAGGGCATACATGGTTGAACTATCAGTTCAGAGAAGAATGGTGGGGCTCAAACTGCAATAGAACAATGTAAAGTTGAGGGCTTTGATAGGTGTCATCTTTCTTACTTGGTTTTTTGTTTGCAAAGCTAAGTACATCTTGTTTAGTTTTATCTACTCGTTGTTTGGTGAAAAAGATTTTTGGTTTTTTTTTAGTTAAGCTTTTCTTATGTTCCTAAACTCTAGTCAAGTTTTTTAGAAAAAGAGAAAGATGTAATGGTTTTGTCATAACCCTAGTTCAGATTTGTCCTTGTTAAGACTGCTAAATGTTGTTTAAAATATTGGTTAGAGTTAACAGAGCTCTATTTAGATTATAATTCTTTTCTTATACTAGTTAATGAGAATGGTTTTGTGGCCGATTTCTTTGCACAACAATAATGGTGACAGTTTTGTGGTTGATGTAAGTAATATGCATTAGTATTCATGTGTATAACTGTCTCACAAACCTTTTCAGCCTTCATTGTGCATTAACATTTTTTGTTAAATTTGAAATCCCTGCTATACCATGGTTTAGGGTGAGTTTGCTCTCGGCATTTTGTTTAGCAGTGACCATTGTTAAAGACAGTGAAATTGATTAAGGCATTTGGTTCATTCAGTTTGGCAGGAACAGTTACATTTTTTGTTGTAACAGTTATGAGGCTCTTTCTATTCAAGAATAAAGAACACTATCTATACATCATGTCGAAGACATTCATTTTTTACAGTGTGGAAGAACAGATTTATTATTACTATTACTGTTTATATTCTGTTAAGAGAGATATTCACTATGAAAAGGTAGTGTGGTTGCACCGAAAGAAAATTTCTTATTATTGCTTTGACAAAAGAAGACTCTTGGTTCTCTTAAAGACATCATTTAGTGTTGTGTGATTAACAAGGAAGACATATCTTCATTGTTGTTTTGAGAAAATATTTTTTATTTTTCATAGAGATATCATTGTGATGAATTACTGAGATTGAATCAAGTTTTGTGAAAGTATTTTTGCATATTAATTTGGTCTCTTGTATAGTTCTATACAATACAATATTGTGCATTTTCCTCTATATTCACATTGGTGTTGTGTATGAGAACAACTTATTCTCTGCATGATACTTTTGTGTTTGTGAACACTATGAAAAGTTGTACAATTGCTTCTAATCTCATATGAAGATGATAAGAAGTGAAATAGAACAGAAACTCTATATGTAAATTTAGTAAATTTTTTTGTGACAAGTGTTGATAAGCCAGTGAGGCATTGAAAAAAACTATCAGTAGGATAGCATTGTCAGTGAGACATTTTAATCATCTAGTGAGGCATATGTATTTGCTAGTTAGGTTCATTTTCATTAAGTCAGTGATGCATTTTTTTTGTGGTTTTTATTCCCCATGAGGATTTTCCACTTAGGACAATTTTTGTGTTATGAGTTGTTATTTTGATGTGATTGATCCTCATTTCCATTTGATTCTCTTTGTGGTCAATGAAGTCACAGTTCATCTTAGTATTATGGTTAAATGAATATCCTTTCTCTTGAGTCTTATGTTTTTTTAAAGATTGCTTCTATAGTGTCCTAAATTGCACCTAGTGCATTTATGACACTTACGCATGGTGCTCGGTGCATTAATGAAAAATTGATGATCAAAATTTTACTATTTTGGCATCATGGGCTCGAGAGACAACGTACCTCTATATGCCTCAAAAAACCACTTTGGTCTTATATTTGGTCGACGCAAGCGTGACAAGTGGACGTCCTCGCACCGCACTAACGTCCCGATAAACTTGCAGAATCTTGAATCTGGTAGAGACTCGAACGTTGGTTGATGTGTGTCCTTTGGCTTGTGTTTTTCTATAATGGATTTCTATGCCTCCTTCAAGTTTAAAAACCCTTCATAGCTCATTTGGAAGGGTTCCTGACTTGGGTTCTTGGCTTTTGGCTCTCATATTGCACTCTTGCTCTCATATTGCTCTTGCTATTCACTTGGACATGTTTTTACCAACATTAGGCTGCAATCATCTTATAGAAAAGTCTTACCAACAAGCACATACCAAGGGCTTCATCATGCTCATATCTCGAACAAGAGGGGTTTGGTTACACGCCTTGTCTTCTCTTTATCTTTTATCATTGTATGCAACACACATTTTTCATATTTTGATTGTATCTATTATCTAATTTAATTTATATTTCTAATTTACCAATATTTACATTACATGCAATAGGGGTTTCCTTTCATTAAGCGGAGTATAGTTTCTATTTGCATCTTTCCAATTTTCCAATTTACCAAGTTTCCAATTTATTTTTCCTATCTATCTATCTGGTTATTCATGGCAATGGAAACACCTAAACGGGGGACTGAATAAGGCAAGCCCCTATACAACCCCCAACATTTTTCCCATCTTAATGTGTGCAGATGGTAAGTAGGTCTTGTGCATCAAAAAGTGCACACATAAGCATTTATGAAACTTTCTTTTCGTAGGTCGTACGGATGATAGTGCATCGTGCTAGTGTTTGCACCCCATGCTAAAGTCCTGAACATGAGAGCTCCCTAATCTAGAGGTATATGCCACTTTTTGTTATGTTCTATTCTGTGAAACTAGTTTCCTATCTGTTACTAATTCTGCATTATAAATCTAATATTTACTTTCATATAGTTAGTTTAGTTGATTCTTATCCCCTAGCTCATCTTAGAACCAGTTCAAAGAGGTAGTAGTGGACTTATTTGTCCTCTAAGATTCATCATCTTGGAGGGGACAAATCTCCTCCCCTACATTCTGGTGAACCTAATGTGAATGCCTAAAGTTAGATCTTTTCATCTTAGAGTTTGATGCCTTTGATAAGGCATTCTCTAAGGATGACTTTGACATGTTCGATGAAGTTTTAGATGACTTCCTTGAAGAACCTCTCCCCAAAAGAGATGTAGAGGGAAATTCATCATCTACGACATCCTCTTCCAAAGGCAAAGACTCCATGAATTTTATTGTTGTCTCTGTGACTCCACAAAGGCCTAAGAGACCTTACATCCATGTGACTGCAACAAGTCCTTCTCCCAAGAAAGTTAAGACCATTAATGGGAAGCCTTTCAAAGGAGAAACTTCTGACTTGTACACTAGACTCATGCAATCCAATAAATCGTCTCATGGTACCATTTCTCACACATACAATACTCAAAAGAATAAACAAGCTCTTGAGAAATCACAAGCTTCTTTACCTCCTTTTAAGCCTAGCCTTCCTAAGGATCATTTGTCGGCAAATAAGAGACCTAGTGACTATGATCTTATCAAGAAAATTAAGGTTACTCTGGCTAAGATCTCACTATGGGATTTTCTTCAAACAACTCTAATGTACCAAGGTATGCTAGAGGAAGCTTGCAAAAGATTTTGCTACCTTCTTCTGTAAGACAGTCAGATGTGAATGCATTGATCAATCATATTCAAGCATATTCACTGAATATGACTCTATATCTGCATGAACTTCTACCTCTCGAAGTAAGAAGTTTCATATATCCTTTAATGATAATCATCCATGTAAATGGCATTGGTATTAAACAAACACTTGTTGATACAAATTTTGCATTAAATGTTTGTGGTTCAGATTTGTTGCCAAAAATCACAGGGGCTTCACTTGCTAGGCAATATTATATCACATGCATTCATATTAGGGGGTTTAATATCTCAAAAACTAAGTTCAATATATTGCCTCTTTGGTGAAAATAAGGGATTTTTTAATTCGGGCTATTAAAAAATGCAATATATGGTCAAAATAGGGGGTTTTTAATTTGGGTTGTGTATTGGGAGGGGGGTGACAAAAAATTATGTTAGGGAAATATCTTTTGAAAATAGGGGGATTATTTAGTATTCCATGAATGCACATTCTATAACCTAGGTTCACTAAGTGAAGCCCCCATGCCAAAAATCAAGGTGGACACAAATTATTTGGAAACCTCCTCCTTATTCATTTGAGTGTTTGACAATAGTGGAAAACCCACCATAGGGATTGCCATACTATCCTTGAAGGTCGATCCTATCACTATCTTGACCCTTGTGCACATGATGTTAGGCCCTTTGCCATATAACCTCCTTTTAGGTAGACCATGACTTCATGCTTTGGGAGTTGTTTCATCTATACTTCATGGGTTTGTGAAGTTTGTAGCCAATAATCAAGTTGTAACAATTAAGGTTGATCCTGAGGCTATGCAGTTATGTCAAATAGTGGTAGTTGGTCAAGCCTCTATTGCACCTTCATTTTAAGACTATGTACCCACTTTGTCTTCTTCAATGGTAGCATCTTCCTCTATTTCATCCCCTAAAATAGAAAAACAAAAGAAGGAAGAAGTCACAAAAATGCAAGTTGTTGTGAAAGAGAGATTATCTGAGGAGCAGGATTCTTTGAAAGGAAAATCCTCAAAGATAGATCATCTTGAAGTACAAATTCTAGAGTCTACTTATAATAATTATCCTCCTGTTAAATTACCTTCTCCATCAAAAATGAATGTGTGCTTAGGTGATGATTGGTGTTCTTTTGATTTCACCGCCTCTCATGTTGGTGAGTATAAAGTAAATCTGGTGCAGTCATGGTAGGAGAGTCCTGAAAGAGAACAATCTGGACCATGCAGCCAGAGTAAAAACAATGTAAATAAGACAATATGATGGAGGCAATGCAAAATTGACTGAATTATACCATGAAAACCAAGTGAGCTATATGATTCGACTCACTAGTCTGCGTACATACATGCTCAAATACAATATCAACCAACTTCAGACCTCTTAACTTCCCAATATATTTCTATGTTCTAAATCAATTGATTTCTATTGATTTATATGGTCAAGGGTGATCTGCATTGGCC
The DNA here is from genome assembly GCF_030272615.1 of Cryptomeria japonica. Lineage (NCBI taxonomy): Eukaryota > Viridiplantae > Streptophyta > Pinopsida > Cupressales > Cupressaceae > Cryptomeria > Cryptomeria japonica. Next base: position 233,049,927 of record NC_081406.1, read on the forward strand.
CAAGGTGAAACAATTGCCAATGAATAAGAGGAAATGTGTAAAACAACAAGGTCGACCTTCGCCAAGAGATCCATTCAAGAAATCCATAGGATGAAGTGAAGACCTAAGGGAAGGTCGATCACATGCCAAGGAATGCTAGAAACAACAAGTTGAAGCTCTGCAAGCTATGGAAATGATTCACAAGATTCACCAAAAGCCAAAATAGGTCCAAGTAGTTCAAGTGTTCTAAGCCAAAAAACTGTCTTGGATTTCAGAAGTGGTAACTTGCTGGAAATAGGTCTAGATGTCCTGCAGACTTACGGTATGGTAGACAAACAATTCTACAAGAAAAATCCAACTCCCTAAGATCTAGTGAGCAAATAAAAAGAAATGCGTAATGAAATGTTAAAACTACATTATAGGAAACAAACTTCAAAAGAAAATGTTTTTGGTTGATGCAAGGTTGCCAAGAATTAGGGATGCTCCTACATTTGACATCTGGGGTTGTTGAAAATGTGAGTCCTTTACTTTGTCGGGGTTTGAGGAAAACCAAGACGGTCTACCTATGCTTGAGAAATCCATGATGAATCTTCAACTGGTCTGTCTTTTCACTTCACAAAGTAATCTCTATACTGATTGCTTTGGGTGCTACACCCAATCCTACTATTCAAAATGCCTTCAAGATGATCTAGTTCCTTCTGGGGCATCTTCTTATCCAAGTATGCCACATTGTCTTCATTGAATTCTATTTGAATCAATGAACACTAAGAGGGGCGTGAATTAGTGTTTTGTAATTTGCAAACTTATTTATATGATTCTTAATTCATCAGATGCATAAGAAAGAAAGTCAAATGCAGAAACTCAAAGAAAACAACCAAACAACCATAACACCAAATTTTTTATGTGGAAACTCAGAAAGGGAAAAACCATGGTGGTATTTGAACCCACAATATTATTATGCTATGGCTAGAAGTATGATAATATTACAAAAAGTGGAATGCAATTGCATTCAGGCACACTACCTAGAGCTCACTACTCAATTACATAAGGGAGAAACAACTCCAGAGGAATCATTGTCCTACAATATGAGATATAAGAGTAGTTACTATGACTGAACTGGAACATAGCATCTACAAATGCCAAATATCAGTTCTAGTTAAGTACAATATGACTGCCAAATTCTACTCTCCCTTTATGTCTTGTTTTGTTGCATAGTGATCTACCGTAGCACCAATTCTAGATTTTGATGCTCATTCGCACACCACACACTTGAATTCACATAAAAACATACATAAATTGATCATCTAGATCGGCATTATATATCTGCATCAACAAAATAAGTCTTACCCGAGTTGGCTTTACAAATTGCAAAATATGAAACGTGTAGTAATATGTCGACTCAATCCATCCATAAATGCATATGCAAACCCAAAATAGATGATGACAAGATTAACACACAATAACACAATTACCTCAAACATAACACCAATCATGGAAACTAACTCAAGCATTCCAGATCACACAATACCCAATCGATCAATACATTAGCTCTAATTTTCTAGAATCACCAGATACTGGACCTTGAATCTTGCACTAGAATTGATACCAGAGGCTGGAATTGTAAAGTAAGCTATCTCAAATCATGAATCAACTTACTTAATCACTGCCACCAAAAGTATATCACCAATAGAAAGATATACACAATGAACTCATACTCTATCGGATACTGAGTTCCACCTTCCAGACTTATGTCTTATGAAGAATGTGACTTTCGGTAGATATAATCTGCATATACAGGATAGAATTTATTGTCTGAGTTGCCATCAATGACAAACCCTAAGTAATCTCTATACATGAATCTTCATCAGTACAATGTCTCTTTCCAACAATGTCCTCCTTTGGTATTGGTGGCAACACTATGAAAATGAATTGTACACTCAAGACACAAAAATTTCTAACTCTTCAAGAATCTATAAGATCCCCCTAAGACAATGCACCATTTTTCACCACACTCTCTCCCCCTTTGACATTAATAGCAAAGGTAGGAATCTGCCAAAACTTATGCACAAAATAATATATACCGTGACTTAAATGAATTTAAAAATGACTGTATAGGTTATCTTTAAGGACTTTAGATACTAATTCCATCCTCTCATAACACAATCCAAAACATTTATCAAGGCATTGAACCTGTAGAAATTTATTTCTATACCCTTAAGGTCTGAGAGGATAGCCTTACCTAAAGCACTCACTGCATCCTACTAGCTACCAAGAAAAGTGTTTAACCGAGGAGTGATAAGGCTCTTGAATTCACCTAGTCTACTCATAATATGGCCCCTTTCCTTATGCAAGCTCTTAATTTTATATGTTAGGTCCATAACTTGAGCTTCGAGACTACTAGAAAATACTGGAAGGGGGGAAAAAGATTGTGAAATTGCATCTAACTGCCCTTCATGATCCTTAATCTTCTTGTCAATGTATAAGGTAAACTTTAGCAAAATAAGACATGAATTCTATATCTTGCCACCTTCATCTAGAGCATTCTCAATACTCTTTACTGCATATTTCAAAACTACCCTGTCATCCTCAACTACTTTCAAAAAGGTTTGGAGCCTCATTTCATTAAATTTGTTCAAAAATTTTATATCTGTGGCTTTCTCCAAGAACACAAAATGAGAATCAACTGCTTGTAACATATGCCTAATCTTACTAGAGGACAAGTCACCAAAATATTTCTTAAAGGAAGGCAAAATTTTCTCTAAAACATTGGCTGCCAAAGATATAACCTCTTTGTCTTCTGATTGAGACTTTAATAAGTCCTCACTTGCTTTGATTTGTATAAGGGTGGCTAACTTCAATGCTTGAATGGGAGATAGGGTGCTCAAATCAATCAGTCCATGAGATAATTCATCATTTGTGGCAATCCACTTTCCCTTGTTAGGTACAGTGGCTCTTACCATTGTCACCGTTGCCTCATCAACCTTATCTTCTCCTTTTTCTTTCTTAGCACCTATATCACCCTTTGTTGTATCATATTCTACTTCTTCTTTCTCAGCTACTCCTTTCTCATCTGCAATCTCCTCAGTTGCTTCCTTAGCATGAACTTCCATAATGAGAGGATCTTGTACAACTTCATCGGAGTCCCCAACTGTCTGATTATCAATGATATCATCTGCAACTTCATGCTCAACAGGATCTTTTTTCTCTTTAGAAACCTCATACTAAGCATGAATTGTCAGAGTAGAAGTGTCTTTGCTCACTTTCCCTTCTGATTGGGAATCATCTTTCTTCGGATTGATCTGATAGTTATTTTCTTTCAAAATTTTCTTCAGTATACCTTTTGTCTCCTTAACAACTTCATCAACTCTTCCAAACATTATTTTATTCACTTTGTGTTTGCTCTGAAATTTTTCCTTAGCAAGTCCCAAAATTCTTTTCATATAATCCTGTGTTACATCGGGACACAGAATTAATAGGGTATATTTTTTCAATCTCTCATCCTCTAAACTAGCTATGTCTCTGGGCATCCAAAATTTTATATAACTATTTTGTAATCATACATGATAGTTTTATCAATTCTTTGCTAAAAATGTTCATATATTGTACAACAACTTCCTCAATATCTCTTTGATCTTTATCATCAGAATTTTCATAATATACAAGTAGATTTTTCAAGTTTCCTTCTTTTACCACTTCATCTATTATTTCATTTATTGATTTCAAAGACATAACAGTAAAGGTACCTTCAAGCTTATTGGATTTTAGAGCTTCATCAAGGTCCGATTTCTACTTTTTTCTTTCTCTAGCCTTACTGGATGGCTCACTTTGTGTTTTAGACTTATTTGCTGGCTGAGCTTCATCAGATGGGGGCTTCCTCACCACTTAGGCATAAGTGGTTGTCTTCTTCACTTCTCTTACCTCTTCATCTGATTCATTTTTCTCTTTAGCAACAACATATGTTCTAATTGGCTTCTCCTTCTTTCTCTTCTCTGCTCCACCGGTTGATGTTGATTATGGTTTAGGTGGAGGGACTTCCTTCTGCATACTAGAGGTAGGTGTTGACTTGCTCTCTTTAGCCTATTTCTTTACCATGTCTTGTTCCTTCAAAATATTCTACTCTATGGCCCTCTGATTCAGCTTCTTTAGGTATACCCATCTTCTCTACAAGTTGCTCAACCCCCTTTCTAACCTTTCTCCTCCTTCTCGACTCAGTAAATTGCTTATGTAGGTTCAAGTCCTTTTCTTTAAAAGTGCCAAATCTTTCCTCTTTTTCATCTACCATATTACAGAGGAGGTGCTGAGCATAGGTGTCAAAAGAGTAATCTCATCCACCTCATATCCTATAGGTAGAATCCAAACTATCCTAGGCTCAACTGCTTCAATGTGACATTCATCTTTATCCACCATGAAGCAAACTGTATTTTCATACTTCTCAACAATAGCCTTTGGAATTCTTTCTCTAGTTTCCATTAACTCCTAAAATGCCTTAAAGTAACCCCATAAGGCCTTTGAAGGAACCATATCACTCAAACCCTACAAACCTTCCTTGATTTGGGCTACCACTAGTTTATCATATGCCCATTGAACCTTTCCAATACCCGGGATCTCATTCATGAAATATAGTGGCAAACAAATGATCAAGGAACCAAATTTAAACACATTCTTCTTATCTTGTTTGATCTTCTTTAAATTAGTCATTAGCTTTCTATAAAGCACTGCACACAAGTCATACTTTTTGTCTTCTATAAGCACCTAATAAGCTACATAAATAGTGGTGTCGGATACTAAATTTTGTTTTCTTGACTGATAAACCTTGTAACCTACAACCGTCAAAGAAAATCTCACATCATATTCTACAATGTCACTAATGGTCATTGATCGGTTGCCATGCTTGGAACTAGTTACCTCCATTACAGTGGTGTTCTTCACATTCTGGAGTCCAAGAACTTCACTGGTAGCATTCAAATAGGCTACTGCTTTAATGGTTTTCTTTGTGATCTTGTGGGATTTGTCCAGCCATAGAAATTCTTCATGAATTTGGCTTAGAACATACCTCACCCATTTGGGATCATCAAATACTTGGAAGTGAACAAATTGAATAAAATCCTTATTCTCCAAATTCTTGAAATCTCGTTTCAAATACCATGTGCTTAGAATATAGAGATTAGATATTTGAATTGCCCAATTCCTTGATGTTTCAATGTATGTATTCCCTAATGTCTTCATTATGCAACACTCTGTATGGTACAGAAGAAAACACACCATTTCGATAATCTTCAACTGACTTAAATGGATGTTTCTTGAATACGAGCCTAACTCATTTTGTGATTTCAACAACAAAAGGAGTTGCTACACCAGATGATGATGCCATTTTTAAATTTAGGGTAAGAATTGATAGCTTCAAGAAAGGATAAATATCTTTTCAATCACAACCGGATGCAAGGAGTCTATGTCGAATCGCTACAAGCTCGAATTTACTGCTATATCTCTTTCACTTTGTTTCCTTCCTCTTTTTTCTTGTTTGAAATGTAAAAAAGGAATAGAAGAATGCCCTTTTATGAGCTTATGAAGCCTAAATTTTAGTTGCAATAAATGCATAACCCTAAAGACTTCCATATACCTTATTTATCATGAATTCACTCACCAGAATCTCAAATCGCCATGAATTATTTTGAATATCAACTACATAACTGACCTTCATCATTTGAAACCATTCTTGACTGGTTACAAATCTCTGAAAGGGGTTTTTAAAGATCTGCATGAAAATATTCCCCCTAAGGAAAAAGTGCCCTAGTTACCAAATGAGGTTCCAACACTGGATTCAGGTGTGGAGCCATTCTGCACATTTGAATCTTCCTTCTTCACCCACATCTTCTTATGTTGATCCCTGGTCTCATCCACCTTAGCTTCTCCCTTTTCATCTGATTTTTCTTGTTCACCGAACCATTGTTTCTCATGTTCTTACTTCTGCAGTGTATTTCAATATGACTAGGTTTATTGCATGCATAGTAGAAAACATTCCTCTACAGAGGCTTGAAGTTCATTTGATTTCGTCTCATCCTGCATTGGTTAGATATATGTCCAAACATTCCACAAGCATAACATCTCATGTTCTAAAAATTATTCATCACTATTCTACACATATTTGACTTGTGACCAAAATTGTTGCATTGACTTACCATATGACCAAATTTATCATATTATTCATCACATTATTCATCATTCATTTATTCATCTTATTTCTACATTGACTTGCCATATGACCATTTTTTTCACAAACAAAACATTTACCATTGATTTATAGGCATCAGGCTATCTTACTAGAGGTTTTTTGTTCTTTTTCTATTGATTGCTTTGTCTAAAACCAGAGGATTTTTCTTTCTCAAATCCAAGTCCAAACATATATTTCCCATGTCTCTAGCTTTCCAGCATCTCATCCAATCGAGCTGAGCTAGCTTTGAATTTTTTTTTGTACTCATTAGCAGTAGAAAGCTCATCTCTCAAAATTATGATTTGCCTTTCAATTTCTTGTCCATCATTCTTGAATTGTACTAATTCAAACTTAAATTGATCATTCTCATATGTCAATCTACAACATTCATCAGATCTATCATTTAACAACTGAGCCATATTTTCTTCACTTTTCTTTCGAACTTCAATTCCCTTTGTCATATTCATCACAATTGATTGCATCTCATTATTCAAGGTTGAATTATCTCTCGCAAGCTTCTCACATTCATCTCTCTTATCTTGTAGGGATTGATTGTTAATGCTTTTCTCTTCTTTGTCCTTCAGATTATCCATCAGTTCCTTTCTCTTCTATCTAGAAGTGCTCACTTGATCTTTCCAAGTTTCAATGAAGTCTTCAACTACATTCAAATTTCTTTTTAGAGAACTTAGTTCATTTCTTGTTGCATCAAGATCTTCAAGTACCACACTAAGCTATCTTTTCAAACCGGAGTCCATTGATTCAATCTTTTGAATCTTCCTCAAGTTGTTAGGATTTTTTCGAGGAACTAAGCTCTAATACCAATTGTTGCAATAAATGAACACTAAGAGCGGGGTTGAATCAATGTTTAATAATTCAAATGTTGGCATTTTTGATGTTTATGTTGTGATTGTCATTGATGGACACACACTTGCATTGAGATCCTCTTTATATGTATAAGTTAGAGCACAACCGGTATTTGTTCCAACCGGTATGTTGTATTATAGTCTTTAGACTATTGATGTTTTGTAGAATGTGTTTCCCAGTCTGAAGCAGCATGTTGACCCCAAGTGGTCTATGGATCCCAAGTGGTACAAGGGATTAAAGTGGCATAACACATTTTTACCAGTCTTCATTTTTGTCAAACCGACAACTGGCATTTTGTATGAATTGGTAATACTCTGTGATGAGTTACCATCCACCGATTGTTTGATGGTGCCAACACATTAACAATGTTTTTTGTGTCATGGTACCAAGTATGTCTAGGTTCATTGAACCTAGGAAATTGTAATGTAATCCTATTGGACCAACATGAAATTAGATTCCTTTATAAGGACATCATGTCTAGGGTTTTAGGTTGTTGATGAGGTCGCAGCAAAATTTTATGTTGTTGCTAGGGTTTAAGGTGGTTGAGGAGTTGGAAAGAATATGAATGTGTAGAAGACTGAAGTAATGTAGGAGTGCATTAAGAATGAGCTATCAAGGATCTAACCGAGCAGTCTGTGCTATTAGATAGATCAAACACTTGTTGATTACTCACATCTTTGACAAGTCTATAGCCCTTAACTGGGTAGGCCCAAAAGCCTTTTTGTAAATCCTCTAAAAAGGTGGTTCACATCTATGGATCTAAAATCCTCTAGCAAGGTAGTCTTTAATCAGACTTATCTCCTAACAGAGATTGAGATTCCTAACAGGATTTGTTCTGGTAAAGAACATTGTAAGACCTTAATCGATCTGGTTCCTATTCTGCAGATAATGACTTGTGAGTTCCATCTCACCATGGTTTTTCCCATTTGGGTTTCCACGTCAAAATCTATTGTGCTATGGTGTTTGTGCTTCTGTGGGTGAATGCATTATTAGTTGTTTGGTTTCCATGTTTGTTAACCGGCTTGTCTATTAAACTGTTTTACCGGTTTACTATTAGTCTTGCAAAGTGTTTAAGTGCAAAGATTTTTGGCATACTAATTCACCCCCCCCTCTTAGTATTCAACAATTTGTATCATAGCCAACCTTTCTATAAGTTTAACTACTTGGAAAGAAATATGGGGGAATACACTTTGAGGGAACTTACCCACCGGCTCACTCAATCTGAGCAAGCCTATGATGATCTTATGGTCAAGTACAAGGCATCTCAAGCAAAAAGGAGAGGACATGTAGAAAAGTTGACGGAGCTATCTGAAAATAGTTCTTCAGATGAAGCAGACATGGAAGCCCTAATTGCAGAAGTAAATAAGTTGAATGAATCAAACTCCAACCTGAGAAAGGAATTGGAAGGACTGACTATCCGGATGTGTCAAGAGCTTGAGAATCGGAGGAAAGCTGAAGATCTGGTGAAAGAAAGAAATCATGAGATCTCCAAGCTGAAATAAGAGATGAGTGCCCTAAATGCTCAACTCCATGCAAACAAAGTGGAAAAGGAAGACATGCAAGGAGAACTGAACACTGCCATCTCTGAGAATGAAAACCTGTTAGAAACAAATGCTGCTATTTCCAAAGAACTCTCTAAGTCAAAGGAAATACTTGCTAAGTTCAACAAGAGTACTGTCAAGCTAGAGAAAAAGCTTGAATCTACCAAACTGGTCAAGAATACCAATGGACTTGGTTATTCTAGTCATGAGGAAGGTGAGACCTCTAGAACAAAAGCTGGAACATCAAATAAACAACCAGCATCAAAGGATAAAGGTAAGAAAATTTTTAAACCTGTTTGTTTTAACTATCTTAAAGAAGGACATACTGCAAATGTGTGTAGGAGTAAGGCTTACAACAATTTTCCTTATTTCCTAAATGATAAGCCTAGATCCTATAGATTTGATGGTAACTATTATACATGCAACAAGTATGGGCATAGAGCATCTGAATGCAGGTCTGTTATGAATAACACTAGAAGATATCCTCAGAGGACCCAAGGAGTTGGTCCTGAACCTTTTGTGAACCAGAATCACAACCGGTTTAATGCCTTCAATCATCAGCCAAGAAGTGGTGGTTATAAAGTGGCAATCGGATGGAGAGAAAATTGTATCATCTATCATGGTCATGGTCACACTGCTACAACATGCAGAAGGAAGAATGGAAATGTGAACAATGGACCTTGAAGAGCACCTAGATTGGTCTGCTATCATTGCAACAAACTGGGTCACATTGTTAGATTCTGTAGATAAAGAAAGAGCATATCTGATGATATAGCAGTCACTCCGGAAGGAAACATTGATGTTGACACTATTCAAGCAGACATGAACAAAATCTAGAAGGAGAAACCAGTGGTGTTACAAGAGGAACCAGTTTCTGCACCTAGTGTGGAAATCACATAACCGACAATTTAAGTTTCAAAAAAGCTTAGGGGGAGAAAATGGCGAAATATTATGAACCCCTAGTTTACACCAGTAAAAGACCTTAACTGGTATGTGATACCTGTCATTTGGCAGAAGACTGGAAATAGTAAAAAGGCAAATTAGGGTTTACGCCCTAATGGAGGAGCATTAATGACGGTAGGTGAGGAATATGTTTAAAAGCATTTTTCAAGTCATTTCTCACTATTAGTCTTCAAGCGAAGAAAAGTTCTTCAAAGAACAGAGTGATGAAAAGGCAATTTGAGCAGAGCTTTTGAGAAATTGAGAAACCGCAAAGGAGATTCAAATTCAAATTGGAAACGGTCAAGTGGAGAACACAAAGTGGTGATTCAGCAATCGACGGAGTGTGAAGTGAAGGAGAATCGGCAAGCCCTAATTTCATGTGTTTCAAAAGGTATTTCTCGAGTTCTTAAGATTTCTATCATGGCTTCCGCATCTCATACCAGTTCTAGTGCATCTGTCGAGTCTGCAATTTTTATTCAATGGAAGTCCAAGTATAATGCCCTATCACAAGTTTCGGCTGGTGTGATAATAGAAGAGGGAATTTTTGACTACATAGATTGCAAGATTGAAGACCTAGGGTCTCTAGCTATCCACACCCAATTAGGTTTATTCTGTGGAAAAGATAAGAAGATCAAAGTGGAGTTTAATATTTTGGAGAAGAAAAAGCTCCATAATGTTGTTTACTTCCTAGAGGATTTCACAGAGGATCATATAAGGATCATTCTGAGCAGAGTCCATGGTGATAAGATGTACCTAGAGAGAACACATGATATCACACCATGGGAAATTCATGCAGTCACCAAATTCTACAACACAGGGGAAGTGCCAGCCCTAAGGATGGTAAGCAAAACTGAAATGTCCAAGCTCACTGGTTCAGTGAGCGACTCATGTGGCATGACAGTTAATTCTATCAAGGATGATCTGGTGAAGTATGCATGTATGGTGATTAGATATCAGACATTCTCAGCCAACAGAATTAACTCTGTGTCTGCTGCAGTGGTAAATGCCGCTTACCAGATGATAAAGGAGGATGCATCATTTGATCTGTGCACCAGTATGTGGAGACAACTCCTGTTGAATCTGAAGTCGATCAAATAGGATAATGCACTTAGGTTCAAGTTTGGACAACTACTGGTGGGGTTGTTCTTCTATTTCCAAGGCTACTTTCTAGGAGTAGGTGATGTCCAGTGGTCTGGTGACCAATCGGTGACCAAGAAAATCAAGGAAAGCATTGAAGTAATTGGAACCGGTTACCCTAATATTATGAACAAATATTTTGATGAGTTTAGAAGGAAAATGAGCCAAAGAATGAGGATATCAGGTGACATCGTCAAGAAATATGAAGATGATATCTGCTTCACCATCCAAGTAGATAAATGCATAATGGAGGCTGTTGAGCCCAAACAGGAAGAAGTGGAGCCAATGGGCTATGAGGTGATGTACGATATGCTGGAAGGGTATGCCTCTACCCTTATTGCCTCTCCACTTGATCCTAAGGCAAAGAGAACTGGCAGTGAAGAAGGAAAAGGCAGTGCCTTCAGCATCAGCACCGGTTACTACTGCAACTCCAAAAGTGACCAAGCGGTCACTAGCCAAGAAGAAACCGGAAGTAGCACCAGCTAAAGTGTTCGAGAGAAAGAGGAAGACAAGGAATGCTTCTCCAGACTCAGAAGAAACTGTGTCTAAGGAAAAGCAAAAGAAAACATGTCAAGCAAAGAGGAAGACAAAGAATGAACCGACATCATCTGCACCAGTAAATATAGATAGCTCTTCCTTCAAACCTTTGACACATTGTCAAAGAACAATAAAGAATATTAGGAGAAAAGTGCTAAATGACTTAATTGAGTGTTTTTATGACTTTAATGATGATGAAAAGGAAGCAGTTGAAAAGGAAATAATTCAGTATTTATGTGTTAATGATCGGTCGCCCTTAGAGATTAAGTCTCAGACACCGGATTCTTTATATATGTCATTAGACAATAGATGGCGCATTTCCATAGAAAAGGAACATGAAATTAGGGAGAAATTTTTTGCACAGTACTTTCCCAACCTGTCAAATTTTGAATTGTTTGATGTTATTGACAAAAATAAAGGACTCTTCTTCACTAGAAGAAGAAGACTCTGGCTGTTAGAAGGTAGAGTTGATGATATCAAAAAAGACACTCATATGTATATGAGAACCACTATCTAGACTCACAAAGTGCATCTAGCCAACCGGCAAGCTAAAAAAGAACTGGTTATATCCAAACTGGACGAAGTATTTGATGATGAAGGAAATCCAGTTGTTGAACCGATTGAAACCATTGATGTCGATGCTCTAGACATTGAGAATGTTACTCAAGAGAAACCATCTAAGGCAACAGGACAGAAGCAACAGGCTAAATAGGTTGATAAGCAAGCCGAGGATAGATAGGAAGCGGCAAAGGAAGAGGCAGAGTAGAGGAAAAAGGATGAAGAAGAGAAGCAAAAAAGGGATGAAGAAGAGGAGAAGAGGAAAGATGAAGAAGAGAGAAAGAAGAAGGATGAAGAAGAGAAGAAGAAGAAAGATGAAGAAGAGATAAAGAAGAAGGATGAAGAAGAGATGAAGAAGAAAGATGAAGAGGAGAAGAAGAAGAAGGATGAAGAAGAATAAAAGAAGCAATAAGATGAAAAGAAAAAGAAGGAAGAAGAAGATAAGGAATAGGAGAAGAAGAAGGAAGTAGAGAAGAAGAAGAAGGAAGAGGAAGAAAAAGAAGAGGAAAAGAGGAGAGAAGTAGAGAAAAGGAAGAAGGAAGAGGAGGATAAGGAAGCAAAGAAGAGGAGAGAAGTGAAATAGAGCTGATCTCCCCAGTCTGCAAGTGAAACAGAGCTAATGCAGAGCATCAAGGTAGCTCAAGAGCACCTTGAAATCATTCGATAGAAGAAGGAGCAAGATGTAAATCAAGTGGCTGTGGGTACGCTTAGTGGTTTGATACCTGGTACAAATCTTCCCAACACCGACTCATCACTAGCTAAACTCAAGCTCCTATGCATAGTAATGAATGATCAGATGCAGAGCCTTGAAGAGGCAGCAGAGGCTAATTCAAGAAGGAGCATCAAAAAGCTCTTAATATAGCTCTGGTGAAGAAGTTGAATGAGCTCCAGACTGAACTAAAGAAAGAACAAAAGGATATAAGGGACGCTCTAGATGAGGGGAATTTGCTACTCAGTAAGATCTGCCAAACCCATCTGTTCTTTGATGATGTGCTAGCTCAAAAGAAAAAACTGGAAATGGACTTGTAGTCCTACTTGAGCACATTCAAGCCGCCTTATGATTCCTTTACAACTTATGGGAAAACCGTTCATCGGTTTCACATCCAGTCAGCAAAAATGGAGTAAAAGATTAGCACTCAGTCTAGAGATTTGCAGGAGCTCCAACTGGTTCTACTCCCACGATTGCAAATTCTTCAGAAGTGCTATCTGAACCTGGATGCCTTAACAGTTACACAGGAGATGAGCACAATTGATGCCATGGAAGAACAGGTCTCCCAGATGCAGATAGAGCAAGAAGTAGCCACCTCCCTACTTGAGTCCTAGTCTTTGTCAATGAAACAATTCTTGTAGGACTTTAAATCTATTTTTGACAAGTATCATTCCTTGTTGTCATAAACTTTTATTATTTTTAATATCAAATGAAAACAAGGTTGTTTAGCTGTACTTTATCATTGTTGGCAAAGGGGGAGAAGAATTCTATTTGGAGAAGTATCTGGTAATCAAAAATTTTGATTATATGCTCTAAATATCTCAATGTTTATGCTCTATATGCAAAAGTGCTATACATTGTGTTGTTAAAGGGATAGTGTATATGCTTAGGGGGAGCAATTTTGCTAATGGCATGATTTTGTTGTAAAACACTTAGATGTCAAAATTTTATTTTCCTAAGTGTTGCCATCAATGCCAAGGGGGGAGATTGTTGGCATTTTTTATGTTTATGTTGTGATTGTCATTGATGGACACACACTTGCATTGAGATCCTCTTTATATGTATAAGTTAGAGCACAACCAGTATTTGTTCCAACCAGTATGTTGTATTATAGTCTTTAGACTATTAATGTTTTGTGGAATGTGTTTCTCGGTCTAAAGCGGCATGTTGACCCCAAACGTTTCATGGATCCCAAGCGGTACGAGGGATTAAAGTGGCATAACACATTTTTACCAATCTTCATTTTTGTCAAACCGACAACCAGCATTTTGTATGAACCGGTAATACTCTGTGATGAGTTACCAACCGAAATTTTGTGATCAGTTACCATCCACCATTTGTTTGACGGTGCCGACACATTAACGATGCTTTTTGTGTCATCCTACCAAGTATGTCCAAGTCCATTGAACCTAGGAAATTGTAATGAAATCCTATTGGTCCGACATGAAATTAGATTCCTTTATAAGGACATCATGTCTAGAGTTTTAGGTTGTTGATGAGGTCACAGCAAAAGTTTATGTTGTTGCTAGGGTTTAAGGTGGTTGAGGAGTTGGAAAGAATATGAATGTGTAGAAGACTGAAGTAATATAGGAGTGCATCAAGAACGAGCTATCAAGGATCTAATCGAGTAGTCTGTGCTATTAGATAGATCAAACACTTGTTGATTACTCACATCTTTGACAAGTTTGTAGACCTTAACCGAGTAGGTCCAAAAGCCTTTTTGTAAATCCTCTAACAAGGTGGTTGACACCTGTGGATCTAAAATCCTCTAGCAAGGTATTCTTTAATCGGACTTATCTCCTAACAAAGATTGAGATTCCTAACAGGATCTGTTCTGGTAAAGAACATTCTAAGACCTTAACCGGTCTGGTTCCTATTCTGCAAATAGTGACTTGTGAGTTCCATCTCACCGTGTTTTTTCCCATTTGGGTTTCCACGTCAAAATCTATTGTGTTATGGTGTTTTTGCTTTTGTGGGTGAATGCATCATTAGATGTTTGGTTTGGATGTTTGTTAACCGGTTTGTCTGTTAAACTATTTTACCGGTTTATTGTTAGTCTTGCAAAGTGTTTAAGTGCAAAGATTTTTGGCATACTAATTCACCCCCCCTCTTAGTATTCATCATTGCAAACTTATTTAGATGATTCTTAATCCACTGAATGCATAAGAAATAAATTAAAATGCAAAAAATCGAAGGAAACAACCAAACAACCATAACACTAGAATTTTTACTTGGAAACCCAAAAAGGGAAAAACCACGGTGGGATTTGAACCCACAATATTATTATACTATGGCCAGGCGTATGATAATATTACATAAAGTGGAATGCACTTGCATTCAGGCACACTTTCTAGAGCTCACTACTCAATTGAATAAGGGAGAAACAACCCTAGAGGACTCATTGTCCTACAATATGACATATAAGAGTAATTACAATGACTTAATTTTAATATAGCATCTAAAAATGCCAAAGATCAGTTTTGATATAGCACAATATGACTGCCAAATGCTACTCTACCTTTCTACCCTACTCTACTGCACAATCATCTACCAGAGCACAAATTCAGCATTCTAATGCTCATTCGCACACCACACACTTGCATTCACATAAAAATATACATAAATTGATCATTTGGATTGACATTATATATTTGCATAAAAAAAATATATCTTTACCAAGTCGGCTTTACAAAATTGGAAAACATGAAACGTGTAGTAACATGATGGCTCAATCCATCCACACATGCATATACAGACCCAAAATAGATGATGACAAGATTCACACACAATGACACAATTACCTCAAACACAATACCAATCATGGAAAATAACTCAAGCATTCTGGATCACACAATACCCAACTAATCAATATATTAGCTCTGATTTTCCGGAATCACCAGATACCAGACCTTGAATCTTGCACGAGAATCAACACCAAAGGCTATAATTGTGAAGTAAGTTGCCGAATCATGAATCAACTTCCTTAATCATCATAACCAAAATTTTATCACCAATAACAATATATGCACAATGATCTCATACTCTTCTGGATACTGAGCTCCACCTTCTAGACTTATGCCTTATGAACAATGTGACTTGCGGTAGATCTAGTCTGCATATACCAGATAGAGTTTATTGTTTGTGTTGCCATCAATGACAACCCCTAAGAAATCTCCATACATGAATATTTATTGATACAATGTCTTTTGCCAACAAATTTTGTCTCATGGTACTGATGTAGATCTTCAATGTTGAATATAAGTAAAATACCCAAACTATCCAATAACTTCATTTCATATGCATTTCCGGAACTAAATTTCCTCATTTTCAACTTGTTGTAGGTTCCAACTGGCAATATTTATTTTCTCAAATACACCATCATTTTATCACCTACTTCAAATTCCTTATGTCTCCTCCTCTCATTTGCTTTCTCCTTATATTTGTTGTTCATATCCTCCAAATGTTTTTTAACCGAAACATGTAATACCTTCATATGTTTTGCAAATTCTTCTACATATGCACTCTTCTTGTCTTCACTACTGATATCTCTCAATTCTGATATACCTCTAGGGTGTACTCTGGTAACAATCTCAAAAGGTGTTCTTGTGGTACTTGTGTTCACTGAATTATTATAGGCAAACTTTGTTTGAGAAAGAATGAAATCCCAACTTCTGGTCTTCTCTCCAACTAAGCATCTCAATAAATTTCCCAAACTCTGGTTTAATACCTATGTTTGTCCATCAGTTTGTGGGAGAAAAGTAGAACTGAATTTCAAATTTGTCTTCATCTTCTTCCAAAGTGTCCTAAAAAAATAACCGACAAACTTAGTAACCCTTTCTGAAACTATGCTCTTAGGTAATCCATGCAACCTCACCACTTCGTTGAAAAATAAGTTAACTATTTGTACTACATCTAATGTCTTCTTACAAGGTATGAAATGTGCCATCTTCAATAATCTATCCACCACCACAAAAATAGAATCATTTCCTCTTTGTGACTTAGGCAATCCAAGTATAAAATCCATGCTTATGTCCTCCCAAGGTATTTCTAGAACTGTCAAAGGCTTATACAATCCAACATTCTAAATACTACCATTTGCAATTTGACAAGCTCTATATCTCTACAGAAATCTCCTGACATCGTTATGAATTTGAGGCCAAAAGTAATGTACACTCACCAATACCATTATTTTATTAACACCAAAGTATCCCACTAATCCTCCACTATGATTTTCCTTTATCAAATTCTCCCTCATAGAACTCTTAGGAATACACAACTGAACTCCTCTGAACAACATCTCATCTTGAATGAAATAATCTAACCACTTAGTTTTGTCCACCATAACTGGTTCCTTACATATTTTCCAAGGTTCTATGAAATCTAGGTCATCCTCATACAATTTCTTCAATTCCTCAAAACCTAATACCTCCACTCTCATCTCTATCAACAAGTTCCTCCTTCTACTAAAGGACTCAACAACTTTATTGAAATTTCCACTTCTATGCTTAAACACAAAGGTATAACTCTAAAAGAACTCTACCCATCTCATATGTCTCTGATTCAACGTACTCTGACTATTCAAATATGGCAAAGCTTGATGATCAGTATGCAACACAAACTCCTTAGGTAAAAAATAATATGTCCACTTCTTCAATGATTGAATTATGGCATAAAATTCCAGATCATACACTGAATATCTCCTCCTTGCATCATTCAACTTCTCACTAAAATAAGCTACCAGTCTTCCTTCCTAACTCAACACAACTCCAATTTTATTTCCACTTGCATGACAATCTACTTTAAAGACTTTGTTGAAATCCAGTGAAGCCAACACAGTTTGTTGATTCACCTTCTGCTTCAATAATTCAAAACTCTTAGTTTCTTTATTTGTCCGCTTGAAATCATTTCTATCTCCTCTCATTGTTTCTATCATAGAACTACAAACTGAGGAAAAGTTTTGATAAAATTTTGGTAGAAACTAGCCACTCCATGAGATGATCTTACCTCTCCAATTATTTTAGGTGCAGGCCATTCAAAAATTTCTCTTACCTTTTGAGGATCCATCTTCAATCCATCCACAAATATCACAAATCCCAAATAGACTAACCCTTCCTTCACGAAACTACACTTCTTAATGTTTATCAACAACTTCTCTTCTCTCAACCTCTGCAAAACTTGTCTCAAATGCAACATATGTTCTTCCTTTGTTTTATTGAAAACCAAAATCTCATCCAAATACACAATAACAAACTTACCCAAGAATTTCTTCAATACCTCATTCATCAACCTCATGAAAGTACTCAGTGGATTCGTCAATCCAAAAGGCATCACCAAACATTCATACAATCGTTCATTTGTCTTGAATGCTCTCTTCTACTCATCTCCTTCTCTGATTCTGAACTGATGGTATCCACTCTTTAAGTCTATCTTATTTTAGTATCTGGCTCCACTCAAAAAATCCAATATGTCATCCATCCTAGGAAAAGGAAATTGATACTTTACTGTGATATTGTTTGTTACTTTGGATTTAGTACACAACCTCCATTCTCCATTCTTCTTAAGTGCTAACATTGTTGGTACTACACAAGGACTCAAACTTTCTCTGATCAGACTTTTCCTCAATAAATCAGGCACTTTCCTTTTCAGCTCCTCATTCTTTGTTGGTGTCATCTAGTCTGCTTCTTTATTAGGCAAACTAGCTTATGGAATCATGCCCATGCAATGACTGATACTTCTCACAAGTGATAATCCATCAAGTACATTATTTGAAATGATGTCTTCATATTCTCTCAGCAACTCCTTTATCTCCTCTAGTTGTTCTTCTTCATGCTTCTTATTCTCCATCTTCTTAGGAACCAAGGAAAAAAACATATTCTCGTGTCTCATTCCATCCAAGAATCTCCTTCCATTGATCAAACAAATTCTAGCATTTGTATAGACTTCACTCTTCAGGGGATCCTTCAAGGGAAACAAGGTCTGCTTCATCCCATTTGCAACAGTAGTATATATGTTCTTTCTATCATCATGTATCGCCTACCTATCAAATTGCCAAGGTCTTCCCTACAAGATATGACAAATATCCATAGGCATAATATTACATAAAACTTCATCATGATAATTTCCAATTTTAAATTTCACTAAACATTTCTCTTACTAATATCTTATGATCATCCTGAATCCATGCTATCTGATAAGCCTTAGGGTGTTTCAATCTTTCTAGATTCAACTTATTCACCATCTCCTTTGAGACAAGATTATCTGAACTACCACTATCAATAATGACTTTCCAACACTTACCAGATACCTTACATTTGGTCTTATACAAATCCCTCCTCTGCAAGAGTTCCTCATCATCAACAGTTCCCCATCTTTCGATTTGTTAGCTGATTTTCTATGGTCTTCTTCTATTGATGTTGTTCTCCCACTTCTTTTTTCCTTCCTACATTCAACGACATGATATCCTTCTCCTCTGCACTTAAATCAAGTTCCTCTAAACACTCTTTTGTCTTGTCCTCAGTCATCTTTTCCATAACCCTCATTCTGGTATCCATCAGGTTCTCTCTTTTGATAAAATTTTATGTCATCCTCTCCCTTTGAAATATCCTCTTTCTCCTTGAAATCTTCCTCTAGAAAGCCTTCCACCTCTACCTCTTTGTCTCTTCTCATGTCTTTTGTTCAACTTCTCTTTTGCCTTTAGGGAATATTGATAAGGTTCATCAACACTCAGCAACTTTATCAAACTAATTTCATCTTGTATAGACATTCGTAACCCATTCAAATATCTAGCAACTTGTTCGATCTCATCATCAACATGTCGAAATATGATATTCAACTTGTAGAATGCTTCCGCATACTCCTTCACAATATATTCCTTCTACTTCAGGTTCTACAACTTTCAAAACAGATTCACTTGATAATCAGCAGGCATAAATTCTGATTTTAACTTACTGACCATACTCTCCCAATATTTGATCTTCTCTTTGCCTCTTCTTTGTCTATCAACCTACAAATGTTCTCACCAAAGAGATGCATGACTTTTCAACTTAGTGCAAGCATATCTTACCTTCCTATCTTTTGTGGTACATTCAAAATCAAAATTATTTTCCATATGTGTGATCCAATCTAATAACTCATCCGAATCCAACTTTCCATCATAATCCGGTGGACTAAAATGTGGTCTGGTATTCTCTCTTGATAATTCTCTTATAAACTTTTCTTCATTCAGATCATTCATCGGTGGGTTTTCTACTTGTTGTTTAGCTGCCACTTCTTCTTCATCTTCACTCACATCTTCAACATGTCAATCTCTTCTCTAGGCCATTTCAATAGCTTCTAATTGAGCTATGATTCCTCTTAACATTTCCATTATAGAAGGGTTTGATTCTTAGTAGGGTCTAGGTCCCTCTAATATTCAAGCGATCATGGATTGGCCAATGCCTATGAATGTGGGAAAAGTTTGTAGTTTGATGGGCCTTGCAATGTATTATTACTGATTTTTTCAAGGGTTTTCAAAGATTTCTCATCCTATTACTTCTCTTCAGAGAAAAGGGAAGAAGTTTGTTTGGTCAGAGAAATGCAAGGTGGCTTTCTAGATTCTCAAGGAGTGTCTGACTAGTGCACCTAAGTTAGGAGTTCCATATCCAACAAGTGATTTTGTGGTGTGCACTGATGCTTCCTTGGAGGGTTTAGGAGTAGTTTTTATGCAGGATGGTCGAGTGATTATGTTTGAGTCACGTAAACTCAAAGATCATGAGTTGAATTATCCCACTCGAGATTTGGAGTTAGAAGCAATTGTTAATGCTTTAGTGAGATGGATGAATTTTCTTCTTGGTCATCGGTTTAATTTGCATAGTGATCATCATAGTTTGCAGTATATTTTCACTCAAATGAGCCTTAATGTCAAGAAAAATAGATGGATAAAGCTCCTTTATGAGTATGATTTTGAGGTTAAGTATATCAAGGGGAAGGACAATGTTGTGGCAGATGCATTGATTTGTAGGAGGCATGAGGTATTAGTGTTGACTCTCAACATGGATTTGAGGAGACGGATTCTTAATGCACTTCCTTTAGATGCTTGGTACTCGGAGGTTAGTGTGTATATTTCTTCATGATGAGCTCTTGAGGGGAGTTTTGCAGTTTATTATTTGGATTCAGATGGTCTTTATTTCCATTTGGGACATATTTATATTCTACCTTTGGATGGACTTCATGTTTTTATGTAGTTAGAGAAACATCATGGACCTTATTCAGCATATCTAGGTGTCAAGAAGATGCACACATATCTTCGACACTTGTACCATTGGGCCGATATGAGGTCAAATATAATAGATTTTGTGTATTGATGTTTGGATTTCTAGTGAATGAAGGAAGACCATCAGCATCCTGCAGATTTGTTGTAGTTGAACCTGGTTCTAGATTGGAAATGGGATACCATATTGATGGACTTTATTGTTGGATTGTTGATGTCTTCTCGTAGACATGATGCTATCATGGTCACCAATGAATTATTATATCTACAAAATATTTGTGAATGAATAAATCAATTTAGTCACCTACTTTAGAAGAAGATAAGCTTCATACATAATTAGCAACACGATGTAGAGGTGAAATAAAAAGCCCTTGATTTATTGATTGAACAAGATTTTGGAGCATAAATGATGAGAATAAGTTGAAAACCATTTAATTTGATTCCAACATGTTTTTACAACTGCAAAGTACTTCACATATCTGTTGCAAAAACACTACAAATAGCACATGAAATTGGAAAAATAGTATGGTATTGCAAAACTTGTGAACTTTTTATATAATTTTTTGCCCTTGGTGAAAAATTCTCAACAAAATGAGTAATACTTCTAATATCAACCTAGAGACTCTACACAAGGGCTTGAATATCCTTCTATATAATAATAAGGATGAGATAAGCTTTGGGGGTTTTATAATATCAAAAAGTCTTAGGTGAGTGTGTGACAGAACAAGACAAAAAACTTTCTGGATTTTAGAGACATACATTCTCCCTCTTTTCTTTGGAGGTGGTAGTTGTTGTAGATGATTTGGAACTCTTATTTTCTTCACCCAAGCTCTCTTATCAAGATGTGTTGGCAAGAGATACTACATAGGTTATCTAGTGTTGTCATTGATGGCAAGCCAACTCAATGTACCCATCCACAGTGAATGATTTTCTCATACTAGAAGTCAAATTAAAGATTGGTTTACATTTGGCAATCTTATACTAGAGCATTTGACAATGTTTGGTATTTTAGTTGGTATTTTGTCTTTTGGATCTAAGGGAAGATTGATGGATGTTTGGAGTACCTAATTCCACAATTTTAGCCTCTAATGATGATTGATGTGTGAATTAGAAGATCTGGTGTATAGGGTTTTGATTTGACAGTGCAATATAGCCAAATAGCATGATAAATCCTTGTGCGGATTAAGTGGAGAAACTTTGGTGATTTTTCTTGTGATTAAGGATGTCTAGCCAACATATGTGGTACTGTGTGTTTGATTGTTTTGGTTCACATTAGCATTTGAGTTCATATTTTTTCGCAAGTTTGTACATGGTTCATAAAATAATTAAATGTTCTTGAGCCGACATATAGCTGATATGATTTCTTATTGCAGATATCTATGAGTGATGGTTTTGGTTATTTTAATAGTGTAAAAAAGTGTTAGTGATTGATTGTGCATAGTTTATCGTGCGCAGTTTGGAGACTAGTTCTCTGAATCAGTGATAGTGCAACAAAACATAGCAATATAAGATGAATTGTGAGAAGAGTATGAAATTAGTGTAATGAGCATAACCAAAACTATACTTTGGCATTTGTAGATGTTGTTCATCAGTTCAAATTATTTGTAATCTGTGTATTTGAGTTGTAGACAATAAACCTCTCTCTTTTGTGCAGTGATCTCTAGGAAGTGTTCCTTAATGCATGTGCATTCCCCATTGTAATATTTAAATACTTTAGTAGAGTATACCTATATTGTAGGCTCATCGCCACCATGGTTTTTCCCTTAATTGGATTTCCACATACAAAAATATTTGTGTTTTTGATTAAGGAAAATCAGGTTTTAAGGGACCTGAAACCTGCTTACATTACGAAGGATGAGCATGAAAGAAACTAGAGAAGACAAGACCTAGACAAAAGAAGCTGCAAGAAAACTAGCAAAAGAACCAACAGCTAGGACAAAAAGACAACACAAAGCCAGTGAGAAACTGGCATCCAAAATCCAGCATTACATATCAAATAAAAACTTTTATAAACTCCTCTACATTCTGAACAAACATCATCATAGCCTGAGCGGCTTCTCTTAGATCGTTGTTCTCCTATTTCAGCTGAATTTCTTTTGTCTTTGTCTCCATATCACTGGTTGTCTACCTGGTCCTTTGCCTGGAGATTTAATGAGTAGAGCTGGAGGTCGGTATATCATCAATGATAACCAAATCCTTATTCTAAGTTTTCCTCTCTAAGTGATCCACCAAGGCATTCATGTTTTGAGATGAGATTCTCAAGACCTCAAGACTGTGGTTCATGAAGTTTTTCAATGCCTTCTTAGTTTTAGCAACCCGATTGATGATGGTCTCGTTATCCGCCTCAGTCTTTTCTTTTACAATTCTAATCATATCCTCTAAATGTTGCAAATCCCCTTTTATAAGATCTTTTTCTAACCAATCCTGCATTTCAATTTCATCCTCTGCTTCACTGGTTTCCACCTCTGCACTCTTTTTCCCCAAATTAGTATCCTTGATCAAATTGTGAATCTTATTCTCCAGGTCTCTTTGTTTGCTCTAAATGCTGGTAATATTTTCAATAACCCACTTCTAAAAATTGAAAGACTCCTGCGTGCAATTTCGAGCAGCATTCAAGATAGTGTTCACCATATCCCTTCCCTTCTCAGAGCTCACAAAATTTGGGTTGGCTTCCTCCATGGAGTTCTAGGAAACACTCCTGCTATCCGAACCCATAGGGTTAGAATCAGGGTTTTTAGTGTTGACTTCTTTATTCCCTTCCTCCTCTTCACCAACATACTCTTCCTTCTCACTCTCCACTTCAATCTCAGCCTCCTTCCCCTGTACCTCCTCCATACCATCATTCACCTCTATGTCCACATTATCAATGTCAGCTCTCCCTTTTTTATGGGTAGCGACATTAGACAGATCATCTTCAGACTCAGAGTCATTACAACTCTTAGAAATATGTGCATTTGTTACCAAGTTATCATCCTTGCTAACCCCAGCTTTTTTCTTCAGGTGTTCGTAAATGAGCAAAATAAGCCCCTGATGGGCTATGGGGTAAGATTTGTGCTTTTTGGCATGGTCATCCAAGCTCTCATTTAGGGATGAAGCTAAATAAAAGGGCAGAGAAATCTTAACCCCATGGTGGAAATGATTGAGAATTGCAAAATGATAATTGTAGACTTTAGTTAATCTACCATCAACAGTCAGGAATTCCATCAAAACCGTTAGCATTTTCTGCCAAAAAGACTTTACCTACTGGGGGAGGTAGTAAGAAATGTTGTCTTTCTTGGCAAGCCGAGCCTTCCCATCCTCAGTTTTTGGGAAGTTTTTAATCGCTTCAATAGCAAACTTTTAGTCTCTATAGAACTTTGTGCCCTCCTTCTGAAGTCTCATGACCTCCGCAACCAAATCCTCATCAATCTTCTAGGTCTCCCCAAACAAAGTGACTCTGTTGCTGTTCCAACCCTTAGCAAAGCCTTGAGACACCGATTTTCTGCTACCATGCAACTTTTCCATGTAGTCGGTGAATCCATGTCTATGGAGCCTCCTCCACACTTTCAGCTCAATTTTCCAGTTTAGGTTACCTCCCATTTTGAACAGTAGGTCGAATTCTCCAATAGTATATCTCACAAATTGCAAGCCAAGACTTAAACACAGGCTCTTGAGCAAAATACTAGGATCACAGAATAGAGTACCATCCGTGATTTTAAAGAAGTAAATAATAATGGTCACAGAGATATAGAACTTATTATTATAATCCCCTTCACACAAATGATCATAAAAATGATGCCTAAAAACAATCATTAACTAACAGTTCGCTTGCCCCCAATCTTTGTCTTTGGTTTCTAGACCCCAAAAGGTGATCATGATTTTATCTTGAACCATTGATGTGATCAAATAACAATTGCTTCGTAACATCCCTTTTACATTGGGCCTCTCTGATTTATATTTAGCCTCCACCTCTAAATTGACCCCTTCATTAGCTAAAAGGTCCATGACCTTATTGCCCTCACTTAGAGTAGGAGTTATGAGAATACTAACATAGTTATTTAATAACTTTTTATCACTTTCAATAGTATTAGTAATATTCCAAGAGGAAGAACTAGTACTTTTAAGAGCCTGAATGATGTTGAAGGAGTCCCCTTCCAGCCAAATTTTTTAAAATTTGAATCCCTGAGCAAGCTGGAGGCTTTTCAGCATAGCCTGAGCTTTAGCCACATGGTTATTTTGGACTCCAAAAGGAGAAGCAATAGTAGCAATGTAGACACCTTGATCATTTCTAATGACTCCTCCCCCACCGAACTTCCCAGGGTTACCTTTAGCAGCTCCATCAAAATTCACCTTGACCCAATCATGATCAAAAAATCTCTAAACAATATTTTCTCTCCTTGTCTTATTGTTAGATCTATAGACTTTGTCGATTAAATTCCATTCAGTAAGGATGGCTTTTTCAATATCATTGATATCATCAAAAAACCATTGTTTGTTGTTCCTATGAGGAATATTTATGTTTTCTTTCATAGCCTTGCAAACTTTTTCAAACACCACCTGAGAAGTGCACTTAGATGAATACTAAGAGGGGGGGTGAATTAGTATGCCAAAAATTACTATACTTAAATACTTTACTAGTCTAGTAGTAAACTGGTAAAACAGTTTAGCAAACACGCAAGTTAGCACACATGCAAACCAAATAGAAAATAATGCATTCACCCACAGAAGCACAATTACCATAACACAAGAGATTTTGACGTGGAAACCCAAATGGTAAAAACCACAATGAGATGAAACTCACAAGTAACTATTTGCAGAATAGGAACCAGACCGGTTAAGGTCATACAATGTTCTTTACCAGAACAGATCCTATTGGGAATCTCAATCTCTGTTAGGAGATAAGTCTGATTAAAGACTACCTTGCTAGAGGATTTTAGATCCACAGATGTGAACCACCTTGTTAGAGGATTTACAAAAGGCTTTTTGGGCCTACCCAGTTAAAGGCTTCGGACTTGTCGAAGATGTGAGTAATCAACAAGTGAGTGATCTAGCAAATAGCACAGATTGCTTGGTTAGATCATTGATAGCTCGTTCCTAATGTATTCCAGCATTACTTTAGTCTTCAACACATTCACACTCTACCTTCTCTCACAGACCTGAACTTCTCTTCTATAATCACACTTACAAAAACTCATCAACCACCTTAAACCCTAGCAACACCCTAAAATCCTAGACATGATGTCCTTATAAATGAATCCGATTTCATGTCGGTCCAATAGGTTTACAATACAATTTTCTAGGTTTAGTGCATCTAGACATATTTGGTAACATGACACAAAAAGCACCGCCAGAGTGTCGGCACCACAAAACAATCGGTGGATGGTAACTCATTGCAAAATGTTGGTTGGTGACTCATCATAGAGTATTATCGGTTCATACAAAATACCAGTTTAAGCAAAATATCGATTGCCGGTTTGACAAAATGAAGACTGGGAAATATTAGTTGTGCCACTTTGTTCCTTCGTACCGCTTGAGATCCTTGAGTTGCTTGGGGTCTTCATACCGCTTGAGACTGGTAAACACTTTCTGCAAAACACTGATAGTCTAAAGACTATAATACATCATACCGGTTGGAACAAATACCGGTTGAGCTTTAACTCATACATACAAAAAGTGATCTCAAATCAAGTGTGTGTCCATCAATGACAATCACATCATCAATCATAAAAATTGCCAACAATCTCCCCCTTTGGCATTGATGGAAACACTTAGGAAAATTTTGACATCTAAGTGTTTTACAACAAAAATATGCCATAATCAAAATTACTCCCCCTAAGTGTATACACTATTGCTTTTGCAAAAAATACAATGTATACTACTCCTTAATAGAAATAACATGAATTTATACATAGTATGCATCAAAATTTAAATACTAGTATACTTCTCCCCCTTTGCCAACAATGACAAAGTATAGCTGAATGACCCTTGTTCCTTTAGCATTAATAACTGATTTAAAGAGTTTATGACAATAAAGAGGGAAACTTGTCAAAAAATAATTTAAAGTCCTGCATAAATGTCTTCATGGATAAAGACCATGATTCAAGCAATGAGGTGGCAACCTCATGCTCCTTTTGCATCTGATAAACCTGCTCCTCCATGGCATCCATGGTACTCATCTCTTGAGTAACCGTTAGGGAATCTATATTGAGGTAGCATTTCTGGAGAATTTGCAATCTTGGCAGTAGGACCAGTTGAAGTTCCTGCAAATTTTGTGTCCGGTTGCTTATCTTTGCCTCTAGTCTTGCAGACTGAAGTTGAAACTGGTGAGCAGTTTGGCCATATGTGGAGGAGTCATATGGCATTTTTAAGGTTCTAATAAATGACTGTATATTAGTTTGCATTTTGTCCTTCTGAGTTAGCATATCATCACAAAATAAATGAGGTTGGCAAATCTTGTTGAGTAGTAGATTTCCCTCATCCATTGCATCTCTAATGTCCTTCTATGCCTTCTGAAGATCACATTGGAGCTCTGTTAACTTTCTCACCAAGGCAGTGTTCAGAGCCTTTTGATGTTCCTTCTTGGCATTTGCTTCTGCAACCTCTTCCAGGATTTGCACCTGGTCTTCTACAACTGTGCATAGGAGCTTCAATTGTGCAAGTGAGGAATCGGTACTGGGAAGGTTCATACCGGGTATCAAACTGGTAAGAGTGTCCACCGCAGCTTGGATCACATCTTGCTCCTTTTTCCTCCTTGTCACTTCCAGGCATTTTTGAGCAACCTTAATGCTCTGTAGCAACTCTGATTCATTTGCGGACTGGAGGTCAATGGGACTAGTAATGTTAGCCAATTTAGCCTGACTACCAATTGCCATTAGGGTCTCCACCTATGTGCTCTTTACTGTTGCTTCCTTATCCTTGGCTTTTTGCTTATCTTCTTGAGCCTTCCTCTGCTCCTCTTCTTCTTTCTTTCTTTTCTCTTCTTCTTGTCTCTTCTTTTCATCTTTTCACTTCATCTCTTCTTCATCCTTCTTCTTCTCCTCTTCCTTCTTCCTCTTCTCCTCTTCCTTTTTCTTCTCTTCCTCTTTTCGCTTCTCCTCTTCTTTCTTTTCCTCTTCCTTCTTCTTCTTCTCTTCCTCTTATTTCTTATTTTCCTCTTCTCTTCTCTTCTTCTCCTCTTCTTTTCCCTTATCCTCTTCCTCTTTCCTCTTTTCCTCCTCTTTTCTCTTATCATCTTCCTCTTTCTTATTTTTCTCCTCTTTTCTCTTATCCTCTTTCTCTTTCCTCTTTTCCTCCTCTTTTCTCTTATCCTCTTCCTCTTTCCTCTTTTCCTCTTCTTTTCTCTTATCCTCTTCATCTACCTGTTTCTTCTTTTCTGTTTCTTGTTGCTTCTTTTCTTCTTCTATCGGCTTCTCTTGTCATGTTCCTTCTGATGGTGTACCCTGAGTAACTTTTTCACCATCTAAGGCGTCAATGTCAATGGGTTCCATTTGTTCAGTAACTGGTTCCCCTTCACTATCATATACGTCATCCGGTTTTGATATTTCTAGTTCTTGCTCAGCTTTCTTATTGGCTTGACGCACTTCATGAGTATGTACAATAGTCATCATATGAAGATGAGTGTCTTTTTCAACATCATCAATTCTCCCTTCTAATAACCAGAGTCTTCTCCTTCTAGTGAAGAAGAGTCCTTTGTTTTGGTTAATGATTTAAAATAGCTTAGAATTGGACAGGTCAGGAAAGTATTGGGAAAATGCTTTCTCCCTTATTTCTTGTTCCTTCTAAATGGCAATGCGCCATTTGTTGTCTAAAGAGTTATACAAAGAATCCGGTGTCTCAGATCTAATTTCTGAAGGCGACCGATCATTAACACACAAATACTTAATGGTTTCCTGTTCAACTTCTTTCTTTTCATCATCATTGAAGTCATCAAAACAATCAATTAAATCATTCAGCAATTTCCTCCTAATATTCTTTATAGTTCTTTGATAATGTGTCAAAGGTTTGTAAGAAGAAATATCAATATTTATTAGTACAAATGTTACCGGTTCATTCTTTGTCTTTTTCTTTGTTTGCCTAGTCTTCTTAGGTGGTTCTTCTTACACAATTTCTTCTGAGTCCGGTGTATTGCATTTTGTCTTCCGCTTCCTCTCAAACACTTTGGCAGGTGGCGCTTCCAGTTTCTTCGTAGCTGGTGACCGCTTGGTCACTTTGGGACTAGCTACAGTAACTGGTGCCGATGCTGAAGGAACTGCCTTTCCTTTCTTTACTGAGGCTTCTACAACTAGTTTAACCCTTTCCAAATAGGTGTCAGTTCTCTTTTCCTTAGGATCAAGGGGTGAGGCGATTAGGGTAGAAGCATACCCGTCCAACATATCATACATTACCTCATAGCCCTTAGGCTCCACTTCTTCCTGTTTGGGCTCAATGACCACCATTATGCATTCATCCACTTTGATGGTGAAGCAGATTACTTCCTCATACTTTCTGACTATATCACCAGATATTCCTACCCTTTGGTTCATTTTGCATCTGAACTCATCAAAGTATTTGTTCAATACTTCCAGATAGCCGGTTCCAACCGCTTCTAGACTTTCCTTGATTTGCTTTGTCACCGGTTGGTCAGCAAACCATTGAATATCACCTACTCCCGGAAAGTAGCCTTGGAAGTAAAAGAGTAACCCAACCAGTAGTTGTCCAAACTTAAATCTCAGTGCATTTTCCTGCTTGATCAAATTAAGATTCAATAGAAGTTGTCTTTGCATACAAGTGCACAGATCAAATGATGCATCTTCCTTGATCATCTTGTAGGCGACATTTACCGTTGCAGTAGAGATAGAATTAATTCTACTAGCAGAGAACATCTGGTAACCTATCACCATGCAGGCATACTTGACCAAATCTCCTTGATTGAGTTGATGGTCATTCCATGTGAGTCACTCATTGAACCGGTGAGCTTGGACATTTCAGTCTTGTTGACCTTCCTTAGGGCTGGCACTTCCCTTGGGTTACAGAAACTGGTGATGGCATGAATCACTTCTGGTGTGATGTCATGCATCCGCTCTAAGTATATTTTATCACCATGCACTCTGCTCAGAATGATGCGAATGTGATCATCTAAAAATTCTTGAAGAAAATAGACTACATTGTGAAGTTTCTTCTTTTCTAGAATGCTAAATTCCGGTTTAATGTTCTTATCCGCCCCGCAGAACAAACTCAACTAGGAATGGATTACAAGAGACCCTAAGCCTTCAATTTTACAATCAATGTAATCTGAAATACCTTCCTCCGCTATAACTCCAGCGAGTGCTAGGGATAGGGCATTGTATTTTGCCTTTCATTTGATGAAATCTACAGAATCAACAGGTGCACTAGAACTAGCATGTAATGCAGAAGCCATGATAAACAGAGAATTTTGAAAAATACCTTCGTAGATCAAAATTTAGGGCTTCTTAATTTGAAATTTGCTACACACTCCTTTGGTTGCTGAAATACTGCTTTGCATTCTACACTTCTCCAACAGATGATTGCCTCAGATTCTTCTTCAGGATTTTGATAAATTCTTTGAATCGCAGTGTAAATCACTTTTCTTCACTCTAAAATTGAAAAACTTATTTTCTCGAAAAATGATAAGTGAGAAATGATTTGAAAATTCCTTTTAAACAGGTTCTCCACCTACCATAATAAATGCTCCACTATTAGGGCGTAAACCCTAATTTGCCTTTTACCATTTCTGGTCTTCTACCGACTGATAGGTATCTCATACTGGTTAAGGTCTTTTACCAGTGTCAACCGGGGGTTCGAGATATTTCACCGTTTGCTCCCCCTAAGCTTTTTGTAGCTTAGTTTGCCAGTTCTGAAATTTCCACACTAGGTGCAGAAACCGGTTCTTCTTGCAACACTCTTGGTTTCTTTTTTCTAGGTTTTGTTCATATCCACTTGAACAGTTTCAATATCAATCTATCCTTCTGGAGTGACCGGTATGTCATCCGATATGTTCTTTCTTGTTCTGTAGAATCTGGCAATGTGACCGGGTTTGTTGCAATGATAGTAGACCATTCCAGGTGCTCTCCATGGTCCATTATTCATGTTACCATTCTTCCTCCTACATGTTGCAGCAGTGTGACCATGACAATGTCAAATCAAATAGTTTGCTCTCCATCCGGTTGTCGCTTGATAGCCACTACTACCTGACTGATGATTAAAGGTATTAAACTAGTTGGGATTCTGATTCACAAAAGGTTTTGGACCAACTCCTTGAGTCCTCTGAGGATATCTTCCAGTGTTGTTCATAACAAACCTGCATTCAGATGCTCTATGCCCAAACTTGTTGCATGCATAACAATTACCATTGAATTTATTAGATCTAGGTACATTGTTTATAAAGTAAGTAAAATTATTGTAGGCTTTGCTCCTACACACATTAGCAGTATGTCCTTCTTTAAGACAGTTAAAGTAAACAGGTTTGAACTTTTGCTTACCTTTACCTTTGAATGTCAGTTGCTTCTTCTATGCTTCAGCATTTGCACCAGAGGTCTCACCTTCCTCATGACCGGAGTAACCAAGTCCATCAGTATTCCTGACAGGTTTGGCCGATTCAAGCTTTTGCTCTAGCTTAACAATACTCTTGTTGAACTTAGCAAGTATTTCCTTTGACTCGGAGAGTTCTTTGGAAATAGCAGCATTTGTTTCCACCAAGTTTGCATTCTTGGAGATGGCTATGTTCAGTTCTCCTTGCATGTCTTCCTTTTCCACTTTTTTCACATGGAGTTGAGCGGTTAGGGCACTAATTTCTTTTTTTAACTTGGATATCCCATGATCTTTGTCTTTTACAAGATCTTCAACTTTCCTCCAGTTCTCAAGCTCTTGACACATTCAGATAGTCAGTCCGCAACTCCTTTCTTAGGTTGGAATTGGATTATTCAACTTTTCTACTTCTCGAATTAGGGCTTCCATGTTTGCTTCATCAGAGGAATTGTTTTTAGTTAGCTCCATCAATTTTTCAGCATGTTCTCTCATTTTTGCCTGAGAGGCCTTATATTTGACCATAAGTACATCATAGGCTTGCTCAGATTGAGTGAGTCAATGTGTAAGTTCCCTCACAGTGTATTCCCCCATATCTCTTTCCAAGTGGTTAGACTTATAGAAAGGTTGGCTCTGATACCAATTGATGAATACTAAGAGGGGGGAGTGAATTAGTATGCCAAAAATTACTGTACTTAAACACTTTACTAGTCTAGCAGTAAATCGGTAAAATAGTTTAGCAAACAAACCAGTTAGCATGCATGCAAACCAAATAGAAAATAATACATTCACCCACAGAAGCACAATCACCATAACACAAGAGATTTTGACATGGAAACCCAAATGGGAAAAACCATGATAAGATGAAACTCACAAGTACCTATCTGCAAAATAGGAACCAGACTGGTTAAGGTCATACAATGTTCTTTACCAGAACAGATCCTGTTAGGAATCTCAATCTCTGTTACGAGATAATTCCAATTAAAGACTACCTTGCTAGAGGATTTTAGATCCACAGATGTGAACCACCTTGTTAGAGGATTTACAAAAGGATTTTTGGGCCTACCCGATTAAAGGCTTCAAACTTGTCGAAGATGTGAGTAATCAACAAGTGAGTGATCTAGTAAATAGCATAGATTTCTTGGTTAGATCCTTGATAGCTCATTCCTAATGCATTCTAGCATTACTTCAGTCTTCAACACATTCACACTCTACCTTCTCTCACAGACTTGAACTTCTCTTCTATAATCACACTTACAAAAACTCATCAACCACCTTAAACGCTAGCAACACCCTAAAACCCTAGACATGATGTCCTTATAAAGGAATCTGATTTCATGTCGGTCCAATAAGTTTACAATACAATTTTGTAGGTTTAGTGCATCTAGACATATTTGGTAACATGACACAAAAAGCACTGCTAGAGTGTTGGCACCACAAAACAATCGGTGGATGGTAACTCATCGCAAAATGTCAGTTAGTGACTCATCACGGAGTATTACCAGTTCATACAAAATACCGGTTTAAGCAAAATACCAGTTGCCAGTTTGACAAAATGAAGACTGGAAAATATGAGTTGTGTCGCTTCGTTCCTTTATACCACTTGAGATCCTTGAACCGCTTGGGGTCTTCATACCACTTGAGACCGGTAAACACTTTCTGCAAAACACTGATAGTCTAAAGACTATAATACATCATATCGATTGGAAAAAATACCGGTTGTGCTTTAACTCATACATACAAAAAGTGATCTCAAACCAAGTGTGTGTCCATCAATGACAATCACAACATCAATCATCAAAAATGCCAACATGAGCTTCCCTAAATATTTTGTTATTTCTCTCTTTCCAAATGCCCAGCAAGTCATGGGAAGTATTAAGGACCAAAGGTTCTTGATAAGAGGAAATTTGGTGGGAAAGGTCCATTGCCAAATAATTTCCTTGAGACTGTTGTGCATAACCCAATCAACTTTCCAATTCACCCAAAACTTACTCCAGA
Organism: Cryptomeria japonica; assembly: GCF_030272615.1. Classification (NCBI taxonomy): domain Eukaryota; kingdom Viridiplantae; phylum Streptophyta; class Pinopsida; order Cupressales; family Cupressaceae; genus Cryptomeria; species Cryptomeria japonica. The sequence goes on from NC_081406.1 coordinate 233,083,151, forward strand.
TTTCCCAAGTGAAGGAGCAATGGAAGAATAGATGATCAACTGATTCTTCCTGTTTTTGACATAGCTCACACCTGTTGGGGAACATAAAACCTCTTCGGGCCAAGTTATCAATAGTAAGAATCCTATTGTGAGTAGCAAGCCAAAAGAACATGTTGACTTTAGGGATAAGAACTCTATTCCAAACTTTACCCCATATTGGGTTGCTGATCTGGGTAAAAGTGTTTTTATAGGCTGAGACAACCATGAAGTTGCCCCTAGGATTACTCTTCTAGAGGAACACATCCTCAAAATATTTGTTAATAGAAAAGGACAACAACTCCTACTGAAGCAGCAAAAACCCAGCATAGATAGCATCAAGCCTAACCCATCTATTCTCCTTCTAGTAGTTACACACCATAGACCCAAACCTCCTTTTACATTCATCAATGAATTGATTGCAGTCTTGATTAAAGAGAGGTTCATTTTTAATCCAATAATCTTCCCAGAACCTAATTTTGTCACCTTTTCCAAGGACCCATCTAGCTCCAACTTTGGCCACTTTTGTGGATTTGATAATACTATTCCAAATGAAAGACCCAACAGGGATTTGTGTTATAGTGTTGTGGTTATCTAATTTATGTTCTTGCATCTTTCTTTTGTTCATATGCATTAAGTGGTTGAAAAAATAGTTTAATAAAGTTAAGAATTACAGAACACTAATTCACCCTCCCTCTTAGTGTTACTTGATTCCAACAACTAGACGATCAATTAACCCTGCATACCTAGTTAGGTCGGCCACCTATAAGATATTACAATAAGATCATTACATACATCCACATTACAATGATATGCCATGTCGGCTTTAGACCAAAACAACATTAACCAATCCATAAAGCATCCTGGTAACATGTAGAGAACACGTAACATGATGCCGGTCTATAACCTGGACCTAAATAGATTCACCATGCAAGAACGATGTCTCCAATCAGTTGAGGCATGAACAAAGATCACCTTCTGCATCCTGAATTCCATCTAGAAGCCACACCAACACCACTTATGCATCTTGTCAAAGATTCTCAATAAAAGCTTTGCCGGTAAAACCTTAAACCCTTACTCGTATAAGCTTACTAGAATGTATGATAGCATTTGATCATCAAGTCAATACCAACCAACCAAAAAAAACCCAAGAAACATCAAACCAAACATATTCCATTGATCCAAACATGTCGGTAGTGTCCAACTGATATTCCCTTCTACCGGTAACACTAGTTCTTCTACCAGTAACCAAAATCTCTATCGGTAACCAATCATAACAGCTAGTATTGAAATCAATGAAAAAACATCAATGCAAAACATAATCAATTCCTTCATATTTCCAACAATCTCCCCCTTTGGCATTGATGGGAACACTAGATGTGAAAAAGAAAACATCTAAGTGCTAAGAAATGCCAAAATTCCTGATAGAAGATATAACAATGAAAAACTGAAAAATCCAAGCAACTCCCCCTAAGGAGTGTAGTATAGTCTGAAACTGATCTGAATCTCTCCCATATGACATATTATGACATTATTTTTCACATATAAATCTCCCCCTTTGACATCAATGCCAAAGATATGACATAGATATCAAAATCCTATGAATCTCAAAGCTGACTACTCCCCCTGAGTAGTAGCACCAATATATCAATCCGAAGCAAAGGATAAAGTTGATGATGCACACCGGAATGATGCTCTACTCCGTCAATTAAGTTTCTTCCAGAGGGGTAGATACCCCTTACCTATCTCTCAGATATTCAAATGATTCCTTAGACAACAGTTTAGTGAATATATCTGCAATCTCCTCTTTAGTGTTCACATAAACCAATTTGACTTCCTTTTCTTCCACCTTTTCCTTCAGAAAGTTATATTTTATTTAAATGTGCTTAGTCTTAGAGTAAAATACTGGATTATTAGATATGTCAATAGCTACAGAGTTATCACAGTAGATAACTACTGGTTCACTGCAATTTACCTTGATATCCTTCAACATTTGCTTCATCCACAAGACTTGAGTGCAATTAGTTGCTGCTGCAACATATTCAACTTCTGCAGTAGATTAAGAAATACATGACTATTTTTTGTTGATCCATGAAACCAGTTTCTTTCCAAGAAAGAAAGATCCACCCAAAGTTCTCTTTCGGTCATCAGTATCTCCTGCCCAATCTGCATTTGTATATGCACATAAAGTGAAGTTATCATCTCTATAGTACCATAAGTCATATTTTGTTGTTCCTTGCAAATACTAGAATATCCTCTTTATTGCACATTCATGATTTTATGTAGGATTACTTTGATATCTTGAAACAATACTTACTGCATTCATAATATTTGGTCTAGTTTGAGTTAGAAATAGAAAGCCACCAATCATATACTTATACCTTGTTGAATTTACCAGTGCAGATGTGTCTTTGATAGATAATTTCTCAGTTGTCACCATAGGAGTATTACTAGTTTGGAATTATCCATACCAAACTTCTTCAACAATTCCCTTAGATACTTAGTTTGATAGATAAATATGCCTTTGTCAGTTTGAGTAATATGCAAACCTAAGAAAAATCTCATCTCACCAATCATAGACATTTCAAATTCATTATTCATATTATTAGAGAATTGCATGCACAATTTATTTTCACCTCTAAAAATGATATCATCAACAAATACTTCATTAATTAGAATATCATCATCAGTGATTTTGTTATAAAAATTACTGTCAGCACTACCTTTAGTAAAACCAAGCTTCAAAAGATATTTATCCAACCTTGCATACCAAGCTCTAGGAGCTTGTTTCAATCCATATAATGTTTTCCTTAACCTGGAAACCATATCTTTGTCATCTGTCAATGAATGTCCATCAAGCTGCTCAATGTATACTTCTTCCTCAAGTTCACCATTCAAAAATGCACATTTAACATCCATTTGATAGACCTTATAGTTCTTGTATGTTACATAGGTAAGAAATATTCTAACAACTTCAATTCTAGCTACAGGTGCAAATTTCTCACTATAATCAATTCCTTATATTTGAGAATGTCCTTTACAAACTAGTCTATCCTTGTTTCTTACAACTTGACCATCCTCATTTAGTTTATTTCTAAAAACCCATTTAGTTCCAATAACATTCTTATTTTTAGGTCGGGGAACTAAAGTCCAAGTCTTATTCTTCTCTATCTGACCTAATTCATCTTCCATAGCTTTTAACCAATGTTTATCTTTACAAGCTTCAATAACAGACACTAGTTCAATTTGAGAAATAAGACATACCTCTTCATTTTCCAGTCTTCTTCTTGTCATAACTCCCTTGTTCCTATCTCCAATGATTTGATCTTTAGAATGATTTAATCTTGCATACCTTGGTGTCTTGTGAACTTTAGGTTCACTGTTTTGATCATCACTCACAGTTGAATTTTTTGATTGTACTAGTGTAATTGTCTCAGTGTATTGTACCAATTGAGGCATTGTCGGATCAGTTATGATCACTTCCACTATCGGTTCTTAGTCATATGATATAGATTGATCTCTATATTTCTCATCCACTTTTACATTTGCGCTCTCCACAATTTTCTGCAATCTTTTGTTATAACATCTATATGCTTTTCTCTAAATTGAATATCCAAGAAATATCCCTTCATCACATCTAGGATCAAACTTCCCAATTGAATCATCCCTTTTGATATAACATTTACTTCCAAAAATTTTGAAATATTTAAGAGTAGGTGTATGTCCAAACCATAATTCATAAGGAGTCTTACTAGTTTCACCTTTGATATGAACTCTGTTGAATGTGTAGACTATTGTACTAACTACTTCTCTAGATGTGAGGCAATTTGGCTTCCATCATCATGGTTCTTGATGTATCCAAAATGGTTATATTCTTTCTTTCCACTACTCCATTCTGTTGAGGAGTCCAGGGTGCAGATAATTGTCTCCTAATTCCATTTATCTCACAAAATCTATTAAATTCATGAAATTTGAACTCATCGCCTTGATTTGATCTCAGACATTTGATTTTCAATCCAGTTTCTATTTCCACCTTTGCTTTAAAAATATTGAATTTCTCAAAAGCTTCAGACTTCTCCCTTAGAAAAGTCACCCACATCATTCTAGAATAATCATCAATTATTAGCATGAAGTACCTATCACCTTGAAAGCTTCTGGTCCTTGTTGGACCACAAAAGTCAATATGAATCAAATCAAGCACATCATTAGATTTATCATGTATGCTCTTAAAATAAGTTTTAACTTGTTTTCCCAATTGACATTCCTTATATACCGGTTTATGATGTCGTGCCCAAACTTTTGGGCAAAAATGGAACAACAAATTTTTTTTTTAAACAACATAAACTCACAAAATAGTCTACATTAAAATAAAATCAACTGAGTTTTGTCTTAACTAAGATGTAAGTAGAATTGTTCACTAACATTGGATTAATTAACTCACTCATAAAAACAATATTAATTAATGAGGACTAATTATTCCCTAAGAGGGTCCTCGCAATTTAATTAATTAGTTTAATTAACCTAATTAAATTGCCGCTAATTAAAGTTGAGGGAAAATTAAATATCTAAATTGCATTTAAATTATTCCAAGCTAATTGAGTAATGATGTGGATATCTTAAATCTAAAATTTAAATAATCGAGCGTACGCAAAATTAATTATTTATATTTAGCCAATAAGGTTTCAAAATTAATAATGTTAATTGCCAAATAAATCTAATTTATACTATAGCCAATTTTAATTTCCCCTACACCTTCAAATTTTGACGATTAAATAATCTGGCCAAAATTGGCCTCATAGGTTAAAAATTTGTATAAAATAATTAATAATTCTCATTTACAAATTTCCCCCAAATTAAATTTAACTTGACGTCCATATTTAATTAAATACAAAAATTATCTATGAAATATCCTTATTAATGATCCATGATAAAATTACATCAATAATTGCGATATTAGATCTATATAAAATTAATCCCCCAATTTAAAATTTTGCTAAAAGTGAAAAGGGGTCTAATTATTACTTACGCGTTCATTAATTAATAAAATAAAATTTAAATAGGTTTTCAACTTAACCTCTTATATATATATATATATATATATATGTATGTATGTATGTATGTATGTATGTATGTATGTATGTATGTATGTATGTATAAATATAGCATATATAAAATATATTTATATCAACAATTGGATAAACAAATCTAAATTTATACCCATTCATACATATTATTATTTTTTTATAAATTAACCCAACTATACCAACTAAATATATTATTTCGACTTACAAATAAACCCTAAGTTTAAAAATTATTGTATGTGGGAAAAATGGATTAATAAAATTAAATATGTGAAAAATTACGATAAATACCAATCCACACACACACACAGGACTTCTTGATGCAAGCTATGGAGTAACGATGTGTTACTCAGCTTCCCAAGGAGGGTCCCATGGTTCTCTATCTCACAATGTCCCTCAAACCAATGTTTTGCTCTCAGATTACTGAGCAAAATGGTTTAGGGATGGCAAATATGAGAACGAGAGATGTTTTTTTTTTAGATTTTAGTATGAGATGTGTTGTAAGCTATGTATGATGCTAAAATGCAATAAACTAAATGATAAGATGACAAGGTTAGTATGAATACTATCCTAGCATACTATATTTAATCTATGATTGAACTAAAATGATAAAGAAAGTAATCTAAGCATGCATATTTGATCTAAAAGAGGCTAAATGAAGAGCATAAAGATGATGAAAAAGCTTGAAAGTATTTGAGCATAAGTATGATGCTTCAAATTTGAAAGATGATTGTTTAAAATGGAGGAATGAGAGCTCTATTTATAGCATAAACAGGGCAATGGATGGTCAGGATTGAAAGGTTTAATCAAGGGCCAGGTTTGAAAGTTGGGGATCCATGTGCATAATTGGCACCAATGACATGGTGACAAATGTCAACATAGGATTGGGTTGAAAGAAGAGCTTGGAGGCATTAAAGGCCTGAGAAGACCTCATGGTTATCTAAAGGCTAAGGGTCAAGTCTAAATTAGGATTACCCACTGGATTAAGAGTTAATCCAAGGATAAACCTTTGTGCGAATGATTAAGAGATAATCATGGTCAAAGCATTAATGACCTGATGAGACCCTTGGGTTGGGTAGAGGTTGAGTCAAAACAAATGTTTTAACCATGTGGGAGGGTTTGAAATAACCATTAATGGTTATTGGAGACTTTGGGGATTAAGTGGTTGAAGGTTGGAAGCCTTCAATGGTTTTCAAAGACTTTGGGGTTTTTGGTGGTTGAAGGTTGAAAACCTTCAATGGTTATCCAAGACTTTGGGCCATTTGAGAAGTGACCTCCCTTTGCTTAGGGATGTGACAAAGTTTAGAGGGGGTTTAGGTTAATTAGAATTGGTTAGAAGATTCTAGAAGGGATTAGGAAGGGGTTTGGGATTTTGCAAGTGGATGGGGAGGATAATAGGATTTAATTGAATTGTTTGATTTTCATTCAATTTGGTTGTAATTAAATAAATTTGATTTATTTAATTTAGGATAACTATTTAATTAAATTTGAATTTAATTAAAAATGGCTAGGGGGATTTAATTGAATAAAATGATTTATTCATTAAATGGGTAGTGAATTTTAGTTAGATAAATCGAGCAATTTACTTAATAAAATAGAAGAATGTGAATAATTTAATTAAACTGGATTTAATTAAATAGAAAAATGAACATAAAATATTCAGTTAGGAATATGGTCATTTTTATGCGTCTACATTTTGCCCCTCTTTGAAGTGACGTGTGTGCACATGTTAATTCAAAGAAAATGATGCTTTATCATGATTTATGATCAAATGCAATTTTTGTGTCGCTCTTTTGATTTGCCAATCGTGCCCCAGATTTGATGTGATGCCCCAGATTCAATATTTGTGTCGTGTTGTCATGATTTTATGTAGTTGTCCAATATGAGTGTCGGTATAACTTGTTTTGATGTGAGATATTTCAAGTTATGTATAGATTATCAAGCTGTTGTTTTGATCAGAAACTGATGTATTTGCGTTGTCTGTTTCAAGTTCAATGTGTATGAAAGCCTGAGTTGTTTTACAAGCCGATATGGGTTGGAAACTTGAGTTGTTTTACAAGTTTTGATATGGGTGGGAAACTTGAGTTGTTTTACAAGTTTATGTGATTTTGGTACTTGAGTTGTTTTACAAGTTTTGATATGGTTTTTGAGAACTTGAGTTGTGTTACAAGTTGATATGAAATGATAGGTTTTTGAACTTGATGTAGATGAGCAAATTTGTTTCATGTTGTTGATGTAAGTTTGATTTTGATATCTTTGTTTTGATGTGGAAACTGATATTGGATTTGTTTTGAGATTTGATATGATAATGCCCCCTCGGGAGATCATTCGTGCACACAAAGCATGAATGATCTCTCGAGGGAAGAAGAATGTTGTTTGAAAGATGGAAGAGTAGACAGTGATGGCATGCATGGGTTTGATAAGATTGATTAGATTGATTGGAATGAGAGCAAGTCTTGTTTCAGGTATGACACCTCCTGTATAAGACATGGATGATCGAGCATCTGGTTTCAAGAATGATACCACCTGTATAAGATATGGATGATCAAGCATCTGGTTTCAAGAAGGATACCGCATGTATAAGACATGGATGATTGAGTGTCTAGTTTCAGGAATGATATATCCTGTATAAGAGCTGATAGAAGATAGTTTGGAAGAATGATGAAGATAGTTTAGAAGAATGATAGAAGATAGGTTGGAAGAATGATAGAAGATAGTTTTGAAGAATGATGAAGATAGTTTAGAAGAATGATAGAAGATATGAAAGTGAAGAAAGATTCCATGATGATGTGATAGATATGCATGCGAGGGATGCAATGATGAATGATATTTTGAAAATGAGATGTATGATATGATATGCAACTAATTGTAAAATGATATGCAACTAATTGTAAAATGATATGTAGCTATGTGTAAAGTGATATGCAGCTAATTGTAAAATGATATGCAGCTATGTTTTTGGAGCATCTCTCGTTCTGTATTTGCCATCCGATAGAACCATTCATTTGCTTTCTTTGTAAATATCATCACTGAGCATTGATTTTTTTAGGATATGTTGAAAATTTATACAAGCATAATGGTATAATTGAACCATAATGACCTGAGAAAAATTTACATGATATTTGATTTTGCAAGATAGCACAAGCGTCAAGGTATAATTAAACCAGGACGACCTGAGTGCGTATTGCGTAAACATACAAGAGTTAACCTTTGTCCCATACAAATCCAAAATGTCCTCAGCAATATACCACCGGATTTCTTCATAGGACAAATTTGCATGGTAAAAGACTTCACTCACAGATAGAAGACAAATAAAACATCACATTCCTTCCTTGCTTCTCTAGTCGTAAGACATCCTGGAGGTGCTCAGGAGATATGATAAGCAAAAATTAACAACCATAAGTAATCATGCATGCTATTGGAAATGTATTCTTGTCAATTAAAACATCTTGCAAAATAGATCTTTGTTCAGTTGAAATCAGTTCAAGTTCGTGATGTTTAGCCTTCTTGCATTGTCGATTGTCATTTGTTGGTTGTTTTGATCCTTGTTGTCTTACTACATTTTTGGTTTGATGTTGAAAATATTGAAGGCGAAATGCCCCTAGCGAGGTAAGGATTTTGCCCCTTGCTATTGATACTACTTTGATATGGATATGTATACTGATCACCAAGCCATGGTGGGATATTATTTGGATAATGGTTTCAGATAAACCAAGGACAGTGACTACACTAAGTATGTCTAAGATTGATAAGCATTTGTGAATTTTTGGTGATGTCTTAGATGGATGGATAGGATATGTACAATATGATTTGTGAAACATGTATTTCCATCAATTGATAAAGATAAGGCTAACTAGAACAAAATCCAGTAGTCATACTGATTGATATCATTGTTATGATTTGGTTGATGATTGATGTATAAAAATTTATTTCTCTTGATGAATTTGGAAAAACTAGGTTGTTGTTTCTTTAACGTGATGTTACGATAGAGGTTCTTTCTTCTCAGAATAAGGGGATTAGTCATGCATGAGTGATCAATGGTTTCCTTTGATTGGTTTGGATTCAGTTGATTCTTGTTTTGAAAAATTTCAAATCTTACTTTATCAGAGTGAAGGTTTAGCTATCCCTTCAGGATAAAGCGTGTCAAATGATATGGATAAAAGCCTCCCGATCTGGAAACTGGATTTGACAATTTGAAAGTTTTAAACAAGTGTTTTTGGGATAAAATCCGTAAGATGTTTAAAGGATTGAATTGATACTGATGATGAAAAGTTTCCGGATTATGATAGGAGAGACATCCTCTATTGCTCGATTCGTTTAGGATTCGGACAACTTTGTTTGACACAAATTTTGCTTAAGAAATAGTTTTATGGCTTGTTTTTATCACTCTGCTTTGATGAAAAATGATGTTTGATGGATGGATTGATTATCAAGACTTGATGATTGATAGGAATGTCTAGATTCAAAGAGTGAGTACCCCGTATAAGACCGATCTGTCTAGTTTCGAGTGTACCTATCCCTGTATAAGACATGTTTGATGTTGATGTTGATTTCAAGTAATGAATTGATTAACAAGACATGTGATAAGTTTCATTGCAGACTTTGAGAGTTTTCCTGTTGTTGATCTGATTTGATGGATGGTCCATGTGTTCATGCTTTGATTTTTTTATTTTGATTTTTTTGATTTTTTGGATATTTTGATTTTTTTGAGTTTTGGGATATTTTGATTTTTTTTGAGTTTTTGGATATTTTGATTTTTTTGAGTTTTGGGATATTTTGATTTTTTTTGAGTTTTTGGATATTTTGATTTTTTTGAGTTTTTGGATATTTTAATTTTTTTGAGTTTTTGGATTAGAAGAAAGATGTATTTGGTTGCCCCAATGTATATTAAGACAAGGAATGGATGAATGGATGACTGAACCATTGAGGTGGAAATAGATTTGTTGTCCATAGTTTTGATCAAGATCAAGGATGAAAAAGGGGATATGGATAGAGATAGGATAGAGGTGAAGCAGGATTGTAGAAAGAATTTGATGATAGAAGAAATGAATAGATAGGATAATGGATATGGATTAAAGTGAAGCAAGATTGTAGAAAGAATTGGATGATAGAAGAAATGAATAGATAGGACAAGGGATGTGGATTAGAGTGAAGCAAGATTGTAGAAAGAATTAGATGATAGAAGAAATGAATAGATAGGATAGATAGATATGAATTAGAGTGAAGCAAGATTGTAGAAAGAATTGGATGATAGAAGAAATGAATAGATAGGATAAGGGATATGGATTAGAGGATTTGGGAGATATGGTAGGAAGAATAGAGTAGATGAACTTTGCCCCCAAGCATAGAGGTTTCCATTTGCAAAAAGGTGATATGTAAGATTGTCACAACATGTAGCATCATCTGAATAAGTGTTCCCGAACTTTTCAAAGATAGAGACCCGACCCACACTTAGAACCTCTGGAAAATTTCATTAGAATATTTCTAGCAACTGGGAAGCAGACTCAAAAGGGAATAAGAATCCCAAATTGGATCAAGGTACTTAGTCTTTGATTATCCATGTGTGTGCAAGTGGGTTCATTCTGGCTCATATGATCATTGTAATCTTCAGAATCCAACATGGCTAGCTACATGAGTTACCTTGACTTCAAAAGCATCCTAGATAGAGCCTCGCTGCCAGCGAGCGTCCATAGCCCCGACGAGGTTATCGCTGTAATCTCACAAATATTGCTCCATTGCCAGCCAGGCGTCCATAGCCCCGATGGAGTTACTTGCATGTTCCCATAGCCAATCATTTTGATATTGCATTTCATTGCATTTTTCTTTTCTTGATATTCATTTTCTTGGTCATTCTTTTGATATTTCTTTTTTTCTCTTTATTTTTCCTTTTTTCTTGCATTGGCTTGTAAGTGATGAAACCTACATGGGTCTGATAATGACAGTGGCGCTAAAGCAAGATTTTAGATTTTTCACGAGCCATGTCTTCAATTTAAGAGATCACAATGATTTTTAGAGCAATCGATTAAGTGTATGAGATATAGTAATCAAAAGATGTCGGTACCAAGATACGATAAGTGGTTCTTTTCTGGATTGAGTGTGTATCCCAACCAAAAGAAAATGTAGAAGAGGAACAACCTCGGATTCTAAAGCATTTCATGAATAGATATCTAAGAAAAGGACTGAACATGAGATTCGAGCATGGGCAAGTATGTGACAAAATGACACAAATGCCTATCTCACAGATGAAAGAGGTGTTGGATAATAGATAGAATGTTTGAAGATTTGTGCAAGGATAGAGGGAAATGTTTTTTGGATGAGTGTTGGTACTTGAGAAGTGATGAAGAGATGGAGGAAAATTGAATTTTGGGACAGAAGGACCCAAAATAGATAGAGGAAATGATAGAAGAAGTTTTGGAAAGATGTTTAGATAGAGGATTGAAAGAATTTCAAAGATGTGCTCCTCGTTGATCTTTCTTATGGATCATTTGAGGTGATGGATTTGTGGATGGAGGGAAGTAAGGACCCAAGATGGATGAAAGGGATGGAGAGTTTGATTGTGAAATGAAAGGACCTAAGATAGATTTGGAGGATGAAGAGATTCCTTGATCTTGATCTTGACTTGGAGTAGGATCATTTGAGTTTGTGCTTTTCTCTTGATTTTGAATTAGAATAATGGAGGATATGGAAGGTCATCTCAAAAGATGTTTTGTTGGATATGGAAATCTTCTCCACTTTATGATTTTTCCTTGTTTGAACTGACTTTTGAGTTTGATTGTTGGATACTTTGCAAGATATTTTGACATTTGTGACAAGAATACATAGCACACATGAAGACAATGATCATCCTAATGCTAAACATTGAGTGTATATTCTTTTGAGGATGTGTTCAAATCCTCGATGTTATCACTGGTTTGATTTACAACAAAAGACACATCAGATAGACTCTTTATTCAAATGTCATTGACAATATCATAGCCCACTAGTCTCGATACTCCGTCAGCTCAAACAGCCATGTCACCCCCTAGAGGGCGCCCATTTTTTTGCCTTTTGCCAGAAGTTAACCCAAAGTGAATTGCTTCACAGTTGAGTAGTTATCTTGGGAGATATATGGTGAGTAATCTTGGGGGCGGATTCTTCCCCACCCTTGCACTATGATATTGCCAATGTTTGGCAACTGACTCGGTTCAAGGTTTCTATTTCTAAGGTTCATAATCAGGCTTCCTGTTCGGCCGTCAGTGATAAACTCCCTCAGGAGGCTTCCCAACCTTTAGAACAAAGGCTTTACGTATCTCAAGGATACTGGGGGAAGGCTAATCACTGCGCGTAACCATTGAAAAGGACTTTCATCACTTTCCACATTTGATTATAGTGGGTTGGAACACTTGGCATCAAAGTCGTTCCCCACTTAGGCCGTTCCCCTCACACCGGCCAAAGAATGGCTTTAAGAGTTTTTCAACCCCTCGGGAAGGCAGGCCTGCTAAAGGATGTAAATGCTTGAAGTACAGAAAGCTTAAGAGTGGTTTGGCTTTTTGGTCACCCAGTTATGGGGAGAGCATATACCTTCCACTTTCGAGACAAGGCAATCAAGTTGTTCTTTTTAGCCTTCAAGACAATGATTTGCTAACTTCTATTTGGAGATGTTGCTCCAACAAGCATGATGTTCTTTTTAACCTTTCATAGCAAAGTGTGTATTTCCAAAACTTTTGTAAAACAAGCCTGGTCAACAAAGTAAATCGTGATTTTTGGTCAACAAAATTAAAGTCGATAGGGGAAAACTTTCCCTCTTTGCCTTGCACAAAATGAAGATGAGGTTCTTTTACTTTGCAAAATGAAGTGAATCCTTTTAAACACCAAAGGATGGTGAGGTTCGTTTTAAGCTTTGCAGAAAGTAAATTTGCTTGTTCTTTTTAGAGCTTCCAAAATGAAGTGTTTTTCCTAACTTGCAGGAATGAAAGGTTTGCTTTGTTGTTCTTTTTACCATGCAATAAAGAAAGATGAAGTTTCTTTTAAAACACCAAAAAGGAAGGCATGAAGTTCATTTTATGTATCCAAATGAAATGATGAGGTTTATTTTAATTTGTGCAAAAAAGGAGAGTGAGTTCTTTTTAACCAACTTTTGTTGAAAGAAAGTAAAAAAAAAAGAGACTTAAACCCTCTAAACTAACTCCTTCCCCTGCATAAAAAATATTAGAACCTGCACACAATCAGTGATCAAATGTTAGTGTGGGCTTACACAAGCCTAAATTCTGATCTTGGTTACAAATTTTACAATCCTGATCCTGAAATGCCCTGAAATTTGTCTAAGTTTGAAATTTGGAAGATCTTCCAAAAACTAGATTTTGCATTACAACTCCTAGAGGTCTGAAACCCCTCTCAAACATCCTGAAAGTATATATGGAATATAACTTAAAGTATAAGAAAGGAAAAAGATAAGAGGAAATGTAACTTATACATCAATAATTGCGATATTAGATCTATATAAAATTAATCCCCCAATTTAAAATTTTGCTAAAAGTGAAAAGGGGTCTAATTATTACTTACGCGTTCATTAATTAATAAAATAAAATTTAAATAGGTTTTCAACTTAACCTCTTATATATATATATATATGTATGTATGTATGTATGTATGTATGTATGTATGTATGTATGTATGTATGTATGTATGTATGTATAAATATAACATATATAAAATATATTTATATCAACAATTGGATAAACAAATCTAAATTTATACCCATTCATACATATTATTATTTTTTTATAAATTAACCCAACTATACCAACTAAATATATTATTTCGACTTACAAATAAACCCTAAGTTTAAAAATTATTGTATGTGGGAAAAATGGATTAATAAAATTAAATATGTGAAAAATTACGATAAATACCAATCCACACACACACACAGGACTTCTTGATGCAAGCTATGGAGTAACGATGTGTTACTCAGCTTCCCAAGGAGGGTCCCATGGTTCTCTATCTCACAATGTCCCTCAAACCAATGTTTTTCTCTCAGATTACTGAGCAAAATGGTTTAGGGATGGCAAATATGAGAACGAGAGATGTTTTTTTTTTAGATTTTAGTATGAGATGTGTTGTAAGCTATGTATGATGCTAAAATGCAATAAACTAAATGATAAGATGACAAGGTTAGTATGAATACTATCCTAGCATACTATATTTAATCTATGATTGAACTAAAATGATAAAGAAAGTAATCTAAGCATGCATATTTGATCTAAAAGAGGCTAAATGAAGAGCATAAAGATGATGAAAAAGCTTGAAAGTATTTGAGCATAAGTATGATGCTTCAAATTTGAAAGATGATTGTTTAAAATGGAGGAATGAGAGCTCTATTTATAGCATAAACAGGGCAATGGATGGTCAGGATTGAAAGGTTTAATCAAGGGCCAGGTTTGAAAGTTGGGGATCCATGTGCATAATTGGCACCAATGACATGGTGACAAATGTCAACATAGGATTGGGTTGAAAGAAGAGCTTGGAGGCATTAAAGGCCTGAGAAGACCTCATGGTTATCTAAAGGCTAAGGGTCAAGTCTAAATTAGGATTACCCACTGGATTAAGAGTTAATCCAAGGATAAACCTTTGTGCGAATGATTAAGAGATAATCATGGTCAAAGCATTAATGACCTGATGAGACCCTTGGGTTGGGTAGAGGTTGAGTCAAAACAAATGTTTTAACCATGTGGGAGGGTTTGAAATAACCATTAATGGTTATTGGAGACTTTGGGGATTAAGTGGTTGAAGGTTGGAAGCCTTCAATGGTTTTCAAAGACTTTGGGGTTTTTGGTGGTTGAAGGTTGAAAACCTTCAATGGTTATCCAAGACTTTGGGCCATTTGAGAAGTGACCTCCCTTTGCTTAGGGATGTGACAAAGTTTAGAGGGGGTTTAGGTTAATTAGAATTGGTTAGAAGATTCTAGAAGGGATTAGGAAGGGGTTTGGGATTTTGCAAGTGGATGGGGAGGATAATAGGATTTAATTGAATTATTTGATTTTCATTCAATTTGGTTGTAATTAAATAAATTTGATTTATTTAATTTAGGATAACTATTTAATTAAATTTGAATTTAATTAAAAATGGCTAGGGGGACTTAATTGAATAAAATGATTTATTCATTAAATGGGTAGTGAATTTTATTTAGTTAAATCGAGCAATTTACTTAATAAAATAGAAGAATGTGAATAATTTAATTAAACTAGATTTAATTAAATAGAAAAATGAACATAAAATATTCATTTAGGAATATGGTCATTTTTATGCGTCTACAATTATAATAAAAACTAAAATTCAAATCTTTCTTTTATTTTTCTATGCTAACCCTAACCCGAATATGGGCTAGGGTTGCATTACTAACATACTCTTATTATTAAAATGCTAACCCTAACCCGAAATCGGGTTAGGGTTACATATTCTTATTATTTAAAAATCCTTTCTTTCTCTTTTGCTTTTACCCTAACCCAAAATGGGGTAAGGGTTTAATATTTCTCTTTTTTTTTGTGAGTGTGTCTGTGTTTTGTGTGTGTGTTGTAGGTATGGCAGCCATGAGGTGGCAATTTTCTTTTGTTGTAGGGCCGAGCATGAAGGGGGAACCACGGGGTTCTAACACCACGTGGGGGGGTGAAGGCTTTCCATAGGGATGGCCACAGCCGTGCTTGAGGGTCGCAGCCCATAGTGACGGCCTTGGTCGCCGTTGTGTGTCGCGGCCCACAGCACGGCTGCGCCGCCACTATTGGGCGCTGCCCATAGGGAATGGTCGAAGCCGCCCCCTTTGTGGGTTGCGGCCCACAGTGCGGTTGCAGCTGCCGCTGCGGGTTGCCGCCCACATCGCAGGCTGAAGGCACCAAGGGTAACACATTTTTTTTAATTTTTATTTATATTTTAAATGATTAAAATATATATATATATATGTATGTATGTATGTATGTATGTATGTATGTATATGTATATATATATATAAGTATATGTATATATATGTATATTTATTTAAAGCTATGGATATTAGGTTAGTTTTCTCCCTTTTTTTTTGAAAATAAAAACATTAACATGCAGGGATATCATAAAGAAAGCAAACATCATTTAAACGGATGCAACATTTAAATAGATATAGGTTTTTTTTTTTTTTGAATGATTTATTTCAACTTGCATAGATTAGCTTATATCCTCATTTTATTCCTAATATCAGCTATTTAAACTAGCCATTCTCTTTTCAAAATAAACTAGCATAGTGAAGATATTTTATTCTCATTGTCTAGGACTAAATCTATATATATATATTTTTTTACAGTAATAAATATAATGACACTAAATAATAGTAGCAAGCTAAAACTTTAAATAGTTTATTTCCTTCAATAGATTGAGAAATGCATATACCTATTAACATATACTAGATTTTTTTTTGAAATAGAAAAATGACAGCAATAAACACAATTTCAGCAGCATTTAAATATTCCAGAAAAAAAACACTTAGCACATTCTCATTTCTCTTTCTGCGTCTCTTTTTTTTTTCTTTTTATAAATTACAGAGATAATAGATGATAGAATCTAGTTACATGATAGATTTAAATAAAATACAGATTTAAATAAAAGACAATAATACAATACATTTCCTTTCCCTTGCACTTTATACAAAACAGAGTTAACCAAATGCATTCTCTTTTTTTTGTTATTCATTTTAAATGATCCTTACATCAATAAAATACATCTTAAGGCATAGTCAATATTACATATTTCTAAATCATTACAATATTATTACAATAGAAAAAATCCTTCCTTTGCCTTCTTTTCTTTTCAACAAAATACAATATTACATTCTTTTTCTTTCTGCAACTAACATAAAATCTACAACTCCTAGCTTTCTTTTCCAAGCAACCTGCATTCAAAACTTAAGGTTGTGACCATGGGGTTCTCACCTCCCAGCCTAGGCTTACTAGAAGCCACCCCCGAGCTTGGAGAACCAAGTCCTAGATGGGTTACACTCAAGAAAACACAAATAAGCAAGGGGAAAAACTCAACAAACACATTCCCATCCCAAAGCTGAAACTTCATCACATAATGTGATTTTTTACAAGGGTGGAAGTGGACCAAATACCTTGAGGAGATCTGCAATATAATAGATCATAGACAAATCATGGCAACCAAGAACACCACAAAAATCAATCTCAACCCAACATCCTTATGACCCCCAAGGCATACATGCCATATTTTCTCCCCTTATGACCTCCAAATGCATAAACAAGACTATGCAGCAAGGGTCACATACACAAACCCTTGAGATCACTCTCATAATGAGAGCCTCTCACTCTAAGGTTGTCAAACTCCTTCCACCCCCAAGACCATTCTCCCCTCCTAAGGGTATAAGGCCTTGGATACTCCCAAAACACAAGAAAATGCATACAAGAAGAGAAATACCAAAAAAATATCACATAATATTTTTCACAAAGGAATACAAAGAAAACAACATTTACATTCAAGCAATCCTACAACAACTTTCCAAACATACAAGTAAGAATAAGCACCAACCTTGAATCTGCCAAGGGGTTTCTAGGGATAGCTTGGAGAAGAGTAGCCCAATTCCACAAATCTTTTCTGCAACACTTAGACAAAATTCCTAATTCTAAAACTGGTTTTCTTCCAAAATTGTCCAAAAATCTCCAAAGATGGAGAGTGGGTGATTAACTCACTAAGTCTCAATCTCTAGCCTAAGAAGGCTTCTCTCACTCCTTCCAACCTCTTGGATAGAGTGAGAGGCTCCCATTGGTTGGTCTTTCCTAGGTCTTACACACTCCCTAACCAAGGCACCTCAAGAAGAGGAATGAAATGGGGAAGAGGAATGAGACATTCCAAGAAGGTTATCTAACCAAGGATGGCACTCCTATAGATGAAATTCATCCATCTTGGGAAAACCACTTTTTTGAATGGTTAAAAAAGCCTTAGGGAAAAGACACATGGCCAAATTTGGCCTTCACCCATAGGTACCCCCATGAGGCCCAATAAAAATGCCCCAAAACTGACTCTAGGAGTTAATTTAACCCTTTGAAAGTCCACCTAAAGTTAACCTATGGGTCAACTCTGAGTTGACCCTCCCTATGGCTCACTATCCTATATTTCTTGGAACCTTCAAGGATAATTTGGAAATATAACAATTAAACAAAAATAAATCTCTCCAAAAGGTGACATGACAATTGCCAACATAACATACAACATATGTGTCAAGTGACACTACAAAAATAATTCCACATCACAAACACACACATGGCAATTGTCCCTGAATGATTTAAACAATTTAATAAATACAATTTACACACATGCAAACATTTACGTTTACAAATAAAATACAATACATACGGGGTGTTGTCTCTCCAAATAGACAACCCTTGGTTTTACGAACGTACATAGGCCTAGGCTTGATTCTCCATAATGTTTCCATGGTCACATGGATAATTTTCCTGTGCATCTCAGTTACACATTAGTACTGTCCAATAGCCTCATATAATATTAACCACATAAATAAGAATACACATCAATCACTCTACATACAATTGACATCATACAATTCAATTTACCATTTATCAAAGCAATTCACATAAGCATTTTATCATAATCCTCATAAATTTAATCCATTCATAAGATATGCAATCATATTTCTAGCATCATAATAAAGTCCTGCAATTCAAATAATGACATGCAACATCTCAATGTTACCCTATTCTAGAATCATATAAAATTTTATATCCACAAAGCATAGAAATGAAGCATCAATATATCAATGTTATCAAATCCCTGGGATCATATAAAGTTCTATATCCATAATGCATCAAAATAAAGCATCCATAATAGTTCCAATATGAAAATCACTGAAATGCTAGGATGAGTCGAGGTAGGGCCTCACATATGAGGCTTTATAATCTTAGGTATATTTCTAACTACCTTTGTTAAACTCAACTTAACAATATAATCAAAATTAACATGACACAACCTCTTATGCCATAACCAACTCTCATCAATATGAGAAATCAAACATGTCTTATTACCAGTGTTCAAGTGAAAGATATTACCTCCAGTTTGAGTACCGGTTGCAATCTCCATACTAGTTCTATTAATGATTTTGAATTTTCTATCTTTGAACTGAAGTTGGAATCCCTTATCCACCAATTGACCAACACTTAAAAGATTATGCTTTAAACCTTATACATAGTAGATATTATCAGTATTATGCTTACCATCTAGAGAAATAATACCTCTACCTTTGATCATACATGCTTTTTCATCCCCAAATCTAACTTGACCACCATTGTATTCTTGCAAGGACATAAATGTTCTTTTATCTCTAGTCATATGATGTGAGAATCCACTATCAATTACCCATTCATCCTTGTCTTCAACTTTTTCTGCCAGGGCCTTTTCTTCATTCTTGATAACCGGTTCCGATTCATCTTCCTTTATAGCATAGAGCACCCATTCCTTTATACTGCTGGATCCACTAGTAAAGTCTCTTGCTGGTTCATCCTCTGATTCATCACTTACTCCTTCCTCATTTGCTATGTAGCATAGTTTGTTTTTCTTAGATCTATATTTGTTTTGATTAGGCTTAAATAATTTCTTAAGTCTTTCTTCAAATCTTGCATTCCTTTTAGGACATCTAGATGCAAAATGACCAATCTTATTACATGCAAAACATTTAAAAGGTGCTTTTCCTTCATACTTACTTCCTAGTGGTCCTTTAGGTACTCTTCTAGAAAATAAGGCTTCAAGTTGCTCAAATTCTTCATCCTCTTTCCTCATATCTTCCAATTATTTTGCATATAGGGCTTTCAAATTACTTTTTATGGTAGATGATGTTGCATTAAAATTAGGTTCAAACTTTGTAGCTCCAGAGGGTCCAAATTCTTCAAGCTCAAAAGCAAATAATTTCCCAATCAAAATGTCTTTGTTAACTAAAGTGTTTGCCATTGTTATCAATTCATTAATTTCAATAGCCTTCATCTTGTAAGTCAGTGGTAGGGCTCTTAAAACTTTAGAAACTATTTCATCTTCACTTAGAGATCCTCTACAACATTGAATTCCCATGACAATCTCATTTACTCTTTCCATAAATGTAGCAAATCTTTCATTATCTTCCATCTTCAAGTTCTCATATCTTACCCAGTAACCATCAAGCTTAGCTTTCTGATAGTAGGGTCACCTTTATTCAGAGTTTTCAATTTATCCCACATAACCTTTGAAGATTATTTATCAATCAATCCCATGATTTGCTTATCGGTGAGTGCACACAAGAGGGTTTCTCTAGCTCTGCAATCATTTTCAATATTTTTGTCCAAGTTTGTAGGAGTAGGATTGCCAGATGCCGGATCATAAGGTGTATATCTTTTCTCAGTGATCTCCCAAATATCCTTGCCAAGACATATAAGATGATTCTCTATTTGGATTTTCCATATCCCATAGTTTGTTACATCAAGCTTAGGGATTTCTCTTCTGAAAATAACTGCTGGTGGATTTGAAGTATTAGTTGCCATAGGATCTAACTCAAGCGGCTAAGCTTCTACAAAAGAGGACCAAAGCTCTAATACCAATTGTTATAATAACCGGTGGACAACTGAGGCGGGGGGTGAATCAATTGTCAACCAATTATATTAATCAAACCACTTTATAACCTTTAACTAGAGCACATAAACATTGAATATCAGAATAGCAGAAACAAATACTGGTAGGCAATAAAACTTAAGATTGAAATAGAGAACTAACACAGTGCAACCATACCACATTACACCATGATTTGTATGTTGAAAAACTGGTAAAGAGAAAAACCATGGTGGGAAGCCTACCCACAGCTAGATAATACTTCTACAGAAAGTATGTGATACAATAAGGGGCTTGCACATGTAGGAAGGCATAGTGCCTAGAGCATACTGCTCATTACAAAGGAGTCTCACTAACTATAGAGAGGTTATAACCACCTCAATATAATTGGACAACAATCTAGAAGAATGAACTGTCAATGATAGCATCTACCATGCCTAATTAGAGTCCCGGTTAAGCTCAATATCAGAGGCCTTTGACCTCTTACTTAAACGCAATTCGATCTCCTATGTTTGACCAAATCTCATTCGCATATGATATTTCATTCCATGACTATTACCACCATCACCACACAATCTACAATGAGATCTTACATCAATTTATACAAACCCTAAAGCCTAAACCAATTAGGTTGGCCACCTAAAAGATATTACAATAAGATCATTACATACATCCACATTACAATGATATGTCATGTCGTCTTTAGACCAAAACAACATTAACCAATCCATATCGGTAACATGTAGAGAACACATAACATGATACCGGTCCATAACTTGGACCCAAATAGTTCACCATGCCAGAGCGATGTCTCCAATCAGTCGAGGCATGAACTAAGATCACCTTCTGCATCTTGAATTCCATCTAGAAGTCGCAGCAACACCACTTATACATCTTGTCAAAGATTCTCAGTAAAAGCTTTGTCGGTAAAACCTTAAACCCTTACTGGTATAGGTTTACTAGAGTGTATGATAGCATCTGATCATCAATTCAATACCAACTAACCAAAATATACTCCAGAAACATCAAACCAAACATATTTCATTGATCCAAACATGTCAGTAGTGTCTAACTGATAGTCCCTTCTACCCATAACACTAGTTCTTCTACTGGTAACCAAAATTTGTATGTCGGTAACCAATCATAACAGCTAGTGTTGACATCAATGACAAAACATCAATGCAACACATAATCAATTCATTCATATTTCCAACAAAGGCCTGTATCATTTTTGTAAGTTCCTTCTTCTTTGTTCTTGAGGGATCCAATGTCAATTTGTAGTGTCCACCCTTGACTTGACTTGTTTTGACTAGAGTTGACTTTTAATTCATGTATGATAGACATTATTGGGCATAGGCCATTTTAGATGACTTATATGATGTTGATACTATCGTTATTGATCGTGTGATTTATTAGACTCTATATACTTATTATGTGATTGATTATCGAAAGGCTATATTGATCATGTGATTTGAGGAGCATAAGTATTGATGGATTTTACATGTACTATAATCATGAATTACACTAATCAAACTTAATGATGTTTTTATGTATTGACCACATTTAATGATTATTATGATGAGTTGATCTTATGGTGTGTTTGATTGTTGTATGACTGTCTTCAGGATAGAGACAATGCCACATCACTCATTACAAGCGGGATGTGTCGTTGCAATTCTCTAAACCTTGCCTGTTATAAAATATATATATATATATATATATATATATATATGCCTATATCGTATCATTGCTTTGTGGATGTAGGATTTGCAGGTACCAGACACCAACTCCACCTGGCTCCATAGGTTTGAGCGTGTCTTTAAATCCCAATGGCATGTGGTTCGGAGTTGACACAAGTTCCCCTCACATACTCTAGGTCTAAGTTGTTCACTGTGAGTCGTCAGTGTCTTGGCACAAGTCAGGATGTCAGCTAGTAAGTTGGGTTTCTTCTGTGTTGTGAGTATGTTAGTATTGGCTCGTTAATTCTCTTATGTTGAGACTGGTTGATTATTGATGCGAGATTAAATAGTTAATAATATTTATTATAATTATTTTGATTAATGGCGGTTTTCTTATTTGATTATCTAATGTTTAATTTAATTTATTGGATTCTTGCCTTTTTTGTTATTTAATTATTTGATATTTATTTATTTTAATGATGATTTAATATTTATTTAATATGTATTGTTTAGCTTATGTTGTGGTTTTATATTTATTTGTGATTTGGCCTTTTATTGGTATTTAACTATTTATTTATTTATTTAATCGTCTATGGTTTAATATTTATTTGGTATTTAATGTTTATTTGGTTCTTTAATTCATTTATGAGCCTTTGGTTTATTTAATTTAATTTCCCCATTTGATTTATTTAATTGTGGCTTATATTTTATTTATTTGTTTGACTTTTATGTTAAGTGGGTTGTATAAATACACTTTAAAATAAAATAATAAAATATTCCCACCTAATTGTAAAAACATGATTTATATTTATCCTACCTACCCTCTTCTCTTATTGGTTGAATTTGAAAAGGGAGGTAAAATTATATTATATGGTGGGGTTGGTAAAATATATTATAGAATCAAATATTTTGATTGGCCAAGATTGAGGCTAGGGTTTTTGGTTATTGTTTGGCTTTTTATTTTCTTTCCCGTGAAGTTTTTGGGGTTGGCCTCTTCTTTTGCAAAAATATTCTCTACAAGAGTTTCCTTTGGGTTTTGGCTTGGATTGTTGCTGGAGTTTCTTCGTTTGGATTTTGGATTTGGTTGGAGCTCTACCTCAACTTGCATCCATCACTTAGGGTGCAGGTTGGGTTCGTTATCTTTTGTTTATTTTCAGCCTTAAAATTTTTGTGTATGTTCCATGTCTTAAAATGTCTTCCAGGAGCTGGGGATAAAATATTTGGTTTATTATAATTTTTTAGATTTATATATGGTGGAGAAAAATTTATATTATATGGGTGTTTGTATAGTTGTATTGGAGAAATATTTGGTCTCCTGTATGTTGTTGTTCGCGGCATTGAAAAGTTTGGATTCGTGGCTGCTTGTAGTGAGATCTTGTATCATTCCCTGGATCATGTGATTGGTGTTTTGTTTGGTGTAGTATTGGTTGTATCTGTTATTGGTAGAGTTACTTGTGAATTTCACACTCAAAAGAAGTCTTCATGGGTGAGTTATGGGTCTCCCAACTGTGGATATGTTTTGGAATTTCTCCCTCTATATTTTATTAAACTTTATTCTATTTATTTCTTCTTACCTGTTGGTTCTCGGAGATTCTATGTATATGTTTTTTTTAAGCTTTATGTTTCAAGTTTAATTTTTAATCTCTGCCGAAAGTTCTGTGTTTTTCCATCTCTTTTATGCAAAAGTGCGGACTCTACCTATGCATTGTCCTTTCATTCATTTGCATTGTCATTTCATGCATTTGCATTGTCTGTTATTGCATTTGCATTGTCCTTCGATGTATATGCACTGTCCTTTGGGTAAAAGCAATGTCTTTAACTGCATAGGCGCTAAACTATTAAACACGGGCGCTAACCTGTAATGCAAAAGCACTAAACTTCAATGCGAAAGTGTTGTTCTTCTGTCTTGGTGTTTTTCATTGTTTTTCCAAGTCAAATTTGGATTCTCGAGTTTGGTTTCATTCGAGAGACTTTTGGGGTTTTTGTAGATGTTTTCCAGCTACTGTTACTTATCAGTTTGATGCGATTTTGTGTTTTCTATGCTACAACATTCTTGACTTATTTATTGTTGAAGATTTGAGTCTTTTCTTATATTGAGATGTTGCAACGGAAAAATGGTATTGTTGTGGAGACAACAAGATGTCATTGTTGTGGAGACAGCAAGATAGTATTTTTGTGGAGACAACAAGATGATATTGTTGTGAAGACAAGAAAATTTGATATGTTTTATTGATGGAATATCTCTTATTTGATATAGATTTCCACATTGAGGCTGACTTTGAGTAGGAGTAGTTTAGCCATTCTTTGTAACATCCTAGATGTCCTTTCCAATGCAATTGAGGCTGGCTTTGAGGATGCTTCTTAAGATTGTTCATGGATAATGATTGCACCAAGAATGTAAATGATGATGTGATTTATGTAATGAAATTCTTATGTAACAGTTGTAAAATAAATAATGCTTATGAGAAATAATTATGTTGTTCTACATATAGTGATAGCTTTTGATTATGGTATATGATTGTAATGATGAAGCTTGAGTTATAGTGTAACACATTTATATTAAATGAAATGGATGCATGAGATGTGGATAAGTATTGTTGTTCGAAATTAAATGATGCATTTTGTATTCTTGATGAGCCATGTTAAAAGGAAATGGTGTAAATGTCATGATAATGGTAATAGCCTAGAAATGATGTCTTTAACTAATGGCTTAAGTAGAAGAAATGTTATGCCTTGATATGATGTATGAGTATGAGTAATATTGGAAGATATATTAGGACATGTTTATGAGTTGTGATTAAAGAATTTGAAATTATAGTATCATACTTCATAGACAGTGATCTAATGGTTGGATTGAAATCTTATAATGCTTGGGATGTAGTTGAATGTTCCTTATGAAAATATTAAATGGATTTTCTTAATGAATGAATTAATAATCTTATTAATGGAAATTACTAGTAAGTGTATGGATAGACAGTAAAATGAATGCTTGTCTTTTAGAAAAGGATTAGAATGTATCATGTGTTATGGTTTAAGATTATATCTCCATTTGGTGGGTGCTATTAGTTGTTATGGATTTAGGATAATGTAACTTAGTTGTGTTGAAATGAATTCATGTAGTTACTTATTTGTAGTAAAATGATTGTTGATTAATTAATATAGTGTAAGGGATTTTTATGAGAATTAAATGGGCTATGGATTAAATGTTTAGGAAGACTTTTTTATTATTGCCTTATGTACTTTAGGAATCATGATGAAGTAATAGGTATGCAAGGAGCATAGAAGCATAAATGATTGCGTGGAAGTTAATCATAAATGTAAATTATGTTAATTCAATGTAAGGGTTAATCTTGGTATGTGAATGGTGATCTTTATAGTTGAAGGTTGGTTAATGGTAATAGGAACATTTGGACTTGGTGTATAAAATGAACCTAAGAGAAAAAGGAAATAGCTATGCATTGAAAGATAGAATCTCATATTAAATGAAAGATTAAGAAGGTTGCATATCATGAGTGTTAGGTATTTCTATGATGCACCTATGTGTGTATAATGATTAATATTATGAGGTATTGATCTGGATGAAAGTAAATGTTTATTGCTTATGTAGGTAGATTAAGTAGTGGCGTTGAGATATCCTAGGGAGTTAGTAGAAATGATTTATTGTATTTCGCTTGTGTAATTGTTTGAATAGCTTGAGTGAATTATTCCATGTTCATAACACTTAAATGTTTTTATGTGCTTGTTGTGTTACTTAAGTGATGCTATGTGTTTTACTATTATAAAAAGAAAAAATTGGTGTGTTTTTAGCTATATTCCTCTAGGGTATTTTGGCGGGCATTACACAATTGTTCAATTTCATTATTCATCCTTGAGATGTCCAATCTAGCCTGTGTAAGGAAGTTAAGTAGTGGAAAAAATTCCTACACTAACCTTGAGAGAGGGTAATGCAAATTTTTTTATAGATCGCCACAATAGTTACAAAAAATAGAAATAGATATAATAACATTCAAACCATAACACAGTGATTTACATGGGGAAAACCCTTTTAGGAGAAAAAACCCACTCCAAAAGCCGCCCATTATATTATTTTGTAATCAAAATAGATTACAATATACTTGTAGAGAAAGGTCTTCGTAGGGGTACCAATAATCAGAGATTCAGAGGTAACTCAATAGCTATAAGACTCTTACACACAACCTCTATCTCACACACCTCATATATAGGAGATACAATACAAGAAACCATCAAGTGATCTTACAAAAAACATGAGCTAAAACCACCCAATATGGCATAGTTGACCTTATCTCCCTTCTAAGACCCTATTACATGTCCCTCCCTTGTTACAACTCATTTATGTGTCCGATGTATTTTATATTTCCTATTTCAGGAGTACAAACTTTTGGAGGCCATAACTTTTGAATCGTGTATCTGATTGATGAACCATTTGAAGCATCAGAAAGCTCACGAAGTTATCTATTTCCTCATAAGCTACTACACTACTTACACCCACTTTTTTAGGACATTTTAGGGCCTCTAAATTCCTCAAAATAAAACTTAAACCTTTCATTGGACCCCTCCAAAATGGAAAATTTAATATCTTCAAAACTAGTTGTGATCTTGCAACGTAACTTTACCAGAATGCTTATCTAGCCAACTAGAAGCTTCGAGGAGAATTTCACACCATTTTGTGCTCAAATGAGAACTTACTATAATTAGTAACCTCATGTAAATGCAAAGTTGACACACCATTTTACCAACAAATATTCCACTTGTCGAACACCTTGCAAGAGCTAAGGTAGTATCAACATAATGAATC
This sequence comes from Cryptomeria japonica, assembly GCF_030272615.1. Taxonomy (NCBI): domain Eukaryota; kingdom Viridiplantae; phylum Streptophyta; class Pinopsida; order Cupressales; family Cupressaceae; genus Cryptomeria; species Cryptomeria japonica. Next base: position 233,110,345 of record NC_081406.1, read on the forward strand.
AATTGCTAGGGGCCATGAGGCCCATAGACTCCGAGCACCATCTGAACTTCTCTTTTCTCATAGCCTTAGTTAAATAATCTGCAATATTAATCAAAGTTTCTACCTTAACCATCTTCACCCTGCCATTTTTTACCATATCTTTGACAAAATGATACCAAACATCATTTTGCTTGGTTCGAGCATGAAATGCCAGGTTCTTAGCTAGGCAAATCTTACTTTGTTAGGATTCCCACATATACTGAGATGGGGGGGTGAATCAATATCTAACTGGTTATAAGATTTTCCTAACTTAAAACATGTAGAGCATATTAATACTGTGTACTGGTAAACAGAAAGTAGTGCAATAAACAGAGACAAAAGCAACCACATGAAAAACACACCATAACACAATATTTTAACGAGGAAACCCGGTGTGGGAAAAACCTCAGTGGGATTTGTGACCCACAATATTCACTTACTAGCCAATAAGAGAATATTACTGCTACAAGAGGAGCCTACACATGTAGGAAGGCCAAGTGCCTAGAGCTCACTGCTCAAATACAAAATTGGAAGTCTCACTGACTTAAAAAATGGATTATATAAATCTAGTGTCTTGTACTACTTCAAAATAGCATCTATAATGCTAGATCTAGTACCGGTTTCTGCTCTACTTCTTACATAAACCCTTAACCTATAATTCACATAATAGGTCTACCTTATTTCACCTAATTACATTCCTCTCTCTTTCTCAAAATATTCTATAATGATCTCTCTTATATAAGAGTCATTTTATAACTTGCCAAGTCAGCTTACAATGATTTTACAATAATAAATAAAATATATTAAGAACAAAATTCCTGTCGGCTTCTGTGCCGGTATGCTTCCTTTCACTGCCGGTGTTGGTGGTCTGAGTGCCGGTGTAGAGTCTAATCTTGCTAGTGTTAGTGGAATGCCTTGCCGGTGTCATAGAATTGTAAGGTTGCCATCAATGACAAAACCTTCAATTACCTACAATGTCTCATTGGAGTGTGCATATGCCAACAATCTCCCCCTTTGGCATTGATGGTAACACTCATGAGAAAATTCAAAAAGTGTATCCAAAACTTGTAATCCAAAATTTGTGTATCAAAAATATGTGAGCCAAAAATGTGTGAACTCCCCCTGAGCAGATGAGTCTTTAGCTGATTATTTTCTCATACCACTACTCCCCCTTTGGCATCAATGACAAAGGTTGTCAAAGTGTCAATAGAGTTGTAGTTTTCTATCTCAACCTTGTAACTGGGTGGTTACAATTTGAAAAAGATCTGCCAAAACCAAATTTATGCTTTCCAAAAACTTCTTACTATCTTTTATTGTTGCCTCTATTCTTTGAACTATACCAGTGAGGTGATGCATATGCTCTATCGGTGTTTTCTATCCTTGTACTAGTGCCTCAGATATTTCCTTCCTCAGGGATGCTAGATAGTCCAGTCTTGGACTTAGTCTTAATCTCAGATTCTTAGCCTTGTTTATTATTCTCTCCTTTTCTCTCTCTAGCTTCAGTAATTCTTCCTCAAAACCAGTTAACTTTTTCTCAAAAATTGATAATGTATCAGGTGAATTAACAAAATTGTCAACAAGTTTATTTATTTCTTCTTGTACCTTGCTCATTTTCTTGTCTATGTCAATTGTTAAAAAGTTTGTCTTACAAGTGTCTTTGTACAAATTTTTGAACTCCTTGAGTGTGCTGCACAGTTCCGGTAGAAGTGTGTCAAACTGCCTTGTACACTTCTTTATTTGTTCCTCAAAGAATTTATGTTTTTCTTTTTCTAACCTCTCTTTGAATGCTTCTTCCTTTATTTTCTCAACTATCACTGTGTTGTCAGTAATATACTTAGACAAAGTGTCAAGTTGGCTCAATGAATCCTTATTATCTACATTGCATTTTGGAGCTATCATCTTCAAAACCAGAATTGTGTCATCTATAGCTTTATATGCCTATGAACTACAATCTATGATTTTCTTTATAGAATCTAAAAGAACTTTAGTTAGATTTATTGATTTAAATCCTTCAGTTGAAGAGATAACATTCTGAATTCTGCTAGTGGGAGCAATATCCTTGCTTGTAGTGACCTATGGTAGGTCAGTTTGTGTTTTCATTTCCTTAAGAAAAGGTTTTTCTTGTTCTCCTATTGTCGGTGGCACTGTTTCCACATGAACCTATTGTTGTTCCAGAGCCTATTGCTCTACTTGTCTCTCTGTTTGTTGATCTGTTGGAGTCTTTGTTTTCCCATCTGTCGGTTTACCTTTAGTGTTATCAATGTTGTCAGCTACCAGTGGCTCACTAGCCATATCTGTGTTACCAGTTGTGCCCTTGTCTATCATAATGTTGACCTTTTAAGTATCAACATCAACTGCGTATAAGACCTCAGGATTAGGATTTGTATCCTCTATATCCATACTCTCATCTGTCGGTGGATCTTTAGTTGTTGTTACCGGTGGAGTAACTAGAGGTGGTGGGGATAAATTATCTTTTATTTTGATGCTCGGAGGTCCACCAACCTTGCCTTTACCTTTATCCTTGTCTTTCTGATATACCTTGATTGGTTTAGGGTTCCTATACTCTTCGTGTTTTTCCTTCTTAACAAGGAATATATCCCATGCATTTTCAGTTTCTTCTGCAACCTCATTTACTCTTCCAACCATTAGTGCAATATGCTGGTGTGCAATAGAAAATATTGACCGGTTGGCTTCTGCAATTAGATCATCTATCTCCTTCGGTGAGTTAACTAGGTAGACAACGAGTAATTTTTTAATTTTTATTTTCTTGTCAAGCTCTATAACATATTGTCTTCTTGCTTCCAGTCTCTTGAATAGTTCATCTAGTACTTCATCTACAATTTGCATCAAGAACCTCTTGTAGATATCCAAGTGTAAAATAACACTGTTTTCAACCTTTTCTTTATCATCAACTGATAGTGAGTCATATAGTTTGTTGATGTTTTTCAGCTGTCCTTCCTCTATTATTTCATCTAGTAGTTTGTCAATCGGAGAAATATTTTGTTGAGTCCTTTTCTTTGATGTCAACTTTTTCTTCTTGACCGGGGGCCTCACTGCTTGTTGTTTTTGCCTGGTTCTTCTAGGTGAAGGTGTGGATACCAGTGAAGGTTGTCTTTTCCTTACAACTCTTTTGAATTTAGCTAGCATGTCACTCTCTGAAGAAGTTGCTACTAGTGAAAGGTGAGTTTCTGGTTGTTGTGCCTGTAGCTCATCTTCAGTGATATCGGTTTGTTTTAGTACATCTTCTTTGATAGCCTTATCCGGCCTTGAACCTCTCCTCACTATTGCTTCTAATTTCTTCACTCTTTTCTTTGATTGAATTTGGCTTTCAATGGTTTCAGCACTACCAAATACCTCTTCCTAAGGTTCCTTGGGTGCTTCTAGAAGGGATTTTGCATATGTTTCAATGATGTGATCATCAGTCTCATAACCCATCTCAGTAACCCAAATTGTTCTTGGGATAACTACTTCCATCCAGATCTCATCCTTTTTAATCACAAAACATATATCATCTTTATATTTGTTAACAATTTCCTATGACAGTCTGACTCTTTTGTTCATTCTGGGCTTTAGTGCTTGAAAATACTCATCAATATTCTTTTGTTTGCTTTCACCCATGTTGTTGAACAAGTCTGATAACTATTTCCCCACCGGTATGTCAAATCCAAGGTTCTTGATAACTTTACCCGGCACCTGTTTGGTTATGTGTAGCATTAAGCATACAAGTAAGTTGCCAAATCTAAATGTTCCTTTCTTATCCTTCTTGATCTTCCCTAAATTTTCAATCAATTCACTCTTTAACCATTCACATACATCAATTTTCACATTCTCATTTACCATATCATGTGCACTTTTTATGCATAAACTGGAGACTGAGTTAAATCTGTTTGCATGTGTTGTTTTGTTATCTAGAATCATGCTAATGAATCTCACATTTATGTCAATTACATCATTTAACCCTAAGGACCTTTTGTTGGATGTTGCACCTGTTAGGTTCATTACTAGGTCATTTGAGACCTTCTTTGTCTTGGCTGGTTTGTTACAGGTGGAAGGTAACCCTGTTACAACTTTCACAGCTTCCTTAGTGATTTTGTGAATTGAGTCCAGCTAGAAAAATTCACCATGTACCCTACTCAATACTATCCTTATCACTTCCTTGGGGAATTCTGGAATGCAGGGAATTTCTTTGAATCCTAGGGTTTCAATAATTTTGTGTTTGGGTTTCACATTATCGGAATCATCACATTGGATGGTTTTGTACATGTTCTTGATTTCTTCATCTCCTAATTCTTCTATATGGCAATGGATGTACATTCTAGGGTCTTCTGCAAAAACAACTCCTTTTAGGATTTGGGAAAATGCACCAACATTATCATCCCTTTTAGCTATCTCAGGAACTAACTAAAATACGGGGCTAGGGCATTTGATTACCTCGACTATAGTAGGGTTTGCTATGAATTTAGGTACAAAAGAGGATGCCATGATTATAAATACCTTTTTCTTCCTTTGGAAAGATTGATTGCTAAATGCTTTGCCTCTTTGGTCGAAATGCCTTAGCTCTAGAAATTTTGCGCTCTTCGAATGTTTGAATGCTCGATGAAGTGAAATGGAGCCAAAAATACCAATTTATAATGTCGAACTGCCAACTACCACATTTAATGCTTGCCAGTTAAGTAATCACTTAACATAACTGCCAGTATAGAAGTAATTTCAACTTCTTACCATCAACTAAGGGAATAATAGCATATGTCTCATTGATTTCCAAACCCTCAAAGAAATTTCTTCAATTTGATGAAGAGACTTCTATCGGTGGAGTACTACTATGTTCTGCCGGTGGATTGTTGCTTGGTTCTACTAGTGGAGGAGTACTCCCAACACCATTTAGATTTGATTTCCCAATCCATTGTTTTGAGAATTCCTGCTTAACTTCTTCAACTTTTTCTTTTCCTTTCAAACTAGGATGTTTGTTGTCTACCGGTGAGGACTTGCTTCTACAAAATTTAGCAATATGCCCAATTTTGTTACATACATAACAAGTCACATTATTTCTCTGAATAGCCTTTCCATAACCTATGCCAGTTTGTGTTCTACTTTGATTAGATAAATGTCCAAATCTTCCACAAACATAACATCTCACATTCATTCTACAATTCTCATAATTATGACCAACTTTGTTGCATTTTGAACATTGACTGGTGGGTGCATTGGTATTCTGATAATTTCTAGATCTACATTCATTTGCTCTATGACCATACTTGTTACAGTTAAAGCATTTGCCATTGAATTTATAGGCAGTAGGTTGTCTTACCGGTTTTCTATGATCTTGTGTGTTTGCAGTACCGGAGCTTTCACCAATTTCAAAGCCAATTCCACAAGTGTCACCTTTAGGTTTTTGATTCTTCAGCAAGTTACCAAGTTCTTCTGAGCTTTTTTTGAATTTCTCTTTATGTTGATTTGCTGTATCTAGTTCTCTTTCTAAGACTTCTTTCTGCCTCATCAGTTCATTTGAGTCATTCTGTGTGTGCATCAGATCTGTCTTCAACAAATCATTTTCATAACTAAGTCTTGTGTTTTCATTTGCAACATCATTCAATCTTCTAGTCAAGTCTTCTTCTTTCTTCTTTCTATCTTCAATTTCTTTACAAAATCTCATAGTCATATCCTGCATCTCATTCTTTGTTGTCATGTTCTCTTGCTTCAGCTTGCTTATCATATCATTAAGAGTTTCTTTTTCATCATTCTCATTTTGCATCTTTTCACAAAGTTCTCTTCTCTTGTTTCTTGAAATAGTAAGATTTTATTGAAGTTCTTGAATGATATCCTAAGCAGACTTTAGATCATCTTCAAGTTTGATATTTTTCTATTTTTCTGCATCATATTCTGAGAGAGCTCCTTCAAGTTGCTTCATCAATTTTTCCATCTCTACTAGTGTCAAGATCTCCCTCAAGATGTTAGTCTTTTGAAAATAGAGGACCAATCTCTGATACCAATTGTTAGGATTCCCACAGATACTGAGAGGGTTGGGTGAATCAGTATCTAACCGGTTATAAGATTTTCTTAATTAAAACATGTAGAGCATATTAATACTGTGCACCGGTAAACAGAAAGTAACGCAAAGAGACAAAAGAAACCACATGAAAAACACACCATAACACAATATTTTAACAAGGAAACCCGGTTTGGGAAAAACCTCGGTGGGATTTGTGACCCACAATATTTGCTTACTGGCCAATAAGAGAATATTACTGCTATAAGAGGAGCCTGCACATGCAAGAAGGCCAAGTGCCTAGAGCTCACTGCTCAAATACAAAATAGGAAGTCTCACTGACTTAAAAAATGGATTATATAAATCCAGTGTCTTGTACTGCTTCAAAATAGCATCTATAATGCCAGATCCAGTACCGATTTCTACACTACTTCTTACATAAACCCTTAACCTATAATTCACATAATAGGTTTGTCTTATTTCACCTAATTACATTCATCTCTCTTTCTCAAAATGTTCTACAATGATCTCTCTTATATAAGAGTCATTTTACAACTTGTCAAGTCGGCTTACAATAATTTTACAATAATAAACAAAATATATTAATAACAAAATTCTTGTCGGCTTCTATGCCGGTATGCTTCCTTTCACTACCAGTGCCAGTGGTCTGAGTGCTAGTGTAGAGTCTGATCTTGCTAGTGCTAGTGGAATGCCTTGCCAGTGTCATAGGATTGTAAGGTTTCCATCAATGACAAAACCTTCAATCACCTACAATGTCTCATTGGAGTGTGCATATGCCAACATACTTTGATTGTCACAATAAACTGTCACGACTTCTTGTTTTATTCCAATATCTAAACATAGTCTCTTAAGCCAAATGGTCTTTTTACAAGCATGAGTAGCTTCCATATACTCTACTTCAGTAGTGGACAGAGCAACTAGAGTCTATCGCTTACTCATCCAACTAATTACTCCACTAAATAAAGTAAACACATAAGCACTAGTGGATATTTTCCTATCAATATCACTTGCCTAGTCTGAATCCACATGACCATGAATATCAATGGAAATCGTGTCTACAACTAAATTACCATGATAACACAAAGAGTACTTTGAGGTACCCTTCAAATATCTGAAGACTCTTTTGACAACATTCCAATGAACTCTCCTAGGATTAGACATATATCTAAACAAAACTCCCACTGCTTAGGAAATGTTTGGTCTAGCACAGACCATAGCATACATCAAACTTCCAATTGCACTTTGATAAGGCACTCTTCTCATGTCTTCCATCTTTGATGGGGATGTAGGACAATCTGTAGTAGATAATTTCATTCCAACTATAAAAGGAACACACAATGGTCTATAATCCTACATGTTGAACCTCTATAACATTAAATTCATATACTTACTCTGGCCTAGCCATATCTTTCTTTTCATTCTATCTCTTTTAATTTCCATCCCAAGAATGTGATTTGCTACACCAAGATCTTTCATTTCAAATTTAGCAGCGAGATGAGACTTTAGTTCTGAAATCTTTGTTGAAATCCAATAACATTGAGAGGGGGGGGGATGAATTAGTGTTTTACTGGAATGATCAATTTTAGTCTTATTAAAACATGCATACACCAACCAGTATACTGGTACATACAAAATTGAAAGAAGTAAAGTAACCAATAAGCCAATCACATAAATGAGAATCATAACACACAAAATTATACATGGAAAACCTCAAAGAGGAAAAACAACAATGGAATTTGTGACCCACAATATCAATCCATTGGCCATATGAAGAGATATTACAAAATATAAGGGGCCTTCACTTGTCGGAAGGCTTACAGCCTGGAGCACGCTGCTCAATCACAAGTGGAGCCCCACTGACTACATATAAATCCAAACTACAATCTAGAGAAGTGTTGAGCTGCTAAGATAGCATCTTCTATGCCAGAATATAGTTCTGGTTTAAGCTTTGTCTGTTCCGGTCTGAAACTTTAAACCCTTTATGGGAATAGCCCTTACATAAATATCCTCACATACATAATCTCTTTGATATATTTTACATTATATCACATTCACATATCCATCACCATGTCTTTCTCCGTATTCATGTCTATATTAAAAATGATTTAATCCAACTGACCTATTTACCCTATACAACTTATCATGCCTTATGTCAGCTTACAGAGGTAATTACAATATCAAATTATAGGTTGGCTAGATAACATAAATGTATAAATATTAAAAAAAATTGTAGATGATGGATCCAAGAGATGTCTGCCTCCAATACCAATAACCATGTTCTAAACCATGTTGTCCTACATTGCCGGTAACCAAAGAAATTCTTCTGTCCTGCCAGTGTCGGTGTAGTGTCTGTGAAGTCCCTGTCGGTATACAACTAAACCAAAACATGAAGCTAGAACAAAATGCCATGTTTCCATCAACTACAACATAGTGAAACCAACCAATTGAGTGTCAATTACCAACAATCTCCCCCTTTGGCATTGATGGCAATAGTCATGTGAAAAATGGTCAAGGTTTCATCTATCGGTTCCATCCTACCTGCTCCCCCTAAGCTGAATATTCATTAATGCAAAATACTCCATACTCCCATATCTCCATATCTCCCCCTAATGCATATAAATCCTTCTATTTTTTTCACATTTATATCACCCCCCCTTTGACATCAATGCCATAAAAATTTCTAAAAAGAATGTCAAAGATAAAAAAAAATCTGTACAATGAATATCCCAAAAGTATCTTATCGGAGCTTAACAAATTTCAAAATTTTCGGATAAGCCTTATCCAATAGCTCAAGATAGGTATCCCAGCTAGTTTTGAAAGTGCTAGAAATGGATACAAGTCCACTTAATATATGTGCAAATGACTCTTTCTCATTTACCTCTGCTGGTGTGGGCTTTCCCCCCATATCCATACATTCTTTCTTATGTACACTGAGTGATTCCAACCGGGGACTCACTAAGCCTCTCAAAATTCTGGCTCTTCTTATAGTTTTGTCTCTTTTCTTCTCAAGAAAAAAAATTTGGGCTTCCAAAATCAAAATTTGACCATTAATGGATGTAGTCAATAAAGTCAATCCATCAAAAGAATTAGCTATATTTGCAATTTTCTCCTGAAATTCTTTTATTTTCTTATCCACATTAACTATAAGTATATCAATGTTACAACATACCCTATAAATATTTGTACATTACTTTAAAGAATTATCTATCAGTTTCAGTTTTCATTAATCTTCTTCTTCTTAGATTCAATCACATGATCAAATGCAACTCTCTTAGCCTAAGTGAACCTCTCCAGTGCTTGTCAATTTGAAATCTGTTGTAAGGATTGAAAATCCTTTGAAATATGCTTAGTAATTGTCTTAAGCTTGCCGGATGGGCTCGCCTCATTGTCAATCTTGCACTCTGGGACTAGTCTGTGTAAATTAGTGATTGACTGGTCAATAATCCCTTTATCTGTAGATCCCTCCTTTATTAGTTTTTGTGCTGCCTTCATCATGAGTTCAGTAGGACTCATCTTGGTTATGTTTTTCTTTCCAACTTGTGAGGTGTCAATTGACAATAATGATGGACCAAATACCAGTTCTTTGCCACTTTCCCCTTTCTTCTCCTTTGATGATTTATCCTTTATAGCTTCCTCACTTGCACTGGTGGCTTCGCCACTTGGTGCAGTCTCTGTAACTTCTGGTTCCTTTGTAGGAACTGTAGCCTCAACCTATACATTTTGTAGCGTCCTAAAATTGTGACACTTGCAATTTCGACTGCATTTCGGTCTTCACGATGGCGACGCAACACGCAACCTGAATGGAGACCTCGAAACCTGATTACGACACCAAAAACTGCATTTTTCAAGTACCCTGGCCTGAACCTCCTTGCACCCTGCTGTCCCGGGAGGTGGGACCAAAGCGCCCAGCAACCTGGTCCCTGGGTCCTATTTTGGGCCCGGTCTCCTAAGGGGTCTCAGGGTCTTTTTGTTTGCAATTTGGAAAATAAACTTTCTTGGTCGGCCTAAGGTCGGGAAAATCAGTCTATCAACCCTAATTGACAAGTATATAAACTACATTTTTCTCTCTCATTTGGAATGAAGAGGATAGGTGTACAAAGCATGGAAACTATACTCAAGCATTCAATCATTCAAGCATTCCTTCAAGCAATTGATCATTTCAAGTCTCCATTCAAGGCTAAGTGTTGCATTCAAGACAAGGATTCAACCATTGAAGAGGAGATCACATACTACTACAACATACAACATACAACATACAACATCTAAACCTTCGCACATAAGGATACAAACATCCTTAGAACAAGGTATTAGTACTTGTTTTATAGTCATTTACATTTACAGCTCTTGCTCATTTCTTGGTTAATTCCAAAACCGGGGTTTGACCTAAAGGCAAACCCCTAATCCCTAACCCCCCAATCATCTTCGCTTTTCTATGTGTAGGTTGCAGGTACGTGGCTGAGATTGAAGATCTGGAATCCTTGTGCAGAGACGAACAGATCCCCCTTCGTTTCGCGGATTTTTCGGAGGACCGTGGCGCCGGGCGCCATCGTCCCGACAACTTTTGTTCAAATTTGCAGGACAGCGCCGTATCGACATTTTACTGCTAATTCCAGGTCCGCAGCTTCATACTGTATTCATATCTCAGTTTATAAGCGAATCTTTGTCACTTTCTATGCATTCCTAGCTTAATTCTCCTATGCACATTCTTTACAAAAGAGGGTAGCCTTGCTGTCTTAACCCTTGAAACTCATTTAGCATCCAATCTTGCATTGCATGGGATTGGATCTTGTGGGTTTCAACCCCTCTTTTGAATGTAAAGTCTCCCCCCTAAGTGAAAACCATCGAATCCTAGCAAACCTCCCTTCTCTCTCCTTGGAGTTGGAAGAGGGGAGAGCAACTAAGGTTCGATCGCGATTTTTTTCCGCTTTACATTTTGGTGAACCCGATGTGAACATCCTTTCTAATTTTTAATGCTTAGATCTGAAAAAATTGATTACATTTCCATGTTTGATCTTTTGCAAAATTTTAGAGGTGATTGCATAAAAACCCTAAAATTTCTTTTTAGTAATTAAGCTTGTGAAATGTTTAATTGTTAATGTTTGTTTCAGATCTATCCTTCTATTACAAATTATCAATTCATATCTATGTTTTAATTTTGAAAATTAAGTGGTTAAGTGTCAAAACCCTAATTTTTGAAACCCTCTTGATTCAACCTTTGTCCGACAATTTCACTGATCAAAACATCTCCAAATCAGCTGTAACTTTGGATTCCGCAATAAAATCACAATATCTTTCATCCCTGAAAATTTGGAAAAAAGTTGCAAGGACCGTGGCGCCGAGCGCCATCGTCCCCGACATTTTTTCCGAAATTTCGGGAGCGAGATCTTACTGTATTTTCCTGCTAAAATCTAGAATTTTGGCTGATTTTATCAATTTTAACACCTTCAAAATTACAGTCAAAGTTGGTCTTGTGATTGCTTGGATTAAGGCTTTTAAACATTCAAAAATCATTGAAACTGAAATTTTGTGTCAAAATTGTGTTCTTACTGTCCTAAATCTGAAAAGTGCATTAACATTCATTAAAAATTTCAGTGCTTTATTCAAATTCTTGCATTTTGTGACTTTTGAAATTAAGTGCTTAATTACAACAACTTTGATTTCCGCTTTCAAAATTGAATTTTGCGTGAAATTGAGTCAATTTTTGAATTTCAAAGCTTGCATTGCTTTTGACATTCCCTCTAAAATCATAAAATTCAAAATTTCAGTTTCTCTCTTTTTTTTTCAAAATTCAAATTTTGCATTTTTCGACAATTTGGGTAGGGTTCAATTTTGAGATTGCAACTTTAATTTGGCCTATCTACAGATCGTAAAATCACTCAATTTTTTCAGATTGGCTTTAAATCATCATACCTTTCATCCCTGCAAATTTTGAAAAAAGTTGCAAGGACCGTGTTGCACTCCGAGCGCCACGGTCCCGGACATTTTTTTCGAAATTTCGGGAGACTATCGTGATTGCATTTAACAGCTTAAATCCAGAAGATTGGCTGATTTTACTAAAAATTGCTACCTCTAAAATCAAAATTTTCTCTCCTTCTCTAGTGCATGAGTTTTCCAACAATAAGCCCTACTTACACTATTCCCGTTAGACGAAGCCGTAGAATTAAGTCTTTCCGAGGTTTAACTACTGAGGAGATGGAACCTAATTTGAATAGCCTTTTTAACGAGGACATGGGTAATTCCTCTAATCCTCCTAATGATGAAGAAGCTCTCCATGAGGTTTCTGAAGAACAACTTTCGAAATTGGATAACCAATTTGACGATTTTCGACAATGGATGTCTCAAGAATACCCTGATAGTCAAGCTCTTCCTTTAATTGAGGGTCTAAAACGTATGCTTCAAAGTGATAAGAATGGAATTGATATTTTGCGTGGTCTTTCACACATTCTGAATTCGAACGTGATGCCTACGAAGAGTTGTGCTAAAACTTTAGGTTATACACAACCTCCTACACAAGTCAATCATTCTATTCCTTTGACGACTTCTATTGCTAGCATACCTACCTTTACATCAAATATAATGGCTACTTCTATACAAGATATTCCTCCTATGATCACCAGTCATGGGGGCAATCCTCCCTCTTCTTCAATTAACCCTCTTCCTTCATTCAATCCGACTTCTTCATTCATTCCTTCAATGAGTGTTCCTATTACATCTCCACAAATGAACATGATGCAAGGGGGCAATTCATTCAATCATTCCATTCCTCCTTGTAGTGTTCCTCCTGTCCAATCATCTCCTATGACTAACTATCATAGTGTCCCACCACCTTACTCTTTACCTTCTTTCAATAACATAACACCTCCATCACAATCTAACACGTCCAATATGAACTCTTCGACTGAAGCAACCATTAACAATCTTGCACAAACTGTCTCTTCTTTACAGCAACAAATTGCCTCTATGAATCAATCTAAGTTTAGTGTCCCCACATTTGATGTTGCGAGCCCACTTTCTCTTGATATTGTTCGAGCTATTCCCCCTAAACATGTTGAAATTCCGCATTTGGGGCTTTATAATGGTAAAGGTGATCCTCTAACACATGTTAAGACTTTTCAAACAATTTGTACTGATTTTGCTTATGACCAAAGGTTGCTTGCAAAACTATTCACTAGAACATTAAGAGACAAAGCCCTACAATGGTATTGCTCGTTGCCTTCCTATTCTATTACTTCTTTCGAACAACTTGCAAATGCTTTCATTCAACAATTTCAAAACAATATAAGTCCTAAAGTTACTTTGATTGATTTAATGCATTGTAAACAAGGTGTTAAAGAGAAAGTGACTGATTTCATTGGTAGATATAAGCATTTGTATGCTCAAATTTCTTTCCTAGTGCCTGACAATGATATTCAAAGAATCTTTATTTCTAATTTACAAAAAGATATTCAAGACAAACTTCTATTTTCTGAGTTTACTTCTTTCCAACAGTTGTGTGCAACTCTTCACAATTATCAACTGACTGTGAGTCAAATGGAACAATCACATCCTATGGCTCTGAGTGATAAGGGTGATAGCAGTCAACAACCATTTGGGAAGTTTAAACCGAACAGAGACTCCATCAAATTCAATGAAAACATCATCAACAACAATGTGAATGCAGCATCAGGTGTGCCTCCTATTTCTAAATTTTTCAAGAAAGAAAGAAAGTATACTCCTTTGAATGAATCATTGCATAGTATTATGAATAAATTATTGGAACAAAATGTGCTTACTCTTCCTCCTATAAGACAAATTGATCCTGCAAAGATTACTTCACCTTATTTTGATAACAAAGCCTTTTGTCAATTTCATCGTCAACCTGGGCATGATACTGAAAAATGTTTTTCTTTAAAGGGTAAAATTCAAGATTTGATTGATAATAATACTATCTCTGTTTCTGGAGTGAATGATAAAGGCAATACATCTGTAGCTCCTCCTAATCAAAATCTTCAGATTTTCACTGATCCATTACCTTCTCATACCTCTAATGCGATTGAGACTAATGATTCCTCTCTTTCATCTGATGGTCTTGTGTCTATGACTCCAAATGTGATTAACTTTGTAGAGCAGCAAGAAAACCCTAAAGAACCTTCCATCACATTTGATTCCAGTGAAACCATTAGGGCACCTGATGGTCCTTTATACATAGTTGCAAAAGTCAACAATACACCTTGCCGTGGAGTGCTTATTGATCCTTCGTGCATGGTTAATGTTATTACTGAAGAATTTCTTTTTACTTTGCAATTGAATCAAGTGATTTATGACAAAACAGATGTGATTGTGAAACTATTTGATGCATTTTCTTCTCCTGCAATTGGTTCTATTACATTGCCTATTGAGGTCTATAACAAATCCCTTGATGTGAACTTTGCTATAATTCCATCTTCTGAACAATTTCGTGTGAAGCTTGGCTATCCTTGGCTATCTTCCATGAAAGCTATTGCTTCTCCTATTCATAAGTGTTTGAAATTTCCCCATAATGGTGAAGTTGTTACTGTCAATCATAGTCTCTTTAAACCAGCTGAAAGAACCTCTAGTGTTCCTCTTGATTACTTTTGGCCTAAACAATTCCAATCCCTTCCTCTGCGAAGTGATCATCTTTTCAAATCTTATCAAAAGTGGAAAACAGATATGATCCTATCTTTAAGTGAACCTAGAACACCTAAACTTGACATTCCTATCATTCTTGAGAAGGAAGTTCTTCCTTTGAAAGATAAAACTAATGTCTTTCCTCAAGAAGATTCCCAACCCATCCCTATGGATGTGACTATGTCTATATCTAATAAACTTCCTACAAGTAGACCTATACCTCCTCGTCATGATGGACTTCATCTCGTTCCTAAACCAAAAATTCCTCCTTTATATGGAGCAGTTCCTCCTCCTTCCTTTTATAGAGAGAAGAGACCTTCTTCTTCTCCTATTATTCAGCCTAAGAGACCACAACCTAAACACCCAAGTGATAGGGATGAGAATATTCCTCCTCCTCAATCTTCTTCACTTCCTACTAAGACTACACGAAATCGTTCTGCACGTGAACGTCGATGAAAGCGTCGTCTTAGGGCTCAAGCAGCTGCTTCTCAAACTTTGAAATCTCCAGAAACACCTTCAACGAGCATTATTCCATTTTCTCCTCAGCCGGACATTGAGCCTAAATCTCCTAAACACAAGATGCATGATAGTCTTGATCCTGTGCGAGTTAAAGATCCTATTTTTATAAATCTTGATGATGATATAGATGAAAATGTTATTCATGATGAACATGTTACTCCTCTTGCTTCTGATAGTGAATATGAACTTGTTGATATTGATAACCATCTATCTAACGAATTTTCTAAAGCACTTATCCTAGCTCCTAGACAAGAACACCGTGGCTTGGGATATGAACATAGCCCTTGTTTGGATCTTGCGATAGCTCCATCTGTTGTGTTGAATGTTCCTCCTCTAGCATGTTCCTTGCCTTCCTGAAACATTGATCAGCAAGATCGGGGGGTAGATGACGTGCTAGACTAGTTACATTAGCATAGCAGATTCTCTCCTCCTCTCTTGTGTTACTTCTTCTATATGTTATTCTCATTCTTCTATTTGTTGTCCTTAGTGTTGTCTACTTGAGGACGATGCAAAGCATTGAGATCTCTCGATCTCTCTCATGTTGACTCTAAAGACACATGTGTTCCCTTCTTCTAGGTGACCTTCCTTGATTGGGGAATGAAGAACAATTATGCATACATACATATGATATATATACATGACTTATCATACAGCATACTGACCCCAAGGAAAGCGAAGTCACCTCGTGCTTTGTGTTTTGTGTCTATTATCCTTGGGCTTATCTCACACTCGGGGGCTAAATCCTTGCGATAACGTGCTCCTTTCCTTTCTCATTCTTATGTGTATCACTACGTTAAAACAATCACCCCCGGTGAGGCATGTGCGATCACTTTAACGTAGGGGGGCATACATCCCGTTCATATCTTTTCAAGATACTTGAGAATTTCTTGGCAAATTTAGCTTTGCCTTGAAAATTCTTGATATCTTTCTTGCATGACTCATAGTGAGGGAACCTTACTACTGACAGTCATGGTTCTCCCTCGTGATCTTCCCTTTTACTTTTTCAATCGAAGTCGTAAGATCCTTAGTCCACTAGGGGCTTGGTGTGTCTTGCCTCCTTGACGTGGTGAAAGTTTTTCAATGTTGTTTCCTTGTACTTTACCGAAAGTATGAGCATACATACTCCTGCTAAAGTGGGGGCTAAATGTAGCGTCCTAAAATTGCAACACTTGCAATTTCGAATGCATTTCGGTCTTCACGATGGCGACGCAACACGCAACCTGAATGGAGACCTCGAAACCTGATTACGACACCAAAAACTGCATTTTTCAAGTACCCTAGCCTGAACCTCCTTGCACTCTGCTGTCCCGGGAGGTGGGACCAAAGCGCCCAGCGCCCTGGTCCCTCAGGACCAGGGCGCCCAGCGCCCTGGTCCCTGGGTCCTATTTTGGGCCCGGTCTCCTAAGGGGTCTCAGGTCTTTTTGTTTGCAATTTGGAAAATAAACTTTCCTGGTCGGCCTAAGGTCGGGAAAATCAGTCTATCAGCCCTAATTGACAAGTATATAAACTACATTTTTCTCTCTCATTTGGCATGAAGAGGATAGGTGTACAAAGCGTGGAAACTATACTCAAGCATTCAAGCATTCAAGCATTCCTTCAAGCAATTGATCATTTCAAGTCTCCATTCAAGCCTAAGTGTTGCATTCAAGACAAGGATTCAACCATTGAAGAGGAGATCACATACTACTACAACATACAACATACAACATCTAAACCTCCGCACATAAGGATACAAACATCCTTAGAACAAGGTATTAGTACTTGTTTTACAGTCATTTACATTTACAGCTCTTGCTCATTTCTTGGTTAATTCCAAAACTGGGGTTTGACCTAAAGGCAAACCCCTAATCCCTAACCCCCCAATCATCTTCGCTTTTCTATGTGTAGGTTGCAGGTACGCGGCTGAGATTGAAGATCTGGAATCCTTGTGTAGAGACGAACAGATCCCCCTTCGTTTCGCGGATTTTTCGGAGGACCGTGGCACCGGGCGCCATCGTCCTGACAACTTTTGCTCAAATTTGCAGGACAGCGCCGTATCGACATTTTACTGCTAATTCCAGGTCCGCAGCTTCATACTGTATTCCTATCTCAGTTTATAAGCGAATCTTTGTCACTTTCTATGCATTCCTAGCTTAATTCTCCTATGCACATTCTTTACAAAAGAGGGTAGCCTTGCTGTCTTAACCCTTGAAACTCATTTAGCATCCAATCTTGATTTTTGTGGGATTGGATCTTGTGGGTTTCAACCCCTCTTTTGAATGTAAAGTCTCCCCCCTAAGTGAAAACCATCAAATCCTAGCGAACCTCCCTTCTCTCTCCTTGGAGTTGGAAGAGGGGAGAGCAACTAGGGTTCGATCGCGATTTTTTTCCGCTTTACACATTTATATCCGGGGGACTGTTATTCTCAACATTAGTAACCTATACATCATCAATCTTTTCACACTCTGTGTTAACCGGTATCTCAATATTTGTCTGTATATTTGTACCTACTAGGGGCTTAATTTCCACTATCTTAATATTTTTCAAAACTGAGGGTGAGGTACCCATAATGACGTTTCCTTTTCCTTCAACTAGGGTGTCTATAGTGTCTGTCTTTGATTCTAGTGAAGCAAAGAATCCTCTATTCTCTTCAAAGAACTTAACCCAAGCCTTTTGAGTCTCTTTTATTATCTCATTTACCCTTCCTAGCATCAGAATGGATATTCTATGTTTTCTATTAAAGACTTTTCTATCTTCCACCACAAGTGTTCTTTCCATTTCCTCTAGAGCAATAGTAACACAAACAAAGAATAACTCTTGAATTTTAATATGCTTGTCTTCTTGCATTGTTGATAGTCTTCTAGCATCTAACATATTATATAACTTTGTCAGTATTTGGTTTTTGATTTCTATTAAGGCTTTCTTATAAATATCTAAATATAATAAGACTGCTTCCTCTACCTCTCTTTGTTCATCATCCTTTAAGTTTTCTTAATAAAACTATACATTCTTTAACATGCCATCCTTAGTGATCTCATCTACTAACTCTGTACAAGTTTTAGGTGGAATGATAGTCACATTACCAAATTGAATTGCCAAATCAATGTCACTCTTCTCCTTCCTCTTTGCAGTTTCGGATGCAGCTGAAGGTATTGCCTTTGGTGCTTGCTTTTGTGTCAGTATTTTGAATGTAACCTTCCTAACCAGTTTATTTTTAGCTTCTACCTTAGTTTCCTCTATTCTCTTCCTTACAAACCTCTTGAATTTCAAGTATGTGTCATCCTCAGATTCAGACTCTGCAGTAGCAGGCTCAATGTGTACTTCTCACTAGTACATTCGGGGCTAATTTCTGACCGCTGATCGTCAGAACTGTGACTACTTTTCATTGGACTGTCAACAAATGAAGTCGTCGAAAACTCATTGTTGAACTTTTTGATGATGCCATTGAACGTCGAAATTATGACAACACTGTGAACTTTGTCGACGGCGGCCATGATCGCTCTTCCAGTCAAAAATGTCGTCTGACATACAACATTCTCATTGGATGTTTGTTTAGTTGGCATTGGAATTTTGACGACCACCAGAAACTTTGCACCAATAAGAATATTGTTGGTCTGACGGTTTGGTCATTGGTCACCAGTAATATGCATCGACGACCATCCGACAAGGAAGTGTCATCAGACATATAGCATCCTTGTCAGATGTTTGTTTATGTGGCATTGAAATTGTGATGGTAGCTAGAAACTTTGCACCGACAAGAATGTTGTTGGTTCGATGGTCTCATTGTCGGTGCAAAGTTTAGTTTCCATCATAATTTTGATGACTATTTATTTTAAAAAAAAAAATTATTATTATTATCTAGACGTAAAGCACACCTCATTGATATGTACAACGAATGGTATTCTATCCCCATCAACTACCAATAGGGGGCATAGGTTTCAAACTAATATGAGGCACACTGGTTTCAAGCTAATATGAGGCACACCATGGTTGAGATGGTCCAACTCCTAAGCAGAATATATGAATCACTGAGTATTGGTAAACCTATTAAAAATGGTGTTGATAGGGAGTTACCTAACCCAAATACAAAAGCCTTTAAAGCTAATTTTCTGGAAAAGGAAGGGACAACATCAATGGAAGAAGAGCAACCCAATCAGGGAGATGAAATGACTTTATCTACTTTATCTAAGTTAGTTGTTCTTGTTCTTCTTTGTTCTTTTCATAACTTAGTTTTATGAGTCACATTTGGTTTGCAATGACTTTATCTACTAGAAACCTACTTTGGATATTTTTCTTAAGCTTGTAGCCTTTGACTCCCTTGCATGCTTTCAACATTGCCCCCCATTAGGTTTCCATTTTAGGTTATCAACCTAATGGGAATGGTACAACTCTATCTTAGTAAAAAAATACATTTACCTTCAACATATTCTCCCCAAGTTTGGTATCTAGCTCGAATGACCATTTATCATATTCTATAAAAACTCTAGTACCATAAAAATTTCATAGCACCAGTCACATAGAGGTTCACATTTACTAGAATCAAGAGTTTATTCATAGACCAATTGTTCATATCCAACACCTCCTAAATTCCAAATAGATGTCAACACCTTCACAAAACACTTTACAATAAGTTTAAGGTATACTTAGCCCTTCATTTCTCTCTACTTGGGTGGTTATTTTTCCATTATTTATGGGTTGGGTTTTATCTCTCTTTTTGAAGGGGTTTCTTCTCTTGAAGCATTTATATGATAATCTCACTCTCTTTTTCTCACATTGTATTTGTGGTGAAGGATTGAGGGTCTGATATCTCCATGTATCAGACATTTAAGGACAACAAGATTGAATATACACCATGTTCAATGAATAGAGATTAATTCACCTTGTGTTTGGTGATAGAGAGATGTGTGGGGGCCCTATGCATCCAATCAACAAGGTTGGAGATCATGTTGTAAAGGAAGAACACAAGCACTATTGATTGTCCTAGAAGGAAAGACTATGACAAATTGAAATTACTAGTGTCATTGCTGCAAAACAAAGTGTTGTTGGAGGGTTTGGGAGGTTGGAAGTCCAAGAGATTGGTCCTAGTTTTTGTGTAGGTTCTACAAGTCAGTTTCAAGGGGTTTTTTCTAAAGGCATATATATGTTGATTTGGCCTTTGGCCATCAATGTTGATAGTCCTAATTGCAATGGACTAGTAACCATCAATGATAGTATGTGTGGCATTGTTGAGATCCACTAATTTTCACTTGTTATGATGTCACAAGTCCAAGACTAATTTACCATGATGTTTATATTGCCTTGTAATGTTGGATCAAGCCTTGAAAGGGTGCTCAAAGTCTATTGGCCAATAGGTGTGTCCAAGGGTACCCATAAAGGATGGGATATGAAACCATTGTCATTGTGAATTGAAACACTTGTGAATTTTTAATTTGTGAATTCTTATGTTATGGATTTGTTGATTATTGTTACACGGAGTAGTTTACACAATTGAGGAAGGATATGCATCAACTCCTTTAATGAAAGCATCCATTAAAACTCATAGATGTTGTCACCTCATAAAATGTTACAATTGCAAGATAAGCATAGTATGGGTTTGTTAAAAATGCTTTAGAATCTTTCAAGAAAATGTGATTGGTATGGTGAAACCCTTGTGAGAAAAAAACCACACCAAAGAGAACAATGCTTGAGGTATTCCTTCAAATGGGTTACAAGAATACTTCTCTCTAAATTCCTCTAGCACTTTATTACTGCTACAACCTACAAAACAACTTGTCTAACCTCCTAGATCAAGCTCCAATTCACAAAATAAGTAAAGGTGAAAACATGGGATGGTTTTGCAAAACATTTTACAAGCCCAATTTCACATCTCACCAATGCAAAAGGTATGCATTTTGATTTCATGGTATGGAATGGTTTCTCAACTTGTCTATTATGTTTGTCACTTGAGGATAGGCCAATGGGGAGATTGTTAAATTTATTTGTTGAAGGGTTTGGGGGAACACTATGAATCACTGAACACTTTCTTATCAATAATGAGATTTGTGGTATTTTTTTCTTTATTGAGGTAGAAATATTTATAGCTTCTCTCATTAAAACTTCCAAAACATATTTTTTTTGGCTAATTCACATGGTTTGATGGTGCGGGAGCACCCTAGGGACCTAGGTTTGGCCAAAATGGTCAAATTTTGAAATTTTAGTTTTTTTTGGTGTTATTTGTAAATAAGGCCATTTGAGGCCATTATGAGTATTTGGACCTACTTGGGAAAGTTTGAGGTCCATTGGGCAAAAATTGTAAAAAGTTGTCATTATTGTCATGACAATTTTTTAAAATTTGGTTGGGAGGTTGGTTTTTGGTGGTTTGAGATTGTAATCCACTTGGATGGGAATAAATAGGCCTTTTTCAAACCACCCAAGTTTGTCTTGTTTAATTTTGAAAGTTTTACTAAAAGAAGTTGGAGATTTTTGTTCATACAAAAATGTTTCAGTTTGATTCTCATTATTTTTAATTGTGAAATTCATCATATTTTCATTATAAGTTGATTGGATATGGTAGAGAAGTGAATTACCTTCATTTCATCTTTTGTATCATTGAGATCCATTTAAATTTGAAGAAGATATCACTATTTTTCCAAAAACTATCAAAACACTCATTAGGGTTTCCAATGAGTGGGAAAAAAATGTATTTTTGGCCTTTTCATAGTTAAAAACTCACACCACTGGTTGGAAAAGCTCTTGTAAATATGTATTTTCATTTATCTTTCTTGCAGGTCTCCAAAACCTCTCAGACACATGCTAGATTTGATTGATTGGTCTGATATTCTTCATGTATCGGACCTCTGGGATAGCAGCATAGAGAAAGTGGAATATAAGATAGGTGAGAGTGAAGTGCCTTGGATGGAATATTGGCAGAGATGTGTGGAACCCCTGCACACCCCATAGAAGCATTTAGAAGCCAGAAAAAAGTGCCATAGAAAAAATATTAATGACTGTCCTAAGATACCAATTGTGACAATCATAATTTTACCAGTGATACTACCTACTCAAATAGGCTGTGTTTGGAAACCCCAGGTGTGGATATGTAATGGTAATGAAATCTCCTAAGAGTAGTGCTTACACTAGTATGCACAAACCTTGGTGTCACAATGGTTTTGGTGTGGCCTTGGGCCAATGGTGGTTGACTATTACAATTAGGACAATGATCTCAAACACAATTTATGGTGTTTATAACTCTAATGTCCCAATCTACTTGTATATATTTTCACAAAACAATGAGCAACCCAACCATAGATATTAATAAGATTTCCCCATAAAATGCATACAAAATGTATCATCATTGATAGGATAAGTGACTTGCATTTAGTAAGAGACCTCAATGAGTGGAGTTTGATGCTGAAAAGAGTACTTGCAATAAAGATATTGAAATCAACGAGACATTATGCATTCAAAAATCCATAAGGAATATCTAATATTTATGAATGAAATTGCAAATCAATCTAAGTTACATGTTTGATGTCTTACTTATATCATGGCAACATAAAATGTATATATGCATTCAATATACCTCTTTGCTTGTTTATTTGAGAATGTTGCTAGGAATTAATAGGTGAATGATACATTGATCTACACATGAATCACATGTACTTTCATGATACTTTCATCCCTTGGTCAAGGCCGCATACCCCCTAATACTTGAAGATTGCTTCCACCCTCTTGATTACTTGAATTCCATGCTCAAATCACACTAAATCACAATAGTTAGTACAAAATAGTGACCATAGCCAAGGAAGCCCAAATTTACTCATACTCAACATAATAAGAAATAACTAAATCATCTAGACCATTATTCATAACATAACCTCTTTTCACATCATGGAAGGCCAAAATTATAAGGATCATGCTTCTTCGAAGGAGCCATTGTTCAAAGCCACCAAACTATCAACAAGAGTAGAAGCTATTAGGCTCATATAATTTTAGGACAAAGAAAGAGTCACCTTAAAAAACCAACACGAATTGTAAGAGATCAAAAGCTTTCCTAGAACAAAAGTACAATACATCCATCCTCTCAAAAAAACCACCATCCATCCTCTCTTTTATACATGACAATACATTTCATTTCATTGACCAAAGGTGGACAAAAATATTTCACCAAAAAAATATCTTAACCGATTCTCGTTGAATTAGAAGCGAGGAAAAAAAATGAAAAATTGTTGAAATATAATCTTCACAATTCTGTCATCATGAGTGCAAACAATCCAGAGAGGAGGACAAAGTTGAATAGTGTGATGAGGATCAGAGCCATCCAAACTAGGAGGCATAATATGATACTCTTTTTGAACCAATGCTAAGGGCTACTATGATTTGAAGCTTCTCTTAAATCCTCACATTTTGTTGTCACATAATGAGGTAGAAGAGCCAGATTCAAAGTTTTAGAATGAGGTCGATATATATATGGATGGTAATATTTGAAAGGATATATGAAAGATATATGAAGGCCATGATAGAAGAGAATATTTACTTCACACCAAGTGAAGTTATGGAGGTAGTTGCCATGGATGTAAAGTGGGGAGTGTAAAGGAGTCTTTGGATTCATGAAGAACATTAAGGAGAAAATGTTAGTTATATCAAGGAAAAATAAAGAAAAAGGGAAGTGATAAAGAAGGGAGGAAGAAAATAGGGAAGAAAGAGAGGAAATAAAGAAGGAGATCTAATTTATTTTGGTATGCAGCCTCTACTACTCTTTTTCTTGTTCAATGATTTTTGCAATATTTTGAGAAGATTGCAAGGCATGAAGTAATGCTCATAAGGAATGAAGGAGCTATGTAAAGCACAAATCATACATATGAATACATGCAAGGCATGAATCATACATGCAAACCATGAAGTAATACATAAATACACATAAGGTATAAGCATATATGAGAAAGGTTCTCATGGAGTGGACATGTTCAAGACACATCAATCATGAAGCATACAAGAGAGAGGTATTTGTGGAATAGACATTTGAAAACATCTCATTCATGAAGTAACAAAATGATAAAGAAAATGACAAGTAATAAAAAAACTTACAAGGATGAGGCATATTCATAACTTTTGCAGTCCCGCCATGGATATCAACACTAGAAGCAACTCATACTATTAGTGTACATACAAGACAATATGGGAGTTCATTATACCTAGCAACTTGTGGTGTTGTTGTTCATGTTGACTCTATTGGACCCTGCAATTAAGATTCAATATACATTATTCAATAAGATTAACTGTGCAACATAATGAAATATTGAAAAGTGTGTTATCTTATTGAGCTTCGCTTGGTTTTGAGAATAGTTTAATATTCTGTACTTAACAGGGCCAACCATGTGAAGGTGGAAGGTCATTTGGACCCTCCCCCCCCTAACATCACTCTAAATTCCTTGTTAACATCTTATAACATTCATTCATTCATTATTTCTACCATTAATAAAATATAACATTCACTCATTAATATCACATAATGTTCATTAACACATAACATTGATTAAAATTAATTAAAATGCAACATTCATCAATATTAATTAACACATATCATTCATAACCATTCATTAGCACATAATTACATTCATTAACACATAAACATTAGTCATTATCAAATAAGGTAGATTACAATCATTTCTTTTTTTGTTTTTTCTTTGAAGCTATGAAAAGACTAAGTGGAACATCAATTTCTTCATCATTTCCCCCCTCTGCAGTTGTTCTGCCCTCTGCTTGTGATCTTGATGTATGCCTAGTCCTATACTGAGGATGAGGACACTGAAGCGAAGGGGGGTCCTCTGCAATAACAAAGAAATGGGTTGAATTCAAAAAAAAATAATTATTATTGTTACAAGTATTTCATTAATTTAGAGAACATAATTGTTGTGCTCTTTACTTGATGGGGGCATATCATTTTGTCTAGCCTCAACCTCAACATGCTGAACACCCTCTAGATCATCTGGAGTTGAAATACCAAAGGTTACATTAATGCTGAACACAAATTGCAATTATATTTGTTTAAAGGAATAACAATGGTCCTCTTTACCTGATTGGGGAACATCACGTTCCTGATGTTGTGTACCCAGATCATGCTCCACTTGGTCACCACCGACTACATGCTCTTAAATATTAACAAAAAAGGTTACATTAATTACTACTCCAATTACAAATTAAGATGTTTAATTGTATTAATAACTACATAAATAAATTTGAATAGCAAATGAATACCTCCACTATTGGGATGCACATCCGGACCTTCATGTGCAGGTGGTGTTTCATGATTAGCAGGTTGCATTCCAATATCATGCACATTGTTATCATTGCTTGCTTATTTAAAACAAATATAGTCACTTTATGTTGGAACTCAACATCAATTAGATTATTGGTAAAGTACTCAATTTGAAACAATTTCCATTTAGCATATTTATCTATGTGATGAATGCACCAAAATATTGTGTATACCCACTCAATTCTCATAGTCGATCAGCCACGGCTGCATAGCCTTGCTGGTAGGCAATTCTCTTGTCATCTTCTGTGGGCATTCTATTGAATTCAGAGTCCTGCATTTTTGCTTAGTATTATGAATTTTGCTTGCATTGTTTGATAAAAAAATAATCGTTTGAAATTTATAAGTATTTTTATGCAATATTTCATTTACAGATACTTACAATTCATGCGACAAGTTTCATATAACCACTAGAGCCAAGTTTGTGTTGCCCGTTCTTTTCTTGTCTTGCCTTGGTTGCCTTTGACGTGCCACTCAGTCTATGAAAATTTTGAAATATGTTAGATTATATAAATATAAAGAGTAATTAATTAGTATATAATTACATTCTTAATAGTATCTCGTACCTTCTTTTGGCGTCTAGTGGTGTATTTCCTTTTTTCCTTTCAATTCTATCCTTGGCATCCAAAATCAGGTCCTTCCACTCCTTCTCTGGAATCATGGGGGGATGCTCGTACTTTAGGTTTTTCTCTAAATGGGTCCTATATTGGTCCCTCACATACTTTAGACATGTGCCAACTTTTTCAAGGAGCTTGGTTTTGTTAAAGGTGTCATTTCCAAACCACTCAACCATATTGTTTGTCAATTCATCTTTTAACATTTTTTCTTGGTCATTCCACCTTTTAAAGCAAAAAAAAACCTGTTAGATCCAGAAATGAACTGAAGCTACATTTATTATAGTAAAGAAATGGATCAAAGGAAAACTATTCTAGCAATGATATGAAATCAAAAAAGTTGAATAGAGATAGTTCACCTATGATGTACCACCTTTTACGTATGGTGGGCCCAAATATCTACAATACAATGTCACTAAGGTGGTTATAAAAAATATCATTTCCTGCAAAAAATTCATGGGATCATTAGTCCAAAATGAGTGATTAGAAAGTAAATTACAATTAGACTATATATAATAATAATTTAAAGTACTTGGAACCTTCTGTATCTTTAAGGGAATCATTTCTCTATCACTCACCACCAAAATGGCCTGCAACATTCCCGTACTAGCAATACAAGATGATACAGGAAATGATGGTATGTTATTATCAGTAGTTGCCTCTGGCACATCCTCATGTGCATGTCCTGTTGTAGAAAATGAATCCACTATGAAATGCCCCCAAGAAATAACACTTGAAGGGAAATAAATACATAACAAAAGATAGAGTAAAAGAGGGATCTACCAACAGTGGGAGGGCCAATATGACATGTAGTAGAGGATATTTGCATGCTACATGTTGCCGACATTGTAGTTGGCAATACAAGTGAGGCTAACCTTTGATGAGGCACCGATGATATTTGCACAGGAACATTGGCAATACCTAAGGAATAACACATTAAATATATCAAACATTAAATATATAAAAAGTGCAAGAATTCTAAACAAGGATGAACCTTTATTATGAACATTGACAGTATCAAGTATGATGTATTTTAGGTACTCAAAGTGATAAGCCAAGAAAATCATCATCACCTGAAGTACTTGCAACACCTTGATCATGGACACCAATTTCATGAGGGCACATAAATTGCTGTAAAAACAACACGTACATATTTTATCTAATGACATAAAAGAGAATAAAATATAAACCATTATTGAACTTTTGTTATAATTAAAGCTTTCATTACTGCTTAGTTGTAAGTTTTTTGCTATCTGAATCAATACTTGCACCGTCTCTCGTATCTCATCGGTCTAAGGATGCACGGATGCCAAAGCAACAATCTCTCTACTAATTTTTCTAAGAGTCTTTTTTATCAATTCCATAGGGTTTGTGGAATTTAAAGGGCCATCATCGCTTAATCTTGTTGAGTCCACATCCCTAGAGAGGTGCGTAGGTACTGTAGCTCCCTTTCCCTTTCCCCGAACATCCATTTGTGTCAAGAATATCATTAACAATTACAAAATTAGTCTAAAACACTCAAAAAAAGAACATAATAATGTAACAGTTTGCTTCTATCTAATTTGTACAATTACAATGAGATTTACCTACTCAGTAGAAGTGTCATGACCTACATCCCTATCTGCACCATGTGATGGATCCATGTCACTCTCTGACAAAGAAAAAATATAAAAATGTTAGAAAAATTAAACCAATAGACTTAGCAAATAAACTTCATCATAAAATGGTATATTGGAGTCATTAATTAGAGGTTAGTTAATTTAAATGGTATATAGTATCTACGACCCCCATGATAGTAACTTTATTTGTATTTATACGATTCAAACTATAATCAATTATAAGCTCTTCCCTTGCACTTATTGATTTTATCGCACATATGAATACATGATTTACCTCGCGTGCCTCAAATATGCAATTGGGTTGTTTATTATTTGACCCAGGTCTCATACTATTTATTAAACCTACAATATTCCTTGTTGCTTTTGGTCTTCCATCAACGTATACAGCCACTCGTTTACTTTCATCATTATCTTTTTGTTGTATATAATTTGCTGAGAGTGCATACCTACACATATTTTTTTTATATCGAACAATCTGCATCAATTATTGTAATTGGAACAAGGTCCGACAAACTCCATCAATTCAGCAACTTTTTTGTGATAGACCTTTATGTCATCCATGGAAAATAGGATGAAACCATGTAACAACGAAGGTGCTATGCGATATATCCCATCATTAACAAAAAAAATAGTGTTTATTGGAGGAAGTTCCTTGGGTACCCATTGTTTCTGTAGATGTTTGTACCTTAATGGTACCTCAATTTCACCTTTGGTCTCATCATCATCAGAACATGACCCCCCTTGAGCAAGGAAAAATTTCATGCGTTCATTGAATTTTCTTCTAATATTTTGACCTCTAGTTGTTCTCCCTATTGTATACCTACTACATGTCTCACTTTCATTTTCTATTCCTACATTTCCCTTACTCGAGGAAGACACATCTAACAAATACCTATTTGGTGGTACTTGCACTCCATCAAATGAGAGATTTAGTTGGTAATGAGAGAGATATTTTTCAAAAAAGGTAATATTGATGAAGAAGCCAGCCCTAAAGTTGATGTTGGGATTAAAATTTGAATAAGTCCAACTGGGGCCTCAAGTGTTATTCTGTATTATATTTGCTGCTAATGTCGACGTTTGAAAAAATGAGGAAGTTTGTTTTCCAAGTAATTTTTTTAAAAATAAATTGTTTCTATAGGGTGTATTGACTAGTTATACCTGTCGATCCATGAGACTGTGCAGGATCCTCGTCAAAGGGGTTCAGATTCTTGCACATGTAATTCAATTATCTTATATTAGCTAAAAATTACATAGTACACAACATGAACAATATGAAATTTGTAGACAAAAAGGGTATTAAATAAAAAAAGATGTTGTCATCATAATCATTATAAATGTTTTAATTCCTTACCTTTACTTTATGTAGACTATATAGGATCCTCAACTAAATGGTTGACGATGTTTGTAGTCAATGACCTATTCCCACCAAGGGTGACAACATCACACAAGGACTATACATGAAATCAACACCATCAATTGATCATCATAAGCATTACATTTGTAAGTTGATAAACAATAAATACATGCGTATCATAAGCATCACATGATGTATCATCATATATGTAATTGAGCATCATAATTAGCATCACATATGTGTCATCATAAACATGTAATCTATCACATATGTATCATAAATAACCATCCATCACATAGGTAATAAACAATCCAAATTCTATAAATAAACACAAAGTTCAAAAAATGTCACATGTATCATCATAAATATGTAATCCATCACATATGTATTTTAAATCAACATTCATCACATAGCTAATAAACAATCCAAATTCCATAAATAAACACAAAGTTTAAAAAATATCACATAAATAGTCACTCTCCCTATCTCCATCTCCTCGGGGTGGTATAGTTCTATTATAAGGACCTACTAGAGGTCATGGAACATGAATTAAAAAAATTAAAAGGTGCATCATGAATTAATTATGTAATGGCATTAGAATTCAAAACATAATGAATTAATTATGTAACCAGATAAGTCAAAAAACATTCTATCAAGAAATCAATATTAAATAGATAATATACTAATCTCATACCTCATACATTTCATTCATCATCATGACCATCATCATCATCATCATCATCATCATCATCATAATCATCATTGTCATCATCATCATTATCATCACCACCACCACCACCACCACCACCACCACCACCATCTTCGTCATCATCATCATCACCATCACCATCACCATCACCATCACCATCACCATCACCATCACCATCACCATCACCATCACCACCATCACCATCACCATCATCATAATCTTCTTCTTTTTAATCATCATCAAGAAACTTTCGATCATGATCATCTTCTAATTCTTTGGTATCTTCTTCTTCCATCTCATTATACTTTATCGACCTTCCTCTTGGATCATGTCTAACAACAAATGACCAACCCAGTTTATGTGGAACCTCTGAGTAAAATACCTACTCATATTGGATTGGAAGAACATAGAACTCATCCCCAACTAGTTCAAATCACCTTGTATTAACCATTGTAAAACCATTATCATGTTCAATAATAGTTCTATCAGGATCATAAATTTCGCATCAAAAAGTTGGATGACACAAAGAAAACTTGTGATTCTGGCATCACTGCAGTCTTTGAGGTGACAAATATTTCATCAAGAAATGACATACATCCTCAAGAGTCTCAAAATCAATACTATGGCATTTTGGATGATATACTTGAGTGCGACTTTAATTCCTTCAAATTAGTTTTGTTCATCGTCAAATGGTACAAGCTATGATTGAATAAAAATGATCTTGATAGAACTGTTATTGAACATGATAGTGGTTTTATAATGGTTAATACAAGGTCATTTGAACTAGTTGGGGATGAGTTCTATGTTCTTCCAATCCAATATGAGCAGGTATTTTACTCAGAGGTTCCACATAAACTAGGTTGGTCATTTGTTGTTAGACATGATCCAAGAGGAAGGCCAATAAAGTATAATGAGATGGAAGAAGAAGATATCGAAGAAGTAGAAGATGATCATGATTGACAGTTTCTTGATGATGATGAAGAAGAAGAAGATGATGATGATGGTGATGGTGATGGTGGTGATGGTGATGGTGATGGTGATGGTGATGGTGATGGTGATGACGATGATGAAGATGATGGTGGTGGTGGTGGTGGTGATGGTGGTGGTGGTGGTGGTGGTGGTGATGATGATGATGATGCATGATCGACAGTTTCTTGATGATGATGAAGAAGAAGAAGATGATGATGATGGTGATGGTGGTGGTGGTGATGGTGATGGTGATGGTGATGGTGATGGTGATGGTGATGGTGATGACTCAATTATGAAATGGCATTAGAATTCAAAACATAATGAATTAATTATGTAACCAAATAAGTCAAAAAAAATTCTATCAAGAAATCAATATTAAATAGATAATATACTAATCGCATACCTCATACATTTCATTCATCATCATTACCATCATCATCATCATCATCATCATCATCATCATCATCATCACCACCACCACCACCACCACCACCACCACCACTACCATCGTCTTTGTCATTGTCATCATCACCATCACCATCACCATCACCATCACCATCACCATTACCATCACCATCATCACCATCTTCTTCTTCTTCATCATCATCAAGAAACTATCGATCATGATCATCTTCTACTTCTTCGGTATCTTCTTCTTCCATCTCATTATACTTTATCAGCCTTCTTCTTGGATCATGTCTAACAACAAATGACCAACCCAGTTTATGTGGAACCTCTAAGTAAAATACCTACTCATATTGGATTGGAAGAACATAGAACTCATCCCCAACTGGTTCAAATGACCTTGTATTAACCACTGTAAAACCATTATCATGTTCAATAATAGTTCTATCAGGATCATTTTTATTCAATCATAGCTTGTACCATTTGACCACGAACAAAACTAATTTGAAGGAATTAAAGTCACACTCAAGTATATCATCCAAAATTCCATAGTATTGATCTTTGAGACTCTTGAGGATGTATGTCATTTCTTGATGAAATATTTGTCACCTCAAAGACTACAGTGATGCCAGAATCACAAGTTTTCTTTGTGTCATCCAACTTTTTGATGCGAAATTTATGACCATTGCAGCACATAGTGTTGTGGTGTTTGACCTGCAATATGTCAAACATGTAAAAATTATTTCATCATGAGTTGATAAACATATAGGTGAATAATAAATTTATACATACCTATTTATCTCTTAAACCATATGCTAAATCAATTTCCCTTTGTGTAGCATTGTAATCTCCATTATGATGAGCTTCTTTAACCAATGAAGCCACACCTTCCCATGTTAATGTGTGACTAGAATGTTGACAACATTCAATCCATACCATCATCCAATCAAGATTGTTTGCAATATACAAATGTAGTGCATCCCCACTCTCGACCAACTGTACAAAAAATAAATAGACGTCTTACAACCAATTTATTTTGAAGATTAAGAATTAATTAACTATAGTAACATCTTATAATTACCTCTCACTTTCCTCAATCTACCTTTCCCCATCAAGTTCTCCCCTTCAAATTTGTTAATGGGGTTGGGATCCCAAATGCGATCCATGTGGATCTTTGTTGCAAACTTAGGAAGATATTCAAAAATGTACACCATAGTCTGGTATACCATATATCCCTCCACCATAAAAACCTCAGGATGTGCTCTTTGTCGAACCAAAGCCTTCAAAAATTTCAAGTGCCTCTCAAGCATCCACATTGACCTAGTGTGTACAGGTCCACACAATTCAATCTCCTCAACTTGGTGTATGAGGTAGTGTTCTTGTGCATTGAAAAAAGTTCAAGGTAGACACTTTTGCATTTCACACATTAGATGAGGAATTTTTCTCTTCCAATTTTATATCTTCTTTATAGATTTGTTTACATGACAACCACCTACAAGATATTCAAGACACAAAAAAATATATTACATAACAAGTAAAAAAAATCACAAATATAATATCTATACAACGAACTACACAAATATCACTACTTACCTCATGTATTTTCCAAGTTCATATATGACTTGATTGACATTATTGTCGAAGACATCTGGGAGAGATAGAGGTAGAACGTACTACAACAATTATAAAATTATCTTTTCATTTTTTTCTAACACAATACAATGAAAAGTACATGCGCAGTATACAAATATATAGTAAAAACATAAGAACATGAGTTACCTTAATGAAGGTATACCAATCATGCATTTTCATCCCTAGCCCAAATCCACTTTTCTTTGATATGAGATTGTTTATGTTCACAATAAATCCTATTTGAAATCAAATTTTTTGTATGATTTGTTTTATAGCATTGCTTTGTTGGTCCGTTAATAACCAAGGAAGCTCACTTATATTAATCTACTCTCCATGGCTATTTGATTGAATGACATGTTTCATTGCATGATTGGAATCATGAATGTCACTACAAATTTTGACAATTTTTTCTTTGTCACACCTTCCATCCAATATTTTCCATAATGTCTATGCTATATTTTTTCCAATATGCATAGTATCAAACAAATGCACAATTTGTAACTTCTCGTAGTAGGGCAACCTACTAAATTGTCGGGGATAACTTTTTAGTCCCTTAGGAAGGTGGTCATTTATGCCTTGACGACCTTCACGATCATCAATCACATCATCAGTAAACAAAACACAATAGAAAAGATGTTTTATGACATAAACCATTAGATGGAATGGCATTACCTTGACGATTAATTCTATTATATTCCAGCTTCCATAGGTGAGGTGTCATTCTTCATGGCTTCGATGTATTCTCTTCTTTCTCATTGAAAAGATGTTTTTTAGTATTTTGATACTTATGACTTTTGTGGAGAAAGTGCCTATACTAATCAAACACTTGCTTTCCTAAACTTTTTGAATGACAAGATTTCATCTTTGGACCACAAAATGGACATGCAAATTTTCCCTTTGTTTGAAGACCTACAAGATAATGTATAATTAGATTCAATTTGTTAATTTTTTGAATTATAATTATCATGCGCAACTTGAACACTATAACATACCACAAAAATGTGTTAGCCCTGGGGCATCGCATGGAATTGAAATTGTCTTTGTCCTATTGGTCTAGAGACATCATACATAGTGACACCATTCCATAGCTCTAGCAACTCATCAATAAGAGGCTCGATATATACATTCATATCTTTAACTTGGTACTTACCTAATCAAATGAACAAAAACATTACATAATTATTATGACCATTTTACTACAATATTTATAATTAAATTTAGATGACTATATTTAAATGATAAAATACCTGGAACAATCATTGTTAGAATTGTCTGCTCCCTCTTTATTGACATCCATGGAGGAATGTTATTGTTGATAACAAAAACAGGCCACACTAAGTAAACAAATTGCATCTCTCTAAATGGATTGACACCATCTGTTGCCAATGAAAGCTTGAGATTACGAGGTTCTTCTTTAAAGTGTGGCCACTTTTCCTCTATGTTTATAAATGTTGAGCCATCTGTAGGCATTCGAATAATTTCATCTCGACTTCTATTGTGTGCATGGTAATCTATAAATTGTGCCAAGCTAGTGCACTTGAATAATCATTGCATACGTGGAATAATGGGAATATAGCGAAGAAGCTTGTGAGGAACCCTTTTTATTATTTGATCTATTCGATATCTACTAATATGACATTCAGTGCATTTAGTTCAAAATTCATGTTGTTTGTGATATATAATATGATCATTGGGACAAGCATCTATTGCTTGATGCTCCACTCCAATATCTTTCATAATGGCAGATAATTCTTGGTATGAGTGAGGTAGAATATTTGATGGTGGTAACAAAAACTCACCTATCAATCTACAACAAAAAATATAATTTGTTAATATAAAGAATATTAATGGTACAACATGATTCACCATTTATTATGACATATATGGCATACCCTAACATATGTGAGATTGTTATGTTGGACAAACCATTCATAACCTTCAAGTTCACCAACAATAATACAGCGGACAGAAGAGTTGCTTGGGAGCCTTCGTAAAGGGCCTCGGATGCCTTCTCAAGTAGAGAAACATCATGAACAACATCAAGGTCATCTTCATCATCATGATCAGTTGGGCCAGTACTGAATGTGTCATGGATCAATGGATTTGTACTGTCATCTTCAATTGTGTTTTGTGGCTCCTGATCGTCATCTTCCATGGGATCATTATCTTCAGCTTCGATATTCACACCTCCATGTTCCTCCACTTTGAAAACCATATTCTTCGGGTTGTGTTGATCCATATCATGTTCTCTGTGGTGCTCGACCTATATAAAATTGATAAACATAAATAAACCATGATCATGATCTCATCATCAAGTGATTACTTATGTATGTAAATTGTTAAAATAATATGATGAAAAACTTACCAATGCATGATAATCATGTCCACCTTCAATGTGACCATGCAGCCTACAATGTTTCTTAGTTGTTTTGATTAGAAATCTTCTAGTCTTTAACCCCTTATAAATTTTACAGGGACAATAACATTTTCCATCACCTTTTCTTTTAAAGTTAGACCACAATCTAGAAATTGTCTCCTTATTTTGTTGTTCACTGATATTGTCTGACATGGTCTTTCTTCACAGGCAAAAAAATCAAGCTATAGAAGTAGTTACATAGAGTTTTAATCGCATTTCAGTATAATATACCAAATTAAATTACTTGAACATAGAAGTTATGCAAATTGAGCCAAAACCATTTAACACTCATTGATGCTCACAAGGCCAAATCAATGTATCTATGCTTCAAACTCCTTACTCTAGGCTTGGAGGACCCTACAATAGGTCTATTAATTTTACCATTTAAATTTTACCATTATAATTATTTTTTAATGGATGAGGATCTATATTATAATTTCCAAAATACTGTTATGCATATTCACAAAAAGAAAGGTAAGTGGAAAGAGTGACATCCTATCATGATGTATTCACACATCGCCCCATTGCAAATGGGGACCCCCACTTTTTCGATTTCTAGTTTAGTTGTCTTATCTTAGTTGGTTGTTGTTGATTCTTTGTTGTTTACCTTTTGTTCATAGTTTCTCAAGAGCTGGCCAAGTCTTTCTCTTTGAAATGAAGTGAGATTTAACATTCCCTTTGCCCAGCCAAGGCATAATCCCTTCCACTTCTGTCGATCCTTTTAGTGAGTTCCCTAACCCAATCACTCTCATTTACACCTCCCCTAACACTCTTCACTTCCATTTACCATACCTTATAACTCACCTACCTTCCTATCCTCTATCCTTTATCCACCTTTCATACCCCATGCTTTAACCTCCTTCACATATTAACTTAAACCTACCCTTCTATCTTACACCCTCACCTCCCTCCACTAACTTCCTTTCCACCTTACCCCTACCCCTATTCTATCCTAGCATCTCTCTTCCCCTCATACCTTATATCTCACACTCCCCTCCACAATACTTACCCCTTTACCCCTTTATTCCCCTAAAATCACCTATTCTAACCCACATCCCATAAGTCTTACTTTCTTTATTTCCCTAAGCTTACCTCTACCACACACCTATTAACCTACCCTTTCCATCTTATCACCTACCCCCATCCTATCCTACCAATGTCCTATCCATATCCTAACCTACCACCCTACCCGCTTACCCTTTTTCCTTGCCCCATATAACTCCCATTATAATCGACATCCCCTTTACCATTTCATTGCCCCCTTATACCTCCCACTCCACTTTATTCCCCAACATATCCTAACTCCAACCCCTTCTACCTCCCATATCCTAAACCTCTTTCCCCCCATGTATCTACTTCTTCCAAAATTTATATCCCTTATGTCCCCCTATCCCCACACATCCCATTCCCTCTTCTTTCTCCATGTAGCAGCTACCCTTAACATTTCCTACCACTCCCCCTTCATATTTCTCTCCACCATATCATATCATCCTTTTTGGCAAGAGCACCTAGAACAAGATGGCCACCATGAAGCCAATTTAGTAATAGGTCAAGTTTTTTGAGTTTGTTTATGAATAAGGTATTAGAAGACCATATTTTCATGTAATAAATGTCATTAAGATCATTAGATGGTGTATTGAATCCTAGTGGGGGTCATGATGATCAATATTGTCAAAAGTGTCACTATGTTGCAAATATGTCTCAATGGGTAAAATGTGATTTTTAATGAAATGTAAAGGTCTTATAGACCTATTTGAACCTATTTATATCATTTTTGAGTCATGGTGTTCTTGGGTTGAGTCTAGGAACAATTTTTGACAAAGTTGATAATATTTTCAACATTGTTAACACAATGTTTTGTGCATTTTATGAGCAATTAGGTGTTAGTTTGTTGAGAAAAGTTTAAAATGTGGTTCTAACCATTGAGGGAGGAGTTTTAGTTTTTTAATAAGGCACTCTCCATGACCAAGGGTTAGTTGAGCATTGTAACTAAGCACAATTAATGAATATCTCAGTTTTACCCTACAATTTCTGAATTCTTTAACATTGCAAACTACTATATTGGAGTTTGTAATTAATTATCATGTTAATTTTCATTTAAAATATCTTTAATGTGTTATAGAGGTCAATCCTCTTCAATCTACCTTTGGTTTCATCTTGTTTCATTCTATATTGCAAAAGTTATAGCCAAATTGGTGAAAATTGTCAAAAACCTAGTCTAGGGTAACCCGAGGCAAACTAAAATGCATTAGGTGTCATTTACATGTTGATAAATCCATTTAAAGGCATGGGATGACCCATAAAATGATTTATTTTGTTTTTTTAATCATTGCAGGGTCTCATGAGCATTTTGGCACGTGCAAATATGTGGAAGGTGTTGATTTTTGTGTGTTTATCTGAGAACACAATGTATGCATAGAGTTTGGATGGTGTAATTGACTCAAGGGTCATTGAATGGTCTTGTTAAGGGATTTGGGAATTTTTTAGGGATTTATAAACATAATCCAAGTGTTTTGTGACCAAAAAATCACATCAATCCATGAGGGTGTATGACTGTCCGAAACCTTGCATTGACTATCACAATTTGACAGTGAGTTGAGTTAGTCCATTAGCGAGATTGGGAAAGAGTTTGGTATTGAGTTTTGTGTTGGTGGAAGGTTTAAGGAGGTACACTATCATAATAATTAATGTTAGAGAGTGTTATGAAGAAGAATGGCCATGAAAGGAGTGACTATCCTAAGTGCTTGAGACTGTCACAAAAAGTGAGTGTTGCAACAGTGAATCTTTCTTTGACCTTTGGCTGGTTGGGAGGGTAAATACCCATAGTGGTATATGTTGAGTGATCCTTGTAAGAGTGTACAAAATTAAATTGGTTTTTGGATATCTAATACATTTTATGAGTTGAGTACCAAGGGGAATTAGAAGACCTAGTTGAAGGAGGATTTGTGTGAATAAGGGTTGAGGGTGTTGGTGGTGATTGAATGTTGGAGAGTTGGATTGTGACTTAGATATGTTTATTTGTCCTATTTGAGTATTATTAAATGGTTGGGTGAGGGTTTGTGAGTATGGGTGTGTTTTCGGGTATTGAATCCTTTTGAGTAACTTGTGGCCTTGTGAGGGGTCTTGTGAGTAAGTGAAGGGTTGATACCTAATTGAATAGGTGAGTTGGGAGAAATATCTCCCTAGTTGGTTGATTTTATTGGATTTTGTGCATCACCATGCCTTTTCGCTATCAATCCATTCAAACTTCCACCCAAAGATTCAATCTTGTCAAAGTTCAAAATAAATTTCCTTGTTGTCCTTACTATCTTGCATCAACTTTCAAATCACTAGGTAGTCTTTTGCTTAGAACTATCATCTTTAATGGTAGGATACCATCTCTGTCCCTTGAGTTAAGTTAGCTTACCTTTAGAATTTATTATTTCCTAATCAAGTTGTTTAAGGGGAAAATGTCACTAATCAAGTTTGAATGATGATTTCTCAATCTGCCTAAGCTAAAAGGTTAAAATAAATTGCAAAAGATAGAACAAGGCTACAAGAAAATGAATCATCAATATTACCTAAACCCACATTATCAACAAAATCTAGAAATAACCTTGTATGTAAATAATTTATCATGCCAAAATTGTCAATTCTAACATGAAAATGAGATCAAGGAAAGCTCTAGAACAACTACTACTATTCATTCACATGTTCCTTATTAACCTCATACACCATGAAAGATGCACAAATTGATTATAACAAAGAAGATGTTTCATAAATGTAAATATTAATTCAGGACTAAGGAAAATGAAAGAAATAGAAGAATACCAAGCAATCAAAAAAGAATACCAATACCATTGCAAACTATGAACTTCATTTCCATTAATTCTTCAAAATATACTAGCAAAGCACAAGTATTCAATCTACATCCTATTGATAAATATTTTTTGAAAGAAAACAAAATAAGTAGTGTTACTAAACTTGGACCTTAAATAATCAATTCTTAGACCCTGAAAATGAATTTTAAAATTACATTTATAGGGAAAAATTTTCCTCAAAATTAGAGATTAAAATCCACCCAAAACCTTATAAAACTAAGAGGTACAATCAACACACAAGATAATAGCCTATAACTAAATTAAGAACTATAAGTTGACTCATGAAAATGAAATATAAGTCAGAAGAAACTTAGAATATGGAGTCAAACAAGCATGGAGAACAAGAAAAAGAGGATCTATCTAGGCCCCCACCCCACAAGATGAGGACTCCAAAATTTCAAACTTAGGTGCACAAGCAACAAGATGAAGAACAAAGGCCAAAGTAGGTTGTAACTACCATGAACCCATCCATCGAAAGTGATGAGAATCTAGATGTTCCTAAGTGGCTACAATTCAACTTTGAAAGGATAAAGAAGAGAGTATTGAAGAAAGTAAGTTTACAAAAGATGATCATTGAGGTTGAGGCTGCAAGGAATCCAAAGAAGGCAATGACTTTGTATGCCACCTAAAACCATGCAAAAGGAGAGATAGTTTCCAATACCCTAAACTAGAGAAGATTTAGTAAAAACTATCAATATCCTAAACTAGGGTAATCTGAGATAGTAAGAAAATGGTTTGGGGGTCATATAGAGTAGCTTTATGTTGCATGTTAATTACAAAGTGATAAGTTGTGTGGTTGGAGATTTTCAGTCCACCCCTTCTAGGTTGGGATTGTGTTGAACCGAACACAATTGAATCTCCCTAGGGCTTTCAAGTTGGGTGTGTTAGGCTAACTGGCAAGAGAAAGAAAGGCTTTCTCGAACAACACCAAAGGAAGGTTGTAGTTGAATAATATTCATTTCCATTGTTTTCTTGTGCATTGGTTT
Organism: Cryptomeria japonica; assembly: GCF_030272615.1. Taxonomy (NCBI): domain Eukaryota; kingdom Viridiplantae; phylum Streptophyta; class Pinopsida; order Cupressales; family Cupressaceae; genus Cryptomeria; species Cryptomeria japonica. The sequence continues at coordinate 233,150,354 of NC_081406.1, forward strand.
GATCTCCATTGATTCAGCAGCCAGAGGCAGACATCATCCTATATATTAGCCCGTACATAATGATCAATCAACATGTATACGAGAGGAAGGGATTTCTCTTCCAAACTTGAACACTCACTCCTCAATCATAGTTCTATGGTTTTACAAGGAGTGGATTCCTATAGGGATTACACATTTAGGGAACCACACCTTTGACTAGGAGTCGTCCGACCTGAGATTGGATAATCAATATGAATATATATGAGATTGACCAATTTGCATCTAAAACTTGGGCAATTAACCACCACATGTCTTATTTCCTAACATATTTTGCATAAAAAAGGAATCTCTCATACTCCAAAATTTTCTTCCACAATCGGTCAATATCCCATAAGAATGCAGGCATAGCTAGCATGTATAAAAGAAAAAGTTGTAGAATCTCTTGAAAGGAATCTCTTGAATGCTGTAATTTTTTGCAACATGAAATTAAGGTGAAGAATCTACCTCTTGTGTGGGATTGCAATACACAAATGCCTTTAATGTGGGTTTGATCTTGTTGAGGGTTGAAGTCGACACAGACACTTGCACTAGATTGCAATGCACAAATAACTTTCCCTCTTCTTCTTTTTCTAAGTAATGTCTGTTGTCATCGGAATTCCAACGAAAGTGAGCACTTTTTTGAAAAAAAAAAAAGTCCATTGCTAATGCCTTCTTCATCAAAACCAAATGTCAAATTACCGTTGGAATTCTGACGAATTCAGGCATTTTTTCAAAAAAAATCAAATTTGGTCACAATATACCTTCTCCATCGGAAAGCTAGACCAAATGTATTAGTGCCTGGATTCTTCCTCTTCCTGGATTTCTCTGGGACAACATCAATTAATGCTTTGATGTCCTGCGAGACCTTGTCAACAAATTTTCTTGTTTTACCTTCCTTATTTTCTCTCTTCTTTCGGTCTGTTTCAACCTCTTGTGATATTTGTTTTGTAGTACCACAAGGCTTCTTTGCCTCATCAATAGGTGCATCAATTAAATTTTTTGCATAAGCCTCAAGGATGTGTGCATCCACTTCATAGCCCATTTTCTCAATCCAAATCTTTTTGTTCTTAACCGCTTCCATAAGTGTTTCATCCTTCTTCACCATGAAGCATATGTCAGCTGAATATTTTTCTACAATATGCTTAAGAGCCCTTTCCCTAGACTTCATAGATTTATGAAATGCCTTAAAATATCCCCATACATTATCATCTCTTTGACTTCCTAAACCAACTATTGACTATTTCAATTGTCTCCCTACTAGGATGTCAAATGCCCATTGCCTTTTACCAAAATCGGGTGTATCATTCATGAAAAATAACATTAAGAAGACTATTAAGTTGCCATATTGGAAGGTTCCCTTATTTTCTCCCTTAATCTTTCCTAGGTTTATTAATAACTCATCTAACATCCAACCGCATAGATCCAATTTCACATTCTCTCTCATCATTTTGTATGCAGCGAAAATGTAGGAACTAGAAACAGAATTCAGTTGGTCTGACTGAGTTACCCTATACCCAATGATCATGCTACCGAATCAGATGTTCATGTTGGTAATAGTACTTATTCTCATAGATGTCCTATCAATGTCGTGCTGATGATTTTGTTGACATAATCATTTGAAACCTTTTTATCTGGATGTTGCCCAACCACTGGTAAAGTGGTGGTTGCCCTAATGACTTCCTTGGTGATCTTGTATGGTCTATCTAACCAGATAAACTCCCCATGTACTCTTCTCAAAACATACCTAATTATCTCATCTTTAAATTATGGGATGTCTAGAATGTCGATAAACCCTAAGTCTTCAATGTGCTTGTATGTCAATTTGATCTTTCCAGATTCTCCCATTAGCTCGCTCATGTACATGCCCTTTATTTCAGATGTTCCCAAATCCTCAATATGATAGTCTATGTATGCCCTAACATCTTCAACATAGACAACTCCCTCTGGAACATGGGAAAATGCTCCAATCAAATCTTCCAGGGTAGCCACATGCAGATACCGCTTGAAAATTGGCCTGAGGTGGTCCTTGATCTCTACTATAGTTGGTTTTGCAACAAAGATAGGAATATATGATGATCCCGCTTCCATGTTTAAAGATAAATACCTATTGATCGCTTTCGATGAAAACCCTTAACAAATTCTTCCAGTTACCGGTGAAATCTCTCTAGAAGAAATCTGATTGCTCTGAAATGCCTTTGATCACTCTTAGTCACTTTTAATCACTCTGAAATCGCTCTAAATGCAAGGTGATCAATAATGAAGTGAATTCGACCTTTTAACCTCTGAAAAAAAAAACTTTAATCTTCCATTGACATTAATGACTGTCGGTAAAAGATACCAGATCTTGAACAAAACATATCTATGCCAGATAAACATCTCCAATGTCTGGAACATTTTCTAGAACCTCTTCCCGGTTCATATGTAGTATCTTCATGAATTTTTCCTACCCCTAAGGCATCTACCTCAGTTACCAGATGAGCTACTTGTCGATGCAACAACAACCTCCTCTGCCAGATAAGTAACTGGTGCATTTCCAACTAATGATTGTTCTTCAGTCTTCCTAACCCATCTCTAAGTATGATCTTGCTATATTTCACTAACCTTCTCTTTCCCTTTCTCATTTTATCCTCCATTACAAACCGGTGGATTTCTACTTCTACAAAATTTAGCAATATGTCCAGCCTCATTATATGCATAACATGTAACATTGTTCCTTTGAATTGCTTTGCTAAAATAGTTAAAATTGCTTGACCTACACTGATTAGCCATATGTCCAAACTTTCCACATGCATAGCATTTAACATTCATTCTACAATCTTCTGTCTTATGACCATACTTATTGCATTTAGAACATTTACCTGGAGCAGAATCAAGGTTCTGATTTGCTCTGTTTCTACATTGTCTAGCCATGTGACCAAATTTATTGCAAACAAAACATCTATCATTAAATTTATAAATGTTATATTGCCTTACCAGTGCCTTATGGTTTTGATCTTCATTAGTAGTATCGGAACTCTATCCTTGCTCAAATCCAAGTCCACTAGAATCTCCAATCTGCCTTTGTCTCTTCAATAACTCATCTAGTTGTGTTGAGATAATCTTGAATTTTTCTTTATACTCACTTGTAGTAGTTAGATCTTCTCTCAGAATTATTATTTGTCTCTCAAGCTCTTGTTCATTACTTTGGGATTGTACTAAATCATTTCTCAACGTATCATTCTCATGGACCAACCCACAACATTCTTCAAATTTGTTCTTTAGGGATACAACAAGATTTTCTTCTTTTTTAGTTTGGTCCTCAATCTCCTTAGACATCTTGATAGTTATAGCTTGCATTTCATTTTTCATAACCATGTTCTCTTGACTTAATTTCTGACATTGTTCCTTAAGTGCATCTTTCTCTTCATCATCCTGACTTTGCAAAAGTTCCTTCCCCCTAGCCTGAATAGATGATAACCTCTCTTGTATGACAAGAATGAATTCCTTAGCATAATTCAATTCATCTTGTAGCTTTAAGTGCCATCTCAAGTTGTTTCTCCAAACCCATATCCATGGATTCTAGATTCTGTATCTTCCTCAAGCTATTAAACTTCCTCTGAGGCACAAGGCTCTGATACAAATTGTTGGAATCAAATAACACTAAGAGGGGGGGTGAATCAGTGTTATATCAAAATGATCAATTTAAGCCTTATTAAAACATGCATACACCAATCGATATACCGATACATACAAAATTGAAAGAAGTAAAGTAACCAATAAGACAATCACATAAATGAGAATCAGAACACACAAAATTATATGTGGAAAACCTCAAAGAGGAAAAACCACGATGGGATTTGTCCCACAATATCAATCCACTGGCTAGATGAAGAGATATTACAAAATATAAGGGGCTTGCACTTGCAGGAAGGCTTATATACGTGAGCACACTTCTCCATCACAAATGGAGCCTCACTAACTACATATAAATCTAGACTACAATCCAGAGAAGTGTTGAACTGCTAAGATAGCATCTTCTATGCCAAAATATAGTTCTTGTTTAACCTCTATCTGTTCTGGTCTGAAACCCTAAACCCTTTACCAGAATAACCCTTACATGAATATTCTCACATACATAATCTCTCTGATATATTTCGCATTATATCACATTCACATATCCATCACCATGTCTTTGTCCATATCCATGTCTATATCAAAAATTATTTAAGCCAACTGACCTATATACCCTATATAACTTATCATGCCTTATGTCATTGTACAAAGATAATTACAATATCAAATTACATGTTGGCTAGATAATATAAATGCATAAATATTAAAAATAATTGTCAATGCCAAATGCAAGAGATGTCGGCCTCCAATACTGATAACCATATTCTAAACCATGTCGATCTGCATTGCTGGTAACCAAAGAAATCCTTTTGTCTTGTCAGTGCCGGTGTCGCTACCGGTGTAGTGTCTGTGAAGTGCCTATCGGTACACAACTGAACCAAACACATGAAGCCAGAACAAAATACCATGTTTCCATCAATGACAAGATAGTGAAACCAACCAATTGAGTGTCAATTGCCAACAATCATACCTTTCCCTTTACCAATCAATAACATATCTTAAACATACAATGCAATGTATAGGAAATGATCCCCATCCATTTTATAATAAGCACAGTGATCTGATTTAGAATGCTCAATTCCCAAACTCAAGACATATGTATCAAATTTATGGTACCATGTCCTAGGACTTTGTTTGAGGCCATACAGGGATTTCATTAATTTATAGACCAAATTACATTTACCTTTTACCACATAGTGCTTCAGCTATATCATATGAATATCCTCCTCCAAATCACCATGAAGGAAAGTAGTTTTCATATCCATTTGCTCAACTTCTAAATCATAAGCAACAACAATTGAAAACAAAAATCTAATGGATGTCATTTTGGCAACAAGAGAAAATATCTCACCATAATTAACACCCTCAACCTGAGAGTATCCTTTTACAACCAACCTTACTTTATACTTCTCAATGCTCCCATCTGAACCAATATTTCTCTTGAACACCCATTTGCAACCAACAAGATTTCATCCTTCATGCAATGGTACAAGATCCCATGTATCATTCTTTCTCAAAGCTGTCATTTCTTCTTCCATAGAAATCTTCCAGGATTCTGCATCATTCATATGTAATGCCTCTTCTAAAAATTTTGGTTCATCCACATAAGTATTCAAAGAAAAAATACATTTCCAATCATCAGGTGAATACCTTTTAGGTGGTTATCTATGTTGGCTTGATGATGATTGTAATGTATTCATCATTTGTCGTCATTGATGAAACACTCACACACACATATGATTATATTAACTACAGATGTAACTTCAATTGTTTACACTATCAACTAGTATACTTAGTGGTTAATCTCTAACTAGTACTTTGTGTTAACCAATATATGCATAAGAGACAACGTATGGTTATACTAAGTCAGCATCAAGATGAAGATCAAGATGGAGGTCAAGCAAAGATTCAAGGACAACAGTTCATATATTTTATTCAAACTGGTATAGATTGTTCCAACCGGTACTTGTTAGTTTTTGTGATGAGTTACCAGCACTGACTACTTGGCCAAAACTTTTGTGATGAGTTATGGTCACTTGACTAGATACACTACACCTAGGAAATTGTGTTTTGATTTCCTTGGACCGACATAAGATTTGAATGTCTATCTAAAGATATCTTAGTGAATCATTTGAAAGAGATGTTATGAGAATGATTTATGCATGAAGAGAGAAAGTTTTGTAAAAGAGTAATAAGTGTGAAGATAAAGAGTGTGTTGATGAGTAGTGTTGAACATGATTAGAAGGATTTGATCAAGCAAGTATTGTGCTACTCAGAATAGATCAAACCATTCTTGTTGTTTTATAACCATTACAATAGAATCGAAATCCCTTAACCGAGTAAGCTCTAACAAGATTCTATGTATAAATCCTTTAACAGGGTGATCCATTAGTTTGGATTCTTAAATCCTCTAGTGAGGTTACTCCTAATAGGTACAAGCTTTTAATCAAGCTTTGGGATCACTAACAAGATTCTCTCCTAACAAAGCACTTTGTAGACCTTAATTGGTCAGTTATCTATTACTACAAATAGTTAACTTGTGAGTTCCATCTCACCGTGGTTTTTACCTATTTGGGTTTTCCACATACAAACACTTGTGTTATGGTGGATGATTTACTTTTTGTGAATGATGTTATATCATTTTGGATTACATGCATTGTGGTTATAAGGTCTATTAAGTTCATCTATCAGTTAGTGTTTGAAGTAGTTTGGTTTTTGGTGTCATTAATTCACTCCCCCCCTCTCAATTCTTTTCAAGTCCATCAATTGGTATCATAGCCTAACTTCTTTGAAGCTTAACTGCTTAGAAGGGAGCCTTGAAACCACCATGGGGGACATGAGCTACTTTGAGATGGCTAGAGGGATAGAAGCTAGCAGAGATGAACTTGAAGCCCTTAGGGTCAAACTGAAAGCTTCTCAAACTAAAAGGAGAGAGCTAACTGAACAACTATTAGAGTTAACTGATAATAGTTCTTCAAATGAAGCCAATATTGATGCTTTTGTAGAGGAAATTGAAAAGTTAAATGATGAGAAATTGAATCTAAGGAGAGAGCTAGAAGGTCTTACTATCCAGATGAGTTAGGAACTAGAAACAGAAGAGTTGATGAAGATCTTATCAGAGAAGGAGATCAAGAGATTATTAAGATCAAGTGGAAAAAATACACTATTCATGAGAATTTGATTGCTAAAAGAGAAGAAAAGGAGAACCTATAGCTAGATCTTGAACTTGCATCATCTCTGAAAGAGAACCTGTCTAAACATAATGAAGATCTCACAAAATAACTTACTGAAGCCAATGAGAAATTGGAGAAGTTCAACAGAAGTTCCACTATGCTAGAAGAACAAATTCAATCACAAAGAATGAAGGGTGATATCTCTAGACTTGGTTTTCACACGACTGAAAAAGGTCAATCATCTGATACAAAGAGAAACAATCCTAAGAACAAATTTGCTCCTAAGATCAAGAAGCCTACCAGTAAGAAGGTATTTAAACACGTTTGTTTTGTTTGCCATAAACCTAGTCACATTTCAAATGTTTGTAGAGACAAACCCAATAGAAATACAAGTTACAATACTAATGCTAGGTATGTGTCCAAGAAAGTTGAAGGTCATTATTTCACATGTGGAATGTATGGACATAGATCTGTTGAGTGCAGCCATGGAGCAAAAAATACTGTACCACACATGCATCCAAGACCAAATGGTGATCGGATGAGGAACTTTAACAACCGGGTAAACTTGAAATGGCAAAGACCCTACGACAACTGGTTTAGCCCATTCAAGATAGATAAGGTAACAAATGTTATTTGCACCATCTGTAATAAAATTGGTCATGTGGGTATGAACTGCAAAAGAAGAATAGGAAGAGGAAATGTAGGACCTTGGAGATCATCTGGTATGGCCTATTATCACTGTAACAAACCAGGGCACTTAGCAAAATTTTGTAGATACAGAAATAGCAAACTGGTCAACTCTTCTAAAGATTAGAAAGGAAAGTAGAAAGTTGATGTTGAAGAAACCAAAGAGGAAATGAATCGGATGTGGAAGAAGAAAAGTGATGACTCATCTGGAGAAGAAATTGTTCCTTCACCCAATGAAGAGAACCCTGCACTGGTGAATTAAGCGTTTTTAATATGGCTAAGGGGAGATTAATGGTTAAATTACCTTTAGATCCCTTATGAAAAGTGAGCGGGAAAAGAATTTTGAAACATGAAAGTTTGGTAACTTTTTGTCGATATGTTATCAACCGGTTTTCCCCTTGAGCGGTGAAACTAGGGTTTGTAACCCTAAAGTGGGAGAGCATTTAATGCAATAGGTAAAAAGGATAAAAGCAAGTTTTACTTCGTCATGTTTACCCTAACTCATTCAAGAAAGAAATTTGAAGTGCTTGCAGAGCTGAGAAAGATTGTCTTGTTGATTATTGCTGAATTGGAGGGATTGCAGAAGGTCGAACTGGTGTGTACTTGGGCATTTCAACTGGTAAATAGGGCAACATGCACGAAACAAAGTATTTCTTTGAATATACTACTTTGAATCTTGCTCATCTATAATGGCATCTACTTCAAAGTTTGAAGAGAGGTTAATGATCACTTATGAGCCTATGGAAGCTCTAAAGGCAGATAAGATTGTGTCACATAATGCATTGTCGCAAGTTCCAAGCAGATTTTTGGTCAAAGGTGATTTGTCTAGTTATATTTACTGCATGTTAGAAGACTTAGGGTCTCTATATATCTACACACAATTGAAATAACTTTGCAATAAGAATGGAAAGATTAAGACACGGTATGCTAGGGTTTTTGAAAAGGGTTTTCATAATGCCTCTTTTCTTCTTGATGATTTCGAAGAAGCACATATCAGAATAATTTTGAGTAGAGTTCATGGAGAAAACATGTACTTGGAAAGAACTCACACAATTACAAAGGAATCAATTCAAGCTATAGCTAGTTATTTCTCAACTAGTGAAGTACCTGAGTTGAGAAATTTTTTAAAGGATACTATCTTTGACTTAACTGGTTCTACATTTGATGAGCATGCTTTTTCCGTCAACAACATAAAGGACCCTGCAGTAAAATTAGCAGCAATGGTGATAGGCTACTGAGTATTTTACTCCAGTAGACTTAATAGTGTTCCATCTACAGTAGTCCATACAGCTCACAGAATGATTATGGATAATGCAAATTATGATCTATGTGAAGCTATCAGAAGACAACTATTTTTGAATTTGAAATCTATCAAGAAGGATAGTAGTTTGAAATTCAAGTTTGGTCAGCTATTAGTCATTCTATTCTTTTACTTTCAGAACTTTCTACCAGGGATTGGAGACATTGAGTGGTCAAAGGACTCACTGGTCTCGGCTCAAATCAAGAACAACATCAAGGTTGTAAAGAATACTTTCCATGCTGCCCTAAATAAGTATTCCAATGAGTTCCAAAAGAAAATGAGTATGAGAATGAGGGTACCAGAAGAAGTGGTAAAACACTTTGAGAAGGACATAATCTTCACCCTTACCATTGATTTTTTCCTAATGCAAGTTGTTGAGCCAAGAGAGAAATAAATGGAAGACATGAGTTATGAAGTTAACTATGATCTATTGGTCATTTATGCTAACACTCTATTGGCATCACTTATAGCCAAAAAGGAAAGAAAATTGGACATTGTGGCAGTCCAAGATGCACCTGCACAAACCGGTACTGCACCTGTTAAAAGTGCAAGAGGAAAGAATAAAAAGACTGGTGAAACATCTCCAGAAACAAAGAGTACTAGGGTTACTAGGAGTGTCCTAACCAAAAAAGAACTAGAACCCAAAATATATACTAAGAAGGAGACAAAGAAGAAAGGCATGAAATTAATTTTGCAACCAGAGTTTGAGGGAATGGATTCTGATGAAGAACCAAAGAAGGGTAAAGAAACTGGTAGAACATCCAATAAGGAAAAGGTAGTGCCAAAGGAAACTACACCTATTGATATATCTACTTACAAACCTGACATAGTTTGTGAGAGAACAATGAAGACACTAGGGAGGAATAGGTTTGACAATGTCAAAGAATATTTTGATTCTTTCACTGAAGATGAGCAGAAGCAAGTCATTCAACAGGTAATCACTTATTTGGGTCATTACAATAGATTTCCACATGATTTGGAAAAGAATATTTCAATCTCTTTGTATAATATTCTTCTAGATAAATGGGAGGAAGTTGTTCAATTGGAAAAATAAATTATTGATGAAATATTTTTACAATATTTTCCCAATTTATCTATGGATTGAATTAGTGCTTTAGTTTATCAGTACAAAGTACATTTTTCTTTTAAAGAAAGAAGATTGAAACTTCTTAATGGAAAAAGGGCAATTATTGAATCTGAGACACATCAGATAACCTATGAATTTAAAAAGGAGAAGAACTCATCCATTCTTCTAAGAATGAGGCTAATGTTACTAATGATGTTACTCTACCAGAAATGGATGAAGAGGAGATTATTCAACCTGATGAGGTCTATCCCCTTAAGAAAAAGGATGATTCCATTATTCTTGTTAATGATGGTTTTTAGAATACAATGGATCTATCAAGAGACAACATTGCACCAGATATGGAGTCCCTAGCAATAATTGATGTACAGGTTACACTAGTTGAGAAACTGGTAACTCAACTAAAAGGGGACAATCCACTGACAACCAAACAAGTGGAGAAACCCCATTCTCCATCGGTCATTCAAGAAATTCAGAAGGAGCCTACTGAAAATGTTGCCACCCAGCCACTTGAAAAGGAAACAGAGAAGAATACTCAGAGATCAATCATTGTTCTATCCTCTGAACCAGCAAAACAAAAGCAAATTGATGAGGATGATGAAGATTCTTTGAGTATTTAAGGAACCATGTACGTGGACAGTATGAGCCCCTCCTAAATAAGGAAGATTGCTAATGTTATGCAATCTACAATGCATAAGAAGAGATTGAAAGAGGAAAAGATTGAAGCAGAGACAATTTAGACTACAGTAGACATTTTGTCTAGTCTACTACTAGAAACATCTATAGCACATCTTTCTACACCCATTCGCAAACTCGATCAGTTAGTTGCAGATGAATCTGATCAAATCAAGTCACTAGAAGATGTTGCTCAACTGTATGCTGAAAAGAGCCACAAGAAGAAATATGGAGAAAAACTAGCAAAGAATATTGAAAATGACAAAATGGCTCTATCTCACAATAAAAGTCTATTTAGAAAAGCTACTGAAACCGGAGGAATGTATCTTGCCTCTACCTCCAACGTTACTTTCTTTTATTCTGAAATTTCAAAAAGTCAAGTTGAAATAGAGCAAGAAGTGGAACGAATATGCAAGGCATATGTCCCACTCAAGTATTCCATACATGCCTTTAACAAGTCTATAGATGATTTGCATAACAAACTGGATAACTATGATAATGAGAAGGCAAAGAGACTCCAATCTCTTAAAGAACTCAAAATTCTTCTCACATCACAAGTAGACATTCTTCAGAGAGCCTACTCCAATGCAAAAGCTATTCTTGCAACCTCTGACACCTGCACACTGGACTCAATGGAAGAATTCCATTCACAGCTGATGTCTACTTTTGAGTATTCTGCGAACATACTGGAATCATGGGGAAATTCTTTGTCACATATGAAGAAGATCTTCAATGCTATTTTTATGAGATTAGCTAATGCATGAACGTTTTTAAAAAGTTATTGTTATATATGTTGAACACTTTGATATAAATTTTCTATATATATATATATATATATATATATATATATATTACCTTTTCAATTTGGTATTGCAGTCAAAGAGGGAGTAGAAATATGTATGTGTGTTTTTTAAAATTTGGTATTAATGCATGTATTTAGGGGGAGTATGAGTATATGTGTAAATTAGTTGTGCATGCACACTTAGCAGTACTACTATAAAATTTTCTAAGTGTTTCCATCAATGCCAAAAGGGAAGATTGTGGCTTGATGATGATTGTAATGTATTCATCATTTGTTATCATTGATGAAACACACACACACATATGATTATATTGACTACCAGTGTAAATTCAATTGTTTACACTGTCAACCGGTACACTTAGTGGTTAATCTCTAACTGGTACTCTATGTTAACCGGTATATGCATAAGAGACAACCTATGGTTATACTAAGTCGGCATCAAGATGAACATCAAGATGAAGATCAAGATGGAGGTCAAGAGAAGATTCAAGGACAATGGTTCATGTGTTTTATTCAAACCGGTATAAATTGTTCCAACCGGTACTTGTTAGTTTTTGTGATGAGTTACTAACATCGACTACTTGGCAGCAAATTTTGTGATGTGTTATGGTCACTTGACTAGATACACTACACCTAGGAAATTTTGTTTTGATTTTGTTGGACTGACATAAGATTTGAATGTCTATTTAAAGACATCTTAGTGAATCATTTGAAAGAGATGCTATGAGAATGATGTATGCATGAAGAGAGAAAGTTTTGTAAAAGAGTAATAAGTGTGAAGATAAAGAATGTATTGAAGAGCAGTGTTGAATATGATTAGAAGGATCTGATCAAGCAAGTGTTGTGCTACTTAGAACAAATCAAACCATTCTTGTTGTTTTCTAACCATTACAGTAGAATCAAAATCCCTTAACTAGGTAAGCTCTAACAAGATTCTATGTATAAATCCTTTAACAGGGTGATCCATTAGTTTGGATTCTTAAATCCTCCAGCGAGGTTACTCCAAATAGGGTACTACCTTTAATAGATAACAAGTTTTTAATCAAGCTTTGGGATCTCTAACAAGATTTTCTCCTAACAGAGCACTTTGTAGACCTTAACTGGTCAGTTATCTATTACTACAGATAGTTAACTTGTGAGTTCCATCTCATTGTGGTTTTTACCTATTTGGTTTTTCCACGTACAAACACTTGTGTTATGGTGGATGATTTACCTTTTGTGAATGTTGTTATATCATTTTGAATTACATACATTGTGGTTATAAGCTTTGTTAAGTTCATCTACTGGTTAGTGTTTGAAGTAGTTTGGTTTCTGGTGTCACTTATTCACCTCCCCCTCTCAGTGATTTTCAAGTCCATCAATCTATGTCTTTTAGACCTTCGAATAAGATGAGTTGGAGGTTCTTCCTCCTCTTCTGAATATTCAGAGCTGGATGATCTCTCCTCAACTTCTTGCCTATTTAGGGGTCTCGATTCAACTCTTTTAGGTTTAGAAGGGAATTGAATCACATCTTCCTTTTTAGTTTGTTCTGGCTACAATGTAACAAAAGGATACTTAAATTATCTAAAAATAACACTTCTACTATGAATTACCTTTTGTGCAATAGGGTCCCAAAGCGTGTATCCTTTCACACCATAACTATACCTGATGAAGATACATTTCATAGCCTTGTTCTCCAGCTTTGTCTACTTCTCCTTTGGTACATGTGCATATGCCTCACAACCAAAAACTCTAAGATGTCTTAATGAAGGCTTGTGACTTGACAATGCTTCCATAGGCATTTTATCAACAAGAGCTAATGTAGGAAACCTTTTAATCAGGTAGCAAGCAGTAGCAACAACTTCAACCCAAAATTTTTGTTCTAGACTAGAATCACTCAGCATAATCATATCCTTCTCCATCAGTGTCATGTTGATTCTTTCTAAAACTCCATTCACTATGGAGAATATAGAGTTGTTGTCTATCTATTAATGCCATAGTCTTTGCAAAATCTATCAAAATCATTAGAGCAAAATTCACCATGACCACAAGTCAATTATGATGATAATGTTATTGATATTGGCTTGATGATGATTTTATTAATGTAATATGTTTATTGATGACTTGTATTGTGTTGTAATTTATGGCAACCATGCTTTGTCACTCATCTAAGTCAATTAGTCCAACCAGTAGTGGAAGCAGTTAAACAATGACATAGCTATGTTTAAGCGACTGGTACGGAAGATTGGTGAAGAGTTAAGTGTTACGGTTTGGTATGCATGTTTATGACATTGATATGAGTCTATGACTTGAACCGCATCAACAAATTCAATGGAATGAGAAAGTTATGATGTTTTGAGAAGTCAATCATAAAGAACACAAAACTGGTAGAGCATAATTACTTAGATTGATAAATCGGTAGACATAATGTTATATTTTTGTGTTGTGTTATGTTTTGCCTACATAAGGAAAGTGTGATGAGGAAGATTGACTACATTCAATGAACCTAAGAAATTGTTCCAAGGGCTCTTAGCTGACTTAGCAGATTTATTTTTAAAAATAAGTTTATTGGGTGATGATGAAGGAGACATGAGATCTATAGTTTGAATTTGATTATGCAGTGAAAGGTGAAGCTTTGTATTGATGTTTAGTCGGTGTTAGAAGCATAAATGAAAAGGATATAATTAGGAATAGAGGTTATATATGAAAATAAATCACTTGTTGTTCCCTAATAGTTGCAACGAGGTAAAATCCTCTCACAAGGTCACTCCTAAAAGGGTGAGGTAGGATCCTCATAGGTCTGAAGGTTTAAATCCTTTAACAGGGTAACACATTAGCTTGTGTTTGAAATCCCATAGTTGGGTAGCTCCTAATAGGGTTGGGTCCTAATAGGCCTTATTTTAATAGCTCTTAACTGGGCTAAGACACTCTTAATAGTTGATCTTGTGGGTACTAATTCCCACCGTGGTTTTTCCCATTTGGGGTTTCACATGAAAAACATTGTGCTATGTGGTGCATGTTTTATTGGGTGTTAGCTTATGTGGTTATTTTCCTTGAATGATTGTTAAGTTTCAAGTTGATTAAAGTGGTGATCAAATTTATATTGTTTTTGCTTGCACTGATTCACCCCCCCCGCCCTCTCAGTGCCTTATAAGTTTATCAATTTGTATCAGAGGCTAATTCCCTTAAGGCTTAACCGCTTGGGAAGGATCCCTACGGATAACATGGGTGAAGAAATGAGTTATAGAGAGATATCTAATAGGCTTGGAGAATTTGAAGAAGCCCTAGGTGAATTCAGGGTCAAGTACAAAGCTTCATTGGCTAAGGGGAGAGAACTAGCTAAACAATTATTTGAACTTAATGAAAGCAGTTCATCTAAGGAAGCAAACATTGATGCATTGGCTAACGAGGTAGAAAAGATTAATGATGAGAAGTCAAATATAAGGAGAGAGCTTGAAGCCCTAACCATCGGGATGAGTCAAGAGTTGGAAGCTAGGAGGAGTGTTCAAGACAAGATCAGAGAGAAAGAGCATGAGATCTTAAGCTAAACCAAGAGGTTGGAACCCTGACTACATATCTTCCAGAAGAAAAAGAAGAAAAGGAAGAAGTAAAGGCTAATCTAGACATGGCTATGTCTCTTAGAGAAAGTTGTATGAAAAATAATGAAGATCTTACTAAGGAGTTGGTTGATGCTAATTAGTTATTAGCTAAATTTAACAAGATCTCTACTATGCTTGATGAGCAGATTCAGTCACAAAGGTAGAAATGAGAGACACATGGCTTGGGATACTTAGTTATTGGCTACATTTAACAAGATCTCTACTATGCTTGATGAGCAGATTCAGTCACAAAGGCAGAAATGAGAGACACATGGCTTGGGATACACAACTTTTAAGAAAGGAGAGTCTTCAGGTACCAAGGACACTTTTCATGAAGAAAAATATGTGCCTAAGACAAAGTTGACCATCAATAAGAGACCCTACAAACCTAAATGCTTTAATTATCAGAAGGTTGGTCATACTGCAATTTTTTGTCGAAGAAGATCTAGTTATTTCGATGGTTATAGGTCTAATGCTTATGAGGGTTATAAGCCTAGAACTTTTGAAGTTATTTTTATACTTTCAACAAGTATGGGCATAGATCTATTAAGTGTAGGTTTGGAGTGAACAATCAAAGGTCTTCCGTGAATCAGAGACCTACTCATGATGGAAAAAATATTTTAATGACCAGAGAAACCCTACTTGGCAGAGACCTTAGCTGAACTGGTCTAGTCCTTATGAAATGGAGTATAGACAGAATGTGACTTGTTCAATTTATCACAACTTTGGACATGTTTCTATGAATTGCCAAAGAAGAACTAGTAGAGGCAATGTTGGACCTTGGAGAGCATCTGGAATGGCATGTTTTCATTGTCACAAATCAGGACATTGCTAGGTTTTGTAGAGCAAGGATGAACCAACTAGTAAATCAGTTTGTTGACCGGAAAGGAAAGAAGAAATTTGATGTGGAAGAGACTAGAAGAGAGATGAAAAAAACCTGGAGAAATAAAAGTGATGAGAAACCATTAGAAGACCCTAATTCTTCACCTAGTGTGGAGAATTCATCAACAGTAAACTAAGCTATTATAAAGCTTAGGGGGAGCTTATTGTCAAATCTATTTATTGACCCCCTAAAGGACAGTGCAGTAAGTTAAATTTGTATTTCTTGATGCATTATGTTGTTATGAAGAGATTTGTGGAGAAGTGAATCAGTTAAAGTATTTCCTAACTAGAAACCCTAGCTGCAAAGGAGGATTTGAAAAATATTCTTTTGAATTCAAAACCAATCTTTAGATCAAAGAAAATGCTTACAAGATTACTTGTTGGAGAGTCCCAATTGGTACAACATGAGACTAAAGAGATCTTGAGGAGGTTCTTAGGATTAGTCCTTGAAGAAGAAGAAGAAGAGGAACTAGAGAGACTTAAGGGAGAAGATCTCCCTGACAATGTGAATATTAATGATATTATACCACAGGAAATTGTGTTTGCTGATACAAACACTAAACAAGAACCAATCATTATCAATGATGAAGAAGACATTTCCACCGATAAGGATACAGATGAAAAGGAGGAAGATACTGACGTAGATGCACAAGATGATGATGTGCAAATCTCAGAGCCCTCGGCAAAGGAAGAGTTGCTGAAAGATATTGATATTGAGCAATCTATAAAGAAACCGATGAATATAGGATAAATGTAGAAGGAAAGTGTACACATAGATGTTGACCAACTAGTGAATACAAAGGCTGAGGAAACTAAAGAGCCACTAATAAGGACAAAAGAGAAGAAAGAAAAAGAATTAGAACAGAAAGTGACACCCTTGTCACTTACATCCAAGAGGATTATTAATGATGATGGGGAAGACAATATTGTATCTATACAAGGACTGATTAACATGGACATGTTGAGTCCAACTGATCTGATGGAGATTGCATCTTCCATGAAATCTAAGGTGCAAAACAAAATAATGAAGGCTCGGAGAAAAGAAGCACAAACAATTCAGGCTGTTGTTGATATTCTATCCAGTATATTACCAGAGACTGATATAGATAGTCTTCCTAATCCTATTGACAAAGTGGACCAACTAGTTACAATAGTAGGAGATCAAATGAAAAGCTTGGAGGAAGTTGCAATTAAGAATGTGGAAAAGGAATATGAGAAAAGAAGAATTGAACAATTGATGAAGGCAATTGATAGAGATAGGGTAGGTGTTATTGTCAACATGGACCTAATGAAAGAAGCATTACAAACTGGAGCTAAAATCCTTTCCACTATTTAAAATTTTTCACTATTTTGTGATGATCTTGAAAATAAGAAGCAGGAAGCTCAGTAGGAGCTTAAATTTTTGAGTGAATCATTCAATCCCTTGATTGATTTTGCAATCAATTTTGGTAGATTAGTTGTTGCACTACAACATAAGCTTAAGGTTTATGAAGTTGAATAGGTTAAAAGGACAACTTCACTACAAGAGTTATAGACTTTATTAGTCCCTAAGATTGAAATTTTACAGAGAGGCTACAAGGAGACTGAAGAAATTTTGGCTACACTGGAGATGAGCACACTTGATGCCATGGAGGAACTTGCATCTCATATCTGGACACATATTGAGATCATAGGGACACTTTTGGAGAGTTGGCACAATGATTTGACACTTTTGAAGTCTAGTTTTATAGATGTATTTCATAAGATGACATTAGAAAACATTTCGAGCTCCTATTTATATACTCGCTACTGCAAATTTGGTTATATATTGCATTTATATTTTCATGTATTTGCTTACCTTTCTCATTGTTGTCAAAGGGGGAGTAGTAGTATGAGTCAAAATTTTGTGACAGGGGAAGTAGTATATATATTGTAAATTTTTGTAATAGCATGTAATTTCTAAGGGGGAGTTTTGAAGTCATGTTAAGTCCTTTTTGTAATGTGACACTTAGACAAAAAATTTCTTAAGTTTTGCCATCAATGCCAAAGGGGGAGATTGTTGGCTTGATGATGATGTTATTTATGTAATAGGTTGATTGATGAATTGTACTATGTTGTCATTGATGGAAACCATGTTTTTTCAGTCATCTAAGTCAATTCGTCCAGCCGGTAAAGCCTAATCGATAGTGGAAGTAGTTAAACAGTGAAAAGGAAACAAGACAACAAACCGGTAAACAGTGATAGAGTTATGTTCAAGCGACCAATAGGAAAGATCAGTGAAGAGTTAACTATTGCGGTTTGGTATGCATGTTTATGACATTGATATTAGTCTATGACTTGAACCACATCAACAGATTCCATGGAATGCACAAGTTATGATGTTTTCAGTAGTCAGTCATGAAGAACACAGAACTAGTAGAGAAGAATTACTTAGATTGGTAAACCGATAGACATAATGTTATGTTTTTGTGTTGTGTTATGTTTTGTTGACATAAGGAAAGCGTGATGAGAAATATTGACTAGATTCAATGAACCTAGCAAATTGTTCCAAGGGTTCTTAGTTGACTTAGCAGAGTTGTTTACAAAAAGGAGTATATCCTGTGATGATGAAGGAGACATGAGATCTATAGTGTGAATTTGATTGTGCGGTGAAATGTGAAGCTCTATATTGATGTTTATTCGATGTTGGAAGCATAACTTAAGTGGATCTAATCAGGCACAAAAGTGCTATATGTAGATCAGTCACTTGTTGTTCCCTAATAGTTGCAGTGAGATAAAATCCTCTCACAAGGTCACTCCTAACAAAGTGTGGTAGGATCCTCACAGGTCTGAAGGTTTAAATCCTTTAACAAGGTGACACATTAGCTTGTGTTTGAAATCCCATAGTTGGGTAGCTCCTAATAGGGCTAGGTCATAATAGGCCTTATTGTAATAGATCCTAACCAGGATAAGACACTCTTAACTAGGTGTGCTCCTAATAGAGCAGTTGTATGACCTTAATGGGTCAAATCTCTATTTTAGTTAATCTTGTGGGTACTAATTTCCACATGAAAAACATTGTGCTATGTGGTGCATTTTTTATTGGGTGTTAGCTTATGTGGTTATTTTCCTTGCATGATTGTTAAGTTTCAAGTTGATTAAAGTGGTGATAAGATTTATATTGTTTTTGCTTGTATTGATTCACCCTCCCCTCTTAGTGCCTTATATGTTCATCATGCATCACCATCTTCCTTCTTGGACTCAGAATCAGAATCAATATTCTTCTTTTTCTTCTTCTTTTCTTTTTCCAATCCTTATGGATGTGACCTAGTTTACCGCAATTCCAGCAAATGACTTCGGAATTTCCAAGAGATTTTGATCTCCCTTTCGATTTGGACTTATCATGCTTCTCATTCTTCTTACCTTTCTCCTTAGGTCTTTCATGAATAGTTAGGGCTTCCTTCAAACAATGGGATACCTTCCTTTGCATCTCTTCACTATGTAGGGCACCCACCACCTCTTCAAACTTCAAAACAATAGAAGTACTACTAATAGCCATAATAAGAGAATCCCATGAGCCAGGAAAAGAACAAAGAAAGATCTGACATTTCTCCTCTTCGTTCATCTTAACACCAATAGATACTAATTGAGCCACCAACATTGAATGCTTCCAGGTGGTCTACAACTAGTTCACCCTCTTCCATGTTCAAGGAATACAGTTTCTTCCTCAAGAAAATCTTCTTTAATAAATATTTTTCTTGATACATTTTACCAACCTTAGTCCATAGCTTCTTTGCAGTGCTTTCTTCATGGACATTTATCAGAATAGATTCTGCTAGGCATAGTCTAATTAGACCCTTGGCTTTTTAGTCCATAACATCATACTGAGCTGCCACAGTAGGATCTTGGGGCTTTTGGACATTTGCATCAAAAAAATCCCGTGGATCTCGATCTATTAGTCGATCTTCCATCCTCAACTTCCACATCTCAAAATTTGTTCGATTAAATTTCTCCATCTCTATTTTTCCTGACGAACTTGCCATCTAAAAATTCCTACAACAAGATCAAAAAGTTCCCTTTGCAAAATCTCCCACTCAAAACTGGATTAGTTCAAAAACCCAACAACCCACAACTGAAACCAAAGGTGATCAAGATTTGATACCACTTGTAAGGAAGTTAAGTAGCGGAACAACTTCCTACACTAACTTTGAGAGGAGGGTAATGGAAAAACTTTTACAAATCATCACAATAGTTATAGAAAATAAAAATAGATATAATAACATTTAAAGCATAACACAGTGATTTACGTGGGGAAAGCCCTTTTGGGAGAAAAACCCCACACTCCAAAATCCACCCAATATATTATTCCACAATCAAAATAAATTACAATATACTTGTAGAGAAAGCTCTTTGCAGGAGTACCACTAATCAAAGATTCAAAGGTAACTCTATAGATATAAGACTCTTACACAACCTCTATCTCACACACCTCATATATAGGAGATACAATACAAGAAACCATCAAGCGGAATTAAAAAAACCATGAGCTAAAACCTCCCAATATGGTGTAGTCGATCTTATCTCCCTTCTATATGCCCTATGATGTGTTCCTCCCTTTTACAACTCATTTATGTGTGCAATGTATTTTCTATTTTCTATTTCAGGAGTACGAACTCCGGAGGCCATAACTTGTGAATGGTGTGTCTGATTGATGAATAGTTTGAAGTGCCAGAAATCTTACAAAGTGCTCTATTGCCTCGTAAGCCACTACGCCACTTACACCCAATTATCAGAATGTTTTTGGGCCTCTAAAGTCCTTAAAATCAAATTTAAACCTTTTATTGGACCTCTCCAAAACAAAAAATTTAATATCTTCCAAACTAGCTGTGATCTTGTGACCTAACTTTACTGGAATGCTTATCTAGCCAACTAGAAGCTTCGGGGAGAATTTTGTACCATTTCATGCTCAAATGAAAAATTACTATAAATAGCAACCTCATGTAAATGCAAGGTTGAGACACCATTTTCCCAAAAGCTTGAGCCATATCTCTTCTTTATCCCACACCCACCTCAAAAGGATATTCTTGTAAAGCAAGATGCTTGTATGTTGGTCCTGAATATAACTAATCCTCAAGATACTTCACTCTTTCCCTTACGATGTGAAGTTCCGCATCAGTTTTGAGTCCCACCTTATGGGAAAACATAGCCATATGCACTATCATATTTGCAGTCTCACTAACTCATTTGGGTGCATTTTCCAACGAAAATTTCTAATGAACTATGAGATTTCTTTCATTTTGTCGGATCTTAGGAGGCAATTTGTGTCAATTTTTTTTTTTTTTTTTAATATTGCCTAATGTTCATCATAATTCTAGTGAAACTAGTTATCGTCGAAATCTTACCCGACATTCGTCGAAATTTTGACAAAAAATAGAAAAGTGTAAAAGTGAAAAAAAACTGCGCACAAATAGTGTTTTTCGTACTTGCGACATTGTTTTGCTTGGTTTGTGAAGGTTATAGACTGAATTTTCCATAGCTTGATTTTTTTGCCTGTGAAGACAAATCATGTCAAATAATATCAGCGAAGAACAAAATAAGGAGACAATTGCTAGATTGTGGTCTAGTTTGAAAAGAAAAGGTGATGGGAAATGTTATTGTCCCTGCAAAAAATGTAAGGGCTTAAAGACTAGAAGGCTTTTAATCACAACAATTGAGAAACATTGTAGGCAACATGGTCACATTGAAGGGGGGCATGATTATTGTCCATTGGTAAGTTGTTCATTATATGTGTTTATATTGATTGAATTTGTAAATGTTTATATTGTTTTAATAATTTATATACATAAAAAAACACTTGTTAATGAGATCATGATCATGGTTTATCTATGTTGATCATTTTTTATATAGGTGGGGCACCCTAGGGCACATGATATGGACTACCACAACCCATAGAATGCAATTTTCCAATTAAAGGAACATGGAGGTGTGAATATGGAAGCTAAAGACAATGATCCATTGGAAGAAGATGATCATGTGCCATAAAACACAGTTGACGATGATGGTACTATTGGCGATTTGGTGGAATTGATTATGTGTTGCATTGATGTTTTGTCATTGATGCCAACACTAGCTGTTTTGATGCTTTATCGACACCCTTCTGGTCCTGGTAGGTAGAGTGGTTTTTGGTTGATTTGGATCTGACATGATCCAGTAGGCTCCAGTATAGTTTGGAGATGGAATTGGTTTGTTCATGATACTCATGCTCATATTTGGTCAGTTGGTTTTGGTTTGGTGATCAGATGTTATCCTATTTGCTTAGAAGCTTGTTTTCTGCTTCCGATGAGGGTTTCACCGACAGAGCTTTTGATGATCTTTGATGAATTGGATAAGTGGTGTTGGTGCAACTTCTGGTGGAGTTTATAGATGTTGTTGGTGATAATGTTTGAGACTTGGCGGATGGAGATCATTGTTGTAGTGTATGGACCTATACTAGGTCCTGATTGATCTAGGTTATAGACCGAATTTAATGTAACATGTGGATTGGGCCTCTCAATGCATTTATGGGATGTCTTATGTGTTTGATATTATTTGTTTGGTCTTAGGTTGATATGGTTTGTAATTATGTAATTGATTTATTGTCTAGTGGCTGACCTAATTGTTTATGGTTGAGGGTTTGTATATATAGATGTAAGATCTCATTGTAGATCATCATGGTTATAGTTAGAGGTCATGATCAAGGAATGTAATGTGAGAATAATGTAGTATCATTCAGGCAGAGGAGTTAGTCGATCATTGAATATCGAATTGGGTTTGTGTAAGAGGATTTATTCCTCCAGTATTGAGCTTAACTGGAACTCTACTCAGGCATAGGAGATGTTATCTTTTGTAGTTCAACACTTCTCTGGATTGTAGTCTGGATTTCTATGTAGTCAGTAAGGCTCCTTTGGTGATGAGAAGTCTTCTCTAGGTTGTTGGCCTTCCTGCAAGTGCAAGCCCATCATTTGTAATTCGCATACTTACTTTAGAAGTATTATCTAACTGTGGGTAGGCTTGCCACCATGGTTTTTCCCTTAGCTGGGTTTTCCACATACAAATATTGGTGTTATGTGGATGGTATTTATTTTGTGATTATTGTTTATTCTTAATTGGTTTAACTACTATTCCGGTATTTGGTTTAATCATTCTGGTATTAATGTTTTGGGTTCCAATATTAAATTTTAAATTGCTAATGTTTCTGGTAAACTGTGACAACTAATTCACCCCCCCTCTTAGTTGTCTTTCAGTTATTTGAATTGTCTAACAATTGGTATTAGAGCTTTGGTCCTTTTTACAAAAAGCTTAACAACTTGAGGAAGATCCTATGGCGACTAAAAGTTCAAGTTCATCAAGTTCTTCTGGAGCTATCTTTTGAAGGGATTTTTCGAGGCTTGATGGAACAAATTACACAATATGGAAGATTTAGATGGAGACTCATCTGAGATGTCTTGGCAAGGAGATTTGGGAGATCACACAAAATTGTGTCACACCTTATAATTTAGGATCTAGATATCCTCCTCTGGCAAATCGGGACAAGGAGCTTGAGAATGATTGTAGAGAAAGAGAAGCCATCTTGTGTGCACTTTTTGATCAGCAAATAATGGGATTATCCGACAAATCATCTAGAAAGGCTATATGGGATAAGATGGAGGCTCTTAATGAAGGTGACCCTACAATGAATATTGTTAAACTTGATGGTTAGTGGGTGATATATGAAAACCTAAAGATGGAAGAAGATGAAAGGATTACTGCATTCATGGAAAGGGTAAATGGGATTGTTATGGGAATTCAATGTTGTGGTGGAACTCTGAGTGAAGATGAAATTGTTTCTAAAGTCCTGAGAGCCCTACCACCAGCTTACAAAATGAAGGCTACTGCTATTAATGAGTTAAGAAAAATGGATAATACATCTGTTAAAAGAGATACTTTGGTTGGGAAACTATCTGCTTTTGAGCTTGAAGAATTTGAACCTTCTAGAGCTATGAAGTCTAAACCTGCTTTTCATGCATCTACATCTACAATCAGTAAGCAAGACTAGAAAGCTTTGTATGCAAAGGATTTGGAAGATATGAAGAGAGAAGATGACAAGTTTGAGCAAATTGAAGCACTATTCGCTAGAAGAGTACCTAAAAGACCAGTAGGAAGTAAGTATGAAGGAAAAGCACCTTTTAAATGTTTTACATGTAATAAGATTGGTCATTTTGCATCTAGATGTCCTAAAAGGAATTCAAGATTTGAAGAAAGAGTTAGAAGATCACTCAAACCTAACCCTATATATGAGAACAATTATAAGTACAACAAAAAAGAGACAAATCAGGCTACATAGCGGATGAGGAAGGTATTACTGATTCTGATGATGAACTGACAGAAGACTCTACTAGTGGTTTTGGCTATGGAAAGGAATGGGTGTTCCTGGGTATCAAGGAAGATGATCCAGCACTGGAAGAGAATTTACCTAAAGAGAAGGCACTTGCTACTAAAATTGAAGACAAGGATGAATGGGTAATTGACAGTGGTTGTTCACATCATATGACTGGAGATAAAGGGAAGCTTCTATTTTTGCAAGAATTTGATGGCGGTCTAGTAAGATTCGAAGATGACAAAGCATGTATGATCAAAGGAAAAGGAACTATGTGAGGCCCTACCCCGACCCATCCTAGATTTTTAGTGATTTTCATGTTGGAACTATTATGGATGCTTTATTTTTATGCATTATGGATATAGAACTTTATATGATCCCACGAATTTGATAACATTGATATATTGATGCTTCATTTCTATGCTTTGTGGATATAGAATTTTATATGATCCTAGAATAGGGTAACATTGAGATGATGTATGTCGTTATTTGATTTGCAGGACTTTATTATGATGCTAGAAATATGTTTGCATATCTTATGAATGGATTAAATTATGAGGGTTATGATGAATTGCTTATGTGAATTGCTTTGATATGTGGCAAATTGTATTGTATAATGTCAATTCTATGCAGAGTGATTGAATTGTATTCTTTATTACATGTTTAATATTATATGAGGATATTGGAAAGTACTAATGTTTAAATTCAAATGTGCAGGAAATTATGCATGTGACCATGGGAATATTATGGAGAATCAAGCCTAGTCCTATGTGCGATCTTAAAACCAGGGGTTGTCTATTTGGAGAGACAACACCCCATATGTGTTGTATTTTATTCATGAACATAAAATGTTTCATGAGTGTAAATTGTATTTATTGAATTGTTTAAATCATTCAAGGGACAATTGCCATGTGTGTATTTGTGATGTGAAATTATTTTGTAGTGTCACTTGACACCTATGTTGTATGTTGTGTTGGCAATTGTCATGTCACCTTTTTGGATAGATTCATTTTTGTTTAATTGTTATATTTCCTAATTATCCTTTAAGGTACCAAGAAATCTAGGATAGTGAGCCACAAGGAGGGTCAACTCAGAGTTGACTCGTAGGTTAATTTTAGGTGGACTTTCTAAGGGTTAAACCAACTCCTAGAGTCAGTTTTAGAGCATTTTAGGTCTCATGGGGTACCTATGGGTGAAGGCCAAATTTGGCCATGTATCCTTCCCCAGGGCTTGTTTAACGACCCAAAAAAGTGGTTTTCCCAAGATGGACGAATTCCATCTATAGGAGTGCCATCCTTGGTTAGAGAACCTTCTTGATATGTGTCATTCCTCTTCCCCATTTTATTCCTCTTCTTGAGGTGCCTTGGTTAGGGAGTGTGTAAGACCTAGGGAAGACCAACCAATGGGAGTCCCTCACTCTATCAAAGAGGTTGGAAGGAGTGAGAGAAGCCTTCTTAGGCTAGAGATTGAGGCTTAGTGAGCTAATCACCCACTCTCCATCTTTGGAGATTTTGGACAATTTTTGAAGGAAAAACCAGTTTGAGAATAGGAAAATTTGTCTAAGTGTTGCAGAAAAGTTTTATGGATTGGGCTGCTCTTCTCCAAGCTTTCCCTAGAATACCCTTGGCAGATTCAAGGTAGGTGCATTTTCTTTCTTACATGTTAAAGGATGTTTGTAGAATGCTTAAATGAAGTTATTGTATTTTTTATTTTTATTGTATTTGTGAAAGCTTTATGTGATTCTTTTCCTATTTCTGTTTATGCATTTTGTTGTGCTTTGGGAGTATCCAAGGCCATCTTACCCTTAGGAGGGCAAAGTGGTCTTGGGGGTGGAAGGAGTTTGATAGCCTTAGAGTGAGAGGCTCTCATCATGAGAGTGATCTCAAGGGTTTGTCCATGTGACCCTTGCTGCATAGTTTTGTTTATGCATTTGGGGGTCATAAGGGGAGAAAATATGGCATGTGTGCCTTTCAGGGTCATAAGGATATGGGGGTTAAGATGAGTTTTGTTGTGTTATCTTGGATGCCATGAGTTGGCTATGAGTTACTATCTAGCAGATCTCCTCTAGGGTATTTGGTCCACTTCCACCCTAGTAAAACATCACATTATGTGACGAAGTTTTAGCTTGGGAAGGGAATGTGTTTGTTGTGTTTTGTTTTCCCCTTGCTTGTTCGTGTTTGCTTGAGTGTAACCTGTTTAGGACTTGGTTCTCCAAGCTCGGCGGTGACTTCTAGTAAGCCTAGGCTAGGAGCTGAGCACCCCATGGTCACATCCTTAATATTTTAAATGCAAGTTGCTTGGAAAGGAAATCTAGGAGTTGCAGAAAGAAAGAAATAAAAATGTAATTATTGTAATTATTTTGTAGGATAGAAATGTGTTATCTAGTAAAGTCCTCATTCATTAGGAATGAGAGACTAATTGGGTATTTTACCCATTTGTAAAGATTGACAACTTGAGTTCATACATTCATATATGAAAAGCATTTTTATTTACATTCTACAATATATTGCTGCTGTTATTTTTATTTAATTATGTCTTAAACTAAAATCTGTTGTTGTTTATTTCTGTAATTTTTGTAAAGAAATGATACATGCAGAAAAAGAAATGCAATGTGTTTTTAAGTATTTTCCTGCAATATTTAAATGTTGTTGTTACTGTCATTTTAAAAAGAAAAAGAAATGCAATCTGTTTTAAGTATTTACTTGCAATATTTAAATGTTGTTATTTATGTCATTCTTATTTTTATTTATACATAGCAAAAAATTAATCTATAAACAAAAGAAATAATAATAAAACCTAATTATAGTCTCTAGCTTGCTGCTAGTATTACTATAAAAAAAAAATGTATTGCTGTAAAAAAAAAATGCATGCAGATCTAGTCCTAGACTATGAAGGTATAAGTTAGTCTAATTATAATTAATTAAATCCTTTTAGAAAAGAATATATATATATATAATTACTTCTATCTATGAACAACCTGGTCATTCTTTTTTTTACATTCCTGGATGTTAATATCTAAGTTTCCTTTTAGGGAAAGTTACAAAAAACAATCCTAACCCTAAGAGTTTGATATGCATATATATATATATATATATATATATATATATATATATATATATACACATTTAAAAATGCACATAAATGTAACAAAAATATATGTTTGAACTTGTTATACATACATAAACATATATATATATATATATATATATATCATTTTAAATACTGTAAGTAAAGAAAAAATAATAATAATAAACAAAAACAAATTTTTGGGGCATAGGGTCAAACCACTGTGTGTCAACACAGTGGACGGCTCAAGAGGTGCCGCCACTATGCGTAGACACAGTGGATGACCCGCGGCCACCACTGTGCTTACACATAGTGGATGACACCGACTGACACTATGGCTGCACATAGTGGACGACACTGCCCGCCACTATGTGTAAACACAGTGGCGTCCGAGGGGAGCCCGCACTGTAAAACCGGACCTCTTTACGGCCACCGCCTTGCCCTGTTCGGCCCTGCATAACACACAGTATACACACATACAAAAAAAAGAGATAAATTATAACCCAGTTTCGGGTTAGGGTAAAGGAAATACAATAAGATTAAGCTTTTAGTTGGATAAAATATGCAACCCTAATCCAAATCTGGATTAGGGTTTGCATTCAAATAAAAGACATAAAGTATTAGGGTTAGCTAATAATATAAAAATAAAAGAGAGGGATTATTAAATGGATTTTAAATAAAATATAGGAGAAGATAATTACTCAACCCTAGTTAGGGTTTGAGATTTAAAATATAAATTAAAATAGGAAGAGAGGGAAATACTTTTCTAATTTTGAAAGAGATATCCCCCATATAATTCTAGCCATATGTGTTATTAATTTAAAATTCCTTTTTTGATTTGGGAGAAAATTAATTTTTAATATAGTTTATTTTATAAGATTTAAAAATGGAGATTAATGTTATATGGTTACATTAATCGCATAATTGATTTAAATTATTCAACTAAGGAAACTAAATAGTTATTTGATATATTCAATTAAATAGGGACGTTAAGTTATATTTTAAATTGGGGAAAATTTATAATTGAAAATTATTAATTATTTTTACAAAATTTTAGCCTAGGAGGCCAGTGTTGGCCAGATTATTTATATCGTCAAAATTGAAGGTTTAGGGGAAATTAAAATTGGCTATAGCATAAAATTGGATTTATTGACAAATGACATTGTGGAATCTGAACCCTTATCGGTTAGATTTAAATAATGAATTTGCGTGCGCTCAATTAATTAAATTTTTAATTTAAGATATCCTTATCATCATTCAATTAGCCCGACATAATTTTTAAATGCATTTGAGATATTTGAATACCCCTCGACGTTAATTAGCGGCAACTTATTTAAGATAATTAAATTAACTAATTAAATTGCGACAACCCTCTTGGGAATAATTAATCTCCATTAATTAATGTCATTTATTTGAGTTAGTTAATTAACCCAACTTTAGAAAACAATTCTATTTACATCCTAGTGAAGACAAGACTTATTTGATTCCACTTTAAATGGAGATTATTTTGAGAGGTTAGGTGTTTAAAAAAAAATCGGTATTTTAGCCCAAAAGTTTGGGCACGACAAACTATATCATTGGATGGTAAGAACAATACTGACAATGTTTATTATGTTGAAGGTTTGAAGCATAATCTTTTGAGTGTAGGACAATTGGTAGATAAGGGATTTCAATTATAGGTCAAGGATGGAAAATGCAAAATCACTAATAGATCTAGCTTGGAGATTGCAATCGGTACACAGACAAAAGGTAATGTATTTCATTTGAACTCCGGTGAGACAATATGTTTGATTACATAGATTGATAAGTTGGTTATGGCATAAAAGGCCATGTCATGTGAATTTTGATTGCATTGTAAAGATCGGTTCAACAAAGATAGTTAGGGATATACCTAAGATTATGAAGCCCTATACTCCGGTATGTAAAGAATGTCAAATGGGTAAATAGGTCAGAACCTCTTTTAGGAGTATACAAGATAAATCAAATGATGTTCTTAATCTTATTCATACTGATTTGTGTGGCCCTACTAGAGTTAAATGTTTTCAAGGTGATAGATATTTCATGCTAATCATTGATGATTATTCTAGAATGATGTGGGTTACTTTTCTAAAAAAAAATCTCAAGCATTTAAAATCTTTAAGGCTAAAGTGGAAACTGAGACATGATTGAAGATTAAATGTTTGAGATTAGATCATGGTGTAGAATTCACATCCGGTGAGTTTAATAAATTTTGTGAGAAGCACGGTATAAGAAGACAATTTTTTGGTCCTCGAACACCTCAGCAGAATGGAGTTGTGGAAAGGAAGAACAAAACTATCTTGGATGTTGCTAGAACAATGATGATGGAAGCTAGTCTACATCATATCTACTGGAGAGAAGTAGCACCCTTTTTATTAGTTGACCTGTTCGATATCTACTAATATGACATTTAGGGCATTCTGTTGCAAATTCATATTTTTTATGATATTTAATATGATCATTGGGACATGCATCTGTTGCTTGGTACTCCATTCCAATATCTTTCATAATGGTAGATAATTCTCGATATCAGCAAGGTAGAATATTTGATGGTGGTAACAAAAAATCACCTATAAATCTAGAACAAAAAAATTAATTTGTTAATATAAAGAATATTAATGGTACATATTTCACCTTTTATTTATTACTGATGAAATAACAACAAAAATAGATGAAAAAAGATGAAAAAATAGAGTTTATGAGAAGGAACCAGCAGTGGAAATGATTATATCTAAACCTATAGCACCTTTACCAGAATAGAGTGTTGAACCAGTTACTTCGACAGTATCAGAGAATTCTACATTAACTAAAGAACAAGGAAGAGGAACAGAAAGTCAGAAGAGTCCTAGGTATGTGAGATTGAATCATTCAAAAGATTAGATCATTGGGGATAAGAGCAATAGAGTGATGACAAGAAGAAGACTAACAACTAATGAGGTATGTTTAATGTCACAAGTTGAACCGGTATAAGTAATTGAGGCATGTAAAGATGA
This sequence comes from Cryptomeria japonica, assembly GCF_030272615.1. NCBI lineage: Eukaryota > Viridiplantae > Streptophyta > Pinopsida > Cupressales > Cupressaceae > Cryptomeria > Cryptomeria japonica. The sequence goes on from NC_081406.1 coordinate 233,180,595, forward strand.
ATATTGGTTGAAAGCTATGGAAGAAGAATTAGATCAGATTGAGAAAAATAACACATAGACCTTGGTTTCCCAGCCTAAAAATAAAAATGTTATTGGAATGAAATGAGTTTTTAGGAATAAATTGAATGAGGATGGTCAAGTTATAAGGAATAAGGCTAGATTGGTTTGTAATGGATATTGTCAAAAGGAAGGAATTGATTATGGAGAGACTTTTGCACCTGTAGCTAGGATTGAAGCTGTAAGATTATTTCTTGCCTATGGTGCTTATAAAAACTACAAAGTTTATCAGATGGATGTTAAATGTGCATTCCTGATTGGGGATCTTGATGAGGAAGTTTATATTGAGGAACCTGATGGTTTTTCACTATCAAATGATACAAATATGGTTTGCAGGTTAAGGAAAGCTTTATATTAATTGAAACAAGCACCTAGAGCTTGGTATGCAAGGCTAGGTAAATATATTTTGAAGCTTGGTTTTACTAAAGGCACTGCTGACATTAGTTTATATTATAAGATCACTAATGATGATATATTGATTATTTAAGTATTTGTTGATGAAATTTTTTTTGGAGGTGAAGATAAGTTATGCATAGAATTTTCTAAGAATATGGAAAAATAATTTGAGATGTCTATGATTGGTGAGATCAAATTCTTCTTAGGTTTGCAAATTACTCAGACTTACAAAGGTATTTTCATCTGTCAAAATAAATATTCTAAGGAATTCTTGAAGAAATTTGGTATGGGAGATTCTAAACCGGTAAGTACTCCTATGGTTAAAAGTGAGAAATTGACAAGAAAAGATGATTCTGCATCGGTAAATCCTACAAGATACAAATCTATGATTGGAGGTCTGCTTGATTTGACTCAGACTAGGACTGACATTATGAATGTTATTTATATTGTTTCAAGATTTCAGAGTGGTCCTAGCGAAAATCATGAGATTTCTTTGAAAAGGATTTTTAAATACTTGCAAGGTACATCAAAATATGGCTTGTGGTACCCTAAGGATGATAAATTTACTTTAAGTGGATATACAGATGTTGATTGGGCTGGAGATGTTGATGACCGAAAAAAAACTTCTCGTGGAGATTTCTTTCTTGGAAAGAAGTTGGTTTCATGGATCAGCAAGAAACAATCATGTACTTCTTTATCTACTGTTGAAGCTGAGTATGTTGTTGCTGCTACTAACTGTACACAAGTTTTATGGATGAAGCAAATGGTGAAGGATATAAAGGTGGATTGTGATGCACCAGTAGTTATTCACTGTGATAACTCTATTGCTATTAATATATCAAAGAATCTGGTATCTCATTCTAAAATAAAGCACATATTTATCAAGTATAACTTTTTGAAAAAAAAGGTGGAAGCAAATGAAGTTAGACTGGTTTATGTGAACACTAAAGAGAAGATTGCAGATATTTTCACTAAACTTTTGCTCAAGGAATCATTTGAGTACCTGAGAGACAGATTAGGAGTTTCTGCCCCTCCGGTAGAGACTTAATTGATGTGGTTTGGCATCATTCTGACATGCACTATCAAAGATACTATTCATTCTGGCACTGATGTGGGGATGCTACTACTCAAGGGTAGTAGTCTTCTCTGTGATTCAGTGGTTTATGTTTTTGCTGTGATAGTTTTGTCAGATTTATGGCATTGATGTCAAAGAGGGAGAGATATTGATGTTAAAAAGACAAAGGAAGAAAAAGAAAAATTCAAAGAGGGAGAGATATTGTCATTTAGAGCTGTATGTAGGAGATTGTTGGTTGTCTTCCATTGGTGGAGACTTGTTTGGCATTTCTTGGTACTTAGATGTTTTTCACATCTAGTTTTGTCATCAATGCCAAACGGGAAGAATGTTGGCCATTTGGTGGAATTGATTATGTGTTGCATTGATGTTTTATCATTGATGCCAACACTAGCTGTTTGGACGCTTTACCGGTACTCTTCTGGTCCTGGTAGGTTGAGTGGTTTCTGGTTGATTTGGATATGGTATGATTTGGTAGGCTTCGGTATAGTTTGGTGATGGAATTGGCTTGTTCATGATACTCACGCTCATATTTGGTCAGTTGGTTTTGGTCTAGTGATCGGATGCTATCCTATTTGCTTAGAAGCTTAGTTTGTAGTTCCGACGAGGGTTTCACCGGAAGTGCTTTTGATGAAGATCTTTGATGAATTGCCTAAGTGGTGTTGGTGCAGCTTTTGATGGATTTTTTGGATGCTATTAGTGATCATGTTCAAGACTTGGCAGATGGAGATCGTTGTTGTACCATATGGACCTATACTGGGTCCTAGTTGATCTAGGTTATGGGCCAACTTTAATGTAATGTGTGGATTGGGCCTCTCGATGCATTTTTGGGATGTCTAATGTGTTGGATATTATTTGTTTGGTCTTTGGCCAACATGGTTTGTAATAATGTAATTGATTTATTATCTAGTGGTCGACCTAATTTTTTATGATCGAGGGTTTGTATATATAGATGTAAGATCTCATTGTAGATCATCATGGTTATGGTTAGAGGTCATGGTCAAGGAATGCAATGTGCAAATAATTTGATATCATTCAGGCAGAGGAGTTAGTCGATCATTGAAGATCGAATTGGGTTTGTGTAAGAGGATTTAGTCCTCCGGTATGGAGCTTAACCAAAATTTTACTCAGGCATAGGAGATGTTATCTTTTGTAGTTCAACACTTCTCCAGATTGTAGTTTGGATTTCTATTTAGTCAGTGAGACTCCTTTTGTGATGAGTAGTGCGCTCTAGGGTGTTGGTCATTCTGCAAGTGCAAGCCCTTTATTTGTAATTCACATACTATAGTATCTGAATGTGGGTAGGCTTCCTACCATGGTTTTTCCCTTTATCAGGTTTTCCACATACAAATCTTGGTGTTAGGTGGATGGTATTTATTATGTGATTACTGTTTATGCTTAATTGGTTTAACTGCTATTCTGGTATTTGGTTTAAGCATTCTAGTATTAATGTTTTGGGTTTTGGTATTAAAGTTAAATTACTAATTGTTCTGGTAATTTGTGACAATTGGTTCACCCCCCTCCCCCCCTCTCTGTTGTCTTTTGGTTATTTGAACTGTCTAACATGTACAAATACATTGATCCATGACACATTTAGTACTAGCACAACTGATCATGATGATCAAGATGACATTGATGTTCATGATTTACCTATACTTGAGAAGGCATACAAGCCCCTTTACGAAGGCTCCCAAACAGCTCTTCTCTTTGCTGTATTTTTGTTGGTGAACTTGAATGTTATGAATGGTTTATCCAGCATAAAAATCCCACGTATGTTAAGGTATGTCATATATGTCATCTTTTTTCATCTTTTTTCATCTATTTTTGTTGTTATTTCATCACTAATAAATAAAAGGTGAAATATGTACCATTAATATTCTTTATATTAACAAATTAATTTTTTTGTTCTAGATTTATAGGTGATTTTTTGTTACCACCATCAAATATTCTACCTTGCTGATATCGAGAATTATCTACCATTATGAAAGATATTGGAATGGAGTACCAAGCAACAGATGCATGTCCCAATGATCATATTAAATATCATAAAAAATATGAATTTGCAACAGAATGCCCTGAATGTCATATTAGTAGATATCGAACAGGTCAACTAATAAAAAGGGTGCCTCACAAGGTTCTTCGTTATATTTCCATTATTCCATGTTTGCAATGATTATTTAGGTGTGAAAGCTTGGTGCAATTTATAGATTACCATGTACACAATAGAAGTCAAGATGATATTCTTCGAATGCCTACAGATGGTTTTGGATTTATGGACATAGAGGAAAAATGGCCACACTTTAAAGAAGAACCTCATAATCTTTGTCTTTCATTGGTAGTGGACGGTGTCAATCCATTTGGAGAGTTGAGATCTATTTACTCGGTGTGACCTATTTTTATTATCAACAATAACATTCCTCCATGGATGTCAATAAAGAGGGAGCACATAATGTTGGCAATGATTGTTCTAGGTATTTTTTTCATTTTATAGTCATGCACATTAAATTATATATATTGCAGTAAAATGGTTATAAAAAGTATGTAATGTTTTTGTTCATTCAACTAGGTAAGTACCAAGTTAAAGATATGAGTGTATATATCAAACCTCTTATGGATGAGTTGTTGGAGTTATGGAATGGTGTCACTATGTATGACATCTCTAGACCAATAGGACAAAGAAAATTTCAATTCCATGCAATGCTTGTATGGACTGTTAGGATTCCCATAGATACTGAGGGGTGGGGGGGGTGAATCAGTATCTAATCGGTGATAAGAATTTCTTAAGTTAAAACATGCAGAACATAAAATAACAGTTTACCGGTATGCAAGAATTAATGCGATAAACAAAATCAGAAAAACCCACATGAAAAGAACACCATAACACAAGATGTTTAATGAGGAAACCCGGTGTGGGAAAAATGTCAGTGGGATTTGTGACCCACAATATTCACTCACTGGCCAATAAGAGAATATTACTTACAATAGGGGCCTGCACATGCAGGAAGGCCAACTATCTAGAGCTCACTGCTCAATGAGAAGTCACACTAACTTACAATAAGGATTATACTATTCCAATAACTTGTACTACTTTACAATAGCATCTCCAATGCCAGATTCAGTACCAGTTCTTGCTTTGTTCTTTACATATACCCTTGACCTATATTTCCCACATTAGGTCTACCTAATAATTTTCTTTATGCTTGCTACCTTACTTCTCTAAATGTCTACAATGATCTGCTTTATATACAAGAGTCATTTTACAATTTTCCAAGTCGACTTACAATAATAAACAAAATATTACATATCAAAAATCCTATCGGCCTCTATGCCGGTATACATCTTTTCTTCTGTGTCGGTGTCGGTGCCAGTGTAGAGTGATCTTGTTGATGTCGGTGCACTGTCTTTCCTGTGTAATGCTTTGCCGGTATGCTATCTTGCCAGTGCCATAGGATTGCAAGGTTGCCATCAATGACAAAACCTTCAATCACATACAATGTCTCATTGGAGTGTCCATATGCCAACAATCTCCCCCTTTGGCATTGATGGCAACACTCATGAGAAATTTCAAAAACTATCCAAAATGTGTAGTCCAAAAATTTACCAAAAATATGAAGGGCTCCCCCTAAGCATATGATTCCTATCTTTGAACTTTCTCATCCTACTACTCCCCCTTTGGCATCAATGACAAAGGTTGTCAAGCTGTTAGTAGAGTTTGTAGTTATATCTATCCATATCCTCAACCCTATAGCTGGGTAGTTATTATCTAAAAAAGATCGCCCAAAATTAAGTTTATACTATCCATAAACTTTTGCTATCTTTTATTGCTGTTTCAGTCCTCTTCACAGTACCGGTGAGATTCTGCAAATGCTCTGTCAGTGTTTTGCTTCCCTATGCTAATGCCTCTGAGATTTCCTTCCGTAGAGATGCTAAATAGTCCAATCTTGGACTCAGTTTAGATCTCAAGTGTTTTGCCTTGTTTATTATTCTTTCTTTCTCTCTTTCCTGTTTGAGAAATTCTTCCTCAAAATTTGCTAACTTTTCTTCAAAAACAGATAATGAATCCGGTGAGTTGACAAAATTGTCTACAAGTTTATTTATCTCATCCCGTGTCTTGCTTATTTTCTTGTCAATATCTACAGTCAAATAGTTTGTTTTACATGTATCTTTATACAGATTTTTATACTCTTTCAACAAACTACATAGTTCCGGTAGAAGTGTGTCAAAGTCTCTGTTACACTTCTTTATTTCTTCATCAAAGAATTTATGTTTCTCCTTTTATACCATGTCCTTTACTGATTCTTCCTTTATTTTCTCAATATTTCTAGAAATGTATTTACATAATGTATCCAATTGTCTTAAAGAATCTTTATTATCTATATTACAATCAGGAGCAATTATCTTCAAAATTGGTATTGAATCATCTATTGCTTTATAAGCCTGTGAACTGCAGTCAGTTATTTTCTTAATGGATTCAAGTAATACCTCAGCCACATTTGTTGACTTGAATGTTGATGATGATCCAAGAGTCTGAGTGCCGGTGGAAATAACCATGATTGTATTGACCTCTGGTAGGTCAGTTTGTGTTTGCATTTCTTTTAGCACTGGTTTCCCTGCTTCACTACTTACCAGTGGCACTGTTTCCTTGTGAGCCTATTCCAGAGCCTTTAGCTCTGTTGGTTTCTTTGTTTGTGCCTCAGATCCTATCTTTTTCCCTGTATCTTTTGCCGGTTTCTCTGTATCTCCTGTTACCGGAGGCTCTTTAGCCATATCTGACTTGTTAGTTGTATCTTTATCAACTGTTATTTTGATCTTTTGGGTATCAACATTTACAGTGTATAGGACTTCAGGATTTGGATTGCTATCCTCTACATCCATACTTTCAGCTGCCGATTGCTCTTCAATGGTTGTAATTTTCATAGGTGGGGGTAGGTTGTCTTTAACCTTTATGCTTGGAGGTCTGCCTGTAGACACCTAAAAATGGTCAAACGCTTGCGAGGTCATACTTTAACATTTGCGCATTGCCTCATTTTAGGTTTTTGCATCGCATTAACATTTCTCCTATGTCACGCACTTGGTCTTTATCATTTGCGAACGTCAAGTCATTCTTCTACATTCTTCAATCATCTCGTCCTCAAATTTGGTCTTGTCGACAACATTATCCAATCATGATTTTGATCGAACTTATCTTGTTGCATCAATGTGCGTGCTAATTTGTCATCATTTTGGACATCGTCAATCCTAATTAGGGTTTTGTCCTCCTGTCAATCTTGCGATCGATTTGTCATCAATCGTTGCTCTCTTATCAATCTTATCATCAATCTTATCATTTTGGACATCGTCAATCCTAATTAGGGTTTTGTCCTCTTGTTCGATCTTGTCATTTTGCGATCAATTTGTCATTGATCGTGGTCATTTTCAATCTTGTCATCTTGCAATCCATTTTGTCATCGATTCTTTTCAATCTTGTCGATCTTGTCATTTTGTGATCAATTTTGTCATTGATCGTTATCTGTCTCAATTATGTCAATTTGGATCAATTTGTCATTGTTCCTCGTCAATTGGCGCATTTTCTCAATCAAATCATTTTGTCACATTGGTCATTTATCAATTCAAAATCATGACATTAATTATCTTCAATCAAGACCTAATTGTTATTTTTGCACTTCTAATTCGTCTTCTAGGGTTTTATGATTTATTCATTTAACCTAATTTGTCATTTCTTCCTCTAGGATTAATAAATTACTTATTTATCCTAAGTATTCTCATTACAATTAAATCTTTATTTAATTGGCTAATTATTCTTCCTCTTGTAAATTAATTAATAAATGACAAATTATTAATTAATTTACCTAATTTCTTCTAGTTCCTAATTTCCTATTTTCCATCAATTTCTAATTCCTAATTGTCATCAATTTCAATTTTCTAATTTTCTTAATTTCTAATTTCTTTTCCCTCCTATTTCATCTCCTAATTCCATGGGAATGGCATGTCAATTTGTCATAAATTGTCATAATTGATAATCAATCAATTTTGACATAGAATGTGTCATAATTTGTCATCAATTATCAATCAATCAAATTGTGCATGGAAAGTGCATAATTTGTCATAATTTGTCATAGTGATTTGCAATTTCCATTTGAATTGCATCATGCTAATCTTGTCATTTATCCAATTCTTCTATAAATTGGATGATTTTTAATCAAAGCTAATCCCGAATCCCTAATCAAACTATCAAACTTATGCTTCTAGTACTCTTGACCAATAATCAACATCCATCTTGCTTTCAATTGTATGTGTGCAATTGTAGGTGAGATCCACAAATCCATTTGAAGAGGAAAGAAGAACAATAGAGCCACATGGAAGAAGCATCCAAATCGTCATCTAGTTTGCATGATATTTGCTTTTGAATGCTTTCTTTTTATGTCTCTATTGAGTGTGCTTAGGATTAGATCATTGCAATGTGTGATTGAGCTAATAATGAATAATATGTCCTTTTATATATTGCTTTGATGATTCCTAATTCCGATGCTACATTAATTGGTGAACCCGACGTGAATGCTAACCTTCTATCCCCTTTACTGTGTTTTAGAGTGCTTTTAAGTTGATTTTGCAGGTCAAAAACCCAAAAATAGGGCCGTGCAGGGTATTCTGGACACTTCTGCGCCTGTGTCCTGCATCTTGCGCCTATGTCCTGCATCTTGCGCCTGTGTAGGTGACATTTTGCGCTTGTGTCAGACATCTTGCACCTGTGTCATGAGTTCTGCGCTTGTGTAAAGTCCAGAACAGAGGTGAAAAATGCAGTGTTTACTTGAAGTTTTTGGTGTTTTTGCATTCTGTTTTCTGTGCTTTGGATTTTGGTACTAATTATTTGTGCAGAATCTTGGCATACGCATGGAAAAGACTACAAATCAAACTACTAACATGTGTTATGCAGAATCGATGGTCAAAGACAACAAATCAAACCCCTAACTTGGGTTTTGCAGGTTGCCTTGGAGAAACAACCAAACTGTGTGTTTGAGATTTTTAATTAGGCACTTAGTGATTTATAAATAGGTTGGAATAAACATTTGTTTTCTTTTATTGTTGAAGTATGACATTGGAGTAGGAGAGTATGCTCTCATCCTTTTAGGGTGATCAGAAATCCAGATCTTCGATACCATGCTTTTGTCTTTGATTGTTTGTCTCCTTTAGAGGGCCTGCCTTCCCGACCACTTTGCTTTTACAAGCAAGTGATAATCGTGAGAAGGGAATGCCCCAAAGTGAGTACGTCTAGAATTCCTTGGCATTCTAACTCATTATAAACAAATAACTGATGAGCGAAAGCTTTGAAGGAAGTGTTACATGGGGATTGCAGTTACTTGGGAAGTGATGACCCTTGAACTCTTTCCCATATCAACTTCTAAGTAGGGCCTCTTGGTTTAAATCGTGCTTGCGCGACTAAATTTTTTTGGTATCTTGATGGGCTTAATGTCTTAATCACGCTTGCATGACATCAAGGAGTAATGCTTAACAGAAATCCTTACTACATACCTTGTTTTTAGACACCAAAAACCCTTCTAGTTGCTTGAGAAGGACAAATTCGGATACTTGGAAGAGATACTAAGTTCGTCATGGGGAGATTTCCATGGGTACTGATGCTTGGCTGCCCTGAGAAGTGAGTACCGTGGAGGGGAGCCCGTGGGGTCAAGCATCTATGTATTCTCCTTGAATCCCATAATGAGTCTACCTCTCAAGTACCTAATGTCCTTGCCTACCATAAGAAATGTGGGAATGAGCATGATTGTCTTGAATCTAAGTTGAAATATCTTGTATTCTTTGCTTGTCAAAAGTTGAATTGCATCTCATTTCAAAAACAAGACAAATTGATTAAAAACAAGGTTAAACACAAGAGTATTTCATCCAACAAAGTTCAAATTCAAAACATCTTCAAACATGGTTGTCAAAAATTGTTCAAAATCTTGTCTTAATATGCATGTCACTTAGATTTAGGTTCATCTTAGGTGTGCATTTTGCAAAGTCATTGTTGACTACCAAGGTTAGGTTTCACCTAAGTCATACTCCTTTGCATATCAATAAGGGTCATCCATTTGCATGTGTCCTCTTGCATTAGAGTCATACCATTGTCATACATTTGCATTTGCATACCCTAAGTCTCTTCACTAAGCTTAGATCATTATCATATCATATTAGAGTCATTTGCATATTAATTGTCCCTTTGCATATAGTGTCAAACTAGGTTTTGTCATACTTGAGTAATGAAAATCTTTGATAAACCCTAAGTTATTGTTAAGAAGTCTAGACCTTATCAAACCTTTCATCTTTTTGTCATCAATGTCATTTGGTCAAACCTAGCTTAGTATCCAAGCATATAGGGGAGACATTGTCATTTTGTCCTTTTGTCACTTGGTCCTTTTGTCCTTTGAGGTCTAGACATCATTTCAATTTCCTAAGGGTCTCATTTTTAGAATTGCATTCAAAAAGTTTGTCAAAATCTTGAAAAACAACCAAAAACATAGATTGCATTTTCATCTATTTAGTTTGCATTTAGTTGCATATCATACATCATCCTTTAAAAGTTGCATTTGCATAGTGACATTTCTATTGAAACAAGGTTCCAAGCACCAATGATGCAACAAAGTTTGACATATCAACCGACAATGCAATCACAATTTTATCCAACCCACCAACAAGGCAATATCGATCAAACTTTTTATGATGAAACAAGTCTCCAAATACAAAAACTAGAGGAGAAACTAGCTCAAGAACAAGAGATTTTGGAACAAAGAGTGAAAAACATTCAGAAGAATAGATCACAAATGTCCAAAATGTTTCAAAAACTTCCAGGTCGAAATCCAAATATCGAGCCAATTGATGTAAGATCCCTTCTTGAATGATCAGACATACCAGCTCTTCTCTCCCAAATAGAGATGATGAAACAATTCCAAGAAAAGAGACAACATCAATTTCAACATTATGTGCCTCCACAACAAGAACAAGAAGGTGTTTACTATAAATCAGATTTTCAACCAATACAACCAATGGTTCAATTTCAACAATATGTCCAACCAACTATACAATGTCAACAAATGGTTCAACCAATGGTGGAATATCAATGTCAACAACTACAATCACCAAACATTCAAAAACAAAGGTTGCAACACACACCAACCCAAGTTTCAAACATGTCAGAACAATTAAAACAAGTCCAATATCAAAACATGACATCAAATCAAAAACAAGTTCAAATTCCAGGTCCAATCATGTCAAAACCTCGAAAGAAAGGTGGCTTTATTGAAATGCTCTTAAGGAAACTACCAAGTGAGTTCTTTGAGGAAGATCAAGATAATACACTTATGTCTAGCAATGCCTCATCCCCCCACAAACAAATTGACTCTCCAGTGGCATCTATCCCTACACCTTTAGAAGTTTCACAAGAACCTTCTATATTGTCCTCATCAAACAATACACCCAAGGATGCAATTATCCAAGGGCTATCCATAATTGATTGCCAAGATAATCCAATTCATGACGCACATCCTTGTCATGTTTCAGACCCAATGCCACCATGCACTTTATTGCCATTACCTGTTTTAGAGGACCCCATTCGAAGTCCCTCTTCCTCATGTTCAAGCATTGATTCCTTGCCAGAATCCATCACAAATGTTCAAAGTGCATCTCCTTCATGCCAAAACATTGATTCCTTGTCAAAATCCCCCATTCATATCCAAAGTCCAACCCCATGTCAAGAGGATAATTTAGAGCATGAAGAAATGTGTCCTAAAGAAAATCAAGATCAAGATCCTGAAACCTTATCATCCCATCCAATTGTTGACCAGGACCCCATGTTCCCAGACACTCACGATGATCCCCCTATTCTTGCCCATCCTATCCAAAGTCCTATTGACACTTCGTTCCCCGGGAAAGATCAAGATATCCTAGTCCATCAAATCCCAAATGATTCCCTTCCCTTTCATGAACATAATGTCCTTTCAAATCCCATTGACATTCCACTTCCTGAGAAAGATCAAGATATCCCTTCCATCCTTTCCAATGATCCCATTGAAAGTCAAGAGCAAAGCAACTTTAAAGAGGATTCCAATGATCTTCCTCCTTGTCAAGATCAAATTATTCCTTCAAATCCTCCACAAGATCCACTTGTTCCTCCATCTCCTTGTCCTAATGCTCCATATACACTCCAAGATCACATTTCTTTTGATGATCCCACTATTTCTCCCATTCCATCTCTTGAAGAGCCTGTCATTGAACTATGTCCACTACATAATCCTAGTCCCCCTCATGATCCTAATCCCCCTCATGATTCTAATGTGTCAGTGCAAGATGTTCATGAACCCTCGACATGCATAATAGGTTCTTCCACTTTGGTGCAATCCGATCCACTTCAAGATCTCACTATTTCTCGCATATCATATCCACCTCATAATGGACTCGCGTCTTCTTCCCAAAGAAAAGAGTATCCTGCAAGTCAAGATATTCATAAAGGCAAAGGATTAGACCTTCATGAGAAAGAACCCCTCCATGTTAAAGAAGATCTCAAGGGTCATGTCTACACAACTTGCTCTCAAGACGTTGGTATCCCTCCATCAAAATCAAAACATATCCCTTCCCCATCATACCTTCCATCCATCTTAGGTCCCTATATCCCTCCATCTCCTATGCAACATCAGCAAAGGCACACATCTTGGAGAAATTTCCATCCATCCCACATGCCTCCATATCATTCCCATCCACACCGACATTCATTCCCTCTTCCAAGCAATTTGGATGCCAAGTATAAGAATCATAAGTCTAGCAATCCACTTGTATTCAAGGATCAACATGTCCAATATAATCGACATGTCAAAACAAAGAACAATATGATCTATAAAGAAAAAGAAAAATCCAAAAGGTCACAAAGGCCCACTGAGCAAAATAAAGCAAAGTCAAAATATATATGGGTTCCTAAATCCCTTGTGCAAGCAATGCACTCCAAGGAACCACAAAAGCATGAAACATCAAAAACCATGTGGATCCCCAAGAAGCTCTTTGAAGCACAAAAAGAACAACCCAAATTGGCATCTAAAATTGTTGTTCCTCCATCCAAACCTTCCAAGTCTATTCCTCCATCACCTTCTTCATCCATTTTGGGCCCTTATGTCCCAAAAACCCAAGCTATTCCTCCATCCAAATCTCATAATCTGAGATCCATCTTCCCTCCATCAGTCCATCGCCCCTCAAGGTGTGTGCCAATGTCAATCTTGCCAACATTTCCATCCACTCAAGCCCAATTCTTCCAATACCCTATCCATTATCCAATGCATATTTTTCATCCTTCGATCCCTTTGCATAAATCCTCGCCTTAGTTTCATCTCTTTTTCCATTTTCTTATCCTACCAATGTCTTTGAGCATACTTTCAAAGGTCATGGTCCATTTATTTCAAGGCTACTATCCAAACAAAAAGACGCTTGAGTCCTTCTTTCATCCCCTATCATGTGTCCATCTTCTATCAAAAAAATCAAAATTTTTTTTTTTTTTTAAAAAGTGAGAAAAAAAGCAGAAGAAAACAGTAAAGGAAAAATAATTCGTCCACTGGTGAAAACCTGGCAAACAGGCACCTTGGGCAAGTACCATGATGAAAACCTGGCAAACAGGCATCATGCATAATCTATGAACTTCTTGCACACCACACTTGGGGGCAGGTTTCCTCCTTCCTATCCTATTGCCCTTCACTATCCTATCGAACCCATGTCATTACCCTCCATTATCATACTGTCCCTCATATGCACATATCCCCTTTTTCACCTTTGATTTTAACAAGGCTGAGGATCATCATGAGCATCATGCATCTTGTTTGCAGCTTTCAGTCTATCATAGCTTTTGGTCTTTATCCATTTGCTTATTATAACTTTTCATCCATATTCCCTATCTTATTGCAACTTTCTGCCACTATCCCGTATCCTATCCCGACCTTCAGTCCATGTCCCCTATCCATTCTTGGTCTTGCTTATCCTATCCATATCTTATCACTATCCATACACTCTTTGTCATTCCTTGATCTTGATCTGACATAAGGATGCAAAATTTAAACATGTTTTTCAAAAACCTCTTGACATGTCCCTCATCCCATGTTCCTGCTTTACATTGTCATATCTAGTCTATCGTCCCATCACGCAATAGCCCTTGAAAATTGCATCCGTATTGTCTCCATAATAAAAGACCTTTGTCTTCCCTCTATCCACCATCATTTCAGCAAGCCTATTTATTCACCTATCATATTCCTTGCCTTGCTAGACACTGGGGGCAAAGTCTTAAAAATCGAATAATGTCCTGAATAAAAAAATCATAAAAATCGAATAATGTCATGAAATAATTCATAAAAAATTGAAAAATGTCCTGAAATAAATCATAAAAATCGAAAAATGTCCTGAAAATAATTCTAAAAATCCAAAAATGTCATGAAAAAATCTTCAAAAACATTTAAAACTGTCCTGAAAAAATCATACAAAAATTGAAAAATGTCCTGAAAAAAGATCATAAAATTTTTAAAATGTCCTAAAAAAAGATCATAAAAACTTTTAAAAATGTCCTAAAAAAATCTCAAAAACATTTAAAAATGTCCTGAAAAAATCTCAAAAACATTTAAAAATGTCCTGAAAAAATCCTAAAAATTGAAAAATGTCCTAAAATAATCCAAAAAAATCAAATAAAGTCCTGAAAAAACAAACAAAAAAAATTGTAAAATCTTGAAAAACACGCATTTTGCAATAAATATCCCTCTGTGCATAGATAGCTCACTAAGCATTCCTCCAACGACTCACAATCAAACGTTGTGCTTTAACGAAATCATGCATAAATAGATGAACTCTTTCAATCAAACCAGACATTCAAACTGATCACAATTGTCATATTAATCAAACGTTACCATCAATATCATTTGTCCTTGTCTCTACTATCATGGGTCTTATACAGGGTGTGGTATACTCAAAACCAGACTGTGTCCTATCTTAGACGGGGTACTGCATGTCCTGAAACTAGACAGCATGATCAACCTATCAACACTTTCAACTTTTGACAATGAAGATCAAGATGTTTGTTTGATTTGCTTGAATTTGTGTATCTTATCTTTTTATTGATTTATCTTTGGCTTCGATCATATTCCTATGTCGCTCGATGATGTCACTGAGTGATTTAGTGTGACCGGGATGGTTCATGATCCTTTTCCTTTTTGATTGTGATTGTTGCTTGTCTATGATGTGTCTGTCTTTCACAAAAAGGGTTGCATTTCAGCTCTGGCCTTCCATGCCATGATGCTACGCATCCATTTTGCTACATAAAAATAAAGGTTCTCACCTACAAAGTGCATTACTGAAAGCAAGTTTTTCTTCAATTGTCCTCTATCTCATGTTCTTCTTACTAACATTTCTTTTGTCCGGTCGGATAGTCAGTTTGGTCTAGTGCTCCGATCTCCAAACATATATGCTACATCCTGCATTCATTGGTTAGTACATTTGCATTCCATCACATATTACATCAAGCATTTTATCCATTTCATATTATAAATGCATCAAAATACATAGAAATACATCCATACATGTTCATAAAAAGTGCATAAGTCATCCATACATGGAAAATAGCCATAAATCCTAACACATTGCATCCCATCATATCGATGCATTTCATATCACATATCATAATAATATCGGAGTACAAAAATCGGACTGTCTGTCCTAAGTATGGCCCGCAGGCTGACTACAAAATGTCAAACTACATCATGTCCACTATCTGTCCTAAGGAGCATGTGCCTCTGTCACTGGGTGCTCCCTCTATCCTCCTCATCCCTACCATGTCTCGTGGATGATGTCCCTCGTGGTCCTGGCTGTGGTGGTTTCACAGGTCCACTCACCCCCATGCTGCTCAATGACCTCCGAGAGCGTTACCTGCTCTCTGTCCTCGATCGTTCCTGATATGAAGGTGCTCTCCGCTCTGGTGGAACTGCACTCTCATATAGTGTCCTCCAATAGAGTCTCTCCTCTCCGGTCTCTACCAGCATCTGTGCCATCTCCCATGCACTGGCATCCCTAATCGACCCAATGAACTCAGTGACTCTCTGTCCCTCTCTCTGTGCCTGAGCTATGGCTGTATCTTGAGCCTCTGTGAGTCTGGCTATCTCTGCTCTGAACTGCTCATGTTGTCTCTCCAATGTTGCAATATAATCCTACTGACTCACTATGGTAGCCCTGCACATGTCCATCTCCTCTGTTCTAGTTGTCTCTGGCTCTATGGGAATATCCTGCAATGTCTCCTGATCCGCTGCGTCTGGCTCATCATCATCCTCCCCACCATCATCTCTGTCATCATCTTCCCCACCATCATCCCCATCTCCCTCATCCTCGTCTCCATCATCATCATCACCCTCGGCATCCTCCTCATCCTCATCATCTCCTTCCTCTCCTGTGAGTGGGAAGTCCTCCTGTCTCCTCGGTACTAGAATATCAGGATCTGTCAATGGCACTGGTCGTCATCGTGCAAACCATGTCTCATACTCCTCTGTCATCCTAGCATCTACCACATCTGACCACCACTCCCACTATCTCTGCTGTAACTGTGCAAAGTTGGCATATGCTATGTGTGGCTGAATCATACTCCCCCACTGACTCGTCTCTCTGTGAGATCGGGCAAAGCATGCAGTCCTCCTAGGTACATCCTATGTCTCTCCAAACTATCGTCTGACCCTCTCTGGCAGGTACATCTCAATCACTCTCTGGTGGTTCACTAGTCGCCCAATCAGGTACCTCTCCTGTCTGCAGTATGGTAGCTCATCATGATTATCTGACCATCCTGGGCAATCTCGATATGGCCTCCATATGAACTCTCTCAGTCTGTCCAGCTCATGTCGCCAATACAATATGTATCCAAATGGACCCTGTCTCAGTGCTCCACCATAGCAATACACATATGGTCGGTGTGGTACTACCTATCTATCTGTAATCAGTAGACATATGGCTATGTGCTCAAATGCCCATACCTGAAGCAATGTGACTCCACAGCTCAGTGTCTGCACTCCCTGATACGCTATCTGATGTAGTTGGAAATACAACATCGCCAGTACACATGGTCCCCATGCATACACTGTCCCCTCTATCGCCATCCGCTCTAGCACCCTTCCCCAGCCAATAGGGAATCCATGTCCTCGTCTATCCCCTGCTAGAAGACATGCTATCACAACTGCTATCACCACATATCGTCGATCATACTCGGAAGCCATGCTCTCCCAGCCGATCTCCCTCTTGACAATGTCCAGATCATCTGCATCGCACTCAAATAGCCTGCATAACGCGTCTCTCCCTATCACAGGTTCGTACTCTATCATCTCCCCATGTATCAGAATGCGGAGGATGCGCCATACATCCTCTAGAGTCACTGTCACCTCTCCAGTCGCCAGATGGAAAGAGGAGGTCTCTGAATGCCATCGCTCTACCAATGCGGTAAGCAATCCTGTGTTTGCCCTAATCTCGAGCATGTATGTGATATAATATATCCCTAGTCCTGCTAATGTGTCTCTCTCTGTGCTCCTGAGTCTATGTCGTAGCATGAAACAGTCTGGTCGATTCTCCCGCGTGATCAATGGATACTGTCGACTCTACATCACAATCGGGGCATCATTTTGTCAGTTTTAGGGTTTGCTCCTACGGGTTGCATTTCCTCATTTTCGTGTCTAACTCAGGGTGTTTTTCATCTACATTGGCCTATCCTACCCTTCTCCCCCCTTGTCAGGTCATTTGCATGCAGTTTCGAATCAAAAGTGAGTCATTTATGGACTCTTGCGCCTGTGTCAGAGAAACTGCGCTTGTGTTAAGTAAATTGCACTTGTGTCTTCCTACACAAGCGCAGAACACCTGACACAAGCGCAGAATTAGACCACACAAGCGCAGAAGTCATCTTTTTCATCCCCCGTGGGCCCCGCAATGTCCCGCAAACGTGTCAAATTCATGAAATTCAAAACATGGGTTTTTGAGATACATACCGCTGCTCCTGCGTCCTTCGATCGTCTAAATGTGCGTACACATTCCCCAAGGTGATCCGCCACTGGAATGCTCGCCATCTATCTACAAGTGTTCTTGTCCAGAGCAACAAATCCTCCTCTTTAGCTAGTGCAAATGAGCAATTTTCACCCTCTTGGTCTCATTTATAGCTCTTTGTCATTGCATAGATGGATGTGCATCCTCTCCATCTTATGTTGGTCGTGGTCTTGTGCACCATAAATTGCTTGTCCTTCATGCATCCGATCTCCGATTGTCAGTCCGTTTGATCCTATCATTTTTATCGATCAATTGGCCTCTTTTTTGCATGTTTTCGGCCAATTCCTCGAGGGGGCATGCATATGTCATTGTCATTGTCTGGGGCATTTTCATTATTATTCTTTGAAACAACGCTTAAAATCGCATTGTCTCAAAGAGGGACAAAATGTAGACACCTAAAAATGGTCAAACGCTTGCGAGGTCATACTTTAACATTTGCGCATTGCCTCATTTTAGGTTTTTG
Source organism: Cryptomeria japonica (assembly GCF_030272615.1). Classification (NCBI taxonomy): domain Eukaryota; kingdom Viridiplantae; phylum Streptophyta; class Pinopsida; order Cupressales; family Cupressaceae; genus Cryptomeria; species Cryptomeria japonica. The sequence continues at coordinate 233,198,660 of NC_081406.1, forward strand.
CGTCGCATTAACATTTCTCCTATGTCACGCACTTGGTCTTTATCATTTGTGAACGTCATGTCATTCTTCTACATTCTTCAATCATCTCGTCCTCAAATTTGGTCTTGTCGACAACATTATCCAATCATGATTTTGATCGAACTTACCTTGTTGCATCAATTTGTGCGTGCTAATTTGTCATCATTTTGGACATCGTCAATCCTAATTAGGGTTTTGTCCTCCTGTCAATCTTGCGATCGATTTGTCATCAATCGTTGCTCTCTTATCAATCTTATCATCAATCTTATCATCAATCTTATCATTCTGGACATCGTCAATCCTAATTAGGGTTTTGTCCTCTTGTTCGATCTTGTCATTTTGCGATCAATTTGTCATTGATCGTGGTCATTTTCAATCTTGTCGTCTTGCAATCCATTTTGTCATCGATTCTTTTCAATCTTGTCGATCTTGTCATTTTGTGATCAATTTTGTCATCGATCGTTATCTGTCTCAATTATGTCAATTTGGATCAATTTGTCATTGTTCCTCATCAATTGGTGCATTTTCTCAATCAAATCATTTTGTCGCATTGGTCATTTATCAATTCAAAATCATGACATTAATTATCTTCAATCAAGACCTAATTGTTATTTTTGCACTTCTAATTCATCTTCTAGGGTTTTATGATTTATTCATTTAACCTAATTTGTCATTTCTTCCTCTAGGATTAATAAATTATTTATTTATCCTAAGTATTCTCATTACAATTAAATCTTTATTTAATTGGCTAATTATTCTTCCTCTTGTAAATTAATTAATAAATGACAAATTATTAATTAATTTACCTAATTTCTTCTAGTTCCTAATTTCCTATTTTCCATCAATTTCTAATTCCTAATTGTCATCAATTTCAATTTTCTAATTTTCTTAATTTCTAATTTCTTTTCCCTCCTATTTCATCTCCTAATTCCATGGGAATGGCATGTCAATTTGTCATAAATTGTCATAATTGATAATCAATCAATTTTGACATAGAATGTGTCATAATTTGTCATCAATTATCAATCAATCAAATTGTGCATGGAAAGTGCATAATTTGTCATAATTTGTCATAGTGATTTGCAATTTCCATTTGAATTGCATCATGCTAATCTTGTCATTTATCCAATTCTTCTATAAATTGGATGATTTTTAATCAAAGCTAATCCCGAATCCCTAATCAAACTATTGAACTTATGCTTCTAGTACTCTTGACCAATAATCAACATCCATCTTGCTTTCAATTGTATGTGTGCACTTGTAGGTGAGATCCACAAATCCATTTGAAGAGGAAAGAAGAACAATGGAGCCGCATGGAAGAAGCATCCAAATTGTCATCTGGTTTGCATGATATTTGCTTTTGAATGCTTTGTTTTTATGTCTCTATTGAGTGTGCTTAGGATTAGATCATTTCAATGTGTGATTGAGCTAATAATGAATAATATGTCCTTTTATATATTGCTTTGATGATTCCTAATTCCAATGCTACACTGCCAACTTTGCCTTTCCCTTTGTCCGTATCCTTCTGATATACTTTAATAGGCTTAGGGTTCCTGTATTCTTCTTGTTTTTCCTTTTCAACCAGGAATATGTCCCAACCATCTTCTATTTCTTCTATAACTTCAGTAACTCTTCCTGCCATTAGTGAAATATGCCGGTGTGCAGTAGAGAATACTGTCTAGTTTGCCTAAGCAATCAAACCATCAATTTCCTTTGGAGAGTTTACTAGATATACAACAAGTAGTTTTTCTATTTTTATTTTCTTGTCTAATTCAATCACTGCTTGCCTTCTAGCCTCATGTCTTTTGTACAAATCATCAGGAATTTCATTGACTACTTTGATCAAAAACTTTTTGTACATGTTCATATGTAGTATTACACTTTCCTCAACTTGCCCTTTCTCATCAGCAGATAGAGTGTCATAAATTTTCTCTATGTTTTTCAATTCTCCTTCCTCTGTGATCTCATTTAGCAATATGTCTAGAGGTGCCAAGTCAGTTTTTGTCTTTTTCTTTTTCTTAGGGGTTAGCTTCTTCTTAGGTGTGACCTTTCTAATCGGAGATCTCACTACGTGTTGCTTCTGCCTTGTCCTTCTAGGTGAAGGAGTGGTTGCCGGTGAGGGATCTCTTTTCCTAACAACTCTTTTAAAAGTTGCTGGCATGTCACCTTCCGAACAAGTACCTATCGGTGATAGATGAGCTTCAGGTTGTGGGGCTGCCAACTCATCTTCTATTATGCCAATTTTCTTTAATACATCTTCCTTAATGGCCTTTTCTTGTCTAGATCCTTTCCTCACAAATGCCTCTACCTTCTTTACTCTTTTCTTAGACTGTATTTGGCTTTCTATGGTTTTAGCACTACCAAATACTTCTTCCTTAGGTTCTTTGGGGGCTTCCAGAAGTGCTTTAGCATAAGTTTCAACTATGTGGTCATCTGTCTCGTAGCCCATTTCGGTTACCCAGATTGTCCTTGGGATGACTACTTCCATCCATATTTCATCTTTCTTAATAACAAAGCATATATCATCTTTGTATTTGTCTACAATTTTCTGAGATAACCTTATTCTTTTCTTCATTTTTGTCTTCAATGCTTGAAAAAAGTCATGAATGTTGTTTTCCTTGTTCTCACCCATGGTATTAAACAATTTTGTCAATTGCTTTCCTACCGGTATGTCATATCCTAGTCCTTTATATCCTATACTGGGAACCTATTTTGTTATATGAAGCATTAGGCATACTAACAGATTTCCAAATCTAAAAGTTCCTTTCTTATCCTTCTTTATCTTCCCAAGGTTGTCTATCAGTTCATCTTTTAACCATTCACAGATGTCAATTTTTGCATTATCTGTTACCATATCATAAGCACTCTTAATGCATAAACTTGAAACTTAGTTAAGTCTATTAGCATGAGTGGCTTTGTAACCTAATATCATACTTATGAATCTCACATTGATATCTTTTACATCGTTAACCTTTAGAGATCTCTTATTGAATGTTGCACCTGTTAGGTCCATGACTAAATCATTGTAAACCTTCTTGTTTTTGTCCGGTCTTTTACCGGTGGTCGGTAACCCTGTGACAGCTTTTACCGCTTCCTTGGTGATCTTATGAATTGCATCTAACCAGAAAAATTCTCCATGAACTCTGCTTAACACTATCCTAATCACATCCTTAGGAAATTTAGGAATGCTAAGGATTTCTATGAATCCTAGGGTTTCAATAACCTTGTGTTCAACTTTAACATTGCTAGTATCATTACAGATCTCGGTTTTATACATGGTTTTGATTTCCTCATCTCCTAACTCTTCAATGTTGCAGTGGATGTACATTCTAGGGTCTTCAGCATATACAACACCTTTAGAGATATGAGAAAATGCACCTAAGATATCATCCTTCTTTGCTATCTTAGGGACTAATTGAAATACGAGCCTAGGTCTTTTAATTACTTCCACAATAGTAGGGTTTGCTATGTATTCAATTGCAGAGGTGGATGCCATGATTAAATACCTTTTTTTCTATCTTGGATGGATGAATGCTTGGAGTGTGCTTGCTTCTTGCTCAAAATGCCTTAGCTCGGAATCTTCACACTCTCTGAAAGTTTGAAATCTTGGTGAAATGAAATGGAGCCAAAACCTTACTTTTATAATGTCTTTTCACCATCTACCACATTAATTGTATGCTGGTTAAGTATTCACTTAACATTGTTTGTTGGTAATAAGTAATTTTCAACTTCTTATCTCTAATCGAGGGAATAATAGCACATGTGTCATTAGATTGCCAAACCCTCAAGGAAATTTTCTTCAATTAGATGAAGAACTTCTTGCCGGTGGAGCACTACTCTGTCCTACCGGTGAAGCATCACTCTATCCTGCCGGTGAAGCATTTGTTGGTTCTACCAGCGGAGGAGTATTCCCAATATTTAGATCAGCTTCTCTAATCCATTGCTTTGAGAATTCTTGCTTAACCTCTTCAACCTTTTCTTTACCTTTCAAGCTAGAACTTTTGTTGTCTACCGGTGTACCTTTACTTCTAAAAACTTTAGCAATATGCCCAACCTTGTTATATGCATAACAAGTTACATTATTTTTCTGAATAGCTTTCCCATAACCTATGCTGGTTTGTGTTCTGCATTGATTAGATAAATGTCCAAATCTTCCACAAACATAACATCTCACATTCATTCTGTAGTTTTCAGAGTTATGACCAACTTTGTTGCATTTTGAACATTGATCGGTGGGTCTATTGATATTCTGATAATTCCTAGATCTACATTCATTTGCCCTATGACCATACTTATTACAGTTAAAGCATTTTCCATTGAATTTATAAGCATTAGGTGGTCTTACCAGTTTGCTGTGATCCTGAGTATTTGCAATACCAGAGCTTTCACCAACTTCAAAGCCAATTCTAGAAGTGTCACCTTTAAGTTTTTGATTCTTCAATAAGGTACCAAGTTCTTCTGAGCTTTTCTTGAATTTTTCTTTATGTTGATTTGCAGTTTCCAATTCCCTTTCCAAGATTTTTTTTTGTCTCATCAGTTCATTTGAGTCATTTTGAGTATGCATCAAATCTGTCTTCAACATGTCATTTTCATAGCTAAGTCTTGTGTTCTCATTTGCTGCATCACTTAGTCTTTTGGTCAATTCTTCTTCATTCTTCTTTCTATCCTCAATCTCATTGCAAAATCTCATAGTCATATCCTGCATTTCATTTTTTGTTGTCATGATCTCTTGTTTCAGCTTGCTTATCATATCATTAAGTGATTCCTTTTCATCATTCTCATTTTGCAGTTTTTCACAAAGTTCTCTTCTTTTATTTCTTGCAATAGTAAGATTTTCTTGAAGTGCCTGAATGATATCTTGAGCTGCTCTTAAGTCATCTTCTAATTTGATATTTTTCAACTTCTCTGCATCATAGTCAATAAGAGCTCCTTCAACTTGCTTCATCAGATTTTCCATCTTTATCAGTGTCAAGATCTTCCTCAAGTTGTTAGGCTTTTGAAAATAGAGGACACAACTCTGATACCAATTGTTAGGATTCCCATAGCTACTGAGAGGTGGGGGGGTGAATCAGTATCTAACCGGTGATAAGAATTTTTTAAGTTAAAATATGTAGAACATAAAATAACAGTATACCAATATGCAAGAATTAATGCAATAAATAGAATTAGAAACATCCACATGAAAAGAACACCATAACACAAGATGTTTAACGAGGAAACCCAGTGTGGAAAAAACCTCGATGGGATTTGTGACCCACAATATTCACTCATTGGCCAATAAGAGAATATTACTTACAATAGGGGCCTGCACATGCAGGAAGGCCAACTGCCTAGAGCTCACTGCTCAATGAGAAGTCACACTGACTTACAATAAGGATTATACTAATCCAATAACTTTTACTGCTTTACAATAGCATCTCTAATGCCAAATTTAGTATTGGTTCTTGCTCTATTCTTTACATATACCCTTGACCTATATTTCACACATTAGGTTTGCCTAATAATTTTCTTTATGCTCACTACCTTACTTCTCTAAATGTCTACAATGATCTCCTTTATATACAAGAGTCATTTTACAATTTGCCAAGTCGGCTTACAATAATAAACAAAATATTATATATCAAAAATCCTATCGACCTCTATGCCGGTATACATCTTTTCTTCTGTGTCGGTGCCAGTGCCGGTGTAGAGTGATCTTGTTGATGTCAGTGCACTGTCTTGCCTATGTAATTCTTTGTCGGTATGATGTCTTGCCGGTGCCATAGGATTGCAATGTTTCCATCAATGAAAAAACCTTCAATCACATACAATGTCTCATTGGAGTGTCCATATGCCAACATGGACAATTCATGATGCCCCAGGGCTAACACATTTTTATGGTATGTTATAATGTTCAACTTGCACACTTTAATAATGTTTAATTTTTTAAAGTATAAATCAGGGTATTTAAAAAAAATCCATTCAATATATATAATTATAAATATGAACATATTGAATCCAATTATACATGATCTTGCAGGTCTTCAAACAAAGGGAAAATTTGCATGTTCAGTTTGTGGTTCAAAGATGAAATCTAGTCATTCAACAAGTTTAGGAAAGCAGGTGCTTGATGAGTATACACACTTTGTCCACAAATATCATAAGTGTCGAACTACTAGAAACCATCTTTTCAATTGGAAAGCAGTGACTACATCAAAACCATGAAGAATGACACCTCGCCTATGGAAGTTGGAATATAATAGAATTAATTGTCAAGGTAATGCCATTCAATGTAATTGTTTATCTATCATATATGATATGTTTGGAATTTTTATTTTTATATTGTGTTTTTTTTACTTATGTTGTAATTGACGATGATTGTCATTGTTAACTTTTCAAACTTATATGCTTCATGAAGGTCGTCAAGGCATTAATTACCACCTTCCAAAGGGACTAAAATGTTATCCCTAAAAATTTAGTAGGTTGCCCTACTTTGAGTAGCTACAAATTGTGCATTTGTTTGATACTATACATATTGGAAATAATATAATAGAGACATTATGGAAAATATTGGATGGAAGGTGCGACAAAGAAAAAATTATCAAAATTTGTAGTGACATTCAAGAATCCAATCATGCAATGAAAAATGTCATTCAATTAAATAGCGATGGAGACCAAATTAATATAAGTTCCCTTCCTTGGTTATTAACGAAGTAGCAAAGAAATGCTATAAAAGAGGTCATTCAAAAAACTTGTTTTCCCACAGGATTTTCTAGGAACATAACAATCTCATAATAAAGAAAAGTCAATTTGGGCAAGGGATGAAAACACATGATTATCATAAATTCATTAAGGTAATTCATGTTCTTCTATATTTTCTATATATTTGTATACTACATGTACTTTTCATTGTATTATGTTTAGTACTAGTTGTGGAAAAACAATGAAAGGATCATTTTATAATTGTCACAGTATGTTCTACCTCTATCTCTCCCATACCACTTCGACAATAATGTCAAGCAAGTTATATATAATATTGGAAAATACATGAGGTAAGTAGTGTTATTTGTTCAATTTGTTGTATATGTATTATATTTTCCATTTTTTTTACTTGTTATGTAATATATTATATATTATTTTGTTAATTCTCGTTAATATATTTGTGTCTCAAATCACTTGTAGATGGATGTCATCTAAATAAATCCATCAAAAAGATATAAAATATTGGAAGACAAAAATTCCTCGTCTAATGTGTGAAATACAAAAGTGTCTACCTTCAACATTTTTCAATGCACAAAAACACAACCTCATACACCAAGTTGAGGAGATTGAATTGTGTGGACCTGTACACACAAGGTCAATGTGGATGGTTGAGAGGAACATGAAATTTTTGAAGGCTTTGGTTCGATAAAGAGCACATCCCAAGGGTTCCATGGTGGAGGGATATATGGTACACCAGACTATGGTGTACATTACTAAATATCTTCCTAATTTTGTGGCAAAGATCCATGTAGATCGCATTTTGGATCCCAACTCCATTAATAAATTTGAAGGGGAGTACCTGATGGGGAAATGTAGATTGAGGAAAGTGAGAGGTAATTATTGGAAATTCATGGACATTAATATAAATACATTTTCCATTTGGTCCTTACAACAATATCCTATGTTTTGTGTTGCACCCCTTGCAAAACTATGGGCTGTTGAGTGTTAGGGGCCTTTGACCATAAAGAAAAAGCTTTTGAACTTATGTTTACACTGGAGCCATGATCTCCAGATTCTCTTTCAAAATTGGGGTCCTTCTACCACATGATTTGATCTAGCAAGAAAATCCTCTCAAAATTCCACCCTGGGACAAGGAGCATTCCACTTTTGATTACCATTTATCTGCCCTCTTGATAAATGGTTCCTAGCAAAATTGTTCCTAGTGTTGGTATTATGGATGTGTTGCATTGGCTTTGTCATTGATGTCAACACTTATCAAAACTTGTGAACACTTATCAGCACCAAAGATCTTTGGTTATGTTCATCGGCATGGTCAGTGACTAATGCATAGTCACCAGTATCTGGTTCATCGCTAGGTTATATTGTTCACCGGCACTGAGGATGATCTGTTATCATTTAAAGATTACTTGGTTATGTCGAAGACATTGTTTGGACACTTGGCTTTGGTGATTTGGTTATTGGTCTAATTGAGTTTGCATATTTGTTGTTACCGGCAAATTGGTCTAGGTTATGGACCAGCAAGTGTTATCTATTCTAGATCATCACGACATGTTATGGACATGATTTATTGATTGGTTATTATTGTAAATGCATTGAGACAACATGATGCATCACAAATTGACTCATTTGTAATTGATTTAATTAGTGATCCAACCTACACATTTGGTCTTAGGTTTTGGTATATATGTAAGATCTCATTTGTGAGATTATGTAGAGAACGTGTGGTAGAGGATTGTAATAAGGTATATGCAAATATAAGAAGAGCTATACATGCAGACATCATTTGAAGATTCAAGGAAGGTATGAAGAAGACAATCAAAGCTTAACCGATAATGAATCCATCATATGAAGATTCTATTTTCAGCAATACATTATCATTGGATTTAACCATCCAATCGTAGTCAATGTGACTCCCATTTTTTGTTTGAGTAGTGAGCTCTAAGCAGTTGGCCTTTCTGCATGTATGAACCCCATTTGTACACACATACTATCTGCAGTAGTATCATCACATTATGGGTAAGGTTTCCCACCATGTTTTTTCCCCTAACAGGGTTTCCATGTACAAATATCTGTGTTATGTGTTGTGGATTTTATTTGTCTTTCTGTTTCATGCATTAAACTTTGTCGGTACTATTATTAACTGTTAAACTGTCAACCAACATTAAGTTTGGTTTACCATAATTATGCATTAAGTTTAATTAAGTTATATTTGGGTTGAAATTAATAGACAACTAATTCATGCCCCCCCTCTCAATTGCCTCTGGGTCCTAAAAATTGGTATCAAATCTAAGTCCTCTTTTTACAGAAGTTTAATAACTTGAGGAGATTCTATGACAACTAACTATTTTAGGAAGGACAGTCTAAAGCTTGATGGAACTAACTATGGTATATGGAAGATCAGAATGGAGACACATCTGAATTGCATTGGAAAAGACATATGGGATGTTACAAAGAATGGCTATGTTGATCCTACACATAGTCAACCTAATCCACCTACCTTGGCTAAAGATTAGGAGAATGATTGCAAAGCAAGAGAAGCACTTTTGAGTGCATTTTCAGATCAACAAATCATGGGATTATTAGACCAATCTACTACTAAATTTATTTGGGATAAATTGGAGACATTGAATGAAGGTGATACCACTGTCAAAATTGCAAAACTGGAATACTTAAGGGTCAGGTATGAAAATCTAAAAAATGGAAGAAGATGAAAGGATTTATGCTTTTATGGAAAAAGTTAATGTAATTGTTTTGGGTATACAATGTTGTGGAGGATCCTTAAGTGAAGATGAGATTGTTTCTAAAGTTTTAAGAGAATTTCCACCAGCATACAAAATGAAAGTAATTGTTATTAATGTATTGAGAACAATGCCTAATACATCAGTATCTAGAGATACTTTGGTTGGAAAACTTTCAGCTTTTGAACTTGAGAAATTTGGTCTTATTGCTACAATTAGGACAAATTTAGCTTTCAAAGCATCATCATATGCATCATCATCATCATCATCATCTGAGAAATCTGATTGGAAATCACTCTATGCAAGATAACTGCTTGAAGTACCATTTGCAAGGAAAATGCCTAAAGGTCTAGTTGGAAGTAAGTATGAACGTAAAGCACCATTTAAATCTTTTAACTACAATAAAATTGGTCATATGGCATCTAGGTGTCCTAGTAGACATGCAAGATTAAAAGAAGAAGCTAAAAGAACATATAAGACTAACCCTGAATATCAGAGATACAGATTTAAGAAGAATAGAGACAAATCATGTTACCATGTTGATGAAGGTGTTACTGATGATTCTGATGAGGAACTAATAAACAATGGATGGGATTTTGTTGCAATAACAAAAGATCAACCAACACCTACTGTACAACCAATAGAGTAGGCTTTGGTAGATAAAATTGAAGAAAAGGATGAATGGATCATTGATTCCAAATGTTCACATCATATGACTAGTGATAAAAGTAAATTCTTAACTTTTTGAGAATACAATAGAGGTCTAGTAAGATTTGGGGATGATAAAGCTTGTTGGATCAAAGGAAAAGGCACTATATCTTTTAATGGTAAGCACAATACTGACAACGTTTATTATGTTGAACGTTTGAAGCATTATGTTTTTGAGTGTTGGTCAATTAGTTGAGAAGGGATTTCAGTTACAATTCAAGAACGGTAAATGCAAAATCATGAATAGAACTGGTTTGGAAATTGCAATCGGTAACCAGAAAAGAGGTAATATTTTTCGTTTGAATAACAATGAGAAGACATGCTTGATTGCACATATTGATGAAAGTTGGTTATGGCATAAGAGACTTTGTCATGTAAACTTTGATTGCATTATGAAGATCTATACAACTAAGGCAGTAAGGGATTTACCTAAGATTGTAAAACCTCACAATCCGGTATGTAAGGAATGCCAATTTGGAAAGCAAGTTAGAGAAACTTTTAAAAGTATTCCATAAAAATACAATAATGTTCTTGATTTAATTCATACTAATTTATGTGGTCCGACAAGAACTAGAAGTTTACAAGGAGATAGATATTTTATGCTAATCATTGATTATTAATCTAGAATGCGTTGGGTTACTTTTCTCAGGGAGAAATCAGAAGCTTTTGGGAAATTCAAACTATTCAAAGTAATGGTAGAGAATGAAACCGGTAATAAAATCAAATGTTTAATATCAGATCAAGGAGGTGAATTCACATCTAAAGAATTTAATACATTATGTGAAGTGAATGGAATCAAAAGATAGTTATCAACACCTCGAACACCCCAATAGAATGGAGTTGTGGAAAGGAAGAACAAAACTATTCTGGATGCTGATAGAAGTAGGATATTAGAAGCAAACCTACCTCATGTGTATTGGAGAGAAGCAATGAATACAATGGTTTACACATTCAACATAGTTCACATCAAAGGTGAAACCGGTAAGACCCGTCATGAACTATGGTTTGGTAATACTCCTACTTTTAAATATTTTAGAATATTTGGAAGAAAATGTTACATTAAGAGAGATGATTATATTGGTAAATTTGATCCTAGAAGTGGTGAAGGAATATTTCTTGGTTATTCATCTAAGAGCAAGGCATATAGATGTTTTAATAAGAGATTACAGAAAATTATTGAGAGTGCAAATGTGAAGATTGATGAATAGTTTAGAGGTAATTCAAGGTCTATGGACTCTGACCCAACAATAAAAATAATCACAAATGAACCTACACTGAGTACGCTGGTATAGAATGTTGACCCAGTCACACTGGCATCATCTGAGAATTCCATAGTGACTGAAGAACAACAGCAAGTGAATACACCCAGGTATGTAACATTGAATCACTCTGAAAGTCAGATAATTGGGAATAAGTATCAACGTATTATGACAAGAGGAAGACTAGCAAATGAAGAGGCATGTTTAATTTCTCAAATTGAACCAACAACTATTTTTGAGGCATGTGAAGATAAACATTGGATTAAAGCTATGGAAGATGAATTGGAACAAATTGAAAAGAATAACACATTAACATTGGTTCCCCAGCCTAAAAACAAAAATGTAATTGGAACTAAATGGGTATTCAGAAATAAACTTAATGAAGATGATAAGGTAATCAAAAACAAAGAAAGATTAGTGTGTAAAGGATATTCATAGAAAGAAGGAATTGATTACAATGAAATCTTTGCATCGGTAGCTATAATTGAGGTAGTCAGACTATTTGTAGCCATTGCAACACACAAGAACTATAAAGTATATCAAATGGATGTTAAATGTGCATTTCTGAATGGTGATGTTGAAGAGGAAGTTTACATTGAACAACTTGATGGATTTTCTTTGACAAATGAAAAAGATATGGTTTGCAGGTTAAGGAAAGCTTTATATGGATTAAAGCAAGCTCCTAGAGCTTGGTATGCTAGATTGGACAAATATCTTTTAAAGATTGGTTACACTAAAGATAATGTTGACAACAACTTATATTACAAAGTGACTAATGAAATCTTGGTTATTGAAGTTTTTGTTGATGATATCATTTTTGGAGAAGAATATGGATTGTGTAAAGACTTTTCTAATAAGATGCAGGAAGAATTTGAAATGTTTATGATTGGGGAGATAAAATTCTTTTTAGGATTGCATATTTCATAGATTGATAAAGGTATATTCATATGTCAATCAAAGTACTTAAAATAACTACTAAAGAAATTTGGCATGGAAAACTCTAAACCGGTAAGTACTCCTATGACTACAACTGATAAACTATCATTGAAGGATGAATCAACACTTGTTAATCCAACAAGATATAATTCTATGATTAGAGGTTTATTGTATTTGACACAAACAAGACCTGATATTATGAATGTAGTATGTATTGTTTCAATATTTCAGAGTAATCCTAAAGAAAATCATGAATCAATAGTGAAAAGGATTTTCCAGTATCTACAAGGCACAACAAATCTTGGTTTATGGTATCCTAAAGATGAAATTTTTTATTTATGTGCATACACAGATGCAAATTGGGTAGGAGATGTAGATGACAGAAAGAGCACCATCGGCGGAGCATTCTTTCTTGGTAGCAGATTGATTTCATGGTTGAGAAAGAAACATAGTTGTACATCATTATCAACAGCAAAATCAGAATATGTTGTAGCAACAACTAATTGTACTCAGGTATTATGGATTAAGAAAAGGTTTAAGGACATAAAGGTAAAATGCAAAGAACCTATAATCATTTACTGTGATAATATAGCAGCAATTGATATATCTAAGAATCTGGTATTTCACTCTAAAAGTAAACATGTTTCTATCAAATTCAATTTTCTGAAAGAGAATGTTGAAGCAAAAAAAGTGAAATTGGTTTATGTTAATACTAAAGAGTAGATTGCAGATATCTTTACTAAACCTTTACCTAAGGAAACTTTTGAATATATCCGAGAGCAGCTTGGGGGTATTGATAACTCAATGATGAACCACTAGTACCAAACCAGTACTGAGAGGGGGGGGGGTGAATCAATACAAACACAAATATAGTCCAAAACTGGCTTGACAGCAAATACTCCAAATGACTAATAAATAGGGATACTGGTAAAACAGAGTGCAACTGGTAACATCTAGTACAACTCAATCAGTCATGAACCGGTCACTCAATAAGCTTTCCTGTTAGCTCAATACTATAGTATCATTATACTGTCATGCATAAACAGGTAAACTTAATCATCAGATCTTCACAACAGTGAGTTCAATATGTTTTATAGACAGGCATAAAACATAGAACCTTCATATGCTCAACAGGTAAAACAAAGCATCACAAGATAAAAACATTTCACATGACACACATATTTTTTCACGTGGAAACCCAACTGGGAAAAACCACGGTGGGGATGAATACCCACAAGTTTCTTTTGAACTCTTTTGAAGTCTGCTCTGTTAGGAGCCTTGTCCAATTAAAGACATTACAATAGGTTCTACTAGGAACCAATCCTATTAGGGATCACCCAGTTAAGGGATAGCTATAATACCCGGTTAAGGGTTAAACCCAGTGGCGTCACCTTGTTAGAGGATTTCAAGAACTCAATAGCTAAAGGATCTCCTAAGTTCTATAGCTTCTCAGAACTCATTAACCTTGAGTTACCAGGTTAAGGGATTTGAATCAAGCCTGTTAAGACCACCTTGTTAGGGGATTTTGCAGCAAGCCAATTAAGGCTACCTTGTTAGGGGATTTTACAACTATTGAAGTGGTTAGAGATCAATAGGAATTACAATGATCTGTTAACAACACTCAATGCTAATGCAGATCCATTTAGGCTCCTCTTCTCCTTCTACACATTCACTTTGTAGGTATCTCTTCTCTCCTTTGGTCTAGCAAGAATCATGTATCACTTCCCTTGGATACACATTCACAATTTTTGCCAACGACCCTAGAAAGAAACACAACATCGACCTTATAGGAAATAGACAGGTCGATAGCGAAAACCCTAAACCTGTAAGGTTAAGAAATTCAAGCGGTTCAATCCTGAACATTGAATCATACTGCATTAAATGCAACAGTCTTAAATTGATCTCAAGACATTATCCATCATCCATTATACACTGATTTCATGGCGGCTGATAACCCATCACATGTTATCACCGTTTGATAGACCTCGCACATTCTTGAGGTGGATAGGAATAGTCTTCTTCATGCAAGATCCTTCACACGCACAAAGCTTACGTGGCAACACGATCTATCCTCCATTATACTACTAACTCATCACACAAAGATCACCGATTGAGTCACACAGACTTGAGGTACTCCAACCAGAAATCCTGAAGTGGAAGCTACCTACCAACCGGTAGTCATACAATGCTTCCATGTGCCGATTCCCATAACTACGTGCCGGTTCACCTTGAACAAATATACCGCTTCACTTTGGCATATAAACCGGTTTATACATATTCCAGTTCCTCTCTCTTTTCACCTATCACATGTGTTGGTTCACACCATGTCTCATATTGACATCAATGACAACATACAATATCATTATGTCTTCATGTCGGTTCACATAATGCCAACATTTATACCCTCACCGGTAGAGACTTAGACAATTGGAGATTGGCATCAGGCTGATAAAAATTAATAGAGAAACCTTTTTCTGGCTTTGATGAAGGAGAGCTACTTCTCAGGGGGAGTAGATTGGATAAGTTGGTATATGTAATAAGTTCTATGAACTGATTGTATTTAGTTTTGTATTTCTTTTGCATTCGATGTCAAAGGGGGAGAGATATCTATGGAAAAACACATTATCTTTTGGGGAGAGATTATTCCTAGGGGAGAGATATTATGTATTTTGATTTCTGGTAATTGATCTCTTTGGGAGATTGTTGGTTTTTGGTTTTTGGCATTTCTACTTTGGCACTTAGATGGTTTTCCATCCTGTGTTGCCATCAATGCCAAAGGGGGAGATTGTTGGTATTATGGATATGTTGCATTGGTTTTATCATTGATGTCAACACTTATCAACACTTGTGAACACTTATCAGCACCGAAGATATTTGGTTATGTTCATCAGCATGGTCAGTGACTTATGCACAGTCACCGGTATCTGGTTCACCGACAGGTTATATTGTTCACCGGCACTGAGGATGATCTATTATCATCTGACACTTACTTGGTTATGTCGAATATATTGTTTGGACACTTGGTTTTGTGTGTGCGAAACGTTGACCTGTATCTGTATCTGGAATACACAACATTTCTATTAAGTCATTACATGTATGGTTAGATAGATATAAGCATGAATAATAAAACCATAACAAATCAACCTATTACCTTCTAGTAGATGCAAGTTTAGATTGCTCTCAGATTGCTAAGCTATTCAGTGAATATACAACACCTAAACGAAGGATTTTGAATCTATATGAGCATGGATTGAAGCTAGATGGATGCAAGATTAATCTAACATGATTTAAGCAATATATGAATATTTAAGCTAAATGATTTAAGCAATATGTAATAACTAATATGCAATATAACAATGCAAATTCTCAATGAACCTAGAGCAAAAATAGCATAATAACAATATATTCTCCAGGGTCCTCTTTTTTTGAATGAGAGATTAGAGCCTAAATTTATAGAAAATTCAGAAAGAAACCAACGGTTGAGATCAAATGATGATGAGCGGTCAATATTTTCCAAGAGGAAGCACAATCTAGGTGAATTGATGTGATTGGATGCTTTTCTTAGTTTGAAAGAAAATTGAACTAAAATTAAGAAAAAATCAAGAAAAAACTGATTTATTCTCTATTTCATTCAATTTTGAGATTTAATTGTTTTAATTGCTTTCTTTGAGATTATTTATCAATTTTTAATTTGTTTTTCTAGATTGTCTCCAATTGATTTCTTTTCTCAATTAATTCTTTTTTTGATTTATTTCCTTTTTTTAAGATTTGATGGCAAATTGATTTATTTCATTAAATATGCTAGGATATTCAATAAAATAAATAAGATAATTGTTTAAAATGATTTACTTGTAATGATTTAATTAATTAAATAAATATTTAATTAATATTGAGTGATTAATTTTGCCATGTCATATTTGATGATTAAAGAATTAATTGAGTGCTCAAGATTTATTTAATTGCCTTTGGTTAGGACCTTGGTGACGTTGTCGAGATTAGGGGCTCATGGTTTAGATGACCATTTTTAGGTTATTACATTTTCCCCTCTTTGAATTAATGTGCGAGCAATGTGTTGGTTCAAAGAATAATTGATGTCTACGAGATACCAGTTCTGAACTTGATTGATCATGAACCAGATGAAGAGCAAGGTGTTTAGCTTGATTCAAAGCGAAGAAATTGAATGAAGTTTGATTAAAGTGATACCAATCCTGAACTTGATTGAACTTAGGATTGATAGAAAATAAAAGATACCAAACTTGAACTTGATTGAAATAGACAGAGTGAGTGAAGATAAAATCGATCTTAAACTTGATTGATCAAGATACGATGAGCAAAGATAAACTGTCCAGCTTGATTCAATGCGATGAAACTGAACACCTGCTTAGATTGAGTATGATCAAAGATACTCTTTAAAACCTTGATTGAGTTTAAACAAATAATCAACTTGATGAAAAACGATGAAACTGATTAACGTTAAGAGATTGATTCAGATAAAGGCAATATCAACTTGATTTGAAGTGATGAAACTGATATGCCCCTAGTGATTTATTTGATTCAAATGATCAATAAATCTCAACTTGATATAAAGAGATGAAGTTGAGATGCCCCTAGTGATGAGGTCTTGTTTGATTTTCTTTAGTTGAAAAATATTTTTGCTCGACTTTTGATGAAGATTTGAAAATTTTCTCGACATTTAAAAATGTGAGGTCATAAGGTCACAAGTATGCCCCCTCGGGAGAGAAATCGAAAGATAGCGAGGGTACATGATGATAGGCAATTTTTAGCGATGATAAGTTGTTTTGAGCACAAATTGATTCAGAGGAATTTTTGAAAATTTTATGTTGATTGATAAGAAATTGAGTGCAAATTGATTTAGAGGAATTTTTGAAAATTTTGCGTTGATTCATTGAGAAATTGAGCACAATTAGAAGAGAGAATGAGATTTTGATGAAAAGTGCTAAGAGGTCCAAATTTTGTAAAATTGACTAGCAAAATGATCTCAAATTTCGATTTCGATCCCAAAAATGGAGTCAGAACGAGCAATTTAGCTAAGGGTACAATTTTCATGACCATCAGATAAAGTTGACAAATTAGGTTTTTGGCTATATATGGGACAAAATTGTCATTTTCAATTCATTTTAAACTTCCAAAGTTTGAAAATTCAAAAAGCCTTCTGCGAAGAAAATGGTGGTCCCTACTTGTGAGCATTGATTCGAGCACCAGGGATGACATAATCGACCGCGACACTATGAGCCACTGGTAAGTGATATATCTTAATCCTGTTATTCATTCCAAATTTGAATTTTTTTGTTGATTTTTCAAGTTTTTTGGTATGTTTGAGTCAAGTTTTATTGTTTTGTCATGCAAGACAGGATCCTATCTCGTACGACAAACTGCTAAATTTTATTTTGTCATTTAAACCCATAAGTTTTTTCATTCGAAACTCACCCTTGTGTTGCACGAAAATCTTCATAAAAGCCCATTTTGTTGTGCGAAGTTTAATATTTTGTCATTTGGGAGCCTTTTGTCATATGGGGCTTAATCCTAACTCATACGAGTTTCTACGTTTCTGTGTTTTGTCATTTGGAAAACAGTGAGCATTTTTGAAGGTCTAAACTTGAAATTTCATTTTTGCAATTGACATAATTGGATTTGTGTGATTTTTTACTTCTCTTGTAGGCAAATTTGGAATGTATTCTGATACTCCATCATTTGATTTTGCAGGTTCGATTGCCTCATGTGCTCTTCAGGTGTGTTTATCCACCGACCATGACTTTAGTTCGGTAGCTATCAGAGGTTGAGCAGGCTCATATTGACTTTTGTAGCTTGACACATCTGTTGAGATTACCCAATATCCATGTGAATCATGGTATGCTCACAACATTGGTAGAGAGATTCCATTCTGAGCATAATACCTTTCACTTACCAGTTGGGGAGATGACTATCACTCCCGAGGATGTATATAGGATCCTCCATATCCCTTTTGCTGGGGATAAGGTGGATTATGATTCAGGACACCTTCTCGGAATATAGGAAGTGAGGTATGTCTTTAGGGATCCTGATATCCTGACATGTTCCATCATTTGGGACATCATGATGAGCAGATACAATGAGGAGTTTCCTCTGGCTTGTATCCTAGTAGGGTTTATCAGCTATTTTCTGATGTCGGATAGGGAACAATAGGGATTCCAGTGTGGATGGGGCCAAATGTTGGAGAGATTGATGGAGACCCCTCAGAGGCTTGGATGGGGTTCATGCATATTAGCCCACATATATCATGAGATGCATGAGATAGTGTATATGGAGGGCAAGAGCATGGCCGCTGGTGGTTTTATCTTACAAGTTTGGGCTTGGGAGCACCTCCCAGTTTGATGACCTATTACTGATGATAGCAGAGAGCCTGGGTAGCTAGTTGTATATAGGTATGTTGGTTACGTTACATAGCCCCATTTGGGCAAGACATATTTTTGGTGGTGGTAGTTGGATGACCTGATAGTCATGGTATGGAGGCCTTACAAGGGCTTAGAGCCATGGGATGACTGGAGGCTGGTACACATGGACCTTTTTGTTACTCAACCTCTTATTGGCAGATCACAGATGATAGTGGAGTGGTTTGTAGTATCACGGGTGATGAGGCAGTATGGCCAGCCTCAGGGGGTATCACAAGAGTTTACAGCATATGCCCGATATGCTGATGAGGAGAGGAAGGGATGGTCATTGAGGCTATCCTATGCCTTGGCCATGCAGGAGCTGATTGGTCTACAGAGACTAAGATAGTATTACTTGGGCAATGTTGCAGATGCAGTGGTATTACCCTAGTATAGAGATTTTTTCCAACAGCATCCATTCCCTCATTTGACAGATCTAGCTGATCACGCTCCTTGCATTGAGGAGGTTGAGGATGATGCCCCCACATAGGGATAGGGATAGGGTCAGAGGCAGGGCCAGAGACAGGGACAGAGAGCTGAGGCTCCGAGGCAGACAAGTGGTGATCCTAGTGCTAGTAGTAGCAGGGTTCCACCTGATGTGGGAAAGCAAAGGGGTGAGGGTGGATCTCTTGGGGGTATAGGTGTGAGATTGGGTAGAGCTGAGGAGGAGCGAGCAGCTCCGAGACAGGTCCGTCAATGGTGAGAGGAGCAGGGTGGAGCTAGAGGTGGAGATGGGGGTGGAGAGCCTGCAAGAGAGCAGGGGATGGACGGTGGATGACCAATGAGGGAACGTTTAGCTGAGCTGCAGTCACAGTTGATAGTGGCTCAGAATCAGCTGATAGAGCGAGATCGATAACTTGTAGAGGTGAGGGTTGAGCGAGATCGTCAGCTGGCTAAGCTGAGAGCAGAGCACAATCATCAGGTCATGGTGATGAGAGTAGAGCGAGACACCCTTCAGTAGGAGGTTTTGCATTAGACTAGTAGGGCAGACTACTATGTTGCAGCATACAACAGGTCATCCCTTATTCGTAGTATATGGCATGGTCTAAGGGAGCGCAGGCACCTTGTCAGGATCCTGATCATTAGGCTCCTCCTCCTCCGCTTGGTGATGAGGGAGAGGGCACCAGCTAGATATTTCTTTTTGTAGCAGTGATATTTTTTGTAGACACCCATTTTTTGTAGCCATACGATTCTTGCTCCGATGGGAGTTTGTACATGTCATTTGACATCATTTTGTACTCTGACTTTATATATATATATATATATATATATATACGAGATCCGATTTGACTTCATTATACTTGTGTTGATTCAATTTTTGAGATGCTTTCGATATGCTTTATTCTACATGTATGCATTTCTTTCCAGTAAGGATGTATGTAATACAAATGATTATGAATGTCTATTTCTCTTTCTTTTCATATGCAAATAAATGAATGTGAATGAGTAATGAGTAATGAAAATATTTTCATTTTTCTATGCAATAAGATGAATTCAAATGAATGATAGTGAATGTATGAATCTATATAAGATGCTCATGTATGCAACTAACATCTCAAAACACAAGTACTCGATCGAAGAAATGATGAAAAGAGACCACTTAGCGAATAAATGATGATGTTTCCAACTCTCGTGTAGAAGACAAAGAGATAATTGTTACAATACCAAAATCACTCTAAATTCACAAGATACAGAATGAAATGCAACCTAAACCTAGTCACTAGATTTTGAACAACTTAATTGTCATCATTGAGCATTTTACAACCACAACAGGAAGATTAGAGTTCCTTGCTTTTCATGTGCAATATTAATTATCTTGTCCACAATGACCCTTTTTTCATTCATATCCTTGGACAGATTTCGCAGGGACCCGAATTGCACCATAAATAAATTCCCTCAAAACAGACAAAGAAATGGTATGGACCTCCCTGTAGCATTCAAATAAGCAGAGTCGAGATATATGTGGTGATTTCACCTTAATGTGAAGGCACTTATTATAGAAACCCAGCTGATTAGATGTTTTCAAATCATTGGCATCATTCCTACAAGAAGAAAACAAAGAAAATCTTATGTCCCCAATCCTTGGTCCTCTTAGTCAAGATAGACTTTCTCAAGTTACTCAGAGGGATAATAATCGAAAACCAATATAAAAGACAACACACAAAGAAAATTTTATGCATAGTTTAGCGATTGTTTTCAATTTTGTTGTTTTGCTTGTTTACTCAGTGATAAAACTCTTCAGTAGTTAAGAGATAGGTGACTGACTCAGAGTGGATGACTAGGTTTTACTAACATAAAGATGACTTGGTTGATAGTGTTTAGGACATGTAAATTGATCAGTCGATTACCCTAAGACTAGGATATTGATCAGTTTCAAGCCATGAGGGTTCCAACAAACCAAGATGTCACAAAAGTGACTAAAATATGTACAAGCGAAAGCAAAAATGCATGAAAGCGGGAATGCCAATGTTGCGTTGATAGATGGAGTGCTTGAGTACAAGAGGCACCTGTTTGCCAGGTTTTCACCTGCTTGGCAAAGATTCATTTTTTTTACCAATGTGCCTGTTTACCAAGTTTTCACCAAGGCATTTTCTCTCTTTTTCCATTTGTTTTTCTTCTTTTTTTTTCCTTTTTTGGATTTCTTCAGGACCTTTTTCTAATTTTTAGGATTTCTTCAAGACCTTTTTCTAATTTTTAGGATTTCTTCAGGACCTTTTCTGATTTTTAGGATTTTTTTAAGGACCTTTTCTGATTTTTAGGATTTTTTTCATGACTTTTTAGCTGATTTTTAGGCTATTGGAGCAGAGCATATTTAAGTGAAGAATTTATCTAGATGGATGGTGTTGACCGATTCATGGAGCTATTCTCCTTCTAATGTTGAGAGTTGATAGGCACCAGAGCCAAAAGCTATAGTAAAGATATAGGAACCTAACCAGTTGGGTTCGAACTTCCCTTTGTTGTCTCAAAACTATTGATTTTTAGGATTTTCTCTTAGAACTAGGTCACTAACCTAAAATTCTCTTTGTTGAACCTTCTTGTTATATCCTCTGGACATTCTCTTTTGAAACACTCTGAGATGATCAAATGCCACTTGTCGACGCTCATCCAGCAATTCGAGCTCTTGCAATCTAGATATTCTATAGTCTTCATCAGTAACAAGACCTTGTAAAGAAACACTTAGAGATGGTATTTCCACCTCAATAGGTAATACTGCTTTGAACCCATACACCAAAGAAAAAGGTGTAGCCTCAGTATGTGTTCTGATACTTGTTTTATAAGCCCACAATGTAGGATTCAGCTGCAGATGCCAATTCTTCCCAGATTTGTTCAATGTTTTGTGTAAGATAGTCAATAAGTTTTTGTTAGATGCCTCTGCTTGTCCATTACCTTGAGGGTAATATACTAATGACCAACATTGTTTTATTTTGAATTTCTCATAGAGTTCATTTAGATCTTTGTTCTTGAACTGTCCTCCATTGTCAATTATAATGGATGAAGGTATACCATACCTAGAGATGATATAATTAAGAATAAACATAGCTACTTGTTTGTCGGTTGCCTTGATGAGAGAAACCGCTTTTACCCACTTAGTGAAGTACTCAGTGGCAGTGATAATAAATTTATGTCTGTTAGATGATGCAGGATATATTTGGCCGATTAGATCAAACACCCATTGTTGAAAGGGCTAGTGTGTCACAAAGGGTATGAGATCCCTTGCTGGAGCATGGATAAGGTGCCCATGTAGTTGGCACTTTTCACAGGTTTTAGCAAATTTTATAGCTTCTTTCTCTATGTCTGGCCAGTAGTAGCCAACCCTTACTAGTTTT
The DNA here is from genome assembly GCF_030272615.1 of Cryptomeria japonica. NCBI lineage: Eukaryota > Viridiplantae > Streptophyta > Pinopsida > Cupressales > Cupressaceae > Cryptomeria > Cryptomeria japonica. Next base: position 233,221,276 of record NC_081406.1, read on the forward strand.
CATGCTAGAGTTAGATTATTCGAATGGGATCCACAAACACCTTCATCAACCTCAGAGAATGCACGTTGGGACTATTGGTATTTTGGTATGGTTTTGTCATTGATGTCAACACCTACTAACACTTATCAACTCTGGCACTTTGACGAATCAGCAACATTCACCGGCAAGCAAATGACTTATGCACATTCACCAGTATCTAGTACATCGGCAAGATATAATGATCACTGACACTTGGAATGGCATCGAAAACACTTGGTTATGTCAAAAACATTGTTTGGATACCTTGTCTTGGAGATTTGATTATTGGTATATTCATATTCGCATATTTGTTGTTACTGGAAAATAGGTCCAGGTTATACACCGGTAGGTTTATCTTTTTTAGATCAGCATGGCACATTATGGAGATGACTTATTATTGTTGTAAATTCATTAAGCCGACATGTTGAATCGGTTATTGCATCGGATATTGTTTTGTTTGTAAAATGATTTTATTGTAACATCTTGTAGAGCCGACCTACTAAAATTGGTCCTAGGTTATGATATAAATGTAAGATCTTATTTGTAAGATCGGTAGAGGAATGCAAAGAAGAATTGTGTGAAGGTATATATGAGATTAAGTAGAGCTATACACGTAGACATCATTTGAAGGTGAAGCAATGTTTTTGTGAAAGCATATCAGAACTACACCAGTATTGAATCCAGCATATGAAGATGTTATTTTGAGCAGTACATCCTTATTGGATTTAACCATCCAATTGTAGTCAGTGTGGCTCCTATTTTGTGTTTGAGCAGTGAGCTCTAGGCGCTTGGCCTTTCTGCATGTGCAGACCCCATTTGTATACACTTACTATCTGTAGTAGTATCATCTGATTGTGGGTAAGGTTTCCCACCATGGTTTTTCCCCTAACAAGGTTTCCACGTACAAATATTGGTGTTATGTGTTGTGGATGACTTTGTCCTTTTATTTCATGCATTAATCTTTACCGGTATTGCAATTATCTGATAAAGCTGTCCACCGGTATAAAAGACTGGTTCACCGGTATTAAGCAGTAAGCTGGTTAAGTTGTTTTTGTTTTCAATTTATTTGACAACTGATTCACCCCCCCTCTCAGTTGTCTCTGGGACCTAACAATTGGTATCAAAGCTTAGTCCTCTTTTGCAAAAGTTTAACAACTTGAGGAGATCCAATGTCTACTAACTATTTCAGGAAGGATAGTCCTAAACTTGATGGAACCAACTATGGCATATGGAAGATCATAATGGAGACACATTTAAATTGCATTGGAAAGGACATTTGGGATGTTACAAAGAATGGCTATACTACTCCTACTCAAAGCCAGCCTAATCCACCTAACTTGACTAAAGATGAAGAAAATGACTGCAAAGCAAGAGAAGCACTTTTGAGCGCATTAACAGATCAGCAAATCATGGGATTATCAGATAAATTAACTGCTAAAGCTATTTGGGATCATCTAGAAACACTGAATGAAAGAGATTCCACAGTCAAATTTGCAAAGCTTGAAAGCTTCCAGGTCAGGTATGAAAATCTGAAAATGGAAGAAGATGAAAGGATTTCTGCTTTTATGGAAAGAGTTAATGAAATTGTTTTGGGTATTAAATGTTGTGGAGGAACCTTAAGTGAAGATGAAATTGTTTCAAAAGTTTTAAGAAGATTTCCACCGACATATAAAATGAAGGTCACTACTATAAATAAGTTAAGAACAATGCCTAATACATTAGTAACTAGAGATACATTGATTGGAAAACTTTCAGCCTTTGAAATTGAGGAATTTAGTCATGTTGCTACTATAAAGATAGATTTAGCTTTTAAAGCATCAACATCATCTGCATCATCATTTGACAAATCTGATTGGAAAGCCTTTTATGCAAGAGAACTTGAAGAAAGCAGGAAAGAAAATGAAGAACTTGAAGAACTTGAAGCACTATTTGCAAGGAAAATGCCTAAAGGTCCAATTGGAAGTAAGTATGAAAGTAAAGCACCCTTTAAATGTTTTAACTGTAAAAAGATTGGTCATATGGGTTCAAGATGCCCTAATAGACATGCTAGACTAAGAGAAGAAGCTAGAAGGACATACAAGCCTAACCCTGAATATTAGAGATACAGATTTAAGAAGAATAAAGACAAATCTTGTTATCTTGTTGATGAAGGAGTGATTGATGATTTTGATGAGGATCTGACAAACAATGGATGGGTTTTTGTTGCTATAACAGAAGATCAACCGACACCTAGAGTCAAATTGGTAGAGCAGGCTTTGGCAGCTAAAATTGAAGTAAAGGATGAAAGGATCATTGATTCAGGATGCTCACATCATATGACAGGAGATAAAGGTAAATTCTTGAACTTTCAAGAATATAATGGAGGTCTAGTGAGATTTGGAGATGACAAAGCTTGTTTGATCAAAGGTAAAGGTACAATATCATCAAGTAAGAATAATACTGACAATGTTTACTATGTTGAAGGTTTAAAGTATAATATTTTGAGTGTTGGTCAATTAGTTGAGAAAGGATTTTAGTTACAATTCAAAAATGCAAAATGCAAAATCATGAATAGAACTGGTTTAGAAATTGCAACCGGTAATCAAACTAGAGGAAATATCTTTCATTTGAATAATAGTGAAAAGACATGCTTGATTGCACATATTGATGAAAGTTGGCTATGGCATAAGAGACACTGTCATGTAAACTTTGATTGCATGGTGAAAATCAGTACTACTAAAGCAATTAGAGATTTACCTAAAATTGTCAAACTTCACAATACAGTATGTAAGGAATGTCAATTTGGAAAACAATTTAGAACTACCTTTAAAAGTATTCCCTAAAAATCCAATAATGCTCTTGACTTAATTCATACTAACTTATGTGGTCTAGCTAGAACCAAAATCTTGCAAGATGATAGATATTTCATGCTAATCATTGATGACTATTCTAGAATGTGTTGGGTTACTTTTCTCAGAGAAAAATCAGAAGCACTTGGGAAGTTCAAACTGTTCAAAGCAATGGTAGAAAATGAAACCGGTAAGAAAATCAAATGTCTAAGAACAGATCAAGGAGGAGAATTTACATCTAATGAATTTAATGCATTCTATGAAGTGAATGGAATCACAAGATAGCTATCAGCACCTCAGACACCACAGTAAAATGGAGTTGTTGAAAGGAAAAATAGAACTATCTTGGATGCAGCTAGAAGTATGTTATCAGAAGAAAACCTACCACATGTATATTGGAGAGAGGTAGTAAGTACAGCGGTCTATACATTCAACAAAGTTCACATCAAAGGTGAAACCAGTAAGACCCCTCATGATTTATGGTTTGGTATTACTCCTACACTTAAATATTTCAGAATATTTCGAAGTAAATGCTATATTAGAAGATATGAGTATATTGGGAAATTTGATCCTAGAAGTGATGAAGGAATATTTCTTGGTTATTCATCTAAGACTAAAGCATATAGATGCTTTAACAAAAGATTGCAGAAAATTGTTGAGAGTGGAAATGTAAAGATTGATGAATAATTCAGAGGAACTTCAAGGTATATAGATTCTGAACCAGCAATAGAAATTCTAACAAATGAACCTACATTGAGCCCACTAGTACAGAATGAAGATCTAGTTACAATGGTATCATATGAAAATTCCACTGTGACTGAGGAACAACAGCAAATAAAGACACCCTGGTATGTAAGATTAAATCATTCTGAAGATCAGATAATTGGAAACAAGTATAAAGGAGTTATGACAAGAGGAAGATTGGAAAATGAAGAGGTATGTCTTATTTCTCAAGTTGAACCATCATCAATTAATGAGGCATGTGAAGATAAATACTAGATTAAAGCTATGGAATAAGAATTAGAACAAATTGAGAAGAATAACACTTGGACATTAGTTCCCCGACCTAAAGATAAAAATGTAATTGGAACCAGATGGGTATTCAAAAACAAACTTAATGAAGATGGCAAGGTTATTAGAAATAAAGCAAGATTAGTGTGTAAGGGATATTCTCAGAAAGAAGGAATTGATTACGATGAGACCTTTGCACCGGTAGCCAGAATTGAGGCAGTTATATTATTTTTGGCTTTTGTACCACACAAGAACTACAAAGTATATCAAATGGATATTAAATGTGTATTTTTTAATGTAGATCTTGAAGAAGAAGTTTACATTGAAGAACCTAATGGATTTTCTTTGATAGATAACAAAGATATGGTTTGCAGGTTAAGGAAAGCTTTGTATGGATTGAAACAAGCTCCAAGAGCTTGGTATGCAAGATTGGATAAGTATCTTTTGAAGATTGGTTTTTCTAAAGGTAATGCTTATAGAAACTTATATTATAAAGTGACTAATGATGACATCTTGGTTATAGAATTTTTTTTGATGATATAATCTTTGGAGGAGAAGATGGACTATGTAAAGAATTTTCTATTGAAATGTAGCAAGAATTTGAAATGTCTATGATTGGAGAAATAAATTTCTTTTTAGGATTGCAGATTACACAGATTGAAAAAGGTATATTCTTGAGTCAATCCAAGTACTTAAAGGAGTTACTAAAGAAATTTGGGATGGAGAACTCTAAACCGATAAGCACACCTATGACTACAAGTGACAAACTATCACTAAGGGATGAATCTACACCTGTTAATCCAACTAGATACAAATCTATGATAAGAGGTTTACTGTATTTGACACAAACTAGACCTGCTATCATGAATGCAGTATGTATTGTTTCAATATTTCAGAGTAATCCTAGAGAAAATCATGAATCAACAGTAAAAAGGATTTTTCGATACTTACAAGGCACTATAAATCTTGGATTATGGTATCCTAGAGATGAAAAATTTGAACTATGTGCATACATAGATGTAAATTGGGCAGGAGATGTGGATGATATAAAAAGCACCACCGGAGGAGTATTTTTTCTTGGAAGCAAACTATTTTCTTGGTTAAGTAAGAAACAAAGCAGTACATCCTGATCAACAGTAGAATCAAAATATGTTGCAGCAACAACTAATTATACACAGGTACTATGGTTTAAAAAAATGTTGAAAGACATAAAGGTAAAATGCAAGGAACCTATAACTCTCTATTGTGATAACACTGTAGCAATTGATATATCTAAGAACCCGGTACTACATTCTAAAACCAAACATGTTTCTATCAAACTGAATTTTCTAAGGGAGAATGTTGAAGCAAAAGAAATTAAACTAGTTTATGTGAATACTAAAAACATATTGTAGATATTTTCACTAAACCTCTACCTAAGGAGACCTTTGAATATCTTAGAGATCATCTTGGGGTCATTCCCCCACCGATAGATACTTAGGAAGTTGATATCTATCATCAACCAGCAAAATTAACAGAAAAACTTTTACTTCGGTCTTTAATGAGGAAGCTACTTCTTAGGGGGAATAGTTGGTATAATGTATTGATTGGTATTTTGAATATGAACTTGGCTTGGTAGTAACTTCGGCATTTGATGTCAAAGGGGGAGAGATTGGTATTGAAAAAAACAAGGAAACACATGTTACTCTCAGAGGGAGAGATTGTTACTTTGGGAAAGATTACTTATATTTTGATAATTATTGGTATTTTGGTATTTGGCATTTCTGTTTTGGCAGTTTGATGGTTTTTCCATCATGTGTTGCCATCAATGCCAAAGGGGGAGATTGTTGGTATTTTGGTATGAATTTGTCATTGATGTCAACACCTACTAACACTTATCAACTCTGGCACTTTGGAGAATCAACAACATTCACTAGCAATCAAATGACTTATGCACATTCACCGGTATCTAGTACACCAGTAGGATATAATGATCACCGACACTTGGTTATGTCAAAGACATCATTTGGACACCTTGTCTTGGAGATTTGATTATTGGTATATTCATATTCACATATTTGTTGTTACCGGCAAATAGGTCCAAGTTATACACCGACAGGTTTATCTTTTTTAGATCAGCATGGCACGCTATGGAGATGAATTATTATTGGTTTAAATGCATTACGCTGACATCTTGAATTGGTTATTGCATCAGATATTGTTTTTTTTGTAAAATGATTTTATTGTAATATCTTGTAGAGCCGACCTACTAAAATTGGTCCTAGGTTATGATATAAATGTAAGATCTTATTTGTAAGATTGGTAGAGGAATGCGAAGAAGAATTGTGTGAAGGTATATGCGAGATTAAGCAGAGCTATACATGCAGACATCATTTGAAGGTGAATCAAGGTTTTTGTGAAAGCATATCAGAACTACACCAGTACTGAATCTAGCATATGAAGATGTTATTTTGAGTAGTACATCCTTATTAGATTTAACCATCCAATTGTAGTCAGTGTGACTCCTATTTTGTGTTTGAGTAGTGAGCTCTAGGCGCTTGGTCTTTCTGCATGTGCAGACCCCATTTGTATACACTTACTATCTACAGTAGTATCATCTGATTGTAGGTAAGGTTTCCTACCATGGTTTTTCCCCTTACAGGGCTTCCTCGTACAAATATTGGTGTTATGTGTTGTGGATGACTTTTTCCTTTTATTTCATGCATTAATCTTTACCGGTATTACAATTATCTGATAAAATTGTCCACCAGTATAAAAGACTGGTTCACCGGTATTAAGCAATAAGTTGGTTAAGTTGTTTTTGTTTTGAATTTATTTGACAACTGATTCACCCCCCCTCTCAGTTGTCTCTTGGACCTAACAGGGACTCCTCAGTTTCTAGACATCTAAGCAAAGTATTATCTAAACCTCGCCTGAATAGGTCATTAGAAATGATGACATACCGTGATGCATTTTGGATTAGGTTCCTTTTTTCATTTCGGGAAAGACTAGCAGGGACAACTTGGTCACGTAGGTAAGAGTAAATGTGGCTATAATGAGATGAGTCATGTTTAATAATAGAATAGACCATCTGGGACTCAGGAGAATCATAGATAGGATAATGTAACTCTTCCACCAGGAATTCAAAGTGAAAATTAGATTCTTGTAGCTGTGGTATAGATGCCAAGGTGGCCATTGCATCTGCTGCTCTGTTTGCTGATCTGGGAATCTGCTGAAATGTTATGAATGTAAAGTATTTCTTGAGATCATCCACCATTCTCTTATAAGGTATCAGTTTCTCATCTTTTATCTGATATAAATCATTGATTTGGTTGATGATGAGTTGAGAATCTCCATAGATGTGTAATTAAACAATCTTCCACTCGAAATCTCATGCATTGTAAGAGAGGATGGTGGAAGTGGTAGCAGCTGGTAGTAATGGGCAAACTCAAATTTTAAATTCTCAGCAAGGCAGGAACCCTGGTTCCAATGGTGGGAGCAGCCAGATCAAAGCTACTGGTCCCATAGGCAATAAGGATAAGCCTCCGAATATCCCGAAGGCTGTTGTTGACTTACAGTCTGATGGTACTCTTCCAGAGGAGACAACGGGTTCATCTGGGCTTCTGGGGGAAGGGTCCAATGGGGGGCCCATTCCATGTGATGACTCTGTTGATAGAAGAAGGGAAAAAAAGAAATGGTCACCCCTTTTTGGAACTAAACCTACTGGAAAATCCTCCCTACCTCCTATTAAGAATATTTCTGACCCTTCTGGTGGTAAGTTCGCTATCTCTATCCCTAACCAGATTCTGGACCATAATATCAATAGTATGTCGAACTCCTTGGTAGGGAAATTTATGGGTTCGCATCCTAATATTGAAGTTGTAAGGGCTTTTGTCAAAAGAAAATGGGTCCTCAAGGGAAATGTTGAAGTATCAGCTTTACCTAAAGGCGTTCTATCTTTTTCATTTTCATGTGAAGAAGATAAGGTTAAGATTCTATGCGGGAGCCCCTAGATGGTAGGAAAGACAGCTTTGGTCCTTAGAAAATGGCATCCAAACCTAAACATGAACGATTCTCTCCTAGTGCAAGTTCCAGTCTGGATAAAGCTACCAGGATTGCCTCTTGAATATTGGGCAGAAAGTATTTTCTCTGGAATAGCAAGCTCCTTTGGCGAGTTGCTCTCAATAGACCCAGTCATTGCTTCAAAAAGAAGACTAACTCATGCAAGGTTCTGTGTAGGAGTAGCCCCTGAAGCAGATATGCCGGAACATATAGATATATTTTTAAAGCTGGGAACTTGGAAACAACACATCGAATATGAATCTATCCCTTTTGCATAGTTCCATTGTAAAAAAATAGGTCATTGGGCAAAATCCTGCCCAAACAAGCCAAAGGTTGAACCTAAGCAACCTAAGCCCCAGATGGAAAATCAAAAGGTGCTAGAGAAAATGGTGTGGCAAGTTAAAAATCTAGAGAATAAGGAAGAAAATTCCAATCGCTTTAATCCTTTGGGGGAAAAGAAGGAGGTCACCTCAAATTCTATCTCTAGTCCCTCAACCTAGGAAAAAAAGGAAATGAAAGATCAGAATGATCCTTCAAATGAGATAGTTGAAGCAGTTGCTAACACTTATGAAGGCAAAGAACTAGAAAAAAAAGATTACCAACCTGAGGAAGGAGAGATCCTTGACCCCCAAGAAGAAAGGACTGATTCTTCTCTAGCCATTCCAAGTTTTGAAATTCAAGAAGCCCAAAAATGTGCAATTTTGGGTATGAACCTCTCAGACTCAGAACAGAGCTCAAGAATAGTGAACAATATTTCAACTAATTCCAGAACTCCTAACTGGGGCAATGAAGAAGAAATCTCCAAAATTCTCAACAACATGGAAGCGACTCCTGTGATAGAAACTGAATGGAAGCAACCAAAATTCAGGAATAAGAAAGGATCTACTCCCTCGACTTCTCTACTAAGGAAATCTAGCAGAATAGCTCAAGTTGATGTGGGGTATATTTCCTCTTCCCTAGGATGGCCCTCTAACCATAAAGTAAGAGACAAGGAGGCCAGCAAGAACATTGCATATGGAACCCAAAAGACTCTCAAGGAGCTGGGTATTGGTAATTAGCTATGAAGATAATCTCTTGGAATATTAGGGGACTCAATAATCCCCATAAACATGATATTATTAGGAATATGATAAGAGATAGTAATCCTGACATTTTTCTAATTCAAGAAACCAAAATGAGTAGAGAAAAAGTTGAATCTTTGAAGTTCTTAAAAAATGGTAATGTTAGTGGTGGCAGTTCCAAAGCCGCTTCAGAAGGCATTGCTACCATCTGGAACCTTAATACTGTTAAAGTTCAGGTCATAATTTAGGATAGTAATTTCTCTTGTATTAAATTTGAGCATTTAAAAGATGGCACTTCATGGGTTCTTACCAACATTTATGCTCCTAATACCTTAAAGGCTAGAAACTCTTTTTGGAAAAAAATCATTCAAGCTAGGGACAACTTCAAACATTTTAGTTGGATCGTTATGGGGGACTTCAACACTCCTTTGAGAGAGGAGGAAAAATTTGGAGGTAGTCCTCCTCAATTGGAAAGTAGGATGGCCCTTATGGATTTTATTAATTCTTAGGCTCTCAATGACTTGGAAATACAGGGTTGTAATTACACTTGGACTAATAGAAGAACTGGTAATGACCTTATCCAAGTGTGACTTGATAGGATTCTCATCTTTGATGACTGGTATAGTCAGTATTTATGTTCTTTGTCGGCCCACATACAGGTTGGATCTGATCATTTCCCTATCACCTTCATTGCTGACTCAATCAATAGAAAGAGAAACTTTCCCTTCAGATTTGAAAAAATGTGAACCCTCCATCCAAAAATCAGAAGAAATATTCAGAAATGGTGGAGCATCCAAGTTGAGGGAACGGCTATGTTTAAAGTTGTCAAGAAACTCAAAAGTGTGAAGGACAATATACAAGATTTGAGGCTAAGAGTAAAATTTAGGAAGACCTTAAAGAAATACAAGATTAGATCCAGAAGGATGGTTTCAATACTGTGTCTATTGCTGATGAAAATGAGACTCTCAAAAAATACCATGATATTATTGCCAAAGAGGAAACATTCTGGAAGCAAATATCGAGATGCATCTGGCTTAAGGAAGAAGATAGGAATACAAGATTCTTCCATATGTCGACTATCAAGCATAAAGCAGTTAATAGGGTGAACAAGCTAGTTGTGGAGAATGGGGAGCTGGTCAAGGAGGATGAAATAAGGAATGAAGCTAAGAGGTATTTCTCGGACCTCCTCAAGAGGGATCACAATCTGGATGCTGAAGCCCAATCCTCTTTTCTTCAAAACATTCCTTGTCTAATTGATGCTCAAAAGAATGCCTCCCTCTCCTCCATTCCCTCTAACTTAGAAATTAAAAATGTTGTTTTCTCCTTTGATGGTAACAAAGCACCTGGTCCAGATGGCTTCCCAATGTTCTTTTTTCAAGACTTTTGGGAGATTGTTGGAACTGATGTTTCCAATGGGGTAAGGAATTTTTTGGGGCTAGAAAACTCTTGAAAGAAATCAATGGAACTTTTATTGCTCTCATCCCCAAGATTCAAGGTGCTGATTCATTGGACAAATACAAACCTATTAGCCTTTGCAACTCTTTTTACAAGATTATCTCCAAGGTCCTTACCTCTAGAACTTTGGTTGTCCTTCCTGCATTAATTAAACACCGGCAAAATGGGTTTGTTCCTGGAAGACAAATTCTTGACTCCATTATTACGGTCCATGAGAAAATTCACTCTCTTGTTAGAGCAAAGAAGCAGGGTCTCATCCTAAAGCTAGATCTCTCCGAATCCTATTACAGGGTTGACTGGTCTTTTCTTCAAAAAATCCTCACTTCTTTTGGGTTCTCCTCTAGAGTTGTCAACCTTTTCTCCCAACTTACCACCTCTGCTACTTTTGTTGTTCTTGTCAATGGTTCTCCTTCTACTTTTTTCTAAGCTTCTAGAGGTCTTAGGCAAGGAGATCCTATCTCCCTCATCCTCTTCATTATTATGGTTGAATGCTTTGGAAGGACCATGGAAAAAATGGTGATGCAAGGCTCCTTTAAGGGCCTCCAACCATCCTCTGCTGACCTTATCTGCTCCCACCAGTAGTTTGTTGATGACACTATTATGATGGGGGAATCAAGTATTTCAAAAGCTAAAGTTTTGAAGAGCACCCCGTGTAAATTTGCCTCTGCTTCAGGCCAGCTTATCAACTGGGCTAAAAGTGAAGTCTTTTTCATTAATACTCTAGAGAGAAGACAACAGAGGATTAGAAGAATCTTGGAGTGTAGGACTGCTGACCTTCCTGCCACCTACCTTGGTCTCCCCATGGGAATTGCTCCTCCTGATCCCTTCTAGAGTTCTCTAGTGGACAAATTTCATAAAAAACTTGCTGGTTGGAAAGGAGCCCTCTTAAGTCAAGCTGGAAAGCTCCAACTCCTTAAGGCTACTCTTTAAAGTATTCCAATTTATGCTCTTGGTCTTTTTAGAATTCTAGTTAAGTATGCTGAAGAAATTGAGAAAATTCAAAGAAGATTCCTATGGTCTGGGGTTGAGGATAAGCAAAGAGTGTCCTTGGTGGCCTGGGACTAGGTCTGTAGGCCGAAAAGAAAAGGAGGTTTGGGCCTCAGGAGGATTCATACTTTAAATGAAGCTCTCTTGTCCAAACAAGTCTGGAGAATGTTTCATTCCAATTCTAAATGGTGCAAAATTTGGTGAAGTAAATACTCTCTTCTATCCTCCTCTCTCTCCTCTTTTCTCAATTTGGATTTCAATATTAATGGATCCCACATTTGGAATCATGCCTCTAAATGTAAAGAAAGTATAGCTAAATGAGTGATATGGAAACTTGGAAATGGTAGGAAAGTAAAATTCTGGGAGGATCCCTCGCTTTTTGATAAACCTCTAATGGACTTCAATGAATGGGCCCCCCATGCTCCCTCTTGTATTATATCTTTTGGCTCCTTAGTTGCTAAGTATTGGGATGGTAATGAATGGTAGAACATTGAAAGTATCCACCCTAGCCTTTCTAAGCTCAAGATCCATCTGTCTGCGGTATGGCTAAATAATGAAGAGGACTCCCTTATTTGGAAACATGATCCCAAAGGAATTTTATCTGTGTCTTCTATGTATTGTGTCCTTTCCCCCCCCACCCTCCTATTAACCCTTATTGGTCTAAAGCCTGGATTAAGGGTCTTACCCCCAAAATCAATTTTTTCTTCCGAACTATCCTCCAAAATAAGATCCTGACCCTTGACAATCTCAAAGGCAGAGGTTTTGCCCTCCCTTATAGATGTGTGTTGTGTCTTCAAGAGGAAGAGTGTGTGGACCATCTTGCTCTCCACTGTTCCTTCTCAGCCTCTATTTGGGAAAGCTTCCTCAAGAGCTTCAGTATTGCTTGGGTGTTTCCTAATAACATTAGAGATATGTTCTCCTCCTAGAATATTCAATGGGCTAACCCTTTTTTGAGATGTTTGTAGTATCTTTCTCTTCCTCACATCTTGTGGGGTCTATGGAAAGAAAGAAATAACCAAATCTTCAGGGATGTCTCCCTCAATCAAGATATTGTATTTCAGAAAATTCAATGGTCTATTCAGGAAAATATAGGGATCATTGAGGGTCCTTGTTACTCGAACAATCCTCTAGATTCAAATATCTTAAGGGTATGGAATATGAAGATAATTGATGATCCTAATCTCAACCAAGATAAAAGGCTTGAAGCTAAGTGGCAAACCCCACCTCAAGGTTGGCTCAAAGTTAATTTTGACGGTGCTGCCAAAGGTAACCCAGGTCCTTCAGGTTGTGGAGCTATTCTTAGAGATCATAGAGGAATTTGCAAGGAAATGGTTATTGTCCCTATTGGAACCCAAACCAATCATAAAGCTGAAGCAATAGTAGCTCTTCAAGGCATCATCCTAGCCAAAAAATGGAAATGCCCCTATCTATGGATAGAAGGGGATTCAAATAATATAATAAAGTGCCTTAATGGGACTTCAAAACCTTCTTGGTCGATTCACAACATAATCACCTCTGCTATTGACATTATTAGCACCTTTAAAAAATGCCATATCTCCCACATCTACCGGGAGGCTAATGGCTCTACTGACTGGGCTGCCAATGCGATGATTAAAAGTGAGGCAATTACCATGTGGATGGGTGAAAGCGGACTCCCTGAAGATGTCAGACAAATCATTAGCAATGAGCGATATAAAAGCACTCCGAAGACTCTTGATGGATGGGATAATTATGATAAGTACTGATGTGAGTACTTTGAGTTATTTTAATAATGAGAAAATCACTCATTATAACATCAATGTCATAAACTCTCACGCTTTCTGGGTAATTTTTATAGCTCTAAAAAGCTCTCAGTTTAATCAGCTCTGTAAGTTTCAAAATTTGGCTATGAGTAGCAACAACATGGGCGGAAATAGGAGGTGATATGAACCAAGAAGTTGTAAAGAATGGAAATAGAAGGAAGAGGTTTGGGGTATTCTATAGCAAGGTGGTCTCTCAAACTTCATGGAGAGACTCCACAGCCGAGATGGTATGGTAACCAGTCTTTTCTGCAAGAACTGGAAGAAGGGCATGTTAAAAATGGGTGATCAAATGGTTGAAATCGATGAAGATTTAATTCCTCAAGCTACGAGCTTCACCAGGGAAGGTTGCAACTTCTACAAAGATAGGAAGGTCAGCAGGGAAGCTATTGAAAGGTACCCGGTAACTGAGAAAGAGAAAAAATGACTAGTAAAGTTGAGCAAAACCTACTACCCACCTAGGGCTTTTGCCAAACCCTGGTGGGAGATTCGTTTTGTTTTAATGCAATATATCACTCTAGATGGTAGGTTTATGAAAGTTTATAGGTATCACTTTGTTCTGTTAAATCACTTTAGGCACAATGATAAGGTTAATTTCCCTTGTTTCCTGCTTTGTTTGATGAATGCATCCCTTAAGGCTTATAAAGAGAATCCTCTAGGTGATATTGCTATGCACCAAGGTCTAATGGTCCTAATTTATGACCATTTAAAGGCCACTCAAATTGCTTGTATGCAACCCTCTATGGAATTTGAGGAAGAGATGTCTGATTCTACCTTTTTCAAGGAGGAGGAATCTGATAGTGACTCTTCATCTGATACAAAGGACAGGTTTGATGACTCGAAGTATGAAAGCAGGAAGAAGAGGAAATACAGAAAAACAAAACCCTCTTCATCCAAGGGCAAAAAGCCTCAAAGAAAACCCCTGATTAGCATCTCTTCAGAAGGGGAGGATTCAGATGATTCTAAGAAGGAGAGCCCTAAAGGGCTGCTGAAGAAGAAAACAAAAATCCATACCTAAACCCAGAAAAAGAACAAGAAAAAAGAGGAGACTGGCAAGGAACCGGAAGCTGACAAGCAAGCAAGGACCCTGGAAGTTGAGCACAGCCTGGAAAAGGAGACTATGGAAGAGACTCTCAGGGCTACCGACACAATTTCTGCCCTCCAGATCCCCAAAGAAGAACAGGTTACTCCTAGAAAAGATGCTCCCTCATCTGGTCCTCCTCCCGAGGGTTTGCATGGTTTCATGGAAACTATGGAGTGGCTCATTAATGGTTACAAGAAAGATGTGGATGAATACAAGAAGCTTTGTAACAGAGTCTTGATTCTAGAAACCATTAATATAGGGGAGGGAAATACAATGGCCGACTATATTGAGGACCTAAAAAACACCATCACCAAAGTTGAAGACATCAGAGATGCTTTCAACCTCAGGTTTGAGAAGATTGAAAAGGAGATGCTAGACAGAAAAAGCCTTGCGAACACTAGCGAAAAAACCCTCTCGGACACTGTCACCAAAGTTGATAAAATTGAGGAGTGCCTAAAGAACATTGTTGAATAGAGCCTAAGTATTTTGAAGATCTTGGCCAACAACACCCACACCCTCATTAGCAAGATGGATGACGAAAAGGAAGTCCAGGACTTAGAACTGGAAGCCGAAGGAATAGGGGAAGCTCAAGGTCCCAGAACCCGCACCAGAGGCAAGAGGAAGGAAAAGAAACTGAACAAGGATCTAGAAGACCTGAAAGCTGTCGGGGCCACCTATGATGAGCTGGTGACAAAGGCGGAGGATCTGCTAAAGAAAATCGCTGTGTAGCGCATTCCTTGTTTCTTTGCTGTTTTTTTGTTAAGTTGTTTTTTTTGTTTGCTGGTCTTTTGGCCAGTCTTTTTGTCTGTGGACTCTTTTGTTTTGTTCTTCTTGATGCTTTTTCTCTATCTATGATTTAAAGGTTTTGGGTCCTAAAAACCTATTTTTTAATTAATCAGAACAATCTTCCACTCGATGGCTAGCTTGATCCCATTTACCAAAGCTTCATATTCTGCAATGTTGCTTGTGCAAGGGAAGAGAATCTTGTAAGCTTTTGAAATTGAATATTTTTGAGGAGTAATAATAAGTATTCCAACACCGGAACCATGTTGAGTGAAAGACCCATCAAAGAACATCTTCCATGATTGTTCAGTAAGGTGCATGATTGATTCATCTGGGAATTCTATATGCAGAGGTTGACTGTCTTCAAGTGGAGCATTAGCAAGTTGGTCTGCAATAAGCTATCCTTTGATAGCTTTACGTTCCACATATTCAATATCAAATTTTGTAAGGACCATGACCCATTTGGCAAGTCTCCCTATAAGTGTTGCTTTACTGAGAAGATATTTGAGCGGATCAATCTTGGCTACCAACTTAATAGAGTATTCTAACATATAGTGCCCTAATTTTTGTGATGCAAAGACCAATTCCAAGCATGATTTCTCTATTATAGTGTAGATCATTTCATACAACACTAATGTTTTTTTGATGTAATAGATATCTCATTCCTTTTTATTGTCATCTTGTTGTGCCAGAAGTGCCCCCAGTGAAGTATCTGTAGCTAATATGTATAGGATCAATGGCTTACCTTGGATCGGTGGCATTAATATGGGTGGATTAGAAAGATATTCTTTGATTTGTTGTAAATGTTGTTCACAATATTTATCCCAGTTGTATTGAATTCCTTTCCTTAATACCTTTGTGAAGGGTTGAGCTTTGTTTGCTAGCTGAGATATAAAATGCCTTATTTATTGAAGTCAGCCCTGTAAACTTCGCATTTGACTGATATTCTTGGGCGGAGGCATTTCCATTATAGCTTGGACCTTTTCAGGGTCAACCTCAATTCTTTCTTTAAAATTATGTAACCAAACAATTTTCTTCATGTCACCCCAAATGCACACTTTTTAGGATTTAATCAGAGCTTGAATCTCTCCATTCTATCTAGTATGAGGCCTAGTTCTTGAATATGCGTAGATCTCTTCATGGTTTTTACTAGGGTGTCATCAACATAATCTTAAATGTTTTTATGCATCATATCATGGAAGATAGTGGTTATTTCTCTTTGGTAAGTTGCTCCTGCATTCTTTAGCCCAAACGACATAACATTCTAGTAGAAGGTTCCCCATGCACACGTGAAAGCTATCTTTTCTTGATCTTCGGGTGCTATCTTGATCTGATTGTAATCAGAGAATCCATCCATCTCATATCCAGTAGTCATATCTACTATCATGTCAATGTTGGGCAATCGAAAATCATCTTTCAGACATGCTTTGTTGAGATCCTTGAAGTCTATGCAAACTCTAATGGATTTGTCTGCCTTTGATATAGGTACTATGTTTGATGTCAATATGCTGAAAGAATGAAACGGTAATATACTCAAGAGAGAAATGGTAATATGCTAAAAGAGAACC
Source organism: Cryptomeria japonica (assembly GCF_030272615.1). Lineage (NCBI taxonomy): Eukaryota > Viridiplantae > Streptophyta > Pinopsida > Cupressales > Cupressaceae > Cryptomeria > Cryptomeria japonica. The sequence goes on from NC_081406.1 coordinate 233,237,911, forward strand.
GATAATATGATGAAGAGTGAATAGGTTTATTGAAGTTAAGCAACTGGAAAAATGAACCAGTATAATAATGAGAACCGGTATATGCGCAAAAGGTGAAGCAATACGTTTGTCCAAGTGAACTGGTATATGGAATGTTTTCTATCAAGGTTTAATAAGGTATGACTACCAGTTGGTAGTCTCAGCTTCAGGGTTTCCAGTTGAAGTGTTTCGAGACTATGTGATTCAACCGATGGTACTATGTGATGAGTTAGCATTGTAATGGAGATCAAATTGTGTTTCCACTTCAGCCTCGTGCACATGAAGAATGAATGATGGAGAATGTCTTGAGATCTATTCAAGACCATTGTATTCAAATGCAAAGTGTTTAATGGTTAGGATTGAACTGACTAAATTTCTCAACCTAAATGTTTATGGTTTAGGGTTTATGCTACCAACCTATCTGTTTCCTATAAGGTCGATGTTGTGTTTGATGTTGAGGTTGTTGGAAAATGTTGGGTGTGTATCTATGTGTAGAGATATGTGATTCTTGCCAGACCAAATAAGAGAATTGATACCTGCAAAGTGTGTGTGCAGAAGGAAGGAATGAAACCGGGTCTACATTGGCATTGAGTGCTATTACCAAATCATTGTAATACCTATTGATCTCTAATCATTTCAATAGTTGGAAAATCCCTTAACAGGGTAGCTTTAACCAGCTTGATGTAAATCCTTTAACAGGGTGACTCAAAGCCATTGAGTTCATAAACTCCTCTAACAAGGTAACCCCTAATAGGGTTTAACTCTTAACTGGGTATTCTAGCCATCCCTTAACCAGGTGATCCCTAATAGAATCAGTTCCTAACAGAACCTGTAGTAATAGTCTTTAACCAGAGTAGGCTTCTTACACAGGGGGCTTCTAAAGAGTCCAAAAATAGATTGTGGGTATTCATCCCCATCGTGTTTTTTTCCAGTTGGGTTTCCACGTGAGAAATATGTGTGTCATATGTGATGTCTTTTTCATGTGATTCTTTGTTGTTTTCTGTCAAGTGGTGAATCATGTTGATCTAGCAAGTTATTATATTTTAGTTGCTAGATTACCTGTCTATGCACAAGGATAATGTGGAAATGGGAGTGTATGTTGTGTGGTAAGATAAGTGTTTCTGATTTATATCTTTTACTGTCTCATTGTTCTTAATAGGTAGTATTTTGGTTTATGACTGGTGTTAGTGATTGGTAGTCAAGTTCACTGTTTGCAGTCAAACCGGTTTAGGAAAAGTTTTTGTACCTATACTGATTCACCCCCCCTCTTAGTACCAGTTTGGTACTCACTATCCATCATTGTGTTATCAATTGGTATCAGAGGTCGTCCAGGTCCTTTGTGTTGTAAGCTTAACCACTTGAGGGAAAGATCCTATTGTAATGATGAAGAGGGAAGGTCCAAAGTTCAATAGAGACAATTTTAAAATATGGAAAGACAGAATGAAGATATACATCAGAAGCATGGGTGCTCAACACTGGAGCTATGTTGAAAATGCCTATGCTATTCCTATCAATACTCTTACTGATGATCAAAAGAGAGAGATCCAGGAGAATGGGCAAGTCATGGAACCCCTAATTAGCAGCTTATTTGACCTTGAGTTTATCGATGTCCTGGATAAAGAAAATCCCAAAGAAGTATGGGATACTCTTGAGAATATCTATGGCGGTGATGAGCATGTAAAACAAGCTAAGGAAGAAAGCCTTAGAGGGAAGTTTGAAGACATGCAGATGGTTGAAGATGAGACCATTCAACAATATGGAATAAGAATCAAGACTATTGTTGGACACATCAAGAGTGCAGGAGGGAAAATGGAAGATTCTACTGTTATTAGTAAAGTCCTGAGGTCCTTATTACTGGTCTATGCAATAAGGGTTGTTTCTATTCAGGAGTTGAGATCAATAGACAAGACTAAGGTATCCCTAGACTCCATCATTGCAAAATTAACAACCTATGAGCTAAATAGTTTTGATGGCAGTGTTCAAAAGACTGAATCAACTTTTTGAGCATCTACTGCACCACCCAGAAAAGGAAAAGAAGCAAGCACCAATAGTGAATCAGGACAGAGTAGAGAAATGGATGATACGGAGATTATGATGGAATTTGAAGCTCTTCTTGCCAAGAGACTTCCTAAGGGAACTGGCAAATACAAGGGTAAGCTTCCTTTGAAATGCTTCTCTTGTAACCAGATAGGACACATTTCTATAAACTATCCTAATGGTGACAACAAGGACAAACTGGAAAGGTTCAAGAAATTCAAAGGAGGAAACCAAAGAAACTATTTTGTAGTAGTCGATGAAGGTGTAACAGATGAGGAATAAGAAGATGAAGAAAATGAAGATAATGTGTTTGTTGCAGTCAAGGAGGATGGGTCAGATAAGAAGGCTCTTGTCTCCCACTTTGATAATTCCAATGAGTGGATTATTGAGAGTGGTTATTCTCACCATATGACTAGTGACCGGAGAAAGTTTATATTGATGAATACTAAGAGGGGGGGTGAATTAGTATTCCAAAAAATACTGTACTTAAACACTTAAACAATCTAGCAGTAAACTGGTAAAATAGTTTAACAAACAAACTGGTTAACACACATGCAAACCAAATAGAAAATAAGGCATTCACCCATAGAAGCACAATCACCATAACACAAGAGATTTTGATGTGGAAACCCAAATGGGAAAAACCACAGTGAGATGAAACTCACAAGTAACTATCTACAGAATAGTAACCAAACTGGTTAAGGTCATACAATGTTCTTTACCAGAATAGATCTTGTTAGGAATCTCAATCTTTGTTAGGAGATAAGTCCGATGAAAGACTACCTTGTGAGAGGATTTTAGATCCACCGATGTGAACCACCTTGTTAGAGGATTTACAAAGGCTTTTCTTGGCCTACCAAGTTGAGGGTTTATGACTTGTCAAAGATGTGAGTAATCAACAAGTGAATGATCTAGCAAATGGCAAAGTTTCCTTGATAAGATCCATTGTAGCTCATAGCTAATGCTCTTCAGCATTACTTCAATCTTCATTAAATCCACACTCTATTGCAATACATAGACTTGATCTTCTCAATTAAGATCATACATACAAGAGCTTCAATGAACACCTAAAACCTAACAGCTACACTCATACATACACATACAAAACCGTAGACATGATGTCCTTAAAAGGAATTTGATTTCATGTCGGTCCAATAGGATTACATTGCAAGTTCCTAGTTTCATTGAATCCAGACACATTTGGTAACACAACACAAAATCACCATCAAAGTGTCGGTGGATGGTAACTCATCACAAAAATATACCAGTTGGTAACTCATCACAGAGTATTATCAGTTTATACAACTTTTTCGATTACCAGTTGGTAACTTAGAGTAATACCGGTTCAAACAGATTTCCGGTTAACAAAAATTGAAGACTGGGAAAAAGATAACTATTGCTTATGGCTCCTTTTCTCCACTCCACTTGAGATTGGTAAACACTTTCTTGATAACATCAATAGTCTAAAGACTACAACATGATACCGGTTTGGAACAATTACCGGTTGAGCATAATTCATACATTCACAAAGTGATCTCATAGCAAGTGTGTGTCCATCAATGACAATCACAACATAATCATCAAAATTCCAACAATCTCCCCCTTTGGCATTGATGGCAACACTTAGGAAAAAAAAATTTGACATCTAAGTTGTTTACAACAAAATTATGCCATAATCAAAATTACTACCCCTAAGCATATACACTATCCCTTTTGCAGAAAATACAATGTATACTACTTCCTTACAGAGATAAACATGAAAGTATACATAGCATGCATTAAAATTCAGAATACTACTCCCCATCAAAAATTTTAAAAAATAGAATACTACTCCCCCTTTGCTAATAATGACAAAGTACAGCTGAAAAACCCTTGTTCCATTAGTATAAATAATTGATTTAAAGAGTTTATGACAATAAAGAGTGAAACTTGTCAAAAACTAATTTAAAGTCCTGCATAAATGTCTTCATGGATAAAGACCATGATTCAAGCAATGAGGTAGCAACCTCATTCTCCATTTGCATCTGATAGAGCTACTCTTCCATGGCATCCAAGGTACTCATCTCTTGAGTGACTGTAAGGGCATCTAGATTTAGATAGCATTTATGAAGAATTTACAGTCTAGGTAGTAGGACCAATTGAAGTTCCTGCAAATTATGTGTCCTATCGCTTATCTCTACCTCTATTCTTGTAGACTGGAGTTGAAACTGGTGAGCGGTTTGTCCATATGTGGAGAAGGAATCATATGGCATTTTGAAGGTTCTTATAAATGACTGCATATCAAATTGTAGTTTGGCTTTCTGAGCAAGCACATCATCACAGAATAGATGAGGTTGACATATCTTACTTACCAATAATTTTCCCTCATCCATTGCATCTGTAATGTCCTTCTATGCCTTCTGTAGATCAGACCGGAGCTCTGTTAACTTTTTCACTAAGGAAGTGTCCAGAGACTTTGATGCTCCTTCTTGGCATTTGACTTCTAGGCTTTGCACTTGGTCTTCTACAACTGTGCATAGGAGCTTTAATTGTGCAAGAGAGGAATTGGTACTGGGGAGGTTGGTACCGAGTATCAAACTGGTAAGAGTGTCAACTGCAGCTAGGATCACATCTTGCTCTTTTTTTCTCCTTATTTCTTCTAGGCGTTCTTGGGCAACCTTAATGCTCTGCAACAACTCTAATTCATTTGTAGACTGGAGGTCAATGGGACTGGTAATGTCAGCCAATTTGGCTTGACTACTAGTTGCCTTTGGGGTCTCCATCTGAGTGCTCTGTGCCACTCCCTCTTTCTCTTTATCTCTTTTCTTGTCCTCTTCTACCTTCTTTTTCTCCTCTTCTTTCCGCTTCTCTTCTTCTTCATCCTTCTTCTTTTTCTCCTCTTCCTGCTTCTTTTTCTCTTTCTCCTTTCTCTTCTCCTCTTCCTTTCTCTTCTCCTCCTTTTTCTTCTCCTCTTCCTTTTTCTTCTCCTTTTCCTGTTCCGCTTCCTTCTTCTTCTTCTCTTCCTCTTGTTTCTTCTTCTCCTCTTCCTTTCTTTTCTTTTCCTCTTCTAGTTTCCTCTTCTCCTCTTCCTTTTTCTTTTCTTCCTCTTTTCTCTCCTCTTCCGATTTTTTCTTCTCTTCTTCCTTTTGCTTCTTTTCCATTTCTACCTTTTTTCTATTTTCTTCCTCATGTTTCTCCTGACCTTTTGTTTCCGTTGCTGCATATGGAGTAACATTTTCACCATTCAAGGCATCAACATCAATTGGGTCCAATTGAGTAGTGACCGGTTCTCCTTCACTGTCATATACTTCATCTGGCTGAGTGATTTCCGGTTCTTGCTCAGCTTTCTTGTTGGCTTCAGCCACTTGATGCAATCTTAAAGCTGATTGAGCAAGGGAGTGGGTATCTTTGACCACTTCTGAAACTTTTCCTTCCAACAATAGGAGTCTTCTTCTCATGAAGAAAAGGCCCTTATATCTCTCCACCACTTCATATAGTTCTATTTTGGGCACATTAGGAAAGTATTGTGCAAATACTTCCTCTCTTATTTCTTGTTCCTTTTCTATGGCAATGTGCCACTTGTTATCTACAGAATTATACAAAGAATCAGGTGTCTCAGATTTAATTTCTGATGGCCATCGATTATTAATACATAAATAATTGATAACTTCCTGTGCAACTTCCTTCTTTTTATCATCATTAAAATCATCAAAGAACTCTTTCAAATGACCAAGTACTTTTCTTCTAATATTCTTAATTGATCTTTGACAATGTGTCAAAGGTTTGTAAGAGAAAATATCAATATTTACCGATGCAGATGTTGCCGGTTCACTCTTTGTCTTTTTCCTCATTTTCCTAGTCTTCTTAGGCTATTCTTCGAAGACAGTGTCCTCTGAGTCTGGTGTATTTCTTTTTGTCTTCCGCTTCCTCTCAAAGACTTTGGCGGGTGCCGCTTTCGGTTTCTTCTTTGCTAGTGACCGCTTGGTCACTAAGGGACTTGTTGTGATAATCGGTGCCAATGATGAAGGCACTCCCTTTTCCTTCTTTACTGAGGGTTCTTCAATTGGTGTAACCCTTTCCAAATAGGTGCCAGTTCTCTTTGCCTTTGGATCAAGGGGCGAGGCGATTAGGGTAGAGGCATACCCATCTAGCATGTCATGCATTACCTCATATCCCATCGGTTCCACTTCTTCCTATCTTGGCTCAACCGCCTCCATTATGCACTCATCAACTCTGATGGTGAAGTAGATGTCATCTTCATATTTCTTGACAATATCACTTGATATTCTCACCCTTTGGTTCATTTTACATCTAAACTCATCAAAGTATTTGTTCAACACTTTCGGATAACCAGTTCCTACGGCTTGTAGGCTTTCCTTGATTTGCTTTGTCACCAGTTGGTCAGCAGACCACCGAATATCACCTACTCCTGGAAAATAGCCTTGGAAGTAGAAGAACAACCCAACCAATAGTTTTCCAAACTTGAACCTCAAGGCATTGTCTTGTTTGATTGACTTGAGGTTCAACAAAAGTTGTCTTTGCATACAAGTGCACAGATAAAATGATGCATCTTCCTAGATCATCCTGTGGGCGGCATTTACCGCTGCAGCAGAGACATAGTTGATTCTACTGGCATGGAACGTCCGGTATCCTATCAACATACACGCATATTTGACCAAATCATCCTTGATGGAATTGGTAGTCATTCCTTGTGAATCGCTCACTGAACCAGTGAGCTTAGTCATTTTTGTCTTGCTAATCTTCCTTAGGGCTGGCACTTCACCTACGTTGCAGAAACTTGTGATGGCATGAATTGCTTCTGGTGTAATATCATGCATCCACTCTAAGTACATTTTATCACCATGTACTCTGCTCAGAATAATGCGGATGTGATCATCTGAAAATTCTTCAAGAAAATAGACAGCATTGTGAAGTTTCTTCTTTTCCAGAATGCTAAATTTCGGTTTCATCTTTTTGTCCTTCCCACAGAACAAACTTAACTGAGAATGGATCATCAAAGATTCTAGATCTTCAATCTTACAGTCAATGTAATCGGAAATACCTTCCTCCACTAGAACACCAGTGGGTATTTGAGATGGTATTTGAGATAGGGCATTGTATTTTGCCTTCTGTTGAATGAAGTCTACAGAATCAACAGGTGCACTAGAACTAGCATGTGATGCAGAAGCCATGATAAATAGAGAATTATGAAAAATACCTTCATAAGTCAAGATTTAGGGCACACAATTTAAACTTTTCTACACACTCCTTTGGTTGCTGAAATACAACTTTGTGTTCTTTACTTCACCAATAGATGTTTTCTTCTGATTCTTCTTCAGGATTTTGATAAATTCTTTGAATTGCAATCCAAATCGCTTTTCTTCACTCTGTGTTTGAAAACTTTTTCGCTCATGAATTGATAAGTGAAAAATGACTTTGAAAAATTCTTTTAAACAAGTTCTTCACCTACCACAATAAATGCTCCACTATTAAGGCGTAAACCCTAATTTGCCTTTTACTGTTTCTGGTCTTCTACCAACTGACAGGTATCACATACCGGTTGAGGTCTTTTATTAGTGTAAACTAGGGGTTCAAGATATTTCACAATTTTCTCCCCCTAAGCTTTTCTTATGCTTAGTTTGTTAGTTCAACGACTTCCACACTAGGTGCAAAAATCGGTTCTACTTGAATCACTTCTTCTGGCTTCTTCTTCCAGGTTTTCTTCATATCTGCTTGAACAATTTCAACATCAATCTTTCCTCCTGGAGTGACCGGTATGTCATCCAATATACTCTTTCTTGTTCTACAGAATCTTGCTATATGACCCGGTTTGTTGCAATGATAGTAAACCATTCTAGGTGCTCTCCAAGGTCCATTATTCATGTTTCCATTCTTCCTTCTGCATGTTGCAGCAGTGTGACCATGACCATGAAAAATCACATAGATTGCTCTCCATCCAGTTGCTGCTTGATATCCACTGCTACCTGACTGATGACTATAGGTATTAAACTAGTTTGGGTTCCGATTCTCAAAGGATTCAAGAAAAACTCCTTGACTCCTTTGAGGATACCTTCTGGTATTTTGCATGAAAGACCTACATTCAAATGCTCTATTCCCAAACTTGTTGCATGCATAAAAATTTCCATTGAATCTATTGGGTCTAGGCTTATCATTTAGAAAATAAGGAAAATTATTGTAAGCCTTACTTCTACATACATTAGTAGTGTGTCCTTCCTTGAGACAATTAAAGAAAATAGGTTTGAACTTTTGCTTACCTTTATCCTTTGATGTTGGTTGTTTCTTTGACGCTCAATGTTTTGTTCCAGAGGTCTCACCTTCCTCATAATCAAAGAAACCAAGTCCATTGGTATTCTTTGCCGATTTAGTTGATTCAAGCTTCTGTTCTATCTTGACAGTGTTCTTATTGTTGGCAAGTATTTCCTTTGAGTGAGTTCTTTGGAAATAACAACATTGGATTCCTTCAAGGTTGCATTCTCAGAAATAGCCATGTTTAGTTCACCTTGGATTCCTTCCTTTTCCATTTTATTTTCAAGAAGATGAGTGGTAAGTGCACTCATTTCTTTCTTTCAGCTTGTAGATCTCATGATCTTTGTCTTTTACCAAATCTTCAACTTTCTTCTGGTTCTCAAGCTCTTGACACATTATGAGAGTTAGTCCTTAAAGTTCCCTTCTTAGGTTGGCATTGGACTCATTTAGTTTTTCAACTTCTTGAATTAGGGCTTCCATGTTCGCTTCATCAGAAGAATTGTTTTTAGTTAGCTCCATCAGGTTTTCAGCATACTCTCTTCTTTTTGCCTGAGAGGCTTTATATTTGACCTTAAGTTCATCATAGGCTTGCTCAATCTGAGTGAGCCAATGAGTAAGTTCCCTCATAGTGTATTACCCCATATCTTTTTCCAAGTGGTTAGACTTATAGAAAGGTTGGCTCTGATACCAATTGATGAATACTATGAGGGGGGTGAATTAGTATTCCAAAACATATTGTACTTAAACACTTAAATAATCTAGTAGTAAACGGGTAAAACAGTTTAACAAACAAACCGGTTAACACACATGCAAACCAAATAGAAAATAAGGCATTCACCCATAGAAGCACAATCACCATAACACAAGATATTTTGATGTGGAAACCCAAATGGGAAAAACTATGGTGAGATGAAACTCATAAGTAACTATCTACAGGATAGTAACTAGACCAGTTAAGGTCAAACCGATTAAGGTCATACAATGTTCTTTACCAGAATAGATCCTGTTAGGAATCTCAATCTCTGTTAGGAGATAGGTCCAATTAAAGACTACCTTATGAGAGGATTTCAGATCCACAGATGTGAACCACCTTGTTAGAGGATTTACAAAGGCTTTTCTTGGCCTACCCGGTTAAGGGTTTCTGACTTTTAAAAGATGTGAGTAATCAACAAGTGAATGATCTAGCAAATGGCACAGTCTTCTTGATTAGATCCATTATAGATCATAGCTAATGCTCTTCAACATTACTTCAATCTTCAGTAAATCCACACTCTATTGCAGTACATAGACTTGATCTTCTCAGTTAAGATCGTACATACAAGAGCTTTAACAAACACCCAAAACCTAACAGCTACACTCATACATACACATACAAAACCCTAGACATGATATCCTTAAAAGGAATCTAATTTCATGTTAGTCCAATAGGATTACATTACAAGTTCCTAGGTTCATTGTATCTAGACACATTTGGGAACACGACACAAAATCACTGTCAAAGTGTCGATGGATGGTAACTCATCACAAAAATATACTGATTGGTAACTCATCACAGAGTATTACCATTTTATACAACTTTTTCGATTACCAGTTGGTAACTCAGAGTAATACCAGTTCAAATAGATTTCTAGTTGACAAAAATTGAAGACTGGGAAAAAGATAACTGCCGCTTCTGGCTCCTTTGCTCCGCTCCGCTTGAGATTGGTAAATACTTTCTTCAGAACATCAATAGTCTATAGACTACAACATGATACCGGTTTGGAACAATTACTAGTTGAACATAATTCATACATCCACAAAGTGATCTCATAGCAAGTGTGTGTCCATCAATGACAATCACAACATAATCATCAAAATACCAACATATATCTCTGGAAGAGTATGATGGTGGTGTGGTTCATTTTGGTAATGATGCACCATGTATGGTCAAAGGCAGAGGGTCCATCTCTCTAAATGGAAAGAGCAGTGCTGAAAATGTGTATTGGGTGGAAGGTCTTAGAGACAATCTATTGAGTGTTACCTAGCTGAATAACAATGGACTCACTCTGGAATTCAAAAATGGAGTGTGCAAAATAAAAGGAATGAATGGTGAACTGATGGCCACCGATATGCAGACCAAAGGTAACTTATTTCAGCTGAATACAAATATAAGTACAGGTCTTATGGCTAAGTTTGATGATAGCTGGATATGGCATAGGAGACTCTGCCATATAAACTTTGATAACATAGTAAAGGCCAGTAAGATCATGGCAGTTAGAGGACTACCAATGCTGAGCAAACCAGAAAATCCTTTGTGCAGAGAATGTCAATTGGGGAAAATGTCTTCCTCAACCTTCAAAGGTAAATCTTTCACTGCTGAGAACTTACTTGATCTTGTGCATACTGATTGTGTGGTCCTATGAAAACTAGGAGTGTGCAGGGAGATAGGTATTTTATGATTCTTATAGATGATTTCTCAAGAATGATGTGGGTCACATTCTTGAAGGACAAGTCTGAAGCCTTTGGAAAGTTCAAAGCTTTCAGAGCATTGGTAGAAAAGGAAAGTGGTAGAAGAATCAAATGCCTTAGAACTAATCAAGGAGGGGAATTCACTTCCGATAAATTCAACAAATATTGTGAAGAAAATGGCATCAAGAGGCAATTGTCTACCCCCCAGACTCCATAGCAGAATGGCCTAGCAAAGAGAAACAACTGGACTGTGGTTGAAGTGGCTAGAACCATGTTGATCCAAGGAAAGGTCACTCACACCTTTTGGAGAGAAGTGGTGAGCACTACAATCTACACAATGAACCAAGTACTCATCAAGAAAGGAAAGGATAAGACTCCTTATGAGTACTGGACTGGTAAGACACCTGTGGTAAGCTACTTTAGAGTATTTGGTAGCAAATGCTATATCAAGAGGAGTGAACATTAGAGCAAGTTAGATGCAAAATGTGATGAAGGAATATTCCTAAGATATTCCACAAAAAGTAAAGCTCTCAAATGTTTCAATAATAGGACTTAGAGAATCATTGAAAGCATCAATATTAGGGTTGATGAAAACTCTAAGAAATCAAAGGGAATTAGCAGTAAGAAAGTAGGAGATGAACTGGTAGTAACTTTCTAGGAACCGGTTGCAAATCAACTGAGTACCAGTAATTGTGCTCCTACACCGATAGATGCTGATGAAGATGAGGATGATGAAGAAAAGCAAGAGGAAGTTGTTAAGAACATACCTAGGTATGTCAAACTCAATCATGATCCAAAGCATATCATAGGAGACAAAGATGTGGGAATTCTCACAAGAAGAAAGGTTAGAGAAAGCTCATGTATGATCTCTGAATTTGAGCCTAAATCATTCAAAGAGGCACATAAAGATGAAGAATGGATCAAGGCAATGGAGGAGGAACTTGACCAGATAGAAAAGAATGGTACATGGTCTTTGGTACCCAGACCAGAGCATAAAAATTTCATTAGAACCAAATGGGTTTTCAGAAATAAGCTAAATGAGGATGGCACAGTGGTAAGGAACAAAGCCAGACTAGTATGTAAAGGATATGCCCAAGAAGAAGGAGAAGACTATGGAGAAACCTTTGCTCCAGTAGCAAGATTGGAAGGAGTTGGTATGCTTCTTGCATATGCAACTTTTAAAGGTTTCAAGGTATACCAAATGGATGTAAAATCTGCATTTTTAAATGGAATACTTGAAGAGGAGGTGTATATAGAGCAACCAGATGGGTTTGCCCTATCAAAAGATAGTGACATGGTGTGTAGGCTACATACAGCCTTGTATGGACTGAAGCAGGCACCTAGAGCATGGTATGAACACTTGCACTCCCATCTTGTGAAGATTGGATTTGAAAGAACAAGTGAAGATAGCAATATCTACTTGAAATTAGAAGGAGATCAGATTCTGATCTGTGAAGTATTTGTTGATGACAAGATGAGTCATGACTTTGCAGATGAGATGAAAAAGGAGTTTGAGATGTCACTCATAGGGGAGATTATGTTCTTCACTGGACTGCAGATTCAACAAATGAAAGATGGAATATTTATTACTCAATCCAAGTATGTCAAAGAGGCATTGAAGACCTTTGGCATGGAAGACAACAAACCAGTTGGTACACCAATGGTGACCGATTGTAAACTATCAAAAGTGGATGACTCGGCATTGGTAAAGGAGAAGGAATATCAATCAATGACTGGTAAGTTACATTATATAGTGCATAGCAAACTGGACATTGCACATACAGTGGGTATTACCACTCAATTTCAAAAAAGCCCAAGAGAATCCCACTTGGTAGCAGTCAAGCGGATTCTTAGACATCTGAAGGGAACTATTGACTATGGATTATGGTATCCATATAATGATGATTTCAATCTAAAAGTGTTCACAAATGTTGATTGGGTTGGTAATGTGGATGTCCAGAAGAGCACAACTGATGGTGCATTCTTTCTCGGTGGTAGATTGGTCTCATGGATGAGTAAAAAGCAGAGTTGTATCTCTTAGTCTATAGCAGAAGTGGAGTATGTTGCAGCTTTTATGAATTGCACCTAGACTATTTGGATGAGGCATGTATTGAATGGCTTCAAAGTTCTTGTATCTGAATCGATAAGTATATTTTGTGACAATACAAGTGCAATTAACATTTCCAAGAATCTAGTTTTACATGCTAGAACCAAGCACTTTAAACTCAAGTATCATTTCTTGAGGGAAAAGGTTCAGAACAAAGAGGTGGTATTGGAACATGTTTCTAGTAAGGAGCAGTTAGCAGACATATTCACCAAGCCTCTACTGAAGGCTACTTTTACCTATCTAAGAGGTGAATTAGGGGTGCTGCCCCTTCAAGAGGTAATCTAAAGGTTTGTGCTCCACATCAGTCAAATCTTACTTTTCTATATCTTTTTAGGATTGATGTGTTGAAGGATGCTACTCCTCAGGGGGAGCAACATAGTGGATCAGGGAAGCTTGTGCCTCCACTTTGGCATTGTTGTCAAAGGGGGAGAAGATGTGAAGTGGAAAAGATATCTGTAGTATTAAGAAGAAGATGTGATGCAAAAAGAGATATATCTTTGTATATTGCCATCAATGCTAAAGGGGGAGATTGTTGGCATATGTGTAGAACATGTTCACATGATGATATTGTGTTGTCATTGATGTCAATATGCTGAAAGAATGAATGGGTAATATACTCAAGAGAGAACTGGTAATATGTTGAAAGAGAACCAGTAATATGATGAAGAGTGAATAGGTTTATTGAAGTTAAGCAACTGGCAAAGTGAACTGGTATATGCGCAAAAGGTGAAGTGGTACGCTTGTCCAAGTGAACCGGTATATAGAATGTTTTCTATCAAGGTTTAATATGGTATGACTACCAGTTGGTAGTCTCAGCTTTAGGGTTTTTGATTGAAGTGTTTCGAGCTTGTGTGATTTAACCAATGGTATTGTGTGATGAGTTAGCATTGTAATGGAGATCAGATCATGTTGCCAGATCAGCCTCGTGCACGTGAAGAATCTTGCATGAAGGAGATTGATCCTATCTACCTCAGGAATGTGTGAAGTCCCTGCAAACGATGAAGAACGTGTGATGGGTTGTCACCTTCAAGAAGAAGTGAAGAACAAATGATGGAGAATGTCTTGAGATCTGTTCAAGACCATTGTATTCAAATGCAAAGTGTTCAATGGTCAGGATTGAACCGACTGAATTGCTCAACCTAAATGTTTAGGGTTTAGGGTTTATGCTACCGACCTATCTGTTTCCTATAAGGTCAATGTTGTGTTTGATGTTGAGGTTGTTAGCAAATGTTGGGTGTGTATCTAAGTGCAGAGATATGTGATTCTTGCTAGACCAAATAAGAGAATTGATGCCTACAAAGTGTGTATGCAGAAGGAAGGAACGAAACCAGGTCTGCATTGGCATTGAGTGCTATTACCAAATCATTGTAATACCTATTGATCTCTAATCACTTCAACAGTTGGAAAATCCCTTAATAGGGTAGCTTTAAACAGCTTGCTATAAATCCTTTAACAGGGTGACTCAAAGCCATTGAGTTCATAAAATCCTCTAACAAGGTAACCCCTAACAAGGTTTAACTCTTAATTGGGTATTCTAGCCATCCCTTAACCAAGTGATCTCTAACAAGATCGGTTCCTAACAAAACCTATAGTAATAGTCTTTAACCAGACTAGGCTTCTAACAGAGCGGACTTCTAAAGAGTCCAAAAATAGATTGTGGGTATTCATCCCCACTGTGGTTTTTCCCAGTTCGGTTTCCATGTGAAAAATATGTGTGTCATATGTGATGTCTTTTTCATGTGATGCTTTGTTGTTTTCTGTCAAGTGGTGAATCATGTTGATCTAGCAAGTTATTATATTTCTATTGATAGATTACCTGTCTATGCACAAGGATAATGTGGAAATGGGAGTGTATGTTGTGTGGTAAGATAAGTGTTTCTGGTTTATATCTTTCACAGTCTCATTGTGCTTAACCAGTAGTATTTTGGTTTATGACTGGTGTTAGTGATTGGTAGTCAAGTTCACTGTTTGCAGTCAAACTGGTTCAGGAAAATTTTTTGTACTTGTACTGATTCACCCCCCGCTCTCAGTACCGGTTTGGTACTCTTTGTTCATCATTGTGTTATCAATCTATAGCTCTGATAAATCTAGCTTTTATCAATTTCTCTAATTTAGCTTTGACTAGCAGTGCCACATGAGGATGCATCTTACAGAGTTTTTGCTTGACCGGTTTAGCTGCTGGTGTAATAGAGAGATGATGCATGATGAGATCGGGATCTAGTCCTAGCATTTCTGAGTATGTCCATGCAAAGTTTATCTTCTTGTCTAAAAAAGAGTTGCTAAAATCTTTTAACTCCTCTGCTAATAGTGATTGAACTAAATGAATGATGTGTGGTGTCTATTGACTCCCAATGTTCACTGGCTGAGTTGGCTCGATCAATATGGAAGATCTCTCCTAGAAGTGACTTGGCAATATACCAAGTATCTCACCTTCAGGCGCCTTGGAGAGGTTTTCACCTTTAGGTACGTGTTTTTTTTCTCTTTCTTAGATTTTGATACCGCCACAATATGGTTTTCACCATCAGGTCTTTTATTTTTATTTTTCTTATTTTTGCGACTAAGATACTTGATATTTGTTTCAGTCTTATTTTTACTCTGTTCACTAGTGGAAGAGCTCATGGGTTCAACTACATTGAGATAATAGGCTAATGTATAATCATTGGCAAAAGTAGGTACATTCAAGGGTTGGTTATAAAGAGTACAATCAATCAGTTTAGGATGTATTAAGGATAAGGTTGGAACAGGCTCAAGGGAGTTCATGGTACTATCATCATGGCTTCAGATTGACCAGTCGAGTTCCAGAAAACTACATTGTGTATGTGTCTCGAGACCAGGAAGAGTTATGACATGATTATCAAAATTCACGTTAGTATTTATTAGACCTAACCCAACTGACCTACTTCTAACATTTTCACCTACTTCAGACTAGACTACATACTGTGGTGTGATAGTAACAAGGTTAGCAGACAGCATCTCAACATTCATGACAAAGTAGTCATAATGTGTTGTTGATTAATCGTTATTATAAATAGAGCTCATGTCTGAGTTATCAGAGTCATAAGATGAAGTTTCTGACTCGTCTTCAAGTGGATTAGTAAAAGTATATATTGTATCAATACCCACATCTTTGATGCTACAAGTTCCTTTGAGATTTGGTTCATTGAGTACTTATATTTGACACACTTGTGGACATAACCTTGATGGTTCTATTAATCCCTATCATCTGTTCCATTTATCTTCTTCTGGACTGATGACTAATTCTATTTTTGTAGCTTCTAATTCTTCTTTTATAGTTCCATACTTGGTTTGTCTTATCTCATTAGAGGGAGAGTTGGCTGGTGAAGAAATTGCTTGTGTTCGTTCTTCCTCCAGCTGTTGTTCATAGTCTTCTCATCCTTTTAGTCTGATTTCTTCCATTTCTCTTTGCATTCTTAGGCGCATCAGCTCTTGTGCATCTGTGATATCACTTGATTCTTTAGGGGTGTCTATAGTAGATGTATCCGAGAGATGATCCGAGCCCCATTCATACTCATTTGAATTAGTTTCAGAATCATCTACTTGTTGTCTACCATTATATGTGACCGGAATGTTCAGCAGTGTAAACAATTCTCTGATTTTGTATACTTCGTCTCTCATATCCTCTGGGACTTCTACTTCCTGTGGTATTATAGCTGATATAATTGGAACTTGATTACCATCCGTTTCATCTCTCTGGGTGGGCAATTATTTTTGTTCATCATCACACTCTTCTTGAGTTTGTTGAGTATTAATTTCTTGTGTTGTTAAAGGTAGTACCTTTTTCTTCCACTTAAGTCAATGGTGGGACGTGTGCTTCTGATCTGATGACTTTCTTGGATCATATCCCAATCCAGCTTTATCATTCATAAACTTAGTTTGTAGTTGAATAGGTTCAACAATACCTTTTTGATGCTTGCCTAGAGGACTGGTACCTGAATATCCCATGCGTTGAAGCATCTTATAGCTTGGACCATATTGTGTCGAGGAAATCTCACAATTTTGTATTTCTTTGTTTGCACTGTCTTCTTTGAAAAGCAATTTGAGAACATCATGCTCTTCTATTTCTCTTGCAAGAGAAGTAGAGGACTGTATAAAGATACCATCATAGATGACTTTTGGAGTTGAATTTTGTGGCTTCATAACCTCTAATGGTTTTCTTGACTATCTTGGTGACGGAGGAAGAGACATTAGTGAGAGTATAGGCTCTATTTTGTAGCCATCTATGCCATTATTTGTTATTTTCAACTTCTTTTCTAAATCTTTCAGCAAAAATTCTGAACTTTCAGCTGTAGAGGTTGCTCTATTATGAGGAACAAAAGCATCAGCACTCTACGTTAATGCATTGCTAGTATAACTTGTATCAGCAAGAATACTAACTTCAACTCCATTATAAGGAAATTTCAAGAATTGATGATACATAGATGGAACTTCTTTCATTACATGGATCCATGGCCTGCCCAGTAAGATGTTGTATGAAAGATGAAGATCAAGGACCTGAAAAATGACATCTCTTTCTATAGGTCCTACCCTGATTGGTAATAGTACCAGACCCTTAGAAGTTCTTTCTTCTTCATCATAAGCCTTGATTGTGATTTTCTTTGTTGGATCAATAATGTTTTCAGAGAATCCCGGTTGTGTGAGTAGATTGTAGGTACATATATTCAACCTAGCACCTCCATCTATCAAAACACACTTTACTTGGTGTTTATGGATCATGACTTCAATGTGTAATGGTTGGTTATGTGGGTGACTCAGTGAGTTATCATCTTCTTCAGAGAAAGTGAGGTAATGAGGTGAAGTCAAGTGACCCACCATAGATTGAAATTGATCTACTTCTAAATCTTTAGGGACACTAGTGGTAAGTAAAGCCTTGTCCAAGACCTCTCTATGAGCAGAGAAGATCTTAAGCAGTTCCAAAATGGAGATTTGAGCATTGTTTCTCTTCAATTGTTTAACAATACTATAACCAGGAGAAGATGATAAAGCTAGTTGTTTTGATTTGGCCATGATTGTGTTTGTTTGTCTATTTCGTAGATTTGATGTTGTTTGGTCGAAAGTTGAGGAACTAGCTTCTGGGAGAGTGATGTTCCTTTGAGCACAAGTCACAACATTAGTAGTTTGTGCTGGATTTTATTGATCCTAGATTATGATCACATTGCAATATTTAGGTTGGGAGGATTCAATCATGTTGATCACATTATCGTTGTTAGTGTAGGTATAATTGACTCTAGCTCCTCCCTTGGATTTTGAGGAATCTCCTTGTTCATAAGTTGGTAAGGGATCTTTAAAGGCCTTATGATCAGCATTAGTCACATGATTTCCAACAGCGATCTTGCCTGCATCAATGAGATCTTGGATTTCATGTTGGAGTTTCATGTAGTTGTTTATGTTATGTCTCTTGTTCCGATGGTAGTCACAGTATTCGTTTTCTCTCCACCATTTGGGTCTAATTTCTAGGTCATATGGTCTAGAATTGTCTGGTAATGTTATCAGATTATTTTCCAATAAGGTTTTAAAAGCTAATTCATATGATTCATCTAGAGTAAAATCACACTTAGGTTTTGAAAGCCAAGGTTTTTCTTTAAACCATTCTCTTTCTCTATTAAGTCATTACATGTATGGTTAGACAAATATATCTAAAAATGTGGGCGCCAAAAATGTGTGTGTGAAAAGTGGACCTGTATCTGTATCTGGAATACACAACACTTCTATTAAGTCATTATATGTATGGTTAGATAGATATAAGCATGAATAATAAAACCATAACAAATCAACCTATTTCCTTCTAGTAGATGTGAGTTTAGATTGCTCTTAGATTGCTAAGATATACAGTGACTAGACAACACCTAAACAAACGATTTTTAGTCTATATGAGCATGGATTGAAGCTAGTTGGATGCAATATTTAAGCTAGATATGCAAGATTAATCTAACATGATTTAAGCAATATATCAATATTTAAGCTAAATGATTTAAGCAATATGAAATAACTAATATGCAATATCTCAATGCAAATTCTCAATGAACCTAGAGCAAAAATAGCATAATAACAATATATTCTCCAGGATCCTCCTTTTTTGAATGAGAGATGAGAGCCTGAATTTATAGAAAATTCAGAAAGAAACCAATGGCTAAGATCAAATGATGATGAGCGGTCAAAATTTTCCAAGAGGAAGCACAATCTAGGTGAATTGATGTGACTGGATGCTTTTCTCAGTTTTAAAGGAAATTGAACTAAAATTAAGATAAAATCAAGAAAAAACTGATTTATTCTCTATTTCATTCAATTTTGAGATTTAATTGTTTTAATTGCTTTCTTTGAGATTATTTATCAATTTTTAATTTGTTTTTCTAGATTGTCTCCAATTGATTTCTTTTCTCAATTTTTAATTTGTTCTTGATCAATTAATTCCTTTTTTGATTTATTTCCTTTTTTGAAGATTTGATGGAAAATTGATTTATTTCATTAAATATGCTAGGATATTCAATAAAATAAATAAGATAATTGTTTAAAATGATTTACTTGGAATGATTTAGTTAATTAAATAAATATTTAATTAATATTGAGTGATTAATTTTGCCATGTGACATTTGATGATTAAAGAATTAATTGTGTGCTCAAGATTTATTTAATTGCCTTTGTTTAGGACCTTGGTGACGTTGTCGAGATTAGGGGCCCATGGTTTATATGACCATTTTTAGGGTATTACAGGTTTTGGTGATTTGGTTATTGGTCTAATCGAGTTTTCATATTTGTTGTTACCGACAAATTGGTCTAGGTTATGGACCGGCAAGCGTTATCTGTTCTAGATCAACATGACAGGTTATGGAGATGATTTATTGATTGGTTATTATTGTAAATGCATTGAGCCAACATGATGCATCACATATTGATTCATTTGTAATTGATTTAATTAGTAAGATGACCTACACATTTGATCTTAGGTTCTGGTATATATGTAAGATCTCATTTGTGAGATTATGTAAAGAAGATGTGGTAGAGGATTGTAATAACGTATATGCGAATATAAAAAGAGCTATACACGCAGACATCATTTGACGATTCAAGGAAGTTATAAAGAAGACAATCAAAGCTTAACGGGTACTGAATCTAGCATATGAAGATGCTATTCTGAGTAGTACATTATCTTTGGATTTAACAATCCAATTGTAGTCAATGTGGCTCACATTCTATGTTTGAGCAGTGAGCTCTCGGCAGTTGGCCTTTCTGCATGTGCAGACCCCATTTGTACACACATACTATCTGTAGTAGTATCATCTAAATGTGGGTATGTTTTCCTGCCATGGTTTTTCCCCTTACAGGGTTTCCATGTACAAATATATGTGTTATGTGTTGTGGATGTTATTTGTCTTTCTGTTTCATGCATTAAACTTTACCGGTACTATTATTAACTATTGAACTGTCAAGTGGCATTAAGTTTGGTTAAGTTATATTTGGGTTGAAATTAATAGACAACCGATTCACCCCCCCCCCTCTCAGTTGCCTCCAAGTCCTAACACCTAGCAAAATTGTTGATTTTCTCATCTGACATATTATTCAATTTTTCCCTCAACCAAAATGATATAAACTCAAGGGTATTAACAAAATTTGCATCTGCCATAAAGTTCTTTGAAGCCACAATCCTCTCATCATCTGCTTCTTCTATAGGGAATGTTCTTGGGATAAGGGTCATGTCCAGATCATTAAAAACTTTAGCATTTGTATTATCTTGAAATGTCTCTCTCGAAGGAGAAGGTGGTGGCACTAAAGTATCAAAATCCTCCTTGATGTCTACAAAGTTGGATATTTTAGCGTTTCCTCTTTCAAACTTCTTAAGCTTCTCTATTGCGACCCTCTTATCCTTTTGTATACCCCCTTTGGAGGACTCTGTAGATGCTTCCTCAATCTGAGCCTTAGGAGCTAGATCAATTGGTTTTTCTTTGTGTTCAACTTCTTTAACCCTGGCCTCTCTTATTTGCAACTCATATTTGATTATTCATCTACCTTTCTTAACATAAAAGACAATCTAGCAAAATCATTCTGGCAATGCAGGAAGGAACGTAGAAAATTGGGGTCCTCTTGCTTCCTTTCTCTTTTAAATTTATTCATGAGGTCCCACTACTTCCTGCTCTACTCTACCTCATGTGGATGGTCATTTCTTATTAGGTCTTCCCTTTTTACAAAAGAATGAAATTATCCCTTCTCCTTTAGTTTTCTCACTCTAATATCATTTATGCATTCTTCAGGGTCAAAATGTCTAGCCTGGGCAACTCTCATTCTATAATTCATCACCTAAAAATTTTGCACGTTCTCCAAGGCCTCACAACCCACAATGAATTCATTGAAAAATGTTACCCTGGGGAGAAATTTTCTCTTTCTATTAGATTTGATTTGTTCTATCTCCATCCACATTATTTGCCAGATGAATTCCCATAATGCTAACCTTGGAGAGACAACAATTGGCAATACATGGGGCCCCTGCTCACACTCATGAATTCTAATGATTGTACAATTTCCATAAAAGAAATCCCCAAAATTGTGGGTGAATTCACCCTTAGGATAAACATGTCCATCAACCCTACAACTCCTTATTATCAATATTTTGATTCTTTCTTTGGGCAACCTTGACAATATTACCCCAAGTCTTGTCAAAATTTTCATCAGAAAAATGTCAAAGAATACACAAAAATCACCAAATTTAGATCCCTTGTCCTAAACCTAGGTCCATCTTTGCATCAGCCAAGGGAGATCTATGTAGGGATCATTTGTCCTTATTCTCAACTCTGGGCCCTAGTATGCTTTGTTTTGATAAAGAATGAGGTGGTATATCAAAGAATAGTTCAAGAATTCCAATTTTTCATCTTTATTTGTAGCTTTCACCAATTTTTCATCTTTATTTCTAACTTTCACCAGCCCCTCATGAGTCTTCTCATGAATAGTACTTGCAAATTCATAGAATTCATTTATTTCAAGGTGTTGAATGTTAATGGCCATCATCATAAAATCAATGGGAAATTTAGTGAGCCCACAACCATCTCCAACGACCTATCCTAGTGCATAATAGATTTTAACAAAATAGGACACAAAGCAATCAAGCTTGTAGGGCTCCCTTTCAAATGGCAATACATAATTCCATGAATATTTCTAGATATTCCTCATGAAATGAGGAACACGATTCTTCCTGTACCTGTCCCTCTTATTCTCATACTCCATCTTCAAATTGTCCATATTTATGTTTGTGAGGGCAGATTTATCTAGCTCAAAACATTGAATGATGGCCCCAGGACAAATGTCTAGTAGGACATACCCTTCAATAGTCTTAACTGTCTACCTTGGAACATCATATGCCTTTTACAACTTCCTTATGAGCATAGGCTCTGCAAAAACTTTGAGTTCAACCAATTTGCCAAGGTTCAATGTCCAATGCTTGCACACTGGGAAGGCCTTGTCTCTGTTGCCATAAAATGAATGGAAAATGTCCTAGCCCCTTTCCTTGGTGAAGGCATCCCTACACCCTTCCTTTTTATCATCAAAAACATCCCTTAAATGATCCTGCTTTGTGGATCCCTCAAACAATTCCAGCAGGTCTTGGGATAGGCTTCTGGTCTATCTTGTTGCCCTCCATGCAATTTCTTCCAAAATTTGTTCAACTTATTGTTGCAACTCTTCAGGGGTCGTGGCAGGAGCAAGAGGAACAATAGGTTCTGCTAGTGGCTACTCTACTTGAGTTGATGACTCACCTTTGGATGGATTCCAAGAGCACTTTGTAGGCTTGTGGGTCTTTTCTTTTGTTTGAGCAGCCTCTTTGGCTGGCTCCTAAGGGTTTTCTCCTTGTGGGGTTGGCTTTTGAGGAATTGGTGTTGGCATCGTGTTGTCATTGATGTCAACTAGTATGGGATGACCACTGGTAGAAGAGATGTATGTGCAACACTATTATGGAGTACAGAATGTGATATCTTGGATATCACCTTGTGTTGCAGAACACCGATAAAGGTAAGGAAGATGACCTCAGAGGTCATTAGTACACAAGTTAGTGCCTGACTTGTGTGATGAGATAGAGAGGTGTTTTGAGTAGTTGTTTGTGATGAAGAGGAAGAATGTTATCTAAATCACATCAACACTAAACGAGAAGAATGAACTGGTATGCTATGAGGTTGCAGAACAATAGGACTCCCACCAGATGAAGTTGCAGTCATCGTGAGAAGAAATGACTGACAGTGTGTGTGCTCACACCAATTCTCATGTGCCTGTTTGAAGATATACTGCACAAATAGGGAACTCACATGTGCAGATGACAGGGTGTTACTTCACCAAGTAAGTGGGGCTTATCTTGTATATGCATTAAGTGCATTATATTTTGGAGAGATAAGACTGAAGAGGTAAAGGCAAGCACTTGAAGGATCACACCGGATCTACCGGCGAATTGAAGGAATTCTCTAAGTGATTAAGATCAAGGTTATAGTAGAGAGGAAGTGTGAATTATTTGTCACCTTGACAAATCAGTAGAGGAAGAAACAAAATTGATCAGGAAGAAAGGTTGAGTAGATGTAAAAATAGGAATCTGACCTCAATGAAAGAAGATAGGATTCTTGTGAAGGTTGATGACAATGTTTCATCAAGAGTGGTAACTGGTATATGAGTCTATCGATTATATAAGAAAGGTGCAATTGTAGAATATTTCCCATTTGTAGGAATGATCATACTTTGGATTTACCAGTCCGGAGACCGGTTTGAGAGTTCCATCGACAGTTCAAGATGAGAGTAGATATGATAAGGTAACCAGTAGAATGGTTAAGACTGGAAGGGTTAGCAAACTAGCAGAAATGAGGAACTGGTCGGGTGGTTAGTCAGTCATCCTTATTGGACTGACTTAAAGTGACAAGCTGGCAGATAGTCGATATGGATGCCACAAGGAGTCAATGTGGAAAACCTACATTTGGATAAAGATGGAATGTACATCGACAAGGTCATTTCTAGGTTGGGCAACTTAAATGAAAGGTCACACAAATCACGGGATTTGATGCAGAGCGTTTGCAGGGGTTTGAGGCTTGAGGTCTAGAAGACAACTATGAGTCAGCCTAGAGTGATTGAGAAGATCGAGGCAATAGAGAAAACTGCACAACAGATCTTTTGTGATTGACCAAGGAATCAGCGATTAGGGTAAAAAGCAAGTCACCAAAAATGGAAGGCATGATCTAGGAGATGTGACAATGGTGGAGTTGTACATTCAGAAGTTAGAAAGATGAGATCATGCAAGATCTTATTGGATTTGGTTTGCCTCGAGGATGGTGAGGAAACCCTAACCGCCTAGTTTTTGAATTGGTTTTTGGAGGGAAAACCAGTCTATAAATATACGATAGAAAAGGAAGAATGGTGTTGTTGAAGAATAGACAATCAAGGGATTGATAAGTTGAAGGTCTCTGTAGGGAAGAATAAATTAGCCCAATGCTCAACGAGCATCTATGAGAAGAGTGAGAGAAAGGGAGAATCTGGTTGAAGCTTTCAACTGGTTGGAGTGAAGAACCTATAGTATTTATACCAGTCAAGCATGAGAGAATGAGACTACAGATATGGTAAATAAAGAACCAGCAAAGAGTAGAGCAGGTGAAGAAAAGTAAGAAGAGTGAGTTAGTGTAGCAGAGAGAATATCTCACCGATAGAGAAAAATATTTGAAATGGTTGCAAGACTCACTTGCAACATGATAACCACTTACGTATTTGATGTTTACTTTGTGTACACTAGGTTGTAGCTCAGTGTAGGGGTTGTAGCTCCATGGGTTGGTGCTTCTTTGGGTTGTAGCCCATAAATCAAATAGGGGTTGGTGCTCCTTGGGTTGGTGCCCTAAACTTTGTAACTATGTTTTATTATGAGGTTGGATTGGAGTAGTAGACTCCAACAACATTGCTCACAAGGGTTTTTCCCATCTTGGGTTTTCAACGTTTATGCTAGTGTTATGTGATGTCCCCTTGTGAGTGTGTTTGCATTTAAGTTAGTCTTCTCCCTAACTAGTAAGTCTGCATTGAGTTAAATCTAGGAACCAGTATATTCACAAAGGACTGCAAAAGGGGAAAGAGATTTGAGAACCACTAATTCACCCCCTCCCACTCTCAGTGGTGCATTGTGTCTAACAATTGGGGCTTCCTTAGCAGATGGGTTAACTAGAGTAGGAGCATCATGTGTAGGGGTTTTAGAAGAGATGCCTTCAAATGAAGCCTTCTTGGTTCTCTTCCTCTTCTTTGTAGTGGTCTTCCTTGTTTTAAGAGAAATAGAGGGATCATTTGAATATTCACTATAGGTTGATTATAGGTTAATTAGTCATCTAAGTCAATTAGTCCAACCAGTAGTGGAAGAAGTTAAACAATGAACCAGTAAACAGTGACAAAGCTATGTTCAAGCAACTGATACGGAAGATCCGTGAAGAGTTAAGTGTTTTGGTTTGGTATGCATGTTTATGACATTGATATAAGTCTATGACTTGAACTGCATCAATAGATTTGATGGAATGAGAAAGTTATGATGTTTTGAGCAGTCAGTCATGAAGAACACTGATAGAGTAAAATTACTTAGATTGGTAAACCAATGGACATAACATTATGTTTTCATGTTGTGTTTGCACCAAAATATTGAGCTATCAACACCCACTATAAATGCCATACTTACCCAAATCCATGAGAGGCGTTTAAGCCATGTCATGAATCTCGAGGGCAAGTTGAACGCGTCACTGACTAGGGGATAGCTCACTACCAACAATCCCCCCCTCAACAAGACCTGTGAGATTCAAAC
Source organism: Cryptomeria japonica (assembly GCF_030272615.1). Classification (NCBI taxonomy): domain Eukaryota; kingdom Viridiplantae; phylum Streptophyta; class Pinopsida; order Cupressales; family Cupressaceae; genus Cryptomeria; species Cryptomeria japonica. Next base: position 233,263,569 of record NC_081406.1, read on the forward strand.
CCATGACCCAAGGCTCTAATACCATTTGTTAGACACAATGTGCCATTGAGAGGGTGGTGAATGAGTGGTTTGCAAACTTTTCTCTTTATCTATCCTAAGTGTGTATACCGGTCATCGGATCTAATAGAAAGCAGACTTACCAGTTTGATGGGAGACTATCATAAATGCAATCACACATGAAAGGGACATCACATAACAATAGTATATACGAGAAAAACCCAAGATGGGAAAAACCTCGGTGAGAAATGCTGCTGGAGTCTACTGCTCCAATCCAACCTCATAATGGAAATCTGATTACAATGTTTAGGGAATCAACCTAAGGAGCTCCAACTCAGTGATCTTAAATGAATATAATCATTTACAAAAGTGATAGTCTTGTTGCAAAAGAAACTTTGTAGCTCTCATACAAATCTCTCCATCATTTCTTCTCTCTTCTATTCTTTGTCAGTGTTCTTGTCACCTTCTCACTGCAACAACCTTATCTCCTGCTATAGCTTACTCTATGCCACACATTTCTCTCTATTGCATTCTTTTTGGTTCAGCCTATTCTTCTTCTTTGTCAGTTTTGTTGTCTACTGGTACTACCCTATGCCGATTTTCTCTTCTCTCTGCTACACTTTTTCTCTCCACCAATCTACTTCACTTAGTCAGATATCCACTATCTGATTACTATATGTTCTCAACTTACGGGTTCACTACAATCTTTTGCAACTCTTCTCTTTTGGTATGGTCACCACCAGTTTACTCCTCTCTTAGACTCAATGGCAGACTATCAGTTGCCTCACTCTTACTAGCTGAACACTTCAACCTTGTTCTCTCTTACACTCAGTCTCTCCTCTAATACTCATTGAATACTTGTCTAATTTATTCTCACATGTAGCAACACTCTATCATTCAATGATAGCCTTCATCAATTTTGGCTTGCATATTTATAAACAAGTTTTCCTACCAAAAACCAATTCAAACTTTAGGCGGTTAGGGTTTCCTCATCAACCTTGAGGCAAACCAAATCCAATCAGATCTCATCCAATCTAATCACCTAGATTGATGAACTGCAACTCATCAATCAATCCCCCCATTGTCATGCCTTCTAGAACACACCTTCTATATTTGACAATTTTTTTTTAACCTATCAGCTGATCTCTTGGTTGATCACTAAGAATGGTTTTGTGGTTTTGTTTACCTACCTCAATCTACTCAAATAGTCTATTTTGGATCTCTTTTGTCCATCTGACCTCAAGCCGCAAACCTCAGCTACACATCTCATGAATCACACAGTCAACATAAATGTCGACCTGTCATCGACTACCTCACTAACACATCACACCTACATGTGCATGCTTGCCACTTCACCTCCACATGGCCTCTATGTTGACATCCCCCTTTGCTAGGTCATCTGTGTCAGTGACTGACCAACACACAATACCAGATTCATCTAACGGTTCACAAACCCTACCAGTTATACCCTAACTAGTCTGCTTTCAACCTTGTACTCTTCTTCTCTTCTGGTGGAAACACTCAACCAGTTAATAGACTTGCTAACCTACCTTATGTCCATCTTGAACACATGGGAGTCTTTTTCATCTGCACTTTGTCAACATTACCAGTGGACATAGTTACTGGTAAACAACTTGATGACACCATGACATCAACCTTCAACTATTTCCATTAGAGGCATCTACATAACCAGTTGCACTCTCTATCTGCAGCTGCTCAACCTTGTCTTCTTCATCATCAGCTTAGATCATATCTCAATTAGTTTGTCAAAGAGACTAACCCATCACTTCTTCACTCTTCCTTCTCTATCCTGGTAGCACACCATGCCAATTCCTTCTAATCCGGTGCACATCTCTAATTTCATGCACTCAAGGCATTCATTTGTTTCATCGGTTGATCTAGTGTGAGCCTTCAATCATCTACCTTTAACTCTGTTGTCTTATCTTAGAGAACTATGGTACATTCTATGCATAATAGGAGATAAGCTCCACTTACCGATCATAGTAGATCCTTGTTATCTGCATCTTGCCATGCATCAATGTGGCTTCCCTGTTTGAGCAGCAAATCTTCAAACAGGCACATGTGATCCAGTTGGGGAACATTTATTGTTAATCATCTCTTCAAATGGTGACTACATCTTTATCCAATGGGAGTCTTGTTGATGCAGAGCATCATGAAATTCCAACCAAGGACTCCAAACCATCCATGAAGCCCAATATATTAACACAATTCTTCAATCAGTTAGAGGCATTATCAACATCCTTAACATATTATCCCAACAACCAACCAATCAACATTTTATTGTATGATAAATTAAATGTGCATTCAAATATTATTCCTGATAAAAAATGGCCTCTTACATCCCATTTATCATCCACAAACACCTTATCCCCAACTTGCAAAATGATTTGGACTAGTAATGAAAATGACAAACTTGAGTGTCCCTGTTTTGATATTTCTAATTCTGTTATTTATATCTTTTAATCCAGACAACATTGTTGGAATCTCTCTAGTGGAGACATATATAACTATTCTTTCTAAACCATATCCAAAAATTGTAAAGATCCAACAGTTCATTAGAGATTTATGCCCTCTGCACCGAGATCGTTTTTAGTGTTATAGAAAAACAAGAAATGTACATGCCTAGTCCACCTAGGGCATAAAATATCTCACACAATACCAAACCATTCAATACCAAATAAAAACCATATTGAATTAAATTAAATCCACTACTAAAATCCAGAATATTATAATTTTTGGATGGTCACATTGTGAGATATCAACATATCCTTGTGACTAACACTATTAATGAGGGTTTCTAGGTAGTTTTTAGTAAAATCCTCATCTCTCATTCATTTCACAATGAAAATGTTCCAAACCAAACCATGATAGTTCTGATACTTAATATAAGTACAGATCCAATAACCAACAAGATGAGAGAGGGGGGTGAATCATCCAAACTTAATCTTCTATAAAAACATCAGATTCAACCTCAGTAACATATATTTCAGTAATATAATCAAAATTGTTAAACATGCAAACTCAAAAGCATATAAACATCATAAACCTCATAACACTAGATTTAATGTGGAAACCCAAATAGGGAAAAACCACTGTAGGATTTTGAACCCACTAAAAAATATACTCTTCTAGAGTATGCTCAGTTAAAAGCAAATCTTGTTAAAGATTACAAACACATTGCTAGATGTGACCCGGTTAAGGGATTTCCCTCAGATCTGTTAGGATCTTCACCTTGTTAGAAGTGACCTTGTTAAACAATTTCAAACACTCAATCAGAATGTCACCTTGCTAGAGGGTTTTACAAATAAGACTGTTAAGTCCACTCGGTAAAGAGATTTTCTGTCACTTTCACAAAATAACAGTAATAAAAATCTATCTGCAACTTCACATCTAAAATGCTAAAGCAGATTATTATTTGTTCAATAAAATCTAGACATAGAACTAATCTTGTCCATCTGTTGGGCTTCTATACTCTATTATTCAAATAGGTCTTCAAGCTTCGGTCCTCGGTAATCACTATGTATCATCCCTGTGCATACACTTTCCCGCATACAATATTTATCTACAGTTTCCTATTTATAAACAATTAGCTAACTGCTTAATCTCCTTGATCACATTTACCATGATCAATCATAGCCATCAGATATTCAAACTTGTCTAGGTTCAATGCATCTTTTGATCTGAAAATGTTTTACCCTTCCTTGGAAATTGCATATATTTCTTGGAACTTGTGCCAGGGTATTGCGGTTCAATCTATGTTGTAGATCTTCATGCCGATCTTCCTTTGCCATAGATTCATCAACAAACTATATTTACGACATACCGATCATTTAATCAGTTCCAACTCATCAACTTCCTTCATTAAATAATGCATGCAAACATTTAATGCATTCTGTTATAGCTCGGTTACAACTCAGTAACAACTCGATAAATACTAAACTTCACTCAGTAGACATTTCGCCTTCATTAACCAATAGCAATAACCTTAGGGTTTACCGACTAGGTTCTTTGGGGTTTACTAACTAGGTTCTTTGCTTGATAACATAGTATAGTATTAACCTTACAACTTACAACATATGTATGATGTCAAAACAATCTAAACATCATGATCTCATCATTGTTTGACTCGGTAATAGTTGCCCATTAAATACCTTATTCATCCTAATATTCATCATAATCTTTTTTGTGTCTTTTACCAACATCTTTATATTCTTCAAATCATACTTCTCAAGATATGGCAACATCATACTAAATTAGAAAATCAATTTCTTAACATCAATGAAAAAATAATAATATCAAGACAGTAAACATCCTTAATCAGTTATATCCATAATCATCAACAACCTTCTCAATATCCTTATTGAAATGCCAACAATCTTTCATTGTCTGTTATAATGCTATATTGCCAACAATCTCCCCCTTTGGCATTGATGGCAAAACCAATTGATTTGACCGTAAAGGATTCAGATTGCTATGATTCTAAAATGTTGAAATGCTCTCCCCCATACATTACACTTCTCCTCTTTTCTTCAGTCTTCTCAATCTGTAGTCTTCTTAGTTTTCTCCCCCTTTGACAACAATGCCAAAAGTAAAGAACTAAAACATAATTTCTTTCTGTATGAAGTGAATTCATGCTATTGTGTATGAATTTAGTCTCAGTTAGAGCATTTTGTCTTTAATTCCTACTCCCTATATTGTTTCCTATATTCTTTCTTGTAATAATTCCTTTACACCTTTAGAAAACATCCTAAAGTGTGTAATGCAGCATCAACTCCTAAAAGATATTCGATAGAGTCGTCGGATTGATGCTTTCACCAAACTTGGTCAGTGAGTAGAAGATAGGGGTAGGATCCCTAACTTACTTCTAAGATATTCAAATGTGTCCCTTGTTAGTGGCTTGGTGAAGATATCTTCTATTTGTTCCTTTGTGCTAACATACTCCAACACCACTTTCTTCTCTTGAGCTTCTTCTTTAAGATAATGATATTTGATAGATATGTGCTTTGTCTTAGAGTGCATAACGGGATTCTTTGAAATATTAATGGCACTAGTATTGTCACAGAATATAGTTACTAGCTTGGTAAATTTCTCATTTATACCTTCCAATAGTTGTTTGATCCATGCAATTTTAGTACAATTCAATGTTGCAGCAACGTATTCAGCTTCTGTTGTTGACTATGAAACACATCCTTGTTTCTTGCTAAGCCAACTCACTAGTCTTTCTCCTAAAAAGAAAGCTCCTCCACTTGTGCTTTTTCTGTCATCAATGTTGCCTGCCCAATCAGCATCAGTATAAACTTTTAAATCAAAATCATTTCCTTTTTGATATACTAAGCCATAATACTTTGTGCCTTTCAAGTATCGAAAAATTCTTTTAATTTCTATCATGTGTGTTTCCTTAGGATTTGCAAAGAATCTTGCAACGATACCTGCTACACGTGTTATGTCTGGACTGCTGTGAACAACATATTGTAGCTTTTCAATCATGGATCAGTAAAGTGTCTCATCAACAAATGCAGATTCATCATTCTTTGATAATTTACAGTTGGTAGTCATAGGAGTACTTACTGGTTTTGAATCCTCCATTCCAAATTTCTTCAAGATTTCCTTTATGTACTTGGATTGAGTAATGAAAATCTCATATTTCATTTGTAGTATCTATAAACCTATAAAATTCTTTATCTCACTAATTAATGACATCTCAAATTCTTTGCTCATTTCATTTCCAGAGTTCTTACATAAAGAGTCATTTCCACAAAATATAATATCATCAACAAATATGGCTGAGATCAATATTCCATTTTCATCATTCTTCAAGTACATATTGTTGTTCTCACTTGTCCTTATAAAACCAATCTTAATCAAATAAGAGTGCAATCTTTCATACCATGCTCTAGGTGCTTGTTTCAAACCATATAAAGCTTTGTTCAATTTACATACCTGATCTTTATTCTTGTCTTCAACAAATCCTTCAGGCTGTTCAATAAAAACTTCTTCTTCTAATATTCTATTTAGAAATGTAGATTTGACATCCATTTGATATACCTTGAAGTTTTTGAAAGTAGCATATGCCAACAATAATCTTATTTCTTCAAGTCTAGCAACAAGTGTAAAAGTTTCACCATAATCAATTCCTTCTTTTTGAGTATAACCTTTGCAAACTAGTCTTGCTTTGTTTTGAATGACCTCTCCTTTTTCATTTAGCTTATTTATGAAAATCCACTTTGTACGGATTACATTTTTGTCCTTTGGTCTTGGGATTAGTGTCCATGTGTCATTATTCTTGATTTTATCAATCTCTTCTGTCATAGCATTTATCCAATCTTCACTATTAAATGCCTCTTTCACTATTCTTGATTCAAATTCAGATATCAAACATGTGTTATGTCTCAATTTGTTCCTTGTCATCACTGGAGCATCCTTATCTCCTATAATCTGACTTGGTGCATGATGTCTTCTGACATACTTGGTTAATACAGGCTCAGTAGGCTCTGTATGATCTTCTTCATCACTTGGTAACTGGATATTCTCTTCATTTTCTTCAATAGTCTTCTCGGTAAGACTTCTAGGTTGAACATAGACAAATTCATCATAGTCTTCTAGTTCCTTGGAATTTCCTTCATCATTTCTTTCTGCAAATTCATCAATTTTCACATTTGCACTTTCTACTATTTTGTTAGATGATTTGATCAGACATTTAAATGCTTTGCTTCTAGAAGAATAACCTAGAAATGTTCCTTCTTCACTTTTCTGAACAAACTTGCCATTTCTATCATCTTTGTGAACATAGCATCTACTTCCAAAGATTTTAAAATAACTAACATTAGGTTTCTTATCATACCAAATTTCATATAGTGTCTTTAAAGTACCTTTCTTCAATTGTACTTGGTTCGGGGTGTAAACAACAGTGCTTACTGCTTCTCAACCAGAATGTTTGTGACACCTTATTTTCAATCATCAGTGTTCCAGCACAATCCACAATAGATCTATTTCTTCTTTCAGGTATTCCATTCTGCTGTAGAGTTCTTAGTGTAGAGACTTGTCTTTTAATACCATGATCATTGCAAAATAAGTTGAATTCATCAGATGTGAACTCTCCTCCTCTATTTGATATAAGACATTTCAGTTGTCTTCCTATTTCATTTTCGACTCTTGCCTTGTATGATTTAAACATTTGAAAAGCTTCTGATTTTTCTTTTAAAAACATTACTGACATCATCCTTGAATAGTCATCCACAAATAATATGAAATATTTATCACCATAATAACTTTGAACTTTCATAGGACCACAAAGATCAGTATGCACTAGATCTAAAATTCCCTTAGAAGTGTAAGACTTACTTGTAAACTTTGATATTGTCATCTTACTCATCTGGCATCCTCGGTACATAGCATTCTCAGGTTTTCAAGACTCGGTAGACCTCTTACTTATTTTGATCAGATTATAAAAATTGATATGACAAAACCTTTTATGCCATAACCAGGTATCATCTATCTTTGCATACAAACACTTATTCCGAGTTGAGTCAAGCTGAAATGTGTTACCTTTTGTTTGTGTCCTGGTAGCAGCTAACTTTCCATTCTTGTCATGAACTTTGACAATTCCTTTCTGAAATTCTATTCGGTAACCTGTGTTATTTAGTTGTGCTACACTCAAAAAATTGTATTTCAAACCTTCAACCCAATAAACATCATTGTATCTTGCATTTTCAAGAAGTGTTATGGATCCTTTACCTCTTACTGGACATGGTGCATCATTACCAAATCTAACATAACCTCCATCATAATCTTCTAATATAACAAACTTGTGTTTATCTCCTATCATATGATGTGAGCATCCACTATCTATGATCCAAGAATCATTAGTGTTTATGTGAGATATTAGGGCTTTTTCCTCATACCTTTCTTCATCTGATCCATCTTTGATAGCCACATAAACTACTTCCTCTATATTAGTTTCATTTGATTTATCATCGTTAGATTCATCATCAGCTATTAAACATGTCTTTCTATCTCTTCTTCTGAAGTCTCAATGTCCTCTGTAATGATTATCTTTCTGTCTATCATCTCGGTAATCTCTCTTTTCAGTAAAATCTTTGTCAGGACAGCTAGAAGCCATATGTCCTATTTTATCATAATTGAAACATTCCAAAGGTAGTTTTCCTTTATACTTACCTTTTCCTCTCGGTAACCTTTTGGCTAATAGTGCTTCAAACTCTTCTTGCTTTCTGATTTCCTCATACAGTTTGTGTACTTCTTCCATGTTCTTATGAAATCTTTCACTTGCTCCATTGTGATCTCCTTCAGAGTACTTATACTTTCTTTCATTGAAATCATTAGATTCATCAAGATTAAAAGAACTAAATGTAGATTCAACTTTATTTATCGAAGATCCACTGTTATCAAAGTTACTTAGCTCAAATGCATGTAGCTTACCAATAGTAGCATCTAAAGAAACTGGCATATTAGGTACAAACCTCAATTCATTTATTGTAGAGACTTGGATTGCATAAGCCAATAGAAGGGTTCTCAACAACTTACTTGTTATATCCTTTTCTTCAATAGTTCCACCTGCTCCTTTGATTTGATTGACAATCTCCTTTAGTCTTGTACTGTACTGAGTTATGTTCTCACCTTCATTCATCCTCATAGATTCAAGTTATCCTCTTACACTATCTAATTTTTCTCTTTGAACATGTTCATCTCCTCCATACACTGATATGAGCTTATCCCACATTCCCTTTGCATCATTGCAGCCTTCTAGATCATTAAACTCTAAATCGGTCAATGCAGATGTTATTTCAATCATTGCTTGAATATGTTCTTGCTTTGCCTTTATCTCTTCAATAGTCAATGGATAGGTGCTCGGTGTAACAAAATCATTCTCCATATAGTATACAGCATATTCTCCAACTCTTGATAGATGCAGCTTCATCCTTTTCTGCCATGTAGAGAAACTTGACTTGTTCAGCTTCGGTGCATCCCTCTTATACATCTTTGGATCTTTAACTCAAGTGCCTTTAAAATTTTCTTCCGGAGTCCAAAGATCTGATACCAATTGATAGTTCTGATACTCAATATAAGTACAGATCCAATAACCAACAAGATGAGAGGGGGGGGGGTGAATCATCCAAACTTAATCTTCTATAAAAACATCAGATTCAACCTCGATAACATATATTTCAGTAATATAATCAAAACTATTAAACATGCAAACTCAAAAGCATATAAACATCATAAACCTCATAACACCAGATTTAACGTGGAAACCCAAATAGGGAAAAACCACTATGGGATTTCGGACCCACTAAGAAATATACTCTTCTAGAGTATGCTTGGTTAAAAGCAAATCCTGTTAAAGATTACAAACACATTGCTAGATGTGACTCGATTAAGGGATTTCCCTCAGATATGTTAAGATCTTCACCTTGTTAGAAGTGACCTTGTTAAAGGATTTCAAACACTCAATCAGAATGTCACCTTGCTAGAGGGTTTTACAAATAAGATTGTTAAGTCCACTCGATAACAAGATTTTCTATCACTTTCACAAAATAATAGTAATAAAAATCTATCTGTAACTTCACATCTAAAATGCTAAAAAGATTCTTATTTGTTCAATACAATCTAGACATAGAACTAATCTTGTCCATCTGTTGGGCTTCTATACTCTGCTATTCAAGCAAGTCTTCAAGCTTCTATGCTCGGTAATTACTATGTAGTATCCCTATGCATACACTTTCCTGCATACATTGTTTATCAACAGTTTCCTATTTATAAACAATTAGCTAACCGCTTAATCTCCTTGATCACATTTCCCATGATCAATCATAGCCATCAGATCTTCAAACTTTTCCAGGTTCAATGCATCTTTCAATCTGAAAATGTTTTACCCTGCCTTGGAAATTGCATATATTTCTTAGAACTTGTGCTAGGGTATTGCGGTTCAATCTGCGCTGTAGATCTTCATGTCAATCTTCCTTTGCTATAGATTCATCAACAAACTATATTTATGGCATACCAATCATTTAATCAATTCCAGCTCATCAACTTCCTTCATTAAATAATGCATGCAAACATTTAATGCATTCTGTTATAGCTTGGTTACAACTCGGTAACAACTCGGTAAATACTAAACTTCACTCGGTAGACATTCCGTCTTCATTAACCGATAGCGATAACCTTAGGGTTTATTGACTAGGTTCCTTAGGGTTTACCGACTAGGTTCTTTGGGGTTTACCGACTAGGTTCTTTGCTTGATAACATAGTATAGTATTAACTTTACAACTTACAACATATGTATGGTGTCAAAACAATCTAAACATCATGATCTCATCATTGTCTAACTCGGTAATAGTTGCCCATTGAATACCTTATTCATCCTCTTATTCATCATAATCTTTTCTATGTCTTTTACCAACATCTTTATATTCTTCAAATCATACTTCTCAAGATATGGCAACATCATACTAAATTAGAAAATCAATTTCTTGACATCAATGACAAAATAATAATATCAAGACAGTAAACATCCTTAATCAGTTATATCCATAATCATCAACAACCTTCTCAATATCCTTATTGAAATGCCAACAATCTTTCATTGTCTATTATAATGCTATATTGCCAACAAACCAAAGGAAGGATTATTAATTCCCCTATCTAATAATACTATTGATACATTGTTTCAAGGCTGTACAGGTCACACAAAGCCTGGAAACAACTCAAAAATAGTTAAAACCAATCAAAATAACAAGAATTGGGTGCACCAAAATATACCAAAATGTTCTCCTTCCTTCAATCTTGACTTGGATTGATAATACAATGGTATTTAAAGCCTCTTGACCATTCATACCTTCCTAACTACCTCCAAGACCAATGGGAACCAACTCTTCATCATTTTTGTTGCATTTTTGCAATGTTGTTTGTGCAACTTTTACAGTTTTTTGCAAGAATGACTCCAAAATTTACATGGACCCTCTAAATATTAAAAAATGGACTCAAAATAACATATTACATCCATTTTACCATTCCTTGGGTATTTTACATATTTTTGACCTTCTTGACCCAACTAGGACCCATTAGGACAACTTGAGCAACTTTTACAAACTGTTACAATTATAGCTCATAGCCCTTTACATTTTGACTCAATGGACTCAAATACATTAAAATGACCATATGAAATCAAATATGAGTGAAATGACTCATGTCATTATCTTTAACCTCCTGGTGTACCTTTGTGTTGGGTGCTCTTGCACCATACTACCGACCTTGAAAGCTTTCCAAGTCCCTTGGAAACATAGGGATAATAACCTGCAAGAAAAAAATTAGACTGAAACCTTAATCTTTGTATTCATTTCACCTTTGCCTTGTTATGCCTCTTTGTCTTCTTGTATGCCTCAGATATCTATGCCTTCAAGCAATTATTCAGTTACACCTATTAATGGAGTTTGCAATGGCTGCTCCATAGGGTTCTTTCACCAACCATAAGTCCACCTCTCCATGTTGCATCACCTCACCAACAAACAATCAGTCTTGCCTCACCTAGGAGTTCTCTCCTTGCCTCTCTCCCTAGTCTCTTGGCAACCAATGGACCATCCCATGGCCCTGGACCATCTCTTTGGCCCTTGATAGACCGTCCTTTTCTGCCCATACACAACACCAACTTCCTCTTGTAGCTAGATGGACAAGCACCTGCAACCAAAACTCATCAATAACACAAAATCTCAAATCTTTTTTGGGCTAGGTCCTGGTGTGGATTGCCTCCTTCGGCACTCTACCCACACACTCAGGCTCTTCTAGCTATGATACCAATTTGATGCAGAGCATCATGAAATTCCTACCGAGGACTCCAAACCATCCATGAAGCCCAATATATCAACACAATTCTTCAATCAGTTAGAGGCATTATCAACATCCTTAACATATTATCCCAACAACCAACCAATCAACATTTTAATGTATGAGAAATTAAATCTGCATTCAACCATTATTCCTGATAAAAAATGGCCTCTTACATCCCATTTATCATCCACAAACACCTTATCCCCAACTTGCAAAATGATTTGGACTAGTAATGAAAATGACAAACTTGACTGTCCCTATTTTGATATTTCTGATTCTGTTATTCATATATTTTAACCCAAACAATATTGTTGGAATCGCTCCGGCAGAGATTTAGATAACTAGTCTTTCTAAACCATATCCAAAAATTGTAAAGATCCAATGTTTTGTTAGATTTATTATAGGTTTTGGTGATTTGGTTATTGGTCTAATCAAGTTTGCATATTTGTTGTTACCAGCAAATTGGTCTAGGTTATGGACCGGCAAGCGTTATCTATTCTAGATCAGCACGACACGTTACGGAGATGATTTATTGATTGGTTATTATTGTAAATGCATTGAGTTGACATGATGCATCGCATATTGATTAATTTGAAATTGATTTAATTAGTAAGCTGACCTACACATTTGATGTTAGGTTTTGGTATATATGTAAGATCTCATTTGTGAGATTATGTAGAGAAGGTGTGCTAGAGGATTGTAATAAGGTATATGCAAATATAAGAAGAGGTATACATGTAGACATAATTTGAAGATTCAAGGTAGGTATGAAGAAGACAATCAGAGCTTAACCAGTACTGAATCCAGCATATGAAGATGCTATTTTGAGCAGTATATTATCATTGGATTTAACCATCCAATTGTAGTCAGTGTGACTCACATTTTGTGTTTGAGCAGTGAGCTCTAGGCAGTTGGCCTTTCTACATGTGCAGACCCCATTTGTATAGACATACTATCTATAGTAGTATCATCGTACTGTGGGTAAGGTTTCCCACCATGGTTTTTCCTCTTACAGGGTTTCCACGTACAAATATATGTGTTATGTGTTGTGGATCTTATTTGTCTTTCTGTTTCATGCATTAAACTTTATCGGTATAGTTATTAACTGTTAAACTGTCAACCGGCATTAAGTTTGGTTAAGTTATATTTGGGTTGAAATTAATAGACAATTGATTTAGCCCCCCCTCTCAGTTGCCTCCGAGTCCTAACACCTAGCAAAATTGTTGATTTTCTCATCTGGCATATTCTTCAATTTTTCCGCAACCAAAATGAACTAAACTCAAGGGTATTAACAATATTTTCATCTTGCATAAAGTTATTTGAAGCCACAATCCTCTCATCATCTACTTCTTCTATAGGGAATGTGCTTGGGATGAGGGTCACATCTAGATCATTAAAAACTTTATCATTTGTATCATCTTGAAATGTCTCTCTCAAAGGAGAAGGTGGTGGCACTAAAGTATCAAAATCCTCCTTGATGTCTACAAAGTCAGATATTTTAGCTTTTCCTCTTTCAAACTTCTTAACCTGCTCTATTGTCACCCTCTTATCCTTTTGTATACCCCCTTTGGAGGACTCTGTAGATGCTTCCTCATTCTGAGCCTTAGGAGCTAGATCAATTGGTTTTTCTTTATATTCAACTCCTTTAACCTTGGCCTCTCTTCTTTCCAACTCATATTTGAATATTCATCTGCCTTTCTTAACATAAAAGACAATCTAGCAAAATCATTCTGGCAATGCCGGAAGGAACGTAGAAAATTGGGGTCCTCTTGCTTCCTTTCTCTTTGAAATTTATTCATCAGGTCCCACTTCTTCCTGCTCTACTCTGCCTCATGTGGATGGGCATTTCTTATTAGGTCCTCCCTTTCTACAAAAGAATTAAATTATCCCTTCTCCTTCAGTTTTTTCACTCTAATATCATTTATGTATCCTTCAGGGTCAAAATGTCTGGCCTAGGCAACTCTCATTCTGTAATTGATCGCCCAAAAATTATGCACCTTCTCCAAGGTCTCACAACCCACACTGAATTCATTGAAAAATGTTACCCTGGGGAGAAATTTTCTCTTTCTATTAGATTTGATTTTTTCTCTCTCCATCCACATCATTTGCTAGATGAATTCCCATAATGGTCACCTTGGAGAAACAATAATTGGCAATACATGGGGCCCCTGCTAACACCCATGAATTCTAATGATTGTACAATTTCCATAAAAGAAATCCCCAAAATTGTGGGTGAATTCACCCTCAGGATAAACATGTCCATTAGCCCTACAACTCCTTATTCTTAATATTTTGATTCTTTCTTTGGGCAACCTTGGCAATATTACCCCAAGTCTTGTCAAAATTTTCATCACAAAATTGTCGAAGAATACACAAAAATCACCAAATTTAGATCCCTTGTCCTAAACCTGGGTCCATCTTTGCATCAGCCAAGGGAGATCTGTGTAGGGATCATTTGTCCTTATTCTCAACTCTGGGCCCTAGTATGCTTTGTTTTGATAAAGATTGAGGTGGTATATCAAAGAATAGTGCAAGAATTCCAATTTTTCATCTTTATTTGTAGCTTTCACCAATTTTTCATCTTTATTTCTAGCTTTCACCAGTCCCTCATGAATCTTCTATTGAATAGTACTTGCAAATTCATACAATTCATCTATTTTGTGGTGTTGAATGTTAATGGCCATCATCATAAAATCAATGGGCAACTTAGTGAGCCCCCAATCATCTCCAAGGACCTACCGTAGTGCATAATAGCTTTTAACAAAATAGGACTCAAAGTAGTCAAGCTTGAAGGGCTCTCTTTCAAATGGAAATACATAATTCCATGAATATTTCTAGATATTCCTCATGAAATGAGGAAAAAGATCCTTCCTATGCCTGTCCCTCTTATTCTCATACTCCATCTTCAAATTGTCCATATTTATGTTTGTGAGGGCAGATTTATCTAGCTCAAAACATTGAATGATGGCCCCAGGACAAATGTCTAGTAGGACATACCCTTCAATAGTCTTAACTATCTGGCTTGGAACATCATATGCCTTTTAGAACTTCCTTATGAGCATAGGCTTTGCAAAAACATTGAGTACAACCAATTTGCCAAGGTTCAATGTCCAGGGCTTGCACACTGGGAAGGTCTTGTCTCTGTTGCCATAAAATGAATGGAAAATGTCCTAGCCCCTTTCCTTGTTGAAGGCATTCCTACACCCTTCCTTTTTATCATTGAAAACATCGCTCAAATGATCCTACTTTTTGGATCCCTCAAAAAATTCCAGTAGGTCTTGGGATAGGCTTTTGGTCTGTCTAGTTGCCCTCAATGCAATTTCTTCCAAAATTTGTTCAGCTTATTGTTGCAACTCTTCAGGGGTCATGGCAGGAGAAAGAGGAACAATAGGTTGTGCTAGTGGCTACTCTACTTGAGTTGATGACTCACCTCTGGATGGATTCTAAGAGTGCTTTCCAAGCTTCTGGGTCTTTTCTTTTGTTTGAGCAGCCTCTTTGGCTAGCTCCTGAGGGTTTTCTCCTTGTGGGGTTGGCTTTTGAGGAATTGGTGTTGGCATTGTGTTGTCATTGATGTCAACCGGTATGGGATGACCACCTGTAGAAGAGATGTATGTGCAATGCTATTATGAAGGAGTATAGAATGTGATATCTTGGATATCACCTTGTGTTGCAGAACACTGGTAAAGGTAAGGAAGATGACCTCAGAGGTCATTAGTACACAAGTTAGTGCCTGACTTGTGTGATGAGATAGAGAGGTATTTTGAGTGGTTGTTTGTGATGAAGAGGCAAAATATTATCTGAATCACATCAACACTGAAAGAGAAGAATGAATCGGTATGTTGTGAGGTTGGAGAACAGTAGGAATCCCACCAGATGAAATTGTAGTCATCATGAGAAGCAATGAGTAATAGTGTGTGTGCTCACATGAGTTCTCATGTGCCTATTTGAAGATATGTTGCACAAATAGGGAACTCACATGAGCAGATGACAAGGTGTTACTTCACCAAGTAAGTGGGGCTTATCTCCTATATTCATTGAGTGCATTATAGTTTGGAGAGATAAGAGTGAAGAGGTAAAGGCAAACACTTGAAGGATCACACTGGATCTACCGGTGAATTGAAGGAATTCCCTAAGTGATTAAGATTAGGGTTATGCACTAAACTAAAAAGAGAAGGCATGATTAAGATGCTAGTACAGAGGAAGTGTGAAGTATTTGTCACCTGACAAACCGGTAGAGGAAGAAACAACATTGATCAGGAATAAACGCTGAGTAGATGTAAGCATAGGAATCTGACCTCATTGAAAGAAGATTGGATTCTTGTGAAGGTTGATGACATGGTGTCAGCAAGAGTGGTAACTGGTATATGAGTCCATTGATTATATAAGAAAGGTTAAATTGCAAAATATTTCCCATTTGTAGGAATGATCATACTTTGGATTTACCAGTCCGGAGATTGGTTTGAGAGTTCCATCGACAATTCAAGATGAGAGCAGATATGATAAGGTAATCAATAGAATGGTTGAGACCAGAAGGGTTAGTAAACTGGTAGAAATAAGGAACCAGTCGGGTGGTTGGTCGGTCATCCTAATTGGATTGACTTAAAGTGCCAAGCAGGCAGATAGTCAATATGGATGCCACAAGGAGTCAACGTGGCCAACCTGCGTTTGGATAAAGATGGAATGTACATCGACAAGGTCATTGTAGGGTTGGTCAACTTAAATGAAAGGTCACAAAAATCATGGGACTTGTTGCAAAGTGTTTGCAGTGGTTTGAGGCTTGAGGTCTTGAAGACAACTATGAGTTAGATCTTTCATGATTGACCAAGGAATCGACGATTAGGGTAAAAAGCAAGTCGCCAAAAATGGAAGTCGTGATCTAGGAGATGTGACAATGGTGGAGTTGTACATTTAGATTTTAGAAAGATCAGATCGTGCAAGATCTGATTGGATTTGGTTAGCCTCAAGGATGGTGAGGAAACCCTAACCGCCTAGTTTTTGAATTGGTTTTTGGAGGGAAAACCAGTCTATAAACATACGAGAGAAGAGGAAGAATGGTGTTGCTAAAGAATAGAAATTTGAGGGATTGATAAGTTGAAGGTGTCTATAGGGAAGAAGAAATTAGCCCAGTGCTCAATGAGAATCTATGAGAAGAGTGAGAGAAAGGGAGAATCTGGTTGAAGCTTTCAACCAGTTTGAATGAAGAACCTGTAGTATTTATACCAGTCAAGCATAAGAAAATGAAATTCCAACCAAGGACTCCAAACCATCCATGAAGCCCAATATATCAACACAAATCTTCAATCAGTTAGAGGCATTATCAACATCCTTAACATATTATCCCAACAACCAACCAATCAACATTTTAATGTATGAGAGATTAAATTTGCATTCAAGCATTATTCTTGATAAAAAAAATGGCCTCTTACATCCCATTTATCATCCACAAACACCTTATCCCCAACTTGCAAAATGATTTGGACTAGTAATGAAAATGACAAACTTGACTGTCCCTGTTTTGATATTTCTTATTCTTTTATTCATATATTTTACCCTAGAAATAATTTTTGGAATCACTCCAGTGGAGGCATAGATAACTAGAGATTTATGCCCTCTGCACCATGACCATTTTGATTGTTATAGAAAAACAAGAAATGTGCATGCCCAGTCCGCCTAGGGCATCAAATATCTCACACAATAACAAACCATTAAATACAAAATCAAAACCATATTGAATTAAATTAAATCCACTACTAAAATCTAGAATATTACAATTTTTGGATTGTCACATTGTGAGATATCAACAAATCCTTGTGACTAACACTGTTAATGAGGGTTTCCAAGCAGTTTTTAGTAAAATCCTCATATCTCATTCATTTCACAATGAAAATGTTCCAAACCAAAACCAAAGGAAGGATTATTAATTCCCCTATATAATAATACTATTAATACATTGTTTCTAGGTTGTACAGGTTGCACAAAGTCTGTAAACAACTCAGAAATAGTTAAAACCAATCAAAATAACAAGAATTGAGTGCACCAAAATATACCAAAATGTTCTCCTTCCTCCAATCTTGACTTGGATTGATAATACAATGGTATTTAAAGCCTCTTGACTGTTCATACCTTCCTAAGTACCTCCAAGACCAATGGGAACCAACTCTTCATCATTTTTGTTGCATTTTTGCAATGTTGTTTGTGCAACTTTTATAGTTTTTTGCAAGAATGACTCCAAAATTTACATGGACCCTCTAAATATTCAAAAATGGACTAAACATAACATATTACATCCATTTTACCCTTCCTTGGGTATTTTACATATTTTTTACCTTCTTGAACCAACTAGGACCCATTAGGACAACTTGAGCAACTTTTACAAATTGTTACAATTATGGCTCATAGCCCTTTACATTTTGACTCAATGGACTCAAATACATTAAAATGACCATATGAACTCAAATATGAGTGAAATGACTCATTTCATGATCTTTAACCTCCTGGTGTACGTTTGTGCTAGGTGCTCCTACACCACTTGTTGATTGACATCCACACAGTATATCGATGACCTGTACATACTTCTCCTCCTATGTTGATATGATTTAGATAAGATTTTCCATCTTCATCACAATCAACCAACCAACATCTTTCTCTCTTGTAGATTTCATCACTTACCGGTTGTTATATCATACCGGTCTCTTGTCCATGTCTTCCACACAAGTCAAACACTAACTTGTGTACCCCTGACTCCCATGGCCATTGTGCTAAAAAACATTATTTCCCTTACCAGTGACCTGCTAAGCTAGGTGACATCAAAGGCATCACATCCGGTATGCATTGATGACATTGTTGCACATACATCTCTTATACTGGTTTGACATCAATGACAACACAATGCCAACAATCTCCCCCTTTGGCATTGATGTCAACACATGTAGTATCCGACATACTACATATTCTCTCTCCCCTTTTGTGTGATCCATGGATTCTCACACATGTAGTATGAGTTATACTACAAATTCTCTCTCCCCCTTTGACAACAATAGCAAAGGGCACTATCAAGGTTTCTCTCCTCCTTGTGTTGACCGGGCATTGACAATTTTCTACCCCCTTTTTCTCAATCTAGATGCTTCTCCTCCTTCAATCATCATTTGCTACATCTTCTCAAGTCACAACACTTGAGATGGAGGGAGCAACCACCAACTGACACCAATTGCTTAGCAACCAAGTGTATATGCAAACCAAAACCCTAATGCATATACAAGATTGAAACCACTTGAAAGCACATGTGTTAGTAAATATAATATACCTGCTAGTCACACTACATCATCTCCTTGATACCCTTAATCATGAAGTTCTCTTGGGTATTCCAACAATAATTTCCATCATCTACAATTGAAACAGCCAGTATAGCCATAAGTTCAAGCATGTCAGTTTTGCTTCATAAGCACTTGAACTCCCCTTGAGTCATACATCTCAGGTCCATATTGTTGGTCAAGTCCAATACCAGGGCTCCAATCATCTCCATATACCGATTGAGCTATGGATATGTGATCAATCTAATGATCTATCAACTCGATTATATCTACCACAGGCTATGACATGATCCTAGAAGTACACAATGCCATACAATATCATCATCATGTCATAAATTAACTGGTTAGCCCACAAAGGATGCATGCATATATAATCAACAATCAGGCCATCATATGTCATTCAGGTCTTTTCCAACACCACCTAGAACATAACCTCCTCATTGTCTTACATAACCTGCAAGTACCTATTAGCATTCATACCGGTAACACCCTGCACATACTGGTTCCTTGTACCAATCCATCATCACTATCGGAGCACCTTCCTATAACTCCTGACATCTTGTGTCAATTTTCATTTGATGTGAATTGTAAATATGCCAACTATTGACACACACAATAGTAATCCATCTCTGATCTAAAGGTGTGTAGTCAAATCAGCCACTACACACAGTTATCTTCTCATTTTCTTCTTTCTTACCAGAAATAGCTTGTTCTTCCATGTGTCCTTCTTCACTGAGGGGGTGAATAATAAATTCAGTGTACTACCCCCCCTAAGGTCCTACGTCTCCTTTAAGCCTTAGGAGATATCACTTGTGCATTGAATGCACAGTGTCGATCCATGGTTGCATCTTCTTGCTTCTTCCTCCATACCTGCTTTGTCTCATTCAAACATTTTTGGATCCGACATCATAACCAGAAGCGGTGCTATAGTAGCATACAACATCCATGCCAATCTCATGATTGGGGAACCTTCTAATATACTAGTTAGACCATCTTCTTCTGGTCAAGTTGTTGTGACCGGGAACCGAAACTGATGGACCTCTTGATCTTGCAGGGACATTTCTCCTTTTCTTCCATGAAGGTCTTTGTTGCTCATATCTTCTATAACTGTTATTATACTAAGCATGGTTGTTCCTATGCTTACCATAGAACTATGAGTTCTTCTTCCTGTATTCATAACTTCTATGATCAGATCCATTACAGTTATAACAAACACTATTTGCATAATCGAGAGAGAAATTATGCATGTTTCTACTCCTTGATACATTTTTCTCATATGCATGATACCTATGAGATCCTAGATTGTTCCTTCTAGATCTCTTTATACATTTTTCTGCCCTATGGCCATGACCATTACATGCAAAGAAATAACTAGAAAAGGAAGATTTATAACTTACAAACTTATTCTACCATGCATGGGGAGATCTTACCGATCTGGCATCTCCATTTCTCCTTCTCTAAGGATGGATCCTAGGTTGTGCATGATGAGAAGTTCTTCCATCTGAACCTTTCATCTTCCACACTTGCCTTGTCTTGTGGGAAGTAGCATTTCCTTGTCCTCTACCAGAAGGAGGTCTTCTTTGTTGTCTTCCCATGTTCTTGCTTCTGGTGAAGCTGTCTTCTCCCATCTTCCCTTTTCCTTTTTGATTTGCATTGTTCCTCCTTCTTGCATCACCGGTCTTCATCCTTGTCTACATGTATTTACTAGTTTTGGTTAGATCAACCTTTTTCTGGGGATCATTTCTAACTGTGAAGGTTTGTCCCTTGTTATCTCCATTAGAGGAGACAAACAGAATGTCATTGTGGGGGATATTCTTGCTAGTGGAGCATTCACCAACACCACTTCCTAATCCATTGGTGTCCTTGATATGTTGTTTTCTTTTTCAACATTTTGTCCAAGGCATCACTGATGCCATCAAATTGGATTCTTACCTTGAGCTCATCCTGACATTTCTTGAGGTCATTTCAAAGAATCTCCATTTCTCCTACCAACTGTTGATATTCTTTATCTTTTACTTCTAGCTTAGATGCTAGATCTTTACATCGACACTCCTTGGTGTCATCTTGTTGAGTCTTCAACTCTGAGCTGTAATTCTTAGATTCTTCAAGGCATTTGATCAACCGGTTTTGCTCGACAACTATATAATTCTTATATAACTTGTATTCATTTATTACTCTACTGATCTACTCAAGTGCATTAACAAGTTCTCTTTCGAGATCTTCTTCTTCTTCTTCACCTTCATTATCACTACCAAACACATCTTGGTAGTAGGAGTGATCTGCATGATCATTCTCAGATGTGTGCATCTCATCTTCTGATTCTTGAGCCATGAAGAGGTGGGTTCCTTCTTCACCAATGTTGTAGGTGCTAATAGATCTTCCTTCATTATCTGTAGATGCATGAGTTACATTTCTTATCTTTACTTCACAAATCGGTTCTGCAGTGGTAGGCTCATTTCCATAGAGATTATTCAATCTATCCCATAAGCTTTTTGTTGATCTGCATCTGTCCACCTGTGAGGAGATATCATCTAGTAACCCATAGAGTATAGCCTTCATTATTTCATCATTACACTAGTTTCTTCTTTTCTACATCAGAATTGATGGGAGGACTGACTTTACTAAGGAAGCCATTTACTATAGACATCCAAACATCATTCCCTCATAAGGATAAGTAGACTTCCATTCTACAACTCCAAATGGAATAGT
This sequence comes from Cryptomeria japonica, assembly GCF_030272615.1. NCBI lineage: Eukaryota > Viridiplantae > Streptophyta > Pinopsida > Cupressales > Cupressaceae > Cryptomeria > Cryptomeria japonica. The sequence continues at coordinate 233,285,447 of NC_081406.1, forward strand.
TTGAACCATCAAATACTAGAGTTGGGATTGACACTAAATAGTCCATTATGTCCTTAAGCCAAAATCTACCCAAGCTAGAGAAAGCTTATCAACCGGGAACCTAGGGATCTGATACGATTTCTTAGGTATGTATGTCATTGTGCTAAAAGATCGAGCTATCAATGTCCGCTACAAATGCCAGACTTACCTAGATCCATGGAAGGTGGTTAAGCCATGTGAATTCTGAGGGCAAGTTGAATACCTCAGTGACTAGGAGGACAACTCATAGCCAACAATGTTTTGCAGATATAAGGAAAGTGTGATAAGGAAGATTGACTAGATTCAATGAATCTAGGAAATTGTTCCAAGGGTTCTTAGCTGACTTAGCAGAGTTGTTTATAAAAAGAAGTATATTATGTGATGATGAAGGACACATGAGATATATAGTGTCAATTTGTTTCTGCAGTGAAAGGTGAATCTTTGTATTGATGTTTAGTCATTTTTAGAAGCATAACTAAAGCGGATCTAATTAGGAAACAAAGGTGCTATATGCAGATCAGTCACTTGTTGTTCTCTATTAGTTGCAACGAGATAAAATTCTCTCACAAGGTCACTCCAAACAGGGTGTGGTAGGATCCTCACAGGTTAGAAGGTTTAAATCCTATAATAGGGTAAGACATTAGCTTGTGTTTGAAATCCCATAGCTGGGTATCTCCTAACAGGGTTGGGTCCTAATAGGCCTTATTGTAATAGCTCCTAATCGGGCTAAGACACTCTAAACTGCATGTGCTCCTAACAGAGAAATTGTATGACCTTAACACGTCAGATCTCTATTTGGCAAATAGTTTATCTTGTGGGTATTAATTCCCACCATGGTTTTTTCCATTTGGGTTGTCACATGAAAAAAATTGTTCTATGTGGTGCATGTTTTATTGGGTGTCAACTAATGTGGTTATTTTCCTTGCATGCTTGTTAAGTTTCAAGTTGATTAAAGTGGTGATCAAATTTATATTTTTTTTGCTTGCATTGATTCACTCCCCCTCTTAGTGCCTCATAAGTTTATCAATTTGTATCAGAGCCCAATTTCCTTAAGGCTTAACCGCTTGGGAAGGATCCCAAAGGCTAACATGGGGGAAGGAATGGGTTACAAAGAGCCATCCAATAGCCTTGCATAATTTGAAGAAGCCCTAGGTGAATTGAGGGTCAACTACAAAGCTTAATTGGCTAAGAGGAGAGAGCTAGCTAAACAGTTGTTTGAACTTAGTAAAAGCAGTTCATCTGAGGAAGCAAACATCGATACATTGGCTAATGAGATAGAAAAGCTGAATGATGAGAAGTCAAATCTAAGGAGAGATCTTGAAGCCCTAACCATCAGGATGAGTCAAGAGTCGGAAGCCAAGAGGAGTGCTGAAGACAAGATCAGAGAGAAAGAGCATGAGATCTTTAAACTAAACCAAGAGGTTGGAACCCTAACTAGACATATCCTCAAGAAGAAAAAGAAGAAAAGGAAGAAGTAAAGGCTAATCTAGACATGGCTATGTCCCTTAGAGAAAGTCATATGAAAAAGAATGAAGATCTTACTAAGGATTTGGCTGATGCTAATGAGTTATTAGCTAAATTTAACAAGATCTCTACTATGCTTGATGAGTAGATTCAGTCAAAGAGGTAGAAATGAGAGACACAAGGCTTAGGATACACAACTTTTGAGAAAGGAGAGTCTTCTAGTACCAAGGACACTTTGTATGAAGAAAAATCTTCACCTAAGACAAATTTGACCACTGATGAGAAACCCTACAAACATGTATGCTTTAATTATCAGAAGGTTGGTCATATTGCAAATGTTTGTAGAGGCATATCTAGTTATTTTGATGGTTATAGGTCTAACTCTTATGAGGGTTATAAGCCTATAACTTTTGATGGTTATTTATACACTTTCAACAAGAATGGGCATAGAGTTGTTGAGTGTAGGTCTAGAGTGAACAATCAAAGATCTTACATGAATCAGAGACCTACTAGTGATGGCAAAAATCTTTCAATGACCGGAGAAACCCTACTTGGTAGAGACCTTATGTGAACTGGTCTAGTCCTTAAGAAATGGAGTATAGATAGAATGTGACTTGTTCAATTTGTCACAACTTTGGACATGTTTCTATGAATTGTCAAAGAAGAACTAGTAGAGGCAATGTTGGACCTTGGAGAGCATTTGGAATGACATGTTTTAATTGTCACAAATTGGGACACATTGATAATTTTTTTAGAGAAAGGATGAACCAACCAATAAATCAGTCTACTGACCAGAAAGGAAAGAAGAAAGTTCATGTGAAAGAGACCAAAGCACAGATGAAAAAAAACCTGGAGAAAGAAAAGTGATGAGAAACCATTGGAAGGCCCTAATTGTTCACCTAGTGTGGATAATGAATCACAAGTAAACTAAGATATTATAAAGCTTAGGGGGAGCTTATTGTTAGATCTATTTATGGACCCCCTGAAGGATTGTGTGGTAAGGTAAATCTGCATGTATTGATGAATTATGTTGTTATGAAGAGATTTGTGGAGAAGTGAATCGGTTAAAGTGTTTTCTGACTAGAAACCCTACCTGCAAAGGAGGATTTGAAAAATATTCTTTTGAATTCAAAACCATTCTTTAGATCAAAGAAAAGGCTTACAAGATTACTTGTTGGAGAATCCCAATTGGTACAAGATGAGAATGAGGAGATCTTGAAGATGTTCTTAGGATTAGTCCCTAAAGAAGAACAAGAGGAACTAGAGAGACTTAAGGGAGAAGCTCTCCCTAACAATGTGAATATTAATGATATTATACCAGATGAAATTGTGTTTGTTGATACAAATACTAAACAAGAACCAATAATTATCAATGATGAAGAATACATTTCCACTGGTAAGGATAAGGATCAAAAGGAGGAAGATACTGAAGTACATGCACAAGCTGATGATGTGAAAATCTCTAAGCCTCCAATAGAGGAAGAGTTGCTAAAAGATATTGATATTAGAAATCTACAAAGCAATAGGTGAATACAAGAGAAATGCAGAAGGTAAGTGTAGACATAGATGTTGACCATGTTAGACAGTTCAAATAACTAGAAGATAATTGAGAGGGGGGCTCAATCAATTGTCATAGATTATTGGAACCATTAGCAATTATAACTTTAAAACTAGAACCCAAAACATTAATACGGGAATGCTTAAAATAAATACCAAAATAGAAATTAAACCAATTAACCATAAACAATAATCATAGAATAAATACCATCCACATGACACCAAGACTTATACATGGAAAACTGGGTAAAGGGAAAAGCCATGGTGGGAAGCCTACCCACAGTCAGCTAATAATTCTATAGTAAGTATGTGAATTATAGTTGAGGGGCCTACACTTGTAGGAAGGCCAATAGCCTAGAGCACTCTACTCATCACAAAAGGAGTCTCATTGAATATATATAAATCAAGAATACTATCCAGAGAAGTGTTTGAACTACAAAGATATCATCTCCTATGCTTTAGAACACTTCCGGTTAAGCTCAATAACAGAGGACTAAATCCTCTTACATAAACCCAATTTGATCTCCAATGATCGACCAAATCCTCTTCCTGAATTATATTACAATATTCACACATTACATCCCTTGACCTTGAACATTACAATTACCATTTTGATCTACAATGAGATCTTACATTATACATACAAATCCTCAACCATAAACAATCAAGTCGACCACCAGACAATAAACCAATTACATAATTACAAACCATGTTGGCCTTAGACCAAATAAATAATATCCAACACATAAGATATCCCAGAAACGTATCAAGAATTCCAATCCACATGATTCATTAAATTGGTCTATAACCTAGACCAACTAGGACCCAATATAGGTCCATACACTACAACAATGATCTCCATCCACCAAGTCTCAAACATGATCACCAACAACATCCTAAAACCATACCAAAAGTTGCGCCAACACCACTTATGCAATTCATCAAATATCTTCATCAAAAGCTCTACTGGTGAAACCCTCATCGGAACCAGAAACTAGACTTCTAAGCAAATAGGATAGCATCCGATCACCAAACCAAAACCAACTTACTGAATATGAACACGAGTATCATGAAAAAGGCAATTCCATAATCAAATCATATCGGTGCCTACCGGATCATGTTGGATCCAAACCAACCAGAAACCACTCAACCTACCAGGACTAGAAGGGTGCCAGTAAAGAATCCAAACAACTAGTGTTGGCATAAATGACAAAACATCAATGCAACACATAATAAATTCCACCAAATGGCCAACAATATCCCCCTTTGGCATTGATGGAAACACTAGATGTGAAAAAAATCTAAGAACCAAGAAATGCCAAACAAGTCTCCCCCAATGGAAGACATCCAACAATCTCCCATAGTAATGAAGTTCTGAAACAATGACCAAACTCCCCTTGTGAATGATATCTCTCTAAAGCTCTAAATTATATATATATCTCCCCTTTACTTTTTATTTTTTACATCAATATCTCTCCCCCTTTGACATCAATGCCAGAAATCTAACAAAAATATCAAAGTAAAAACATTAACCACTAAATTACAAAGCTGACTACTCCCCCTAAGCAGTAGCATCCCCACATCAGTGCTAGAATGAATAGAATCTCTGATAATCCATATCAGATTGATGCTAAACCACATTAATTAGTTCTCTGTCAGAGTGGAAGAAACCCCCAATTTGTCTCTTAGGTACTCAAATGATTCTTTGGGAAAAGGTTTAATGAAAATATCTGCAATTTTCTCTTTAGTGTTCACATAAACTAGTCTAACTTCATTTGCTTCCACCTTTTCCTTCAAAAAGTTATACTTGATAGATATGTTCTTTGTTTTAGAATGAGATACTAGATTCTCTTATATATCAATAGCAGCATAGTTCTCACAGTGAATAACTACTGGTCCATTACAATCCACCTTTATATCCTTCAACATTTTCTTCATCCATAAAACCTGTGCATAGTTAGTAGCAACAACAACATACTCAGCTTCACCAGTAGATAAAGAAGTGTTACTACTTATCAAATTGTCATTAGTTTCATATCCAAAGTCATACTATATTCTAGTCGGTTAGTATTACTGAATCATGTAGTCGGTACACATAGAGAAGTTGGTATGAATAGTCTAGTCGGTTACTGAAGAAAGCAGTCACAGAACACAGTACTCACCGAGTTGTTTACCGAGTAAAGGTTCATGGCTACCGAGTGGTAAAGTTCACTCACCGATTTGATATTCACTGAGTGAAACATTTTACTAGATACATTGAACCTGGACATGCACATGAAAATGTGTTACAAGATCGAGGCACATCTAACCATTTTTGCATTGGAAATTGCATTATGAGATTGTGTATGATTACAAGGCCAATCTAACCTATGAGATATTTTGTTTAGTCATTCATTCGAAGAATCTTTTTGTAAGATCGAAGCAATGAATCAGATCACCGCTGTAAGAGATCTATATATATACAACATGATTCTAGGGTTAGATTTATGACATGATATGATGTGATAAGAGATGCAATGAGATAGCAGTGTGTATACATGAAGGAAGACTGTTACAGAGACACAGAGAGGTCATCGAGAAGGTTATCAGTGAACAGTCAAGGAACAGAGTAAACAGAAGGGTTTATCGAGTTTCATTATGCATTACCGAGGTATGCTACAAGCTAGGTAATCTTATTCAGAGCACATAGAATCTGCTTTAACATTTCAGATGTAAAGTTGTAGATATTTGTAATGATTATATTGTAATAATTTGAAGTTGTAAGAGAAACCTTTACCAGGGTAAAAGACTCTAACCAAGTCTATAAATTGCAAATCCTTTAACCAGGTGCTACACTTATATAGTGTTGTAAAAATCCTTTAGTAAGGTAGATCTAACTGATCTTAATACTCCTAACAGGGTAAGCTATCAGAAATAGCTAAATGTAGCTCTAATCGAGAATTATTTATTATTGCAGTAGTGAAGTTGTGGGTGCCATCCCCACCGCAGTTTTTCTCTCTAACCAGGAGTTTCTGCATGACCAAAATATATGTGTTATGGAGTGAATCATGTATGATTGTTATTTGTTGATTATAGTTTTATTGTATGTTATTGCACTATTTTGTTTATGCATAACAGTAAGGTTATTACAAAAGAAAAGTTTTGGAGTACTGATTCAACCCTCCCCTCTTAGTACATTAGCTTTCTATATTGGGCCTAACAATTGGTATCAAAGCTTGAATCTTGGAAAAGGGTTTAACCACCTAAAGAGAAAGATGTTAGCAATGGAAGGCTACAAACAATCTCAGAGGATTGTGCATCTTCAAGAAGAGCTGGATAATGCCAATCAAGTGATTGTAGACATGCAGAGGCAAATGTAAAAATCTTTGAAAGTAAGGAGAAGATTATCTGATGACTTGCAGGATTCTCAAGAGCTAGTGGAACAAATCGAGACATCATCTGAGAATAGTATATCTGAAGAAATTGAAGAAATGATTGGAATGTTGAAAGAAAAGAACAAAGCATTGGCTGATCAACTAAAAGCAATGAAAAGAGAACATGAACATTTCAGTACACAAATGACTAAAAATATAGATGCATTAAGGAGAGCTGAGGATAAAGCAAGAGATCTACAAAGAGAGAAACAACAACTTGAAGCTCTAGTATCTGATAAGGATGATGAAATCATAAGGTTAATTGGTATTCAACAAAATATGACAGATCAACTAGGTTATGCTCATCATGAAGCAATTCTGAAGAATGATGAAAATCAATCGTTGAAACTTGAAGTATCAAGGTTGACTGGTGAACTTAAAATAGAAAAGAAATCCAAAGAATCATTGGAGAAAAGTTATGAAGCATCAAGGATGTTGGATGAGAAACTGAATACAAGAAGACTCTACAAAGATGGAGGACTCAGTTACAAAGGAAAAGACTCTACCGAGAAAGGAATTAATACTACCGAGAGAGGAGAATCATCAAAACAAGCTGAAAAAAGAAATACCATCAAAAGGAAGAAGCTTGTTTGCTACTATTGTGGAAATCAAGGTCATACTGCCAACATATGCTAGATCAGAAAAGGTAAGCAACCAAATATCTCTAAGTCCAATGGATATTGTTATAATTGCAAAAAATATGGTCACATACCTAATCAATGTAGGACAAAGTCTGTTAACAACCATCAGAAGGCAACATTCAAAGGGTTTTGTAAAAACTGCAATAGATATGGACATAGTACCAAGAGATGCTATTTTAAGCAAAAGAACTACATGAAGTATCCACACCGAGCAAACACTGGAGGTTACCGAACTCACATAGATTCTTACTGACAATATGCAGCAGTACCATGGGATTACAATACAAGGATATGGTGCAAATGTTGTGGAAGATATGCACATATAAGTGCCAACTGTTTTATAAGGTTTGGAATGAACAACCAGAGATCATGGAGAAATCCCAGTATGGCATGTTTTCATTGTCACAAAGCTAGACATTTAGCTGGAGATTGCAGAGATCAACCAAGAAGAGACACTAAGGAGATAAAAGAAAAATTCAAGATGATTTGGAAAAAGAAAGAAATTATGTCTGATAAAGAAAGCACCTTACCTACCGAGTTAGGTGCACCTATTTCAAATTAATCAAGAAAAGGTATGAAGGGACTGCATTCTTTAAAAGTTAAATCATAATAGTTCCTATTATGAACAAAATTCAAAATCTGCATAGTTAAGATGCAATTAGAAAAGTTTGCATACTATACAGGAAACCTGTCAAGTCGGTGTATATAGGAAACCTGTCAAGTCGGTTAACAAAGCAAAGTTGGATACTCGGTGAAAATAGAAAATGAAGTAAATCAGTAAAAGGTGAACCGAGTGCATTTAATATCATGACTTAACTTGCACGGAGCCTGATAAGGTATTTTTGAGTACTTAAAAGTGTTTTCGCGGTCATTTTCACTCACCCAAGTTTTTGAGAAGCAGAGCAGAGTGAATCAACGTGACCAAACTTCATTCAGAGTGAATTTTCAAGGTATTTACATCAATCTATTCACACTGTTTAGCTGGTTTCTGATCTAGTCAAATTGCTAGTGTCTACCGAGTGTGAAGAGTAAGCTACTTGTAAACCCTAAGGATAACCTGTCAAATTTTTACTCGAGATCTACCATGGCACCCAAGATCCAAGACCCTATAGTTGTCCAAAATGTGGAGAAGCCATCTCTGAAGTATTCCCTAACTCCTAAAGTTGCCTCAGAACCGAATGATAAAACTGCATTTACACTCATCCCGGATCGAGTCTTATTGGTAGAAGATGTCAGATTCTTTACCAAGTGCTGTGTTGAGGAACTCAGTCATGTAGAGATTAGTGACACATATGATGAACTGTGCACTGATGGCAAACTGGATAGTAAATTTGAACATATCAGAATCAAGGGATTAACTGAAGCCCTAGTCTATCCTCATGTGTTCAAACCCCAATGGGTTAAGTTTGTATTGAGTAGAGTACATGACAATTTCATGTGGCTACAAGAGCAACCGTTCAAGATCACAAAGGAAGTCATTCACCTGATCACTGGATATCCCATTTACGATCATGCTCGTGCACAGAAAATGATATCAAAAAAGGAGCTAATCAGTCTAACCGGAGTAGAATCTGATTATCGAGGACTAAAATTGAACAATGTCACTAATGCTAAACTAAAATTTGCAATCAGAGTCATTGGTTACTGTTTCTTCCAATCTGCAAGGGAAAATAGTGTACCATGTGCTGCAGTGGACCTAGACTACAAAATTGTAAAGAAGGGAATGAAAGTAGACTTGTGTGAAGTACTACTAAAGAACTTATTTAAGAACCTAAACACAATAAGGAAGCTAAAGAAGAACAACTCAGCAAACACACTCAAGTTCAGTTCACTACTTGTCTATATGTTTTTCTATTTTGAAAAGTTCTTTCCCTTAGTCGGTAAAGTAGTATGGGAGCTACACCAACCTATCACCCATCAGATCAATGATTACATCAAGAAGTTAGGAGATAAATTTAATGATGTCATGGATGATTACTTTAGCAAATTCCAAGAGAAAATGCACAACAAGTACAGGATCCCACCACAGCTGGTTGAAAAATACAAGGACAATATTTGTTTTGAAGTCAACACTAATTACTGCTATGTAAATGTTGTTGAACTGAGGATTTAGTCGTTGCAACCAATGGGTTATGAAATTGATTATGACATCACACAGCAACAAATTGATACCTACCTATCATTGCCAAGGCATGCAACTGAACTAAGGTATGGAACCTATGAAGAGGTAAAGGAGAAAGTAAAAATGAGCATTGTAGTTCCTAAGGCTACAAGGAAAGCTACAAAGATGATAAAAGTTTTATCTGAGAAATTTGGAGAAGAATCCTCATCTACACCTGTCAAAGGCAATCTTGCCATTACTGAGGAAGAATCAAAAGCACAGGAGGCTACAATAACATTGAGCACAGAGTTGCTAAAGGGAAAAGTTCTAAAAAGAATGAAATAGGACATCAAAAAGGCCCTGCCGACTCCACCAACAAAGAGACCCAACACCAGAGCATCAGCTACATCACTGAGCAAGAAACAAAAGACTGTTTCCACTCCTAAGGTAACAAAGACTTATAGGAAATCTACTCGGAGACTCATCTTGGCAAAAGAGTCGAGTGATACTGAGTCTGATGATGCTAACAAATTCTAGATTGTGAAGAGAAAAAAGGCAAACATTCACAGTGTTGAAAACTTTTGTGCCAATCTTAAGGAATATGGTGGATTTGTAGGATTTAGATATGTTAAGTATGAGTCTAGGAACAATGATGAGAAACGACAGATTGAAGAAGCTGTCATATGTACACTTCTGAAGTTTCGGTTAGCACCATTCGAACTAGCAAAGTCACTTCCAAGTGAACTCTACTCACATATTGATAACAGATGGAAATATGCAATGGATTCAGAGAGACAAATAAGAGAAAGAAGTCTTGTCCACTTATTTCCTGACATGTCCGTAGCTAAAATCAAGGAGCATTTGTCCACATACAATTCAAAATTTCTTGTGAAACAAAGAGCCTTAAAATTGATGAATGGGCTATATATTGATGTGGAGAATGAGACTAAGGCCAAGTGGCAGGAGATCTTCAAACAAAAGGATGTCAGTGAACAATCTCAAATTGAAATTGTTGATGTCACCGAGCAAGATCCAGATGTCACCGAGCAAGGTCCAGACCCGGTTGACACAATACAAATTGATGAAGATATAATGGATGAAGTCGCATTAGAGAAAGAAATGATTGAAGGCACCACTTATGCAAAACTTGTGTCTAGCGAATCAGTCTTAGAATAAGTTCAGCCTTATCCACCAGTGAAGCCAACAATACCAACCGAAGCCCCCAAGGACACCGAACAAGTTACTAAAGGTAACAAATCTGAAGCTGCAGAAGATACAAGTAACAAGTCTGAAGCTGCAGCAGACACAACAAAAGATCAATCGTCTCAGGGACAGACAAGCATAGCAAATATTACAACAGAGACCCCTAGCACTGAGCCATCCAAAGACACTACAACTGCTACAAGAAAAGTGCAAAGTGTTGCATCTACCGAGCAACCTACCGAGGGACAGCAAGCCTCACAAGCACTTGTCTTAGTGCCCCAGACAAAAGGAAAAGAGAAAAAGGTGAGAAAGCATGGTTTTAAATTTGACTTATCTAAACCGATCGTGTTGCCCAATGTCGACATCTCCAAATTAAAAGGGCAAGCACTCACTGAATTTGGTGAACTATGCAAAGCAAAGGCCAAACAGGAGAAACAACTAGCAATATAGAAAAAGAACAAGGTACTTCAAAAGGTTAGGACACTGCTCACTGAAATGCTACCATCAGCAATAGTGTCAACCGATGCAGCCATCCATATTCAGTTGGATGAACTCCTTAATCAGATTGAAACATCTGGAGTTGATGCATCCGAATACCTAAGCAAGCTCAAGGATAAAGAGCTCATAGCAAAAATGATAGAGGAAGTCCAAAAATCAATTGCTATTGGCAAGGTAAAACTTGTCAAATTCATTGCTGAGTTGACCCCTCAACTCAAGCACATTCTTTATTTATTCTAGAAATTGTGTACATTTTCTTTATTTATTAAAGACATCAAAAATAAAACTAATGCAATTGAGAAAGAGATCACCGATCTCTCATCCAAGTTGACCACTGAGCCTAATTCAGTTCAGAATTTTTACAAAAAGCTACAACAACTCATGGCTCAATAGTTAGAACTGAGGAATGAAGAGCATAAAATTAGGATGGATATAATGACCCTTCAAACATTATTCCTTCCTCATCTCTCATCAGTCCAAGAGCAGCTTAACTGACCTACAAGCTTATCAACTACCCAAGAGGGAAGCACTCTTGATGGCTTGATATCACTCTTATCTAATATTCAAGCACATAACTCATTAATGGAAAGTCTCAAGGACTCACTCTCAGTCACCCTCACTGACGCCCAGACCAAGTATAAGACTATTTTTGATCAGTTATCGCCTCCAGATGCAAATTAAGTTTTTAATCTTTGTCAAAAAGGGGGAGTAATATTATGTTACTACACAGGGGAGGAAAGACCAGCAAACAGGGAGTAATTCTACACTTGGAGAGTAGTACAGTTTTGATAACACAATTTTGAGTATTGTATACAAGGGGAGTATACTGAGCAAAATATACAGAGCATTCAGAGCACACAAGTATAGTATAGAACATGCAAAATTCAGAGTTATGTACAAAATAATGATAAGGGGAGTATATCTGCATATACTATTGACTATTGTACATATTGTCAAGCATAGTCATTTTGTCAAGTATATAGTTTTTTGAGTTATGACTTTGTAAGTAGTTTTTGTCAAACATCTCAACTAATGTCAAAAGGGGAGATTGTTACTACTTATCAAATTGTCATTAGTTTCATATCCAAAGTCATACTATATTCTAGTCGATTAGTATTACTGAATCATGCAGTCAGTACACACAGAGAAGTCGGTATGAACAGTCTAGTCGGTTACTGAAGAAAGCAGTCATAGAACACAGTATTCACCAAGTTGTTTACCGAGTAAAGGTTCATGGCTGGCGAGTGGTAAAGTTAACTCACCAAGTTGATATTCATTGAGTGAAATGTTTTACTAGATACATTGAAACTGGACATGCATATGAAAATGTGTTACAAGATTGAGGCACATCTAACCGTTTTTGCATTGGAAATTGCACTATGAGATTGTGTATGATTACAAGGCCAATCTAACCTATGAGATACTTTTTTTAGTTATTCATTCAAAGAATCTTTTTGTAATATCGAAGCAATGAATCAGATCACCGCTGTAAGAGATCTATATATACACAGCATGATTCTAGGGTTAGATTTATGACATGATATGATGTGATAAGAGATGCAATGAGATAGCAGTGTGTATACATGAAGGAAGACTATTATAGAGACACAGAGAGGTCATCGAGAAGGTTATTAGTGAACAGTCGAAGAACAGAGTAAACAGAAGGGTTTACCGAGTTTCATTATGCATTATCGAGGTATGCTACAAGCTAGGTAATCTTATTCAGAGCACATAGAATTTGCTTTAACATTTCAGATGTAAAGTTGTAGATATTTGTAATGATTATATTGTAATAATTTGAAGTTGTAAGAGAAACCTTTACCAGGGTAAAAGACTCTAACCAAGTCTATAAATTGCAAATCCTTTAACTAGTTGCTACACTTATATAGTGTTGTAAAAATCCTTTAGTAAGGTAGATCTAACTGATCTTAATACTCCTAACAGGATAAGCTATCAAAAATAGCTAAATGTAGCTCTAACCGAGCATTCTTTATTATTGTAGTAGTGAAGTTGTGGGTGCCATCCCCACCGTAGTTTTTCTCTCTAACCAAGAGTTTCTGTGTGACCAAAATATATGTGTTATGGAGTGAATCATGTATGATTGTTATCTGTTGATTATAGTTTTATTGTATGTTACTGCACTATTCTGTTTATGCATAATAGTAAGGTTATTACAAAAGAAAAGTTTTGGAGTACTGATTCTCCCCTCCCCTCTCAGTACATTAGCTTTCTATATTGGGCCTAACAAGAAGTACATGATTTTCTTGTTGATCCATGAAACCAAATTCTTTCCAAGAAAGAAAGCTCCACCGAAAGTACTTTTTTAGTCATCAACATCTCCAGCCCAATCAACATCTATATATGCACATAAAGTAAAGTTATCATCCTTAGGGTACCACAAACCATATTTTGATGCACCTTGCAAGTATCTAAAAATCCTTTCACCGCACACTCATGATTTTCTCTAGGATCACTCTAAAATCTTGATACAATACAAACAACATTCATTATGTCAGGCCTAGTCTAAGTCAAATAAAGAAAAATCTCCAATCATAGATTTGTATATTGTAGGATTTACCAGTGAAGAAATATATTTTCTTGTCAATTTCTCACTTGTAACCATAGGAGTACTTACCAGTTTATAATCTCCCATACCAAATTTCTTCAACAATTCCTTAGCATACTTAGTTTGATAGATGAAAATACCTTTATCAGTCTGAGAAATCTACAAACGTAAGAAAAAGTTCATTTCTCCAATCATAGACATTTCAAATTCTTTCTCCATATTTTTAGAAAATTCCATGCATAACATATCTTCACCTCCAAAAATAACATCATCAACAAATACTTCAATAATCAGTATATCATCATCAGTGATCTTACAATATAAATTCGTGTCAGCGTTACCCTTAGTAAAACCAAGCTTCAAAAGATATTTATCCAACCTTACATACCAAGCTCTAGGTGCCTGTTTCAATCCATATAAAGCTTTCCTTAACTTGCAAACCATGTTTGTATCATCTGATAGTGAAAAACCATCAGGTTGCTCAATATAAATTTTCTCATCAAGATCTCCATTCAAAAATCCACACTTAACATCCATCTGATAAACCTTGTAGTTCTTATGAGCATCATAGTCAAGAAATAATCTTACAGCTTCAATCCTAGCTACCAGTGCAAAAGTCTCTCCATAATCAATTCCTTCCTTCTGAGACTATCCTTTACAATCTAATCTAGCCTTATTTCTAATAACTTGACCATCCTCATTCAATTTATTCCGAAAAACTCATTTAGTTCCAATAACATTCTTATTTTTAGGCCGGGGAACCAAAGTCCATGTATTATTTTTCTCAATTTGATATAATTCTTCTTCCATAGCTTTCAACCAATATTCATCTTTACACGCATCAATTACTGATACTGGTTCAAGTTGTGAAATTAAACATACTTCATTAGTTTCCAGTCTTCTTCTTGTCATCACTCCATTGTCCTTATCCCCAATGATCCGATCTTCTGAATGATTCAATCTCACATACCTAGGAGTCCTTTGACTCTCTGTTTCTTTTCCTTATTCTTCAGTTACTATAGAATTATTTGATACTACCAAAGTAACTGGTTCAACTCTCTATTCTGGTAAAGGTACTACTGGTTCACATATAATCATTTCCACTATTGGTTCCTTCTTATAAACTCTGATTTGACCTCTATTCAGCTAATCCACTTTGACATTAGCAATCTCCACAATTCTCTACAACCTCTTGTTATAACATCTATATGGCTTGTTTTCATTAGAATAACCAATAATTATGCCTTCATCACATCTAGGATCAAATTTTCTAATAGTATCATCTCTCCTTTCATAACATTTACTACCAAATATTATGAAATACTTAACTGTAGGTGTATTTCCAAACCATAATTCATAAGGTGTCTTACCAGTTTCTCCTTTCATATGTACTTTGTTGAATGTATAAATCATTGTGCTCACTGCTTCTCTCTATTAGATATGAGGTAGACTAGCTTCCATCATCATTGTTCTAGCAACATCCAAGATAGTTATGTTCTTCCTTTCCACAACTCCATTCTGTTGGGGTGTCCATGGAGCAAAAAATTGTCTTCTTATAACATGCTTCTCACAAAAGTTATTAAACTCACCGGATGTGAATTCTCCACCATGATCTGAACTCAAACATTTAATCTTCAATCCTGTCTCAGTTTCCACTTTATACTTAAATATTTTAAACCTTTCAAATTCCTCATATTTTTACCTTAGAAAAGTAACCCACATCATTCTAGAATAATCATCAATGATACGGATGAAATATCTATTAGCTTGAAAACTTTTAACTCTAGCAGAGCCATACATATCAGTATGAATAAGATCAAGAACATCATTAGATTTATCTTATATTTTCCTAAAAGAGGTTTTGACCTGTTTACCCATTTGACATTCTTCACATACCAAATTATAGGGCTTCATAATCTTAGGTATATCCCTAACTACCTTAGTTGAACTGATCTTTACAGTGCAATAAAAATTCACATGACACAAGCTTTTATGCCATATCCAACTCTCATCAATTTGTGTAATCAAACATGTCTTCTCACTAGAGTTGAAATGAAATATATTACCTTTTGTCTGTGTACCAGTTGCAATCTTTAAACAAGATTTGTTAATGACTTTGAATTTTCCATCCTTGAACTGTAATTGAAATCCCTTATCCACCAGTTGTCCACTCAAAATATTATGACTTAAACTTTAAACATAATAAACATTGTCAGTATTGTTTTTACCATCCAATGATATAGTTCCTTTTCCTTTGATCATACATGCTTTGTCATCTCCAAATCTAACTAGACCACCATCTAATTCTTGCAAAGATAGAAAATTCCCTTTATCTCTAGTCATATGATGTGAACAACCGCTGCCAATTACCCATTCATACTTGTCTTCAATTTTAGCAGAAATTGCCTTCTTTTTAGGTACATTCTCTTCCAGTGTTGGATCATCTTCCTTGATAGCCAAGAACACCCACTCCTTCCCATTATCAGAACCACTAGTAGAGTCTTATGTCAGTTCATCATCAGAATTAGTAATGCCTTCCTCATCTGCTATGTAGCATGATTTTTCTATGTTTTTCCTATACTTATACTTGTTTTGATATCTAGGGTTAGGCTTAAATGACCTTTTAACTATTTCTTCAAATCTTGAATTCCTTTTAGGATGTCTAGATGCAAAATGACCAATCTTATTAAATGCAAAACATTTAAAAAGTGCTTGTCCTTCATACTTACTTCCTATCGGTCCTTTAGGTACTCTTCTAGCAAATAGTGCTTCAATTTTCTCAAACTCATCATCTTCTCTCTATTGGTATTTTGGTATGGTTTTGTCATTGATGTCAACACCTGCTAAATACACCTACTTTGGAGATCCAGCAACATTCATCGGCAAACAGTAAACTGTGCAAATAGTTACCGGTATATAGTTAACCGATAGGATATAATGTTCATCGGTACCTGAAATGACATAGAAGACACTTGGTAATGTCGAAGACATCATGTGGACACTTTACTTTGAAGTAATAATCATTCGTATATTCTTATTTGCATATTTGCTTTTACCAGCAAATAGGTCCAGGTTATCTAGGGTTACACCAACAGGTTTATCTTTTCCAGATCAGCATGGCACACTATGGAGATGGTTTATTATTGTTATAAATGCATTAAGTCGACATGTTCAATCGGTTATTGCATCGGATATTGTATTATTTGTAAAATGTTTTTATTGTAATATCTTGTAGAGCCAACCTACTAAAATTGGTCTTAGGGTATGGTATAAATGTAAGATCTTATTTGTAAGATCAAGTGTGGAATGCGAAAAAGATTTAAGGAAGGATATATGTGAGATCAAACAAAGATATACACGAAGACATCATTTGGAGGTGAAGTTAGGTTTTTGAAGAATCATATCAGCATTACACTGGTACTGAATCCAACATATGAAGATGTTATTTTGTGCAGTACATTCTCATTGGATTTAACCATCCAACTCTAGTCAGTGTGACTCCCATTTGTGATTGAGCAGTGAGCTCTAGGCTATTGGCCTTTTTACATGTGCAGACCCCTCTTTATACACTTACTATCTGTAGTAGTATGATCTGATTGTGGGTAAGGTTTCCCACCATGGTTTTTCCCCTTACAGGGTTTCCACGTACAAATATTGTTGTCATGTGTTGTGGATGACTTTGTGCTTATGTTTCATGCATTAATTCTTACCAGTACTGCAATTTTCTGTTAACACTGTTTACCGACATACTTAACTATCTTACCGGTATTAAGCATTAAGTTGGTTAATAAGTTTTTGGTTTGAATTTATTAGACAACTGATTCACCCCCCCCCTCTCAGTTGTCTCCGGGACCTACAATTGGTATTAGAGCTTAGTCCGCTTTTTGCAGCAGTTTAACAATGTGAGGAGATCCAATGTCTACTAATTATTTCAGAAAGGATAGTTCTAAACTTGATGGAACCAACTATGGGATATGGAAAATTAGAATGGAGACACATCTGAATTGCATTGGTAAAGACATCTGGGAAGCTACTAAGAATGGTTATACTGTTGCTGTAGCTAGTCAGACTACTCCCATTACTTTAGCTAAAGATGAAGAAAATGATTGCAAAGCAAGAGAAGCACTTTTGAGCACATTATCAGATCAACAAATCATTGGATTATCAGATAGATCCACTGCAAAAGCTATTTGGGATCATTTGGAAACACTGAATGAAGGGGATTCCACAGTCAAAATTGCAAAACTTGAAAGCTTCTGAGTTAGGTATGAACATCTGAAAATGGAAGAAGATGAAAGGATTTCTGCTTTTATGGAAAGAGTAAATGAAATTGTTTTGGGTATCAAATGTTGTGGAGGAACCTTGAGTGAAGATGAGATTGTTTCAAAAATCTTAAGAGGTTTGCCACTGGCTGCAAAATGGAGGTTACTGCTATAAATGAGTTGAGAACAATGCCTAATACATCAGTAACTAGGGATACATTGATTGGAAAACTTTCAGCTTTTGAAATTGAGGAATTTGGTCCTGTTGCTACTATAAAAACTGATTTGGCCTTCAAAGCATCAACATCATCTGCTGCATCTTTCAACAAATCAGACTAGAGAGCCTTTTATGCAAGAGAACTTGAAGAAACTAGGAAGGAGAATGAAGAGCTTGAAGAACTTGAAGCACTATTTGCAAGAAAAATGCCAAAAGGTCCAATTAGAAGTAAGTATGAAGGTAAAGCACCCTTTAAATGTTTCAATTGCAATAAGATTGGTCATATGGCTTCAAGATGCCCTGAAAGACATGCTAGACTAAGAGAAGAAGCTAGAAGGACATACAAACCTAATCCTGAATATCAGAGATACAGATTTAAGAAAAACAAAGATAAATCTTGTTACATTGCTGATGAAGGTGTGACTGATGATTCTGATGAGGATCCAGCAGACAATGGATGGGTCTTTGTTGCTACAACAGAAGATCAACCGGTACCTATTGCTCAACCGGTAGAACAAGCCCTAGCAGCTAAAGTTGAATCAAAGAATGAATGGATTATTGACTCGGGATGCTCACATCACATGACTAGAGACAAAGGTAAATTCTTGAACTTTCAAGAATACAATGGAGGTTTAGTAAGATTCGGAGATGACAAAGCCTATTCAATCAAAGGTAAGGGTTCAATATCTCTTGATGGTAAACATAACACTGACAATGTCTACTATGTTGAAGGATTAAAACATAATCTTTTAAGTGTCGATCAATTAGTTGAGAAAGGTTTTCAGTTACAATTTAAAAATGGAAAATGCAAAATCATTAATAGAACTGGTTTGGAAATTGCAACCGGTAATCAGACTAGAGGTAATATCTTTCATTTGAATAACAATGAAAAGGCATGTTTAATTACTCATATAGATGAAAGTTGGCTATGGCATAAAAGACTATGTCATGTAAATTTTGATTGCATGGTAAAAATTAGTACTTCTAAGGCAGTTAGAGATCTACCTAAAATTGTGAAACCTCATAATACAATTTGCAAGGAATGTCCATTTGGAAAACAGGTTAGAGCTAGTTTCAAAAGTATTCCAGAAAAATCCAATAATGCTCTTGATTTAATTCGCACTGATTTATGTGGTCCAACTAGAACTAAAAGCTTACAAGGTGATAGATATTTCATGCTAATTATTGATGATTATTCTAGAATGTGTTGGGTTACTTTTCTCAGAGAAAAATCAGAAGCACTTGGGAAGTTCAAACTATTCAAAGCAATGGTTGAAAATGAAACCGGTAAGAAAATTAAATGTTTAAGATCAGATCAAGGAGGAGAATTCACATCTAGAGATTTTAATACCTTCTATGAAGTAATGGAATCAAAAGACAATTATCAGCACCTCGGACACCACAACCAAATGGAGTTGTTGAAAGGAAAAACATAACTATTTTGGATGCAGCAAGAAATATGTTATCAGAAGAAAATCTACCATGTGTACTGGAGAGAGGCAGTAAGCACTGTTGTCTATACATTCAACAAAGTTCACATCAAAGGTGAAACCGGTAATACCCCTCATGAACTATGGTTTGGTAATACTCCTACTCTTAAGTATTTCAGAATTATATTGGAAGTAAATGTTATATTAGAAGAGATGAGTATATTGGCAAGTTTGATCCTAGAAGTGATGAAGGAATATTTCTTGGTTATTCATCTAAGAGTAAAGCATATAGATGTTTAAATAAAAGATTACAAAAAATTGTTGAGAGTACAAATGTAAAGATTGATGAACAATTCAGAGGAACTTCAAGGTATATAGACTCTGAACCGATAACAAAAATTATGACAAATGAACCAACAGTAAATCCATCGGTATAGAATGATGATCCAGTTACTCCGGCATCATCAGAGGATTCCACAATAATTGAAGAGCAACAACAGACTAAGACACCTCGGTATGTAAGACTGAATCATTTTGAAGATCAGATAATTGGAAGCAAATTTAAAGGAGTCATGACAAGAGGAAGATTGGCAAATGAAGAGATATGTCTTATTTCTCAAATTGAACCATTATCTATCAATGAGGCATGTGAAGATAAATTTTGGATTAAAGCTATGGAAGAAGAATTAGGACAAATTGAGAAAAATAATACTTGGACATTAGTTCCCTGGCCTAAAAATAAAAATGTAATTGGAACCAAATGGGTATTTAGAAACAAACTCAATGAAGATGGTAGGGTTGTTAGAAATAAAACAAGACTAGTGTGTAAGGGATATTCTTAGAAAGAAGGAGTTGATTACAATGAAACCTTTGCACCGGTAGCCAAAATTGAGGCAGTTAGCTTATTCTTGGCCTTTGCAGCTCACAAGGATTACAAAGTTTATCAAATGGATATCAAATGTGAATTTTTTAATGGAGATCTTGAAGAGGAAGTCTATATTGAACAACCTAATGGATTTTCCTTAACAGATGACAATCATATGGTTTGCAGATTAAGAAAAGCTCCGTATGGATTAAAACAAGCTCCAAGAGCTTGGTATGCATGATTGGATAAGTATCTTTTAAAGATTGGTTTTACTAAAGGAAATACAGATAGCAATTTATATTACAAAATAACTAATGATGACATCTTGATTATGGAAGTATTCGTTGATGATATAATCTTTGGAGGAGAAGATGGATTATGCAAAGAATTTTCTCTTAAAATGCAACATGAATTTGAAATGTCTATGATTGGAGAAATAAAATTCTTTTTAGGATTGCAGATTTTATAGACTGATAAAGACATATTTTTGAGTCAATCTAAGTACTTGAAAGAACTACTTAAGAAATTTGGGATGGAAAACCCTAAACTGGTAAGCACACTTATGACTACAAATGACAAATTATCTCGAAGGGATGAATCTACACCTGTTAATCCAACTAGATACAAATCTATGATAGGAGGATTACTGTATTTGACACAAACCAGACCTGATATTATGAATGTAGTATGTATAGTTTCTAGATTTCAGAGTAATCCTAGGGAAAATCATGAATCAGCAGTAAAAAGGATTTTCTAGTACTTACAAGGCACAACAAATCTTGGATTATGGTATCCTAAAGATGAAAATTTTGATCTATATGCATACACAGATGCAAATTGGGCAGGAGATGTGGATGATAAAAAAGCACCACTAGAGGAGCATTATTTCTTGGAAAGAGATTAGTTTCTTGGTTAAGTAAGAAACAGAGTTGTACATCTTTATCAATAGCAGAATCAAAATATGTTGCAGTAGCAACAAACTGTACACAGGTACTTTGGCTTAAGCAAATGTTGAAAGACATAAAGGTAAAATACAAGAAACCTATTACTATATATTGTGATAACACTGTAGCAATTGATATATCTAAGAATCTAGTATTACATTCTAAAACAAAACATGTTTCTATCAAACTGAATTTTCTAAGGGAAAAAGTTGAAGAAAAGAAGATAAAACTGGTTTATGTGAATACTAAAGAACAACTTGTAGATATGTTTACAAAACCTTTGCCTAAGGAAACTTTTGAGTATCTCAGAGATCAGCTCGTTGTCTTACCTCCACCGGTAGAGACTTAGATAGTTGATGATTGTCATTAACCGACAGAATTAAATGGACAAATCTTTTACTCTGGTATTTGATGAGGAAGCTACCTCCCAGGGGAAGTAGTTGGTATATTGACTTGATTGGTATTTTGTATGAACTTGACTTTTTGTGACTTTGGCATTTGATGTCAAAGGGGGAGAGATATATGGAAAAACATTGGGGAGAGATTGGTATAAACACATATTACTCCCAGGGGGAGAATTGGTTTTTATACTTGGCATTTCTGTTTTGGCACTTTGATGGTTTTTCCATCTTGTGTTGCCATCAATGCCAAAGGGGGAGATTGCTGGTATTTTGGTATGGTTTTGTCATTGATGTCAACAGTTGCTAAATACACCTACTTTGGAGATCCAGCAACATTCACTGGCAAACAATAAACTGTGCAAACAGTTACCGGTATATAGTTAACCAGCAGGATATAATGTTCACCAGTACCTGAAATGACATAGAAGACACTTGGTAATGTTGAAGACATCATGTGGACACTTTACTTTGAAGTAATAATCATTGGTATATTCTTATTTGCATATTTGCTTTTACCGACAAATAGGTCCAAGTTATCTAGGGTTACACCAATAGGTTTATCTTTTCCAGATCAGCATGGCACGCTATGGAGATGGTTTATTATTGTTATAAATGCATTAAGCCGACATGTTCAATCAGTTATTGCATCGGATATTGTATTATTTGTAAAATGTTTTTATTGTAATTCTTGTAGAGCCGACCTACTAAAATTGGTCTTAGGGTATGGTATAAATGTAAGATCTTATTTGTAAGATCAAGTGTGGAATGCGAAAAAGATTTAAGGAAGGATATATGCAAGATCAAACAAAGATATACATGAAGACATCATTTGAAGGTTAAGTTAGGTTTTTGTAGAAGCATATCAACATTACACCGGTACTGAATCCAGCATATGAAGATGCTATTTTGTGCAGTACATTCTCAATGGATTTAACCATCCAACTGTAGTCAATGTGACTCCCATTTGTGATTGAGTAGTGAGCTCTAGGCTGTTGGCCTTTCTGCATGTGCAGACCCCTCTTTGTACACTTACTATCTGTAGTAGTAACATTTGATTGTGGGTAAGGTTTCCCACTATGGTTTTTCCCCTTACAGGGTTTCCACGTACAAATATTGCTGTCATGTGTTGTGGATGACTTTGTGCTTATGTTTCATGCATTAATTCTTACCGGTACTGCAATTTTCTATTAACACTGTCTACCGGCATACTTAACTATCTTACCGGTATTAAGCATTAAGTTGGTTAATAAGTTTTTGGTTTGAATTTATTAGACAACTGATTCACCCCCCCCTCTCAGTTGTCTCCAAGACCTACACTCTCTTCATATCATTGAATTCCTTTGCATATAAAGCTTTCCAATTTTGCTTACCAGTTGATGATGCAAATGCATGAAAAGAAGGTTCATTCTTCACAACTCTAGAAGTTCCAAATTCTTCAAGCTCAAAAGTAGATAGTTTCCCAACCAAAGTATGTATGTTCGTAGATGTATTAGCCATTTTTCTCAACTCATTAATAGTAGTAGCCTTCATTTTGTAAGCCGATGGTAGGGCTCTCGGGACTTTAGAAATAATTTCATCTTCGCTCAGAGTTTCACCACAACATTTAATTCTCATAACAATCTCATTTACCCTTTCCCTAAATGCAGTAATCCTTTCATCTTCTTCCATCTTCAAGTTTTCATATCTCACCCAGTAACCATCAACTTTAGCAATCTTCACTATAGGGTCAACTTCATTAAGAGTCTCCAACTTATCCCATATAGACTTTGTAGATGATTTCTCAGTTAATCCCATTATTTTCTTATCAGAAAGTGCACACAAGAGGGCTTCTCTTTCTCTACAATCATTCTCAAGCTCCTTATCTAGGTTTCTTGGAGGAGGATTGCCAGATGCCAGATTATAAGTTGTGACACCATTCTGCCTGATCTCCCAAATTTCCTTGCTAAGAAATCTCAAATGAGTCTCCATCTGGATATTCCATACTATGTAATTTGTTCCATCAAGCCTAGGAATATCTCTCTAAAAGATAGCTCCAACAGAACTGGATGAACTTGAATTGTTAGACACCATAGGATCTTCCTCAAGCGGTAAATCTTTCTGGAGAGAGGACCAGAGCTCTAATACCAATTGTTAAACAGTTCAAATAACTAGAAGATAACTGAGAGGGGGGGGGGGTGAATCAGTTGTCACAGATTACAAAAACCATTAGCAATTAAAACTTAAATATTGAAACCAGAAACATTAATACCAAAATAATAGAATAAACAATTAACCATAAACAATATTCACAGAATAAATACCATCCACATGACACCAAGATTTATATGTGGAAAACGCAGTAAAGGGAAAAACCATGGTGGGAAGTCTACCCATAGTCAGATAATACTTCTACAGTAAGTATGTGAATTACAATTGAGGGGCTTGCACTTGTAGAAAGGCCAACAGCCTAGA
Source organism: Cryptomeria japonica (assembly GCF_030272615.1). NCBI lineage: Eukaryota > Viridiplantae > Streptophyta > Pinopsida > Cupressales > Cupressaceae > Cryptomeria > Cryptomeria japonica. Next base: position 233,309,478 of record NC_081406.1, read on the forward strand.
GCGCACTACTCATCACAAAAGGAGTCTCACTGACTACATAGAAATCCAGACTACAATCTAGAGAAGTGTTTGAACTGCAAAGATATCATCTCCTATGTCTGAGTACTATTCCAGTTAAGCTCAATACTGAAGGACTAAATCCTCTTACATAAATTGAACTAGATCTCCAATGATCGACCAAATCCTCTGCCTGAATGATATTATATTATTTGCACATTACACTACCATATTGATCTACAATGAGATCTTACATTATATATACAAACCCTCGACCATAAACAATCAGGTTGGCCACCAGACAATAAACCAATTATATAATTACAAACCATGTCAGCCTTAGAGCAAACAAATAATATCCAACACATAAGACATCCTGGAAACATATCGAGAAGTCCGATCCACATGATTGATTAAATTTTTCCATAACCTAGACCAACCAAGACCCAATATAGGTCTATATGCTACAACAATGATCTCCATCTGTCAAGTCTCAAACATGATCACCAACAACATCTTGAAACCATACCAGAAGCTGCACCAACACCACTTATGCAATTCATCAAAATCTATGCCGATGAAACCCTCACCGGAACCAGAAACTAGGCTTCTAAGCAAATATGATAGCATCTGATCACCAGACCAAAACCAACTTACTGAATATGAACATAAGTATCATGAACAAGATAATTTCATAACCAAATCATATCGAAGCCTATCAGATCATGCCTGATCCAAACAAACTAGAAACCACTCAACCTACCGAGACCAGAAGCGCCCCGGTAAAGAATCCAAATATCTAGTATTGGAATCAATGACAAAACATCAATGCAACATGTAATCTATTCCACCAAATGGCCAATAGACCAACTAGTGAATACAAAGGCTGAGGAAACTAAAGAGCCACCGGTAAGGATAGAAGAGAAGAAAGAACAAAAATCAGAATAGAAAGTGACACCCCGGTCACTTACATCCTGTTAGGATTTATGATAGTCCCAAAGATACTGAGAGGGGAGGGTGAATTAGTATCTAATTGGTGAACATAATATTTAACCTTATTAAGTATTTTTTTTTCCAAAATAGTGTACTGGTAAATAAGAATTAATGTTGTAAACAAGAACAATAAAGACAACATAGAAAACACACCATAACACAAGATTTTTAACGAGGAAACCCAGTGTGGGAAAAAACACAGTGGGATTTGTGACCCACAATATTCACTCACATGCCAATGAATAAATATTACTTACAATGAGGAGCCTGCACATGCAAGAAGGCCAAATGCCTAGAGCTCACTACTCAATCTACAAAATAGAAGTCTCACTGACTTACAAAATGGATTATGAAAATCCAATACAATGTACTGCTTCAAATCAGCATCAACCATGCCAGGTTCAGTACTAGTTTAAGCTTATACTATAACCATAAACCTTAAACAAAATATGTCCTTATTATTCACTCATTCCTATCTCATCTTCTTGTCCTCTCTCTATATCAAAATGATTTTCAATATCTCATACATATATGAGTCTATTACAATATGCCATGTCGGCTTTACAAAAATATATTTATAATTAAATACAATAATCAAAAGTTTATTCTTGTCGGTTGGAGTGTCGGTATGCGTTGTAGCCGTTGTCGGTGAAGTGTCTACCGATGTCGGTCCCTACCAATGGTTTACCAAATGAATGTTGGGTGATTGCCTAAAGGTTGCCAGTGGGTTGCCATCAATGAGAACACCATCATTTCTCACTAGAGTGTAGAGTGCCAACAATCTCCCCCTTTGGCAACACTCATGAGAAAAATCAATTTTTTTTTTCCAAAAATGAAGTCCAAAAATTTTACCAAAAATATGTGCTCCTCTGAGCAGATGATCTCCTATGAATAGCCATTTTTATCTGTCCACTACTCCCCCTTTGACATCAATGACAAAGGTTATCAAAATTTATCAAATGAGTGCAAAATTTCACCTTAAGGTTTGTAACCGGTTGGTTACAATCTGAAATATATCAACCAAAACCAAGTTTAAACTCTGCATGAATCTGTTGCTATCATTCATGGTTGCCTTAGTTCATTGGATCATGCTAATGAGATGATGCATATGCTCCTCTGGTGATCTTTCCCCTTGAATTAATGCCTTAGAGATCTCATTTCTCAGGGAGATAAGGTTATCCAGTTTAGGACTAAGTTTATACTTCAGCTCTCTTGGCATTTTCCTTGATCCTTTCTTTTTCCTTCTCAAATTTCTCCAACTTTTCTTCAAATCCTGCTATCTCTTGCTCAATAACTGATATAGGTTCAGATGAACTAATGATGTTATCAGCTATATTATCAATTTCTTTTTGTACTCTGCTTATTTATTTCTCTATGTCCCGGGTCAATAGATGTGGCTTGCATGTTTCTCTGTACAATTCCTTATACTCTAAAATTGTTGTATTCAGTGTCAGTGAAGGCTTCTGCCGGTGTCGGTTCTTCCCGGTGGTTTACCAGATGAATGTCGGGTGGTTTCCTCAAGGTTTCCAATAGGTTGCCATCAATGACAACACCATCATTTCTCACTAGAGTGTAGAATTCCAACACATCCAAGAGGATTGTTGATGATGATGAGGAAGATGATGTTGCATCTATACAAGGATCAATTAACATGGACATGTTGAGTCCAACTAAGTTGATGGAGATTTCATCTGCCATGAAATCTAAGGAACAAAAGAAAATAATGAAGACTCGAAGAAAAGAAACACAAACAATTCAGGTTGTTGATGATATTCTATCCAATATATTACCAGAGAATGATATAGACAGACTTCCTAATCCTATTGACAAACTGGAGCAACTAGTCACATCAGCAGGAGATTAAATGAAAACCCTGGAGGAAGTTGCAATTAAGAATGTGGAAAAGGTGAGAAGAGAAGAATTGAACAATTGATGAATGCAATTGACAGAGATAGGGTAGGTGTTACTCTCAACATGGACCTAATGAAAGAAGCATTACAAACCAGAGGTAAAATCCTTTCCACAATTTTAAATTTTTCACTATTTTGTGATGATCTTGAAAGAAGAAGCAGGAAGCTCAGCAGGAGCATAAAGTTTTTAGAGAATCATTCAATCCCTTGAATGATTCTATAATCAATTTTGGTAGATCATTTGTTTCCCTACAATAGAAGCTTAAGGTTTATGAAGCTTAAGTGTTACAGACTTTATTAGTCCCTAAGATTGAAATTTTGTAGAGAGGCTACAAGGAGACTGAAGCAATTTTGGCTACACGAGAGATGAGCACACTTGATGCAATGGACGATCTTGCATCTCATATTCGGACACATACAAAGATCACAAGGACACTTTTGGAGACTTGGCACAATGATTTGACACTTTTGAAGTCGCGTTTTGTGCATGTATTTCATAAGATGACATTGTGAAACATTTTGAACTCCTATTTATATACTTGGTAATGCAAATTTTGTTATATATTGCCTTTATCTTTTCATGCATTTTCTTACCTTTGTCATTGTTGTCAAAGGGTGAGTAGTTGTATGAGTCAAAATATTGTAATAGGGGAAGTAGTATATATATTGTAAATTTTTGTAATAGCATGTAATTGCTAAGGGGGAGTTTTGAGTTTTGAAGTCATGTTAAGTCATTTTTGTAATGTGACACTTAGACAAAAATTTTCCGTTTTGAGTTTTGAAGTCATGTTAACTCATTTTTGTAATGTGATAAAAATTTTCCTAAGTGTTGCCATCAATGCCAAAGGGGGAGATTGTTGGCTTGATGATGATGTTATTGACGTAATAGGTTGATTGATGACTTGTACTATGTTTTCACTGATGACAACCATGTTTTATCAGTCATCTAAGTCAATTAGTCCAACCGGTAAAGCCTAATCAGTAGTGGAAGTAGTTAAATAGTGAAGTGGTAAACATGACAGCAAACCAATAAATAGTGACAAAGCTATGTTCAAGGTACTGGTACGGAAGATTGGTGAAGAGTTAACTATTTTAATTTGGAATGGATGTTTATGACATTTATATGAGTCTATGACTTGAACCACATCAGTAGATTCGATGGAAGGAGCAAGTTATGATGTTTTGAGCAGTCAATCATGAAGAACACAAAACCAGTAGAGCTACTTAGATCAGTAAATCGGTAGACATAATGTTATGTTTTTGTGTTGTGTTATGTTTTGCCGACATAACAAAATTGACTAGATTCAATGAACCTAGGAAATTGTTCTAAGGGTTCTTAGCCGACTTAGCAGAGTTGTTTATAAAAAGGAGTATATTGTGTGATTATTAAGGAGACATGAGATCTATAGTGTGAATTTGATTGTGTGGTGAAAGGTGAAGCTCTGTATTGATTTTTAGTCAGTGTTAGAAGCATAACTAAAACAGATCTAATCAAGAAAAAAGGTGCTATATGCAGATCAGTGACTTGTTCCATGATAGTTGCAACGAGATAAAATCCTCTCACAAGGTCACTCCTAACAGGGTGTGGTAGGATCCTCATAGTTCTGAAGGTTTAAATCCTTTAACAGGGTGACACATTAGCTTGTGTTTGAAATCCCATAGTGGGGTAGCTCCTGACAGGTCTGGCTCCTAATAGGCCTTATTTTAATAGCTCCTAACCAGGCTAAGACACTCTTAATTGGGTGTGCTCCTAACAAAGCAGTTGTATGACCTTAACAGGTCAGATCTCTATTTTACAGATAGTTGATCTTGTGGGTACTAATTCCCACCATGTTTTTTCCCATTTGGGTTTCCACATGAAAAACATGATGCTATTTGGTGCATGTTTTATTGGGTGCTAGCTTATGTGGTTATTTTCTTTGCATGCTTATTAAGTTTCAAGTTGATTAAAGTGGTGATCAGATTTATATTGTTTTTTATTGCACTGATTCACCCCCCCCCTCTCAGTGCCTTATAAGTTTATCAATTTGTATCAGATCCTAATTCGCTTAAGGCTTAACTGCTTGGGAAGGATCCCTAAGGCTAACATGGGGGAAGGAATGAGTTGCAAAGAGATATCTAATAGGATTGGAAAATCTGAAGAAGCCCTAGGTGAATTTAGGGTCACATACAAATATTCATTGGCTAAGAGGAGAGAGCTAGCTAAACTATTGTTTGAACTTAGTAAAATAATTTCATTTGAGGAAGCAAACATTGATGCATTAGCTAATGAGGTAGAAAATTTGAATGATGAGAAGTCAAATCTAAGGAGAGAGCTTGGAGCCCTAACCATTAGGATGAGTCAAGAGTTGGAAGCTAGGAGGAGTGCTGAAGATAAGATCAAAGAGAAAGAGCATGAGATCGTTAAACTAAACCAAGAGGTTGGAACCCTGACTACATATCTTCAAGAAGAAAAAGAAGAAAATGTTGGTATTATGGATGACTTCGTCATGTGTTGTATTGGTTTTTTCATTGATGTCAAAATTTATCTTTTTGGAGTTATACATTGTTGAATTGGCACTCTAGTTATATTGGTTTGTTTTTGAACCACCACATTGTGGTCCTGACATAAATATTGGCTTATGCACAGTCACCAGTATATGCTTCACTGGCAGGATATATGGTTCACCAACAGTTATGATGACTTGTTATCATCTAGAGATCATTTGGTTATGTCGAAGACATGGATTGGATGTTTGGATTTGGTGTTTTTCTTATTGGTCTAATTGAGTTTAGATATTTTCCTTTACCGGCAGATAGGTCTAGGTTATGGACTAGTACAAGATATCATGTTCCAGATCAGCACGACACGTTTTGGAAATGGTTTATTGATTGAATAATGTGTAAATGTATTGAGCTGACATCTTGTATTTCATCAAGACTTATTTTTTAATTGTAATATCTTTAGGGAGTCGACATAATCATGACGTCTTAGGGTTTTGTATAAATATTTGTAAGATTTTATTGAAGATCATTGTGAAGAGCAAAAATAAGCATATCCTTGTGTGAATCACATAGATATTATTTGAAGGTTGAAGGAAAGGTTATGAAGGTGTTTGGCACTCATGGCCAGAGCTTAAAATGGTATTGAATCCATCATTGTAGATGCTATATTGAAGCAGTACATTGTTATTGGATTTAACCATCCAATTGTAGTCAGTGTGACTCCTATTTTGTGATTCTTCATGTGGGTCTTCATGTGCAGACCCCATTATTGTATTCACTTACTATCTACAGTAGTATCATCTTATTGTGGGTAAGGTTTCCCACCATGGTTTTTCCCCTTACAAGGTTTCCACATCAAAATATTTGTGGCATGTGTTGTGGATGTTGTTTTTCTTTCTATTTCATGCATTAAGTTATACTAGTATTGCTATAACTGTTAATCTTTTTTACTGGCATTAAGTTTGTTTTACTAGCACTAAGTTTTAAGTTGGATTAATTGGTTTTGGGTTGTAATTTATTGACAACTTATTCACCCCCCCTCTCAGTTGTCCTTCCCAGTTCCTAATAGAAAAGGAAGAAGTAAAGGCTGATCTAGACATGGCTATGTCCCTTAGAGAAAGTCGTATGAAAAAAGAATGAAGATCTTACTAAGGAGTTGGCTGATGCTAATGAGTTATTGACTAAATTTAATAAGAGCTCTACTATACTTGATGAGAAGATTTAGTCACAGAGGAAGAAAGGAGAGATACAAGGATTGGGATACAGAACTTTTGAGAAAGGAGAGTCTTCTAGTACCAAGGACACTTTGCATGAAGAAAAATTTGCACCTAAGACAAAGTTGACCACCAATGAGAAACCCTACAAACATGTATGCTTTAATTATCAGATGGTTGGTCATACTACTAATGTTTGTAGAAGAAGATCTATCTCTTTTGATGGTTATAGGTCTAATTCTTATGAGGGTTATAAGCCTAGAACTTTTGATGGTTATTTCTACACTTTCAACAAGTATGGGCATAGAGTTGTTGAGTGCAGATTTGGAGTTAACAATCAAAGATCTTACATGAATCAGAGACCTACTAGTGATGGCAAAAATCTTTCAATGACCAGAGAAACCCTACTTGGCAGAGACCTTATGTGAACTGGTCTAGTCCTTATGAAATGGAGTATAGACATAATGTGTCTTGTTCAATTTATCACAAATTTGGACATGTTGATATGAGTTGCCAAATAAGAATTGGTAGAGGCAATGTTGGACCTTGGAGAGAATCTAGAATGGCATTTTTTCATTGTCACAAACCAGGACACATTGCTAGGTTTTATAGAGAAAGGATGAACCAACCAGTAAATCAGTCTGCTGATTGGAAAGGAAAGAAGAAAGTTGATGTGGAAGAGACAAGAGTAGAGATAAAAAAAACCTAGAGAAAGAAAAGTGATGAGAAACCATCAGAAGACCCTAATTCTTCACCTAGTGTGGAGAATTCATCACCAGTAAACTAAGCTATTATAAAGCTGAGGGGGAGCTTATTGTCAGATCTATTTATAGACCCCCTGAAAGAGTGTGTAGTAACTTAAATCTGCATGTCTTGATGCATTATGTTGTTATGAATAGATATGTGGAGAAGTGAATCAGTTAAAGTGTTTTCTGACTAGAAACCCTAGCTACAAAGGAGGATTTGAAAAATATTCTTTTGAATTCAAAACCATTCTATAGATCAAAGAAAAGGCTTACAAGATTACTTGTTGGAGAATCCCAGTCAGTACAAGATGAGACTAAGGAGATCCTGAAGAAGTTCTTAGGATTAGTCCCTGATGAAGAATAAGAGGAACAAGCGAGACTTAATGGAGAAGATCTCCCTGACAATGTGAATATTAGTGATATTATACCAGATGAAATTGTGTTTGCTGATACGAACACTAAAAAAGAATCAATCATTATCAATGATAAAGAAGACATTTCCACCAGTAAGGATAAGGATGAAAATGAGGAAGATACTGAAGTAGATGCACAAGCTGATGATGTGCAAATCTTAGAGCCCCTAGTAGAGGAAGAGTTGCTGAAAGATATTGATATTGAGAAATCTACAAAGGAACCAGTGAATACAGGAGAAATGGAGAGGGAAAGTGTACACATAGATGTTGACCAACCAGTGAATACAAAGGCTAAGGAAACAAAAGACCCAGTGATAAGGACATAAGAGAAGAAAGAAGAAGAATTAGAACAAAAAGTGAAACCCTGATCACTTACATCTAAGAGGATTATTGATGATGATGAGGAAGATGATGATGTATCTATACAAGGACCGATTAACATGGACATGTTGAGTCCAGTTGAGCTAATGGAGATTGCATATGCCATTAAAATCTAAGGAACAAAAGAAAATAATGAAGGCTCAGAGAAAAGAAGCATAAACAATTCAGGTTGTTGTTGATATTTTATCTAGTATATTACTGGAGATTGATATAGATAGTCTACCTAATCCTATTAACAAACTGGAGCAATGGGTCACAACAACAGGAGATCAAATGAAAAGCTTCGGGGAAGCTACAATTAAGAATGTGGAAAAGGAATTTGAGAAGAGAATAATTGAACAATTGATGAAGGAAATTGACAGAGATAGGGTAGGTGTTACTGTCAACATGGACCTAATGAAAGAAGCATTACAAACCAGAGGTAAAATCCTTTGCACAATTTTAAATTTTTCACTATTTGTGATGATCTTGAAAAGAAGCAGGAAGCTTAGCAGGAGCTTAAAGTTTTTAGAGAATCATTCAATCCCTTGAATGATTCCACAATCAATTTTGGTAGATTAGTTGTTGTACTACAATAGAAGCTTAAGGTTTATGAAGCTGAATAGGTTAAAAGGACAACTTCACTGCAGGAGTTACAGACTTTATTAGTCCCTAAGATTGAAATTTTGCAGAAAGGCTACAAGGAGACTGAAGCAATTTTGGCTACACTAGATATGAGCACACTTGATGCCATGGAGGAGCTTGCATCTCATATCCGGACTTATATTGAGATCATAGGGACAATTTTGGAGACTTGGCACAATGATTTGACACTTTTTAAGTCTAGTTTTGTGGATGTATTTCATAAGATGACATTGTAAAACATTTTGAACTCCTATTTATATACTTGGAAATGCAAATTTTGTTATATATTGCATTTATCTTTTCATGTATTTGCTTACCTTTGTCATTGTTGTCAAAGGGGGAGTAGTAGTATGAGTCAAAATTTTGTAACAAGGGAAGTAGTATATATGTTGTAAATTTTTGTAATAGCATGTAATTACTAAGGGGGAGTGTTGAGTTTTGAAGTCATGTTAAGTCATCTTTGTAATGTGACACTTGGACAACTTTTTTCCTAAGTGTTGCCATCAATGCCAAAGGGGGAGATTGTTGGCTTGATGATGATGTTATTGATATAATAGGTTGATTGATAAATTGTAGTGTGTTGTCATTGATGGAAACCATGTTCTATCAGTCATTTAAGTCAATTAGTCCAATCGGGAAAGCCTAATCGATAGTGGAAGCAGTTAAACAGTGAACCAATAAACATGACAACAAACTGGAAAATAGTGGCAGAGCTATGTTCAACCAATCAATAGGTAATATCGGTGAAGAGTTAACTATTTATGTTTGGTATGCATTTTTATGACATTGATATGACTTTATTACTTGAATTGCATCATCAAATTTGATGGAATGAGCAAGTTATGATGTTTAGAGCAGTCATTCATGAAGAACACAGAACAGGTAGAGAAGAATTACTTAGATCAGTAAACCGATAGACATAATGTTATATTTTTATGTTGTGTTATTTTTTGCTAATATAAGGAAAGTGTGATGAGAAAGATTGACTAGATTCAATGAAACTAGGAAATTGTTCCAAGGGTTCTTAGCCAACTTACCTGAGTTGTTTATAAAAAGGAGTATATTGTGTGATGATGAAGGAGACATGAGATCTAGAGTGTGAATTTGATTGTGCGGTGAAAGGTGAAGCTTTGTATTGATGTTTAGTAAGTTTTAGAAGCATAACTAAAGTGAATATAATCAGGCACAAAGGTGCTATATGTAGTTCAGTCACTTGTTGTTCCCTAACAATTGCAGCAAGATAAAATCCTCTCACAAGGTCACTCCTAATAGGGTGTGGTAGGATCCTCACAGGTTCGAAGGTTTAAATCCTTTAACAGGGAGACACATTAGCTTGTGTTTGAATTCCCTTAGTTGGGTAGCTCCTAACATGGTTGAGTCCTAACAAGCCTTATTGTAATAGATCCTAACTGGGCTAAGACACTCTTAACTGGGTGTGCTCCTAATACAGCAGTTGTATGACCTTAACAGGTCAAATCTCTATTTTGTTGATTGTTGATCTTGTGGGTACTAATTCCCACCGTGGTTTTTCCCATTTGGATTTCCACTTGAAAACATTGTGCTATGTGGTGCATGTTTTATTGGGTGTTAGCTTATGTGGTTATTTTCATTGCATGATTGTTAAGTTTCAAGTTGATTAAAGTGGTGATCAGATTCATATTGTTTTTGCTTGCATTGATTCATCCCCCCTTCTCAATGCCTTATAAGTTTATCATTCATCTCCATCTTCCATCTTGGACTCAGAATTATAATCAATCTTCTTCTTTTTCTTCTTTTTTTCTTCTTTGCAATCCTTAGAGATGTGACCTAGTTTACCGCAATTCCAACAAATGACTCTGGACTTGTTGGTCTCAAAAAAGACACTAAAGTTCACTTGCAATCTATCTATGAAATAGCCAATCTCAATCAATGAAAAGCTTTAGGGCTTGGACAACATAACATAGGATCCTGATGATCCTCCTACACTTCAGGTTCTACAAAACCTAAGGGGGGACACCCTTTGAAGCACAAAGTACAACTAGTTACAAACATATGGCATCAATAAAAGTAGAAAAATCTCATAGGGCTCAACAACAAGGAGGTTACTACAGATGGGCTAGATGTACATTGACATCTCAACAAGACTGGAGGATGAGATAGATGGAACATCTAAACTAAAAACATAAAAGCAAATGGATACTTGATATTTTGAAATCTCTGAAAATCCCCAGAATTTGCAAGGACCAGTGCCTTATCCAAGGCCATGGAGTCATACATCAAACTGAAAAATGAAAACCTCTATTGCAAATCTAATTTATTAAGAAAGATATTCTTGTACCAATGCCTGACATTAATACATTCTAAACTTAAATGGAGGATCATACATATCTAGACATTATCCTAAATCCAAAATGATTGCTCGTAGAATTTAAACTCTTCCTTGAAAAGTACCTAAGAGCAGCCATTACACTCCCACTTTGAGAGGACAAACCCAAACTCCCTTGAAGACTGGATTCATTGAAAATAAGAAAAGGCCAAGAGACAATCCAATAAACTGTATATATGCCTTACATATATGCGACCTGCAATAGAAAACATTTACAACAAGAAGATACTCTATTACTTGAAAAGGGACATTGTATTACAAATTTGACAAAAAGCTCAGAATTGGAAACCGAGATTATGGAACCTTGCTCACAAAAATCTAGAACCCCTACAAAATGAGAAAACTCTTGAATAAGAAGGAAAGGGAGGACAAAATCAGATCTCATCCTCTCACAATAGCAACCACCCTATCCTTCAGCAATAACTACCCACAAAACATGTCTTGTAGAACATCCAATCTCTCTGACTGAAAAATCCAATCTAAGATCTTGAGGTAACTACCCCAAATATATTTGCTATGGGCTACAATTGAAAGTAGAATCATATTCCTTGGATTGAGAGCTTTCCAATGATATATAACACTTATATATTGGGCAAAAAATAATCCCTTAGTCATCAATCTTTCTGCAGGTTGGCCGTTTAAGTTTCTACCTACTCACCATAGTCATAAATAATATTTAAATCTTTGGATTTTACTGTGCAGGCATCTGCCATGCATCTCCACCACATGGCATCATCTAGTTCATTCCATGGCCTTTCTCCTACCACCTCAGCACTGTCTAGGTCCACTGTCGGAATGAAACTCTTTGTTTCTTCCCTGGCTTGCTTGTTCTTTATTTCCTTTGGACTAATTTTCTTCTCTACTGAGCCCCACAGCTTGGTCACCAAGTCATAGCCTTTAGCCACCATGCAACTCCATGTTTCAACTTGGTGATAGCCGTTGATCTTCCTTCAATCACTGTCGATCTGCCCTGACTTGTCCGACTTTACCTCGGCTGAGCGACTCCCTCTATTACTTTCTCTTCTAGTGGGATTGACACGTGGTACATCTTGATTTGCCTTTAGATCCATCTAGAAAGCCATCGTACCTACCACCTGGTTAGTTTCTATGTTGCATGTGATAACCATCAGGCACTTTCACATAACGGTATAGCAATGGCCATAGATCTTCCCTTAAGTTGCTCGATCCTTAATGCCTAGGCTACTTCACATTTAGCGCATGTGCTTTGTCACCAAGTCGCATGGGATATTTAGTGAGCACCTTCATCCTGTGGTATGGCGACAACCGTTAGATCATCTCACTTGGCTGTTGATCCTTCCTAACTCGCTCAGCCTTTACCATCTCTGAATAGCTCTCACTTATGCCACGAGGTCACCGTGTGGCATCTCTAGATTTGCTCTCTAATCTACCTATACTCCACTCATCCAGTTAGACCTGCCACTTGCCAACCTTTGGTTCACCACCCGATCCATTTGTATCACCAAGTCATCTCCACCAGACCCACCACCTCTTTTGGTTTGTTCGGCCTCAACCTTTCAGCCAAACTTCCTCTTCAGCTATCCATTTTTATGTCTCATCGAAACTGTACTTTTATCAATGCCTTCACTAACTGCTAGAATGAACCACTTGCCTTAACCACCTACATTAACTGTCGGTCGTGGTTCACTGCTAGTCACTTGTTGCCAAGTCGCAGATTTTATCTGGCGATCATTTTCATGTCGTGACATAGCGACAACCCTTGGATCCATCTTGATCACCACTGATCGGTCTTGTCTTTCTCGACCGTTAGCTTCTCTCTAAGCGGCCACATCCTTTTCTTCACTACGTGGCACCTCCACTTCACCAACTACATGTCACCACTTGGTATCTCATGAATTTCTTAGTGCTTACCTCGGCACCACTTGGTCTGCCAGCTCATCAGTCGCCAAGTCGAGACTTTTAACAGTCTAGTATTTTCATCATGCGGTATAGTGACTACCATCCGATCTTCTGCAACCTTCTCACTATTTAATCCTCCCTTTTGCTGCAAAATTAAGCTGCTCTGAGATGTACGCACATGCGGGGGGCCCACCACTTGCCTGATTGGCCACTTGCCAAAAGCTCGTGAGCTTTGACACTTAAGATATATGCGGCCTTACACATAAATACTAAAATGCTCCTCCCTGCGGCCAATGTGGGATAAAATTTTGCCTTAGCCCTTTCCATCAGGTCATTGGGATCTCTCCAAACATACAAACCCAATGGACGATGCCATCATTTCATGCTCTGCACTTCTTTGCACTATCCATTGGGTCATCAGGATAACTTCAGAACTTAATTTGCAATTACTGATGATGACTTTCGACGGTCTGCACCTTTCTCACGGGTCCCACCACTTAGTTGCCATGTCACGGTTTTTAACCATCAAGCACTTTTAGGTTGCGGTATAGCGAGAACCATGAGATCAACAGGAACCTTCTTGATCCTTATGAAGCCTGACAGAGACATAGGAAAAGACCAAAGACAGGCAAAAATTAAAATTATCAAAACCCGCCTAGGCCTAGACATAAAAGGGGGCCCCTCTTAACAACACATTGATCCTTCCACTTAAGTGGAAAAAAGGCGATGAGCAAATACCTTTAGCAAAAGAAAGGGACACATTGAACCATGAACCTTGAACCGATTAGCAAATGGTTCAAAACAAACATAATGCATTCTCACTTGCCTAATAAAAATTAGTACAAAGCCATGACACAAGTAAAAGAAAAAATTGAACCTTGAACCTTGAACGAAAAAGGTTCAAGGGTTCAAGTTTAATATGAATTAGAACAATGCACTACAGAGGCTCAATTTTTCAAATGTCTACATGAAAAATCAAAAACCCAAAACCCTCAAAATTTAATAGGTCCCAACAGTGGCTCTGACTGGGGATGGTTGGACGCAAACCAACACAAGAATCTAGAATCTTTGGCAGAGTAGACCACCCAAAAATAGGGCATTTATTCCTCTCTTTTAAATTCTTCAATGAGCTTCACTCTCCAAACAAGGGTTCCTTAACTCGACCCAACATCAGAGCTCTTTATTGAAAACCACACAACTGAAAGCAAAGTGACTGTACAAGAAAATCTATTTACATATGGCCCCAGGCCATCAAAATTGGAATCAACACTTACCTTTGTCAAATACATGATTCTCATTTCCCTGAATGAAGGGTAAGCTGAAAGTTTCACTTACATTTTCCTGATCACTAACTCTGCAACTTCTTATCAGCTCATCACATAGAAGATAATCAACATAGTGGTAATCATTCAATCCTTGAAAAATAGAACCTACCTCTGAATACTAACCATCAAATGACATAAAAATGTCATATTGCTTACAATTATTTCCCAACTGAAAGGAAAAGTAACCCTGCTCCATCTGATCACTGGGAACATCAAGTACATGCAAATTGCTAGTTTGCAAAAATGGAAAACACTCTTCCATAATACAGGCTTGCAAACTAGAGAGGAACATTTCCTCACAAAATGATGGCAACCTAGCATGTTGATCACACCTTATATCAGCCTTTTGCAAACATGAAAACACATGATCATTTGTCAATGGTTCATTTACCAATTGCAAATCTAGAAAGAATACCACTTCATATTTGCCCTTCTGTTTAAAACCAAGATCCACACAATGCATATCAAGTTCTGATTTCATATCAACATATGAATCCACATTATCACATTTATCAACCTTATATGCATTTTCATCTTGTTCACTATTCAAATCAACTATAGGGAAAGAAATATCATATGTATCATACCTCACACCACCAAGAGCATCATTAGTATCAAAACATATACCGATTGGGTATGAGAGATTGGGGACATTTCTGGATGTATACCTCTTAAGATCAGCAACTAAGAGTTCTAAGATTTGCTCACTACTTAGTGAACCTTCTCCTTCATTTTCATTTTTCTTGCCTTCATCTTCTATGTTGTGAAAATTGTCCCAATCTGATGTAGGCATTAAATCTGCAGTGCTCATGTCTTCATGCACATTTGTTTTATCATTACAACAACTTGCATCTGCATAATGACCTTTATCAGGCTGATCATAAAGTGTTACAATATGTTGCAACATAGTTTCATAACCTTGGTTGCAAACATTTTGTGGATTGAACTTAACAGTAAGGTGATCTATATTATTCAAATATGAAACCTCAACAAGCTCATGACTATTTGAACAATAACTTGTACTTTCACAATTTTCTTATTTCTTTGAATACACATCTGCACTGTCATGCTGAGAGTAAGAATCATCTTCAGCATCATAGGAGGTATATCCACTCAAGGATTCGTCTCCATCATTGTACTCAAAATTATGTGTATTTTTCAGATTTGATCATTTCAATCTCATCAATCCATTCTTTAATATGGGCAACACTTTCTTCCCTCAAGGTTGGAGACCAACTAACTGAGTAAGGCTCATCAAGATCTAAAAATAATTCAATCCAAACTGACTCATGGGGTCTAACATCAACTGGAAGCTCCTTTAATGCAACAATAAATCTTTCATAAAAAACATATGATGATTCTACCTTCCTCTTTCCTACTTTCCTTCTTATAAACAAGATGCACCTATCTTGGATCTTTTGAAGACAAACTTCAATCTCCCTATCAATGTCTTTCAGGTTTGACAAAGAAATTTTAGATCTAGGAACCACGTCTAGATCCATCAAATTTGAAACATCTATTGAACCATTACCATGACAATGCATCTTACTGTTTTACTCTCTTTTCAAAACATATGCAGTCATTTTCATAACCAGACATACTTCTCACCATATTTCTAAATGAAACTTTTAAGAACAAGAAGTATGTAACCTTAGAACCAATACTCTTTTTCCTAGTGACTTTCTTCACCTTATAAGGAACAAAAGTTATCTCATGAATGGGAAATACCTTGGTGTAGTTGTTGTTGCTGCTCACTTCACTTTTGCTTGAAATTTTGAAGAAAACCTCCAAACGTCAGGTTCGTTCATACAAAGTCGCCACCTCCCTGAAGAGGAAAAAATTTTAACCACTGATCTTCACTCTGAAACAACTTCAGATTTCTAGGTCTCACATAGCAAAGTCACATGATATTCTTTTTCTTATTTCTCAGCAACAAAACCTTCCAAGATGCATAATTTCAAATTTGAAGACAACTTTTAGACTTGTAAACTTCTAGGACTCTTCCCAAATGAATTTTGGCCAGAATCACTTACAATTTGATACAACAGTCTATACTAGAGATCTTTAGATCTTTCCCTAGCAGAGTCGCCATTTTGTTGGTCTCAAAAAACACACCCAAGTTCACCTGCAATCTATCTATGAAATAGCCAATCTCAATCAATGAAAAGCTTAAGGGCTTGGACAACATAGCATATGATCCTAATGATCCTCCTACACTTCAGGTTCTGCAAGACCTAGGGGGGACACCCTTTGATGCACAAAGTACAACCAGTTACAAACACATGGCATCAATAAAAGTAGAATAATCTCGCAGGGCTCAACAACAAGGAGGTTACTGCAGATGGGCTAAATATACATTGAGATCTCAACAAGATTGGAGCATGAGATTGATGAAACATCTAAACTACAAACATAAAAGAAAATGGATACTTGATATTTTAAAATCTCTGAGAATCCCCAAAATCTGCAAGACCATTGCCTTATCCAAGGCCATGGAGTCATAAATCAAACTAAAAATGAAAACCTCTATTGCAAATCCAATTTATTAAGAAAGATAAACCTGTATCAATGCCTGACATTAATACATTTTGTTATCACTGTTTAGAAAATTGGGTAGTCTTGTCCCATAGTCTGCTAAAAATCTGCAAAAGTGTGTTTGGCATGGCCTTATTGCCCCTATATTTCTTGGGTCAAAAGAGGGTTTAAGGTTTTTGAATTTTAACCCTTGTCTATGTTTTGTTAAACCCTCACGTTCTATTCCTGCATTACTTTTTCCACTTAAGAAAGGGTTGGTCTATCATGAAAAGTGTCCCCCCCCCATAGGTTTTCCCTAGGCGGTCTTTCAAATATTTTCAATCTTTACGCCTTTACCTATGTTCAGTTTTAATCTTTGTCGGGCTCCTTAATAATTGTGCAAGTCAATGTTGATCCTACGGTTGTTGTTGTTTCGCTGGGTAAAGATGCTTGCAAGTTAATGTTCACGAAATGGCGAAAAGGGTAAGTGGGCCCAACTAGAGGATTGTCTATCAGATTAAAAGACTACATCTTGTATTGGATCCAATGGCTTGTGTTGATTCGCAGCCCAAAGATGCACATGATTTACATTTCATGAAATAGCGAAATAGTTGGCGGGTCCCAGAGGCGAGCGGTTCCATTGGTTAAAGGATGATCAGTTCAGAAAAGATCAACGACTTGCATTGATTCCTAGCAAAAAGATGCATGTTTTTTACCTTTCATGAAGTAGCGAAAAGGTGGAGGGCCCGGGCAAGGTGATCATGGGAAGGGTAACAGACGAGTGGGTTTCTAAGATCTAATGGTGGTCATTGCTTTGCAAAGAAGAGTTTCCTGAGATTTAAGGTCTGTGAAGTAGTGAAAAGGTCAGTGGGCCCAAAGGACGTGCAAGTCATAGTTTTTAAAGACCGATTAAGTAGAAGTTAATCGGATAGCTCGCGTGGATTCACAGCCTCAAATCAAATGGAGATTAATGTTCGCGAAATAGCAAAATGATGTGGCAGTCACATAGAGGATGACTTGGCAGGACAGATGGGTTGCTCCATGGAAAGAATTCATGACTTATCAGATGCACATGGCCCCAAAGGGTAGTTGAGGGCCCGCCTTGATCTAACTGGCCGTTATATTGAAAATGGTAAAGTAAAACATGTGGCGGCCTTAGAATGGAACCCGATGGAATTATCTGAGCTAATAGCCGATTTCCACGTGACATTTATTAGCTAGTAATGAAACAAAAGAAAGTGGTCTCCGAGCTGACGGGCCCACTTTAAAGGACTAGGCACATTAAATGGTGTTCATCACAAGGTGGATCCAATGGTTGTCATTGTTTTGCAGCTCAAAGATCCCTGCAGTTTAGCCTTCGCAAAATGGCGAAATCTATTAGCCGTCATGGTTGTGTGCGGTTAGTTAAGAAGACTGGCAGTCATTTTAGGAAGTAAAGATCGAGCAAGTAGATGATGATTTGATGGCCGGCGTTGTTTTGTATGGTAAAAGTGTACAAGGTTTAAGGTCCGTGAAATAGAGAAAAGAAGGTAGGGCCTGTCACTAATATAGAAGGACTGGAAGGAGTAAAGGTAGTGTAAGTTTCCAAGGATCCAATGATTGTCGTTGCTTCACAAAGGAAAGGTGCGGGGTTTTTAAACTCTGTGAAATAGCAAAACAACAAAATAGAGAAAAACTCAGAAGGCTTGTGATCCATTGGAGCTTGTTTTTGAATTCAACTTGTGAATTCAATTCTGAGGTGACAGTCGGAGCATGCGAGATTAACTTCTCAATTCAGTGCCAAGTTGTCGTATTAAGGTCTACATCAAATGAAAGTTAGCATCATTTTGAAAAGTTTGTTGCAGAGGAGCTGGTGCAAAACGAGTTTCTTCAGGTGGGTAACAGGTTTTTATGTTTTTCTTGCTAGTTGCAGTCTGAAAATCAGTGTTACTATGTGAATTGCCTCGTTAAAGTTTTGTGTAAATCTCAATTGATAATTACATTAATGAGATGGCACCAAGAAGGGATTTCACAAGGAAGGTAAATTACCAAGATAGGAATATATGTGATGACTTCCTGGAACAACTAACTATGTCTACCAATGCCGGGGCCAAAGATAAAGAATTGGTGCCAAAAAACCCTCATTTAAGAATTGGAGACGGTCTATATGACAAAGGTAATTGGTTGAGGGATCCTCAGATAGGGATGTCAAGCCTGGGAATTTTCAGGGTAGGTTTTGGTCAGAGACATTCCCCTACCCCACTAAATAGTATATGGGAATTGGATGTGGGAAAGCTTATAGTCCCAGGGAACTTCATGGATATAGATTTGTTAACCCTGGTTGCACAAAATTATGACCCTGTAGCAAAATGTATCATAAACACAAAGGGAGCAACCTTAATTGAGATTAATGATGATGATATCAGGAAGGTTTTCAAGCTCAGTGAAGTGTCCACTTATTTAGAGCCTATCAACTTTGAGACACTAGCACAGGTCTACAATGTACAAAGGGATCACCTAAGGAGTGGCCCACTAAAAGAGTTTTTTGTCAAGATAGGAGGGTTAACTATAGTAGGCCCCAGTACCATGGAACCTTTCTCCCTAAATCTGTTTACTCTAAGGGCTAAGGGCATGTATTGGACACTTTGTCAGATTTTTGGAGAAGATGTTGAGAGAAACATGCCAACCCATTACATGTTGATGATTGCACAGATTCTAAACCCCTCTTTGGCAATAATATTTGATTATGCACCTTACCTCACTTATGCAATTCATGAAGGGCTAGTAGGTATAAAAATTGGTAAGGTGGATATGCCTTTTGGATGGTTTTCCCTTCGCATGCACATGTTTTTATTTAAAGGTGCTGATTATTTTGCTAGTGAAATGGAACTAATCAAGGAAAAAAATGGTGAAGAGATGCAAGTGCAATTATGGAGCACCACTCAGTCCTGGGATAGAGAAGATGCTAGTTACCTAAAGTTTGATAGGTGCTTTGCATCTAACATTAGGATCTTCTTGTCTGTAGAAAACCCTAGGATTCCTAAGGCTCTCTTAGAATTCCTCAAGCCCAAGTTGTTTGCTGAGGGTATTAAGATTGTTCATAATTGGGGTGATATGTATTTGTACCCTGTTTCTATAGTTTTCAGAGTTTATAGCTTCAAAGGCACTCCATATTTATTGTCTTATCAAGTCCCATCGAAGATAGGAATTGCAGAAGTCTTAAGGAAGATTGGAGGTGTGCAAGAGGTAGAGCTGACAAATAGAGGTAAAGGGACTATTTTCCCAACTATTACCATGGCTCATCATTTTGTGATCACCAAAGGTGGTTGGAAGTATTTTGAAGAATTATTTAAACCATATAGGTTGTCTACCACTGTGGTGCAGAGGGTAGGAGGATCTTACCCAAACACCTAGGGAATCTTACCTACACCCACACAAATCATTCCTCAAGACCTCTCATTGGTTAAACACATCACCTCTGATCCCATACTCTCCACATACTAGAGTAACACCCCCAACACACTATCTCACTGTTTTTAGACAATAAAAAGCATAAATGACAATATTTGTTGACCAAACAACTCATAAAACTCTCTCCCTTTGGTTTCACACATTCCCAATGTACTCAAGATACTCACACATCCCCTTAGGCTCTATACCTTCTTGCTGTCCTTCTTGATAGACCCATACTTAGAGATATATAACTTTTGAACAAAACATTATTTACACAATCACTTCAGTGATATTATTCCAAACCTAACCCTCAACAACATATCCAAATTTTAAGAAGATCCAATGGTTCAGTGATGAGATATTTCCCTTGCATCAGGACTGTTGCAGTCACACCCCAATTTGACTGTTTTTCAGTCTGAAACCTTCATGAAGCACGTTCCAAATCCATAATGGAACCTTGCACACACTATGGACAGGTAAAATACATCCTTAACCTCATCCCTACCAAAAATTGGGTTTGGAAAAACATCTAAACAAAATTTATTACATTTATGAGGCCACTAGATGCCCTAGTAAGGGTTTTGACAGTTTTGAAACAAATGTCAATATCTTCCACAAATGATAATGAAATTGCACCAAATAAAAACCAAATTACTCTTAGTTAATTTAAATTTCATCCCATTAAGATCACTTAATCAAAAAAATTCATATCAATTTGCAAATGAACAAATTTCAGTCTGTCATACGTTGAAGACTCAGAAAATACAAGAAAAAATACAATTTTATTGCTCCACTTCTCAAATCTCCACCTCCACATCCAATCTCTGCCTCAAAATGGATTAATTACACCATTTTATAGTTCTCAAAGCCTTATAAGGCTGAAATGTAACTAATAACCACCTATAACTACCCTTTTTTTGCAATTTTGTAACATTTTGCAACAAAAGTTGCTCAAAAGTTGTCAAGATTGACAATTTCATTTGTCAACTTGACAATTTGAAATCTAATCACCCCAAACCACTAAAATAGTCATTAAATGACCTTTTAAACTTTATTACATCATTTATTCATTATATTTATCTATTCTACCCTCAAAACCCAAATTTAGCCTTTTTAGGCCTATTTTGCCAATTTTGACAATTTTACATCTTTTCATCTTTTCATTACATTGATTGGCACTAATGGCCCATTTACATTTAGAAATGACCTCATAGGTCTCATTAGCTTCCTCCAATTCCTTGTATCATCATATGACCCCTTGAACTCATTGTTCTCAAGGTGCTCCTGTACCATACTCCCGGGGACAAAAGAATTCAAGGTCCCCTTGAATGGCTTCCTTCTCTTTCTGATCTTCCAATTCATTGGTACCATCTGCTTGTACCTTGCAAATAAAATCAGTCCATGCCTTGGTGGCTCCTTGCACCTTATCTCCTCCATTTGGTACTTTGGCCAAGCACCTACACCATCATTGTGTATCATTTCCACATGGTTATCAATAAAGTATCCCTGCATACTTGAAACAAAGGGATTAGAAAAAATAGAAACAAGATCATACATCAATATCTCCATCCTTGGAGAAAACATTTCCACCATTAAAGCCTCTGCTTGGACCTCTATCTCACTCTCAATCTTCATTTCCAAGGCTTCTTCCTCTTGAGCCTTACAAACACCACCAAACTTCTCCCATTCTTCAACTATGGCTTCAAACTCTTGCCATAAATCAAGTTCAACTACTACATCTTCTGCAACCTCATCCTCATGCCATTCTCCTTGGCATACCAAACTATCACTCAGCTCTCTTGCCACTTCATTAGCCACACACCTTGATGTCTTAGGGGTATCTTTCTTCCCTATACCCTCTACCATTTTCAATGGACATATCATACTCCCAATCAGAATCAATTCCTTAACTTCAAGCCCTCCAAGACATGATTCTTTGGTTTCTTCACTAGTACCCTTGTCTTCCATCTCTTTCTCAACATTTTGAACCTCTTTATCCTTAGGTTCACCATCCTCTTCAACACTTATCTACTGCACCTTGTGCTCTTGTCCTTCCAATGGACTAATTACCTCAACCTTGGCATCTTCATCCACCTTCTTTGTTGGAATTTCTACCCCAACTTCATGCATGTTTGTACTCTTGATGGTTGTCTGCTCCATTGCACCATCACCCTTCATCAACCAATCCTTCACTTGCTCTTCACCTTCATCTTCATGTTCCTCTTTCCTTTGCAACTCTATCTTTCCAATCAAACCTATCCTTCTTGACATCCCCCAAGATTCCCCATCATCCTTCAATGGACTCAATACAAACTTCTCCCCATCCTTGTTGATGTCGTATGTATTTCTGTAACCATCATGTAGGGAGAACCTATCAGATTGCCATGCTCTTCCCAAGATCAAATGACAATAGCTCAAAGGCATAACATCACATTGGATAACATCATAATATGAACCAGTATTGAAAGAAACATATACTTTTACTTTAACATCAATCCATTGATCATCACTTAACCCATATGCTCTGTAAGGTGTCTCATGAGGTGCCTTTGGTAGGTCCAACTTTTCAACCATTTCTATTGAGACTATGTTTTTAAAGGACCCACTATCAACTACAACCTTGCATACCTTACCCCTACACATTAATTGTGTTTTGAATATAGGAAACCTCTAAACATACCTTGCCCTCCTTCCTTCCTCTTCTTCCATGATGGCTATAACTCATATCTCTCAACCTTCAATATCTCCTTTGCAAGGATCTACTTCCTTCCTCTGATACCAATTGGTGCAGAGGGTAGGAGGATCTTACCCAAACACCTAAGGAATATTATCCACACCCACACAAATCATTCCTCAAGACCTCTCATTGGTTAAACACATCACCTCTGATCCTGTACTCTCCACATACTAGAATAACACCCCCAACACACTATCTCACTATTTTAGGATAGTCAAAAGCATAAATGACAATATTTGTTGACCAAACAACTCATAAAACTCTCTCCCTTTGGTTTCACACATTCCCAATGTACTCAAGACACTCACACACCCCCTTAGGCTCTATCCATTTCCATACATACTCCACTGAACCATTAAACACAACTTTGAAACTAAATAAACAAAATATAAATTCTTGTTGTCCTTCTTGATAGACCTGTACTCAGAGATATATAACTTTTGAACAAAAAATTATTTACTCAATCGCTTTAGTGAGATTCTTCCAAACCTAACCCTCAAAAACATATCCAAATTTTAAGAAGATTCAATGGTTCAGTGATGAGATATTTCCCTCGCATCAGGACTATTGCAGTCAAACCCCAAATCTGACTGTTTTTTAGTCTGAAACCTTCATGAAGCATGTGCCAAATCCATTATGGAACCCTGCACACACCATGGAAAAGTAAAATACATCCTTAACCTCATCCCTACCCAAAATTGGGTTTGGAAAAATATCTAAACAAAATTTATTACATTTATGAGGCCACTAGATGCCCTACTAAGGGTTTTGACAGTTTTGAAACAAATGTCAATATCTTCCACAAATGATAATGAAATTGCACCAAATAAAAACCAAAGTACTCTTAATTAATTTAACTTTAATCCTAGTAAGATCACTTAATCAAACAAATGCATATGAATTTGCAAATGAACAAATTTCAGTCTGTCATATGTTGAAGACTCAAAAAATACAAGGAAAAATATAATTTTATTGCTCCACTTCTCAAATCTTGACCTCC
The DNA here is from genome assembly GCF_030272615.1 of Cryptomeria japonica. Taxonomy (NCBI): domain Eukaryota; kingdom Viridiplantae; phylum Streptophyta; class Pinopsida; order Cupressales; family Cupressaceae; genus Cryptomeria; species Cryptomeria japonica. The sequence continues at coordinate 233,333,491 of NC_081406.1, forward strand.
ACATCCAATATCTCCCTCAAAATGGATTAATTACATCATTTTATAGTTCAAAAATCCTTATAAGGCTGAAATGTAACTAATAACCACCTATAACTACCCTTTTTTTGCATTTTTGCAACATTTTGCAACAAAAGTTGCTCAAAAGTTGTCAAGATTGACAATTTCATTTGTCAACTTGACAATTTGAACTCTAATCACCCCAAACCACTCAAATAGTCATTAAATGACATTTTAAACTTTATTACATCATTTATTCATCATATTTATCTATTCTACCCTCAAAACCCAAATTTAGCCTTTTTAGGCCTATTTTGCCAATTTTGACAATTTTACATCTTTTCATTAAATTGGTTGGCACTAATGGCCCATTTACATTTAAAAATGACCTCATAGGTCTCATTAGCTTCCTCCAATTCCCTATATCATCATATGAGCCCCTAAACTCATTGTGCTCAGGGTGCTCCTACACCACTTTGTTTCAAGATTTGCAGACCCAGAAGATTTTTTCAATGGAATGTTTAGAAAGAGAGCAGTATGTAAAGGTAGGCCACACCAATTTCATTTCCCTGAAGATCTGATTAGGAATGAATTCAATTTGGATGAGAAATAATTGAGGAAAGAGAAATGGGTGGCATATAAAAGGGCTCTTGAATTCATTCATCAATTTGATAGCAGTTATGACCCTCTTTCTAGTTTTAATCCCTTTGAGGAAAAAATTAAATTCTTAATTCTTTATTTTGAAGACCTCATGCAAACTGTGAAAGAAAAGAGGGAGGCTATAATGAGAAATGATCCTGACAGGGTTAGACTAGTTCTAGCTAAGCCTGTCTTTCCTAAGGCCATCCCACTTGGTGCTTATGTAATGCACAATAAATCAAAATACAACGTGATGATGCTAGTGACTGATGAGCCTTCTACATAAAGAGAGAAAAAAGAAATTGAAGATGTCATTGACATTCAAGACTCCCCTAAAAGGAAAAGAGTGGGAAAGGAAGTTTGAAATGATGAGACTCTGTATTCACCATCTCAATCCCCCATCCACATAGGAGATGAGCAAGCCGTGGCCAAACAGCTATTATAGTTAGGGAGTCTCGAGGAGATTGCCTACACATATGAGGAAACACAAGAGGGGATGCCAGAAGAGCCAGCTGGTGTTGAGATCAACCTGACTGAAGGTGAGGTCAAAGGTAAAGAGTTAGACCCAACTATTAAGCAAGTGAGTGAGGAGTTCCTGGTTGATAGTAACTTTGTTACAACATGGGCCTTCATGCAATTTGTATGGAAACAAAACATGGAAAATTTTTAAGGCCAGATGTGAAAAAAGAAAGAGTGAGCAGCCTCATAAAGATGCAAATCTAGTGGAGGAAGAGGTAAAAAAAGAAATGATTGAAGAATTCAAGGCCATTACCCCTAAAAAAGGAAGAGAGATGGTATCAAAGGGTGGTGTTTTAATCCTCCTTGATTGGGATATAACTGATGCTTTGGTACTTGAAGCGGTCGAGAAACAAACCAAGCCTATGGAAGGAGTGACATTCAGAAAAGATGATGCTACTTTAGTCATCTGGTCTTTGAAAAATAATGAAAATAGAAGAAGAAAAGATGCCTCAGATTCTAGTTTCCTGGGAGGTATAATTGTAAGAAGAGTCCAAGATATAGGGGTGGTAGAAGCTACTAGCACAGTTTTAGAAACTAAAAAATTCAGTGTAGCAGTGGCAGAAAAGGAGGCAAAAGAAAAAGCTAATCTCCAGTTGAAATTGGATACAATCTTGAAGGGTTATAATGAGGCCAAAGAGGGAATAGCTAACATAGGCATCATTAGTGCTAGACTTCAGAGTTAGTTGGCAGGACAACACCATCAAGGTGAATCTTGTACTCTAATGATATCTTCTTCTCCAGCAAGACCTCCCCCTATAAGTCCTATCATAGAATATCCCCTTCTCCTATGCCTTCTAGTTTCCAATCAGCTAAAACTATTCAACATGAGTTGGAAAAGCTAAAACAGGCTCAAGCCCTATTTGCAAGCAAATATGAGGAAAAGGTAAAGGCCACAAGTTTAAAATTTGGTGATTCAATTAGGGCCTCCATCGTGCATATTTCTATGAAGAGGACTCTGAATATTTTGACCGAATTAAGAGAAGATGAGACCACTCTAGAACTGATTCTGAGTAAGTAGATGCCTAGGGGAAAGGAGTTAGAGCTTATGTGTTTAGCTCATGCAGATGAAGAGGAAAATGATAGTCTCAGATCCACTTGTGAATTCATAAAAGAAATGAATGTACTCTCAGAAGAAAGGGTAGGTGTGAAGAGAAAATCTCAATTATATAGGAAATAATATTTTGATCACAAATATGAGTTGTTCTCCAGGGGTTTTGTTGGTCCTACTCAGCTAAAAGAGGAGAAGGCATGGCTGGAAGAGCTGGACCATAAATTGTCCCAAAGGGTTAATGAAATCATCAACACTGATGACACGTCCTTATTTGTCAAGACAATTGAGGAGATTGAAAAGGTAAAGTCACACTATGGTTTCATAGAAACAGAGATTGGGTAGTTAAAGGTCACTTGGAAAAGGCTAGAAGGGATGAAGAAGAGTATTGTTAGCTTCTCTTGGTCGTGTGATGATATGTTCCAGGAGTGGAAGGACAAGTATGTTGGACAAAGAGAAGATATTCCAGAACAGTTAGAAGATATTGCAGTGGAACAACAAACTAAAGAGGTCGATGATACTGAAAAGGACTTGTAACTATTTGTTGAAGGATATTGCGGTTCATAACAAACTTTTCCTAGGAATGTATGAAGCTTGTATGCATCCATGATACTATAAATGGATACCATGACTAGTAAAAAAGGCATCACAAGAGTTTTTGTAAGAAAACTCTGTAGAAATATATCTAGTGTTTTTCTGGTTTTTATAGAGAATACTTTGAGTCATGTAAAGAATATTTTCAAAAATGAATATAAAGATACAAATCAATACTTTTCAGGCCTAAATCTATGTTGTCTTCTGGTGTACACTCATTAATTTGTTGGTTTCATTTGAATAGTCTAGGGTTATTTGATTGAACATGGATTGTAAGGCAGTCATATGGGTATGTTTCTATCTTTTCTCTTCAAGGAAGAGGAATTAAATATGCATGAAATGTCTCCATCAGTAAATTAATTGTTTGCTCATTCTGAATTTGATGAACAATTTAAGTTTTAAGAAGATAAAATCATGTACATGTAAGGCATGTATGGGGTTAACATAAGGCTGAGGTGGTGAAATGTATGAGATTGTTGAGTTTTGGAGATATAATTTGATTTGGGTGACTCAGTAGCCCGAATAAGGCACTAGTATCCAATTGTGGGATTCTTTCTATCTTTCTTAAAGATCAATACTGAAAATGAATACAATATTTTCTTTTAGTGTTTCAGTTTCATTGAGGTGATGAAATCCACAGGTTTTTTAGCACTGGTTTACTATGGATCTCATTTTTAAAGTGAAAATATTCACAAAAGGTACACCCACCTGAACTTTGGATAAGTTCAAAGGGTAGAAGGTTCGAAAACCTTGTTATATGTTACTCTAGAGTTCTATTTCCCTGATCTCTTCATATGTAGACAAATTTATTCATTTTCTTGTGGGAGGATAGGAGGGAAATCCAAATTTGAGACTAACAAAAGTGGTGACTCTGCTGGGGAGAGTCATAGTGCATATCTATGTTACAGATTGGTGCTTGAATTAGTTTAGAAGTTTGTTTGGATTTCTGTGATGTTGCCAAAGATCACATTATCTCTCATTTGTGCTATCTTTCTCTTTAAAAATATTCTGGATTTTTTAAATCTTTGCAAGTGATTTGTTTAAGCTTGTTTTCTTATTTCCCCACAATCTGTGTGGGTGGTGACTCTGACAAGCATAACCAGTCCTTTTAAATAAGTGTAACTCTTTTAAGAAAAATAAGTATAATGTAGAGAGGAAGGAACACCAAGTCTTTCATGTGGAAACATCCTGATGAGAGGTTGCAAGAGGGATTACCTGAATAGGCACGGAGAGGCCATAAAAGATTAGTTGTACATGAGCCATCTAATGTTGCTTGGGTATAGAAGAGCATCAATACAGGTAAGTCATCTGAGAGACCTGTATATGCAAATTCAAATTCTTCTTCCCATGAATCTGAGCAAGATATTTTAGGTTTCCATTCTGGTTTGTTTGGTAATATTGAAGATGTCCAAGTTTTAAATCAGGGGATCTCCCATGCTAGTTTGTCTGGGAAGGACATGAATAGTTCAAATATTAAGAGAGATTTTGTACCTAGGACAGTTGATGGAAACATCAGTTTAATTGATATTGACCAAGTCAATGTGTCAGACTCTGAAGAAATCTTCCCTGATGAAGATAAGGTATCCCAGGAAATTGAGGTCCTGAATAGAAAAGTCCATCATGTAATTTCTTTAAGAACACAAAAGGAAGCAAATAAGGAAAGAGAGGTAAAAGAAAAATTGATGGAAAGAGACAGGCTTTTAATAAAGATTGTTGATCTTGATTTATTCATCCAAGAGAAAGCCAAGAGTGAGGATGAGGGTCCAGTCATCAGAGAAATTCTAGTTGCCAAGACCAACCCTGCATACAAATTTATTGTGCAGTCGAATAGGGAAGTCCTTAGTGACCCATAACATGTTAGAAATAATGTTGATAAATGGAAACAAAAGTGCATGGAATATGGGTCTGCATCTAAGACTACAACAAAGATCTCTCATATGTTATCTGCACATGAGAGAGAGATGGAGAGGATGAGGAAAGAGAAAGAAGATCTGCAAAGGGAGTTGGAAAAAGCTGAATTAGAAGTAGCCAATCAAGAGGTTAAAAGAAAGATTAACTATCTAAAAGCTCCTCCTATAATTTTTCCTTCAGAAGACCCAAATAAACTTGTTCCTTAGCAAGCTTCACTCCCTCTAGTCAAAATTTAGTCAACCTTGCCTATGAGTACTTTTCTAGCTAATTTAGCCCCTGTTAATAACCAAGGTAACCAAATCCCTCTAACTCATAGCCCTAATGTAAGAATGAACATGGGAAATAACTTTTCTGCTAAACAATTCTAGAGAAGACCCATTAATCTGGAACTATATAGGAAGCCCTTCTTTGATGGAATCCCAGGGTATCCTAACCATGTTCCTACATAATTAAGGGATATACTCCAAAAATTTGTTGGCAACAATGCAATCAGTGCAAAAGAGCATTTAAAATATTTTGGTGGTTTAATAAATGATTATGAAATTGTAGATGAAGATGTCATCATGAAATAGTTTGTGCAGTCCTTAGTAGATGATGCAAGGGATTGGTATGAAGGTCTCCCTGTAAATAGCATTGGATCTTGGGAAGATTTTAAAAAGTGCTTTCAAGAACAATATGGTGACAAGACAAATGTGAGCTTTATGCTCAATGAGTTCAATAATATCATAAAGTCTGATAATGAAATTGTCATAGACTTCAATGCTAGATTTCAGAAAGCTATGCATAGGCTCTATCAAGTAATGAGGTTAGATGATAATATGTGTTTGAATACTTATTACAATGCTTTTGATTCTAAAATGGTTTATATTCTGAGGGATGCATTTAGAATTGCCATCAATATGGAGAGTAATAGGAAAGCATCTGGGAAAGTAGGGAGAAGAACTGATGGTAGGTTGTGGGAAGAATCAAAATAGCAACCCAATAAAGTTGCTAAAGAGGAAGACAAAATAGAGAAATTAGTGATTGCCATGAAAGATCTTATTGCCAAGGTGAGTAAGAATGATAAGCCTCATTACAATTGGCAAGATAGACCTCCTAGATTGCATGAAATTCCTTATAACACTACTTGGAAGGATGGCAAACCTCAAAATGAGAAGCCAAAAAATAGTCAAAATCAAGATACCCCAGATCCTTTAAAAGGAGGAAATGTTCATAATATGGAGAATACTCCTTGGTGCATGGTTTGTGATGGACCACATTCTCCTCATCAATATGTTGTAGCTCAAGCCCTTGAAGAATCTATGAGACAAGAGCTTGAGCCTGATATTAATATGTTTGAAACTATTATTGAAAGTGATGATGAGTCATTACAAAGTGAACTTAATGAATGCGATGTGCTAAATAGTAAAAGGTCTTACCAAGGATAGTTGACACTTGATTGGCATCCCACTTTAAATGTGGTGACTATTGAAGATGAAGAAGTTAATCTCAGAAGACCCAGTGATGAAGAAGTAAGAAATCTTACTAAGGCTGCTATAGCCAAGGCCAAGCATAATTACAACTTGAGAAGTAGTAAGAAGGATGGGGACCAAGGTGAACCTGGTTCAATGTTCATAAAAGAGGTATCCGAGAAGAAAGAAGCAAGTAATGCCACCCTGCATCAAGATATTCAAGAAAAGAGTAACCAAATTAAAGGTATGGCCAAGGGCATGGATAACAATGCTACTGGTGATATACAGGGAACAGTCTCAATGAAGAAGACAAGTCAGCCTAAGATAGAGAAAGTCAAGACTAATATTGAGTTGATTAATAATTCCACATTTGATATGACTCAGGATCTTACCCAAATGAAGGTCACTATCCCATTGATATAATTATTGAAAATAAAGGAACATAGAGAAGCTGCTTTATCTTTATTTTCTAAGATATGTGACAATATCATAGCTTTGCCTTTAGGTTCAATCAAGGATGAAAAGGATCAGGAGCTGCAAACCCTAGAGGTATATGTTTGAACAACTATTACACAAGAGCCCTCACAAGTTGACCCTTTCTATGTTACTTTGTTAGTGAATAACCGATTAATCAAGAATTGTATGATAGATTCTGGTGCAGCTGCAAATGTAATGCCATATGGTGTCATGAAAGAATTAGGGTTGTCAGTAAGCACAATATATGGGAAGTGTTATGCTATGGATAATAGAGAAGTGCCAGTGATAGGTACAATGAAAGATGTGGAAGTGAAAATAGAAACATTCCCTGAAGCAACATATAAGATGGATGTCATAGTAACTGATACAAAACCTCACTATGACATGTTGTTGTCTAGACAGTGGGCTACAACAGTAGGCGGAAATGTTCAGTTGGATCTGTCATATGCTACAATCCCCATCAATGGGAGCTAGGTTAAGTTGTATAGAGAATCACATGCCCCTAGGGTAATTGAGAAGATAGACCCTAGTATGTTAAACTATATGATTGATGTGGATCTTGAGAATTTTAGAATACAACCAATTTTGCCTCAATTGAAGAATATTGATCCTATTGTGACTGAATTGGAATCTCAACAACATGATTTGTGGCACATGTATTTTGATGGAGCTTGCTCCAAACAAGGATCTGGAGCAGGAGTTCTTTTTGTATCCCCATCAGGTATAACCTTCAAATATTCATTTTTGCTAGCCTTTCAATGCACAAATAAAGCCTTGTTATTGGGGCTTGAAGTTGTGAAAAGGCATGGGATTCAATTGTTGAGAGTGCTAGGGGATTCAAAGTTGGTTGTTTCTTAGGTTAGATCTAGGTATACATCTAAAAATGATCATTCGAAAAGGTACAAGCATGCAATTTGGGATGTGATTGAGTATTTTAGTGCATTCTCTATTAATTGGATCGAAAGGTCAAAGAATATCATCACTGATTTCCTAGAAAGTGTTGCATTAAAAAATGATGATATAACACTAACCGGTGTATCCACAGTTGAGATAAAAGATAGGCCTTCCATTCCTGACAATGTATATAATTGGCAAGTGTTTGCTGATGATGAAGACATTCTCAGGTTTATACAATGCATTGATGACTATGATGGACAAAAAATTGATTGCAATGCATTGGTAGAAGTCGTTGAAGCTAAGGAAATTGTGTTTAGAAATGACTTGGCTCAATTGGAAACTAATGATTCTAAAGGATTAGTAGAATTAGAAGGTATGTTCAGTTACAGTGACAATCATTTGCATCAGCAGTCAGCCACCAAGTTGGATGAATTGGAGGAAGTAAATTTGGGGACAAAATCATCCCCTAAGTTGGTGTATATTGGAAAAAACTTGTCTACACATGTTAGAGTTAACCTTATTAATTTATTGAAAAAATATAAGCATGTTTTTGCTTGGTCTTATGAAGATCTGAAGGCGTATAGATAGGATATGTTTCAACATGAAGTTCCTTTGCTTCCAGATGCTAAGCCTTTCAGACAGAAGCAAAGACCTATCAACCCCCTGCTGGAATCTAAAATGCAACAAGAATTAACCAAGCTGAGGGAAGGGGGAATCATTAAGCCTATAAGGCATTCATCGTGGGTGTCTAATTTGGTCCTAGTTAGGAAGAAGAATAGGGACACAAGGCTCTGTGTTGACTTCAGGAACCTGAATGTTGCTTCTTTGAAAGACAATTATTCTTCTCCTAATATGGAAGCAATGTTGCAGAGAGTAACTGGTTGTGACCTTTTGTCTATGATGGATGGTTTCTCAGGATATAACCAAGTGTTAGTGAAAGAATCTGAACAATTCAAGACTACTTTTACTACCCATTGGGGAACATATGTATATGTAAGAATGCCTTTTGGTTTGAAAAATGCTGGAGCTACTTTTCAAAGAGAAATGGATGTAGCTTTCAAGGAATTCATTAATATTATCATGGTAGTGTATCAAGATGATTTGACATGTTTCTCCAAAAGGGCAGATGACCACTATGGGCACTTGGAAAAGGTTTTCAATAAAGCTATGGAATTTGGTGTCTCCTTAAATCCAAAAAATTTTCATTTTGGTGTCACTAAAGAGAAGCTGCTCGGGCATATTGTCTCCAAAGAAGGGGTTAGAATAGACCTTGAAAGAATTGAAGCTATAAAAAATGTACCTGAGCCAAAGAGTGTTAAAGGAATCCAATGTTTCTTGGGCAAGGTAAATTTTGTTAGAAGATTTATTGCAAATTTTGCAGAGATAGTCAAGCCCATTGTTAAATTGCTTAAGAAGGATACAAAGTTCTGCTGGGATGAAGAAGCTTCAAAGGCTTTTGTTAAAATAAAAAAGGCTATTCAGGAGGCACCAATGTTGAAGTTGCCTAACTACAGTAAACCTTTTTCTCTGTTTTATTTTGCTTCATATCATACAGTGGCTACAATTCTTCTACAAAAGGATAATGAAGGGTATGAACATCCTATAGATTTTTATATCAAATATTTACAAGCTGCAAAGTTAAAATATGAAATCATGGAAAAACAAGCATATGCTTTGGTTAAGGCTATAAATGCATTTAGGCCATATCTTGTAAATGCACAAGTAATTGCTTATGTCCCACATGCGGCTATCAAAGACATTTTGTCTCAGTCCGAGGTCACTGGTAAAATATGTCGATGGATAACCAGAATTCAGGAGTTTGATTTGGAGATTAAGATCACTAAATCAGTGAGAGGTTTAGGCCTTGCTAAGCTGATGGCTGAATCAAACCTTCTTGATGTTGAAGTGAATAATGTTGAAATTGAGAACATCTTGGTCACAAGTATTGAGACACAGCCATGGTATTCAAAGACATTGCATTTTTTAAGGAATGCAACATATTCAGAGGGAATGACCCACAACCAGAGAAGGACACTGAGATTAAAGTCACAAAAGTATGTCCTTATTCAGGGTGATTTGTATTGGCGAAACAAAGATGGAGCATTATTTATGTGTTTGGATAAATCCCAAGCTAGAAAGATGTTAATTGAAATGCATGATGGAGTATGTGGAGGTCACTACTCTACCAAAACAACTACTGGTAAGATAGTTTGGGCTGGATATTATTGGCCTACTTTCTTTAAATATGCCCATGAACATGTCTGGAGATGTGACCCATGCCAGAAATTTTCATCCAAATTGAAGTATGAGGGAGCTTTACCCCTCAACCCAGTCACAATGGAAGCCCCTTTTGTCCAATGGGTCATAGATTTTATTGGAGAAATAGTTGAGAAACCAAGAAGAGGTCATAGGTGGATTATAGTAGACATTGATTATTCCACCAAGTGGATTGAAGCTATACTCACTAGGAGAGCCACAAGTAAGGTTGTTATTGACTTCCTGATGGATAATGTCATAACCAGGTTTGGTGTTCCTGTGAAACTAGTAATGGATAATGCTATGAGCTTCAGGTTAGAGGAGTTCATTGAATTTTGCACCAGTCATGGAATAATTATATCTTATTCTTCACCATACCATCCTCAGGGTAATGGGCAGGCTGAATCTAGCAATAAGAGCCTTCTAAACATTATTAAGAAAATCCTTGAGGAAAACAAAAGATCCTGGGACCAGAAGTTAAAGTTAGCCCTTTGGGCAGACAGGGTTACTATCAAAAAAGAAATTGGTCTCTCACCTTTTGAGTTAGTTTATGGTACGCAATCTAGGGTGCTAGTTAATAATTTGCTTCATGTATACAAGTTCCTGCAAGCTGAGGATATGGAGCTATCTGAACCTATGGAAGACAGAATGATTCAAATGGTGGAGGTAGAAGAAATCAGAACTTTGGCTCATAAGAGGAATTTGAAAATCCAGCTGCAATCCAAATATTTGTTTGATAAAAGGAACACACTGAGGAAGTTTCAAATAGGTGACATGGTTCTTCAATGGAATGCAAGAGGGCAAGACAAAGGGAAACATAAGAAATTCGAATCATTATGGGTAGGCCCTTTTGTTGTTTGTGATCTAAACGGAAAAGACTCATATTTTCTGCAAACAATGAATGGTGAGGTACAGGAATTTCCAGTGCATGGACAATTCCTAAAGCATTACTTCTCCTAAGTCCATGCACAGTAGGTCTTAGTCTGTATATATTTAGGTTTTCTTTTGTTGTTTGTTTTTGGGCTTGTGTTTGGTCTGTTCTCTAGAGTTTCCGAATTCTTGTGTTTATCTTGCAATCAACCATTCCCAGTCAGAGCCATTGTTATCACTGTTTAGAAAATTGGGTTATGTTGTCCCATGGTCGGCTAAAAATCTGCAAAAGTGTGTTTGGCATGACCTTGTTGCCCCTGTATTTCTTGGGTCAAAAGAAGGTTTAAGATTTTTGAATTTTAACCCTTACCTATGTTTTGTTAAACCCTCATGTTCTATTCCTGCATTACTTTTTCCACTTAAGGAAGGGTCGGTATATCATGAAAAGTGTCTCCCCCATAGGTTTTCCCGAGGCGGTCTCTCAAATATTTTCAATCTTTATGCCTTTACCTATGTTTCGTTTTAATCTTTGTCGGGCTCCTTAATAATTGTCCAAGTCAATGTTTCTCCTATGGTTGTCGTTGTTTCATTGGGTAAAGATGCTTGCAGGTTAGTGTTCGTGAAATGGTGAAAAGGGTAAGCAGGCCCGACCAGAGGATTGTCTATCAGATTAAAAGACTGCATCTTGTGTTGGATCCAACGGCTTGCATTGATTCAAAGCCGAAAGATGCACGTGATTTACCTTTCGCAAAATAGTGAAAGAGTTGGCAGGTCCCAGAGGCGAGCGGTTCCATTGGTTAAGGGATGATTAGTTCAGAAAAGATCAACGACTTGCGTTGATTCATAGTCGAAAGATGCACGTGTTTTAACTTTCGTAAAGTAGAAAATAGGTGGAGGGCCCGGGCAAGGTGATCACAGAAAGGGTAACAAATGAGTGGGTTTCTAAGATCTAATGGTGGTCGTTGCTTCGCGAAGAAGAGTTGCCTAAGATTTAAGGTTTGAGAAGTAGCGAAAAGGTCAGTGGGCCCAAAGGACAAGTAGGTCGTAGTTTTTAAAGACCGATTAAGTAGAAGTTAATTAGATGACTCACATGGATTCACAGCCTCAATCAAATGGAGATTAATGTTCATGAAATAGCAAAATGATGTGGTGGTCACATGGAGGATGACTTGGCAGTGTAGTGTAGAAATTAGGAATCATCAAAACAAGATATATCAATCAAAACACAAGACAATCAAAGCAATATCATGAGAATACTCATTGAAATGAACCTAATTCTAAAGCACATTCAATAGAGGTATGAAAACGAAGCATTCAAAAGAAAACATTATGCAAACCAAATGTAAGATTGAATACTCCTTCCATGCGGCTCCATTGTTGTTCTTTCCTCTTCAATAGGTTTGTGGATCTCACCTACAAGTGCACACACAATTGAAAGCAAGATTGATGAAAAACTCAAGAGTACTAGAAGCATAAGTTCGGTAGTTTGATTGAAATTCGGATTCAAGGGATTCAAGCAATTTGATTGAAGAAAATCATCCAATTTATAGAGAAATTGGAGAAATGGACAAATTAGCATGATAATGATTCGAATAGAAATTCAAATCAATAATAGCAAAGTTATGACATGTTGCTATGCAAAGAGGCTTGTGACAATTTTATGACAAATTTTATGACAAATTTCCATGTCAAGACAAGTTCTATGACAAATTGCTATGTCAAGACAAGACTCTATGACAAATTGCTATGTCAAGACAAGACTCTATGACAAATTGCTATGTCAAGAGTATGACACATGAAGCACAAAAATAGGGAGAACTAAAGACAAGTTAATTAGGTGGAATTTGAATTGGAAAATTAGAAAAAAGGTGGAAATTAGGAATTAGAATTTAGGAAATTAGGAAAATTAATGAAAATTAGAAAAATTAGAAATGAGGAAAATAGGAACTTAGTGATTTAATTAATAATTTCTCATTTATCAATTAATTCACAAAGAGGGAATGAAAAATTAGGAAAATTAGATAAATTAATTAATACTTTTTTCATTTATTAATTAATTTATAATAAGAGGAATAATTGATGAAAGATTGGGAAATTAATTAATAATTTTTCATTTATTAATTAACTCATAAAGAGAAGAATAATTAATTAGCCAATTAAATGAAACATTTAATTGCGACACGAAGACCTAGGATAAATAAATAAATTATTTAATGCTAGAGGAAGAAATGACACACAAGGTTAAATGATTAAATCACAAAACCCTGAAAGATGAATTAGGTCTTGAAAGACAATTGACTCGATTTGATTTGATTTTGGATTGATAAATGACCAATGTGATAAATGATTTGATAAATGCGCCAATTGACGAGGAACAATGACAAATTGATCCAAATTGACATAATTGAGACAGACAATAATCGATTGATGACAATATGATCGCAAAATGACAAGATTGACAAGAGGACAAGAATTGGTGACAAAATGGATTGCAAGACGACAAGATTGATAATGACCACGATCGATGACAAATCGATCGCAAAATGACAAGATCGAACAATGACCATGACCGATGACAAATCGATCGCATGATAACAAGATTGAAAACAGGACAAAACCCTAATTAGGATTGACAATGTCCAAAATGATGACAAATTAACACGCACATTGATGCAACAAGATAAAATCGATCAAAATTATAACTGGATAGTGTTGTCGACAAGACCAAATTCGAGGACGAGATGATTGAAGAATATAGAAGAATGACTCGATGTTCGCAAATGATAAAGACCAAGTGCGTGACATAGGAGAAATGTTAATGCGACGCAAAAACCTAAAATGAGGCAATGCGCAAACGTTGAAGTATGACTTCGCAAGCGTTGACCATTTTTGGGTGTCTACAGGCAGGATAGATGGGTTGCTCCATGGAAAGAATTAGTAACTTATCAGATGCACGTGGCCCTGAAGGGTAGTTGAGGGCCCACCTTGATCTAACCAATGGTTATATTGAAAATGGTAAAGTAAATCACGTGGCGGCCTTAGAATGGAACTCGATGGAATTATCTGAGCTAATAGCCGATTGCCATGTCACATTTATTAGCCAGTGATGAAACAAAAGCAAGTGGTCTCCAAGCTGACGGGCCCACTTTAAAGGTCTAAGCACATTAAACGGTGTTCATCTCGAGGTGGATCCAACAGTTGTCATTGTTTTGTAGTCTGAAGATGTCTGTAGTTTAGCCTTTGCGAAATGGCAAAAACCGTTAGCCGTCATGGTTGTGCATGGTTAGTTAAGAAGACTGGCAGTTTCTATAGGAAGTAAAGATCGAGCAAGTAGATGATGATCTGATGGCCGATGTTGTTTTGTATGGTAGAAGTGCACAAGGTTTAAGGTCCATGAAATAGCAGAAAGAAGGTAGGGCCTGTCACTAATACAAAAGGATTGGAAGGAGTAAAGGCAGTGTAAGTTTCCAAGGATCCAACAATCATCGTTTCTTCGTGAAGGAAAGGTGTAGGGTTTTTAAACTCTGCAAAATGGCGAGATAACAAAATAGAGAAAAACTCAGAAGGCTTGTGATCCATTGGAGCTCGTTTTTGAGTTCAATTTGTGAATTCAATTCTGAGGTGATGGCCGGAGAATGCAGGATTAAATTCTCAATTCAATGCCAAGCTATCGTATTAAGGTCCACATCAATTGAATGTTAGCATCATTTTGACAAGTTTGTTGAAGAGGATTTGGTGTAGAGTGAGTTTCTTCAGGCGGGTAACAGGTATTTATGTTTTTCTTGCTAGTTGCAGTCTGAAAATCAATGTTACTATGTGAATCACCTCGTTAAAGTTTTGTGTAAATCTCAATTGATAATTGCATTAACAGGATGGTGCCAAGAAGGGATTTCACAGGGAAGTTAAATTACCAAGATAGGAATATATGTCATGATTTCCTAGAACAACTAACTATGTCTACCCATGTCGAGGCCAAAGCTAAAGAATTGGTGCCAAAAAAGCTTCGTTTAAGAATTGGAGACGGTCTATATGACAAAGGCAATTGGTTGAGGGATCCTCAGATAGGGATGTCAGGCGGGACTTTTCAGGGTAGGTTTTGGTCAGAGACATTCCCCTACCCCACTAAATAGTATATGGGAATTGGATGTGGGAAAGCTTATAGTCCCAGGGGTCTTCATGGATATAGATTTGTTAACCCCGATTGCACAAAATTATGAACCTATAGCCAAATGTATTAGAAATACAAAGGGAGCAACCTTAATTGAGATTAATGATGAGGAGTTCAGGAAGGTTTTCAAGCTCAGTGAAGTGTCCAATTATTTAGAGCCTATCAACTTTGAGACACTAGCACAAGTCTACAATGTACAAAGTGATCACCTAAGGAGTGGCCCACTGAAAGAGTTTTTTGTCAAGATAGGAGGGTTAACTATAGTAGGCCCCAGTACCATGGAACCTTTTTCCTTGAATCTATTTACTCTAAGGGCTAAGGGCATGTATTGGTCACTTTGTCATATTTTTGGAGAAGATACTGAGAGAAACATGCCAACTCATTACATGTTGATGATTGCACGGATTCTAAACCCCTCTTTGGCAATAACATTTGATTATGGGCCTTACCTCACTGATGCAATTCATGAAGGGCTAGTAGGCATAAAAAATGGTAAGGTGGATAGGCCTTTTGGATGGTACTCCCTTCTCATGCACATGTTTTTATTTAAAGGTGCTAATTATTTTGCTAGTGAAATGGAACTAATCAAGGAAAAAGATGGAGAAGAGATGCTAGTGCAATTATGGAGCTCCACTCTGCCCTGGGTTAGAGAAGATGCCAGTTACCTAAAGTTTGATAGGTGTTTTGCATCTAAAATTAGGATCCTCTTGTCCATAGAAAACCCTAGGATTCCTAAGGCTCTCTTAGAATTCCTCAGGCCCAAGGAGTTTGCTGAGGGTATTAAGATTGTTCATAATTAGGGTGATATGTATTTGTACCATGTTTCTATAGTTTTCAGAGTTTATGGTTTCAAAGGCACTCCATTTTTATTGCCTTATCAAGTCCCACTGAAGATAGGAATTGCAGAATTCTTAAGGCAGATTGGAGGTGTTCAAGAGATAGAGCTTTCAAATAGATGTAAAGGGACTATTTTCCTAAATATTACCATGGCTCATCAGTTTGTGATCACCAAAGGTGGCTGGAAGTATTTTGAAGAATTATTTAAACCATATAGGTTGTCTACTGTAGTTTCAAGATTTGCAGACCTAGAAGATTTTTTCAATGGCATGTTTAGAAAGAGAGAAATATGTAAAGGTAGGCCACACCAATTTCATTTCCCTAGAGATTTGATGAGGAATGAATTCAATTTGGATGAGCAAGAATTGAGGAAAGAGAAATGGGTAGCATATAAAAGGGTTCTTGACTTCATTCATGAATTTGATAGCAGTTATGACCCTCTTTCTCATTTTAATCCCTTTGAGGAAAAAATGAAATTCTTAATTCTTTATTTTCAAGACCTCATGCAAACTCTGAAAGAAAAGAGGGAGGCTATAATGAGAAATGATCCTGACAGGGTTAGACTAGTTCTGGCTAAGCCCGCCTTTGCTAAGGCCATCCCACCTGGTGATTATGTAATGCACAAGAAATCAAAATACAGTGTGTTGATGCTAGTGACTGGTGAGCCTTCTACTTCAAGAGGGAAAAGAGAAATTGAAGATGTCATTGACATTCAAGACTCCCCTAAAAGGCAAAGAGTGGGAAAGGAAGTGCAAACCGATGAGCCTCTATATTCTCCATCTCAATCCCCCATCCACATAGGAGATGAGCAAGCGATGGCCGAACATTTTTTTACAGTTAGGGAGTCTCAGGGAGATTGCCTACACATATGAGGAAACACAAGAGGGGATGCCAGAAGAGCCACCTGGTACTGAGATGAACTTGACTGAAGGTGAGGTCAAAGGTAAAGAGTTAGACCCAACTGTTAAGCAAGCCAGTGAGGAGTTCCTAGCTGATAGTAACTTTGTTACAACAGGGGCCTTCATGCAATTTGTATGGAAATAGAACATGGAGCAATTTAAGGCTAGATGTGAAAAAAGGAAGAGTGAGCAGCCTCACAAAGATGCAACTCTAGTAGAGGAAGAGATAAAACAAGAAGTTATTGAAGAATTCAAGGCCATTACCCCTAAAAAGGAAGAGAGATGGTATCAAAGGCTGGTGTTTTAATCCTCCCTACGTGGGATATAGCTCATGCTCTAGTACTTGAAGCAGACAGGAAAGAAACCAATCCTATGGAAGGAGTGACATTCAACAAAGATGATGCTACTTTAGTCATGTGGTCTTTGAAAAAGGATGAAAATAGAAGAAGAAAACATGCCTCAGATTCTAGTTTCCTGGGAGGTATGATTGTGAGAAGAGTCCAAGATACAGGGGTGTGTTGTTCCCAAAATCTTATTCACTTTAAAATCCTTATAGTGAGATGATAACTCTAAATGTGGAAGAGAGATTAAAGAGAAGGAAACTTTCAGGATAACATATGACAAGGTTTGATTAACCTTCTACACTTCGAACTTATCCAAAGTTCAGGCGGGTATACCTTTGGGAACTAAATTCACACTTTTAAAAGATAAATCCACAGCAAACCAATCCGAAAAACCTGTGGATCTGATCAACTTAAAGCTAACTGAAACAAAGGAATGAAACTTATACTCATGTTCAGCATTGATCTACAAGATGTATAGAAGATAGCCTTAATAGATATCATTGCCTTAGCCAAGGTCATAGAGTCATCAAAGTTCAAACAATACTTCCACAATCAAACATCTCTACATATTCGATCAGTTTGGCTTCTACAGATCCATATATATGCTTGACACACATAAGAATTTATTCATACCAATCTAAACTATGTTCATCAAAATTCAAAGTATCCCACAAAGAATTTACTGGTAAAAAAGTGATTCCTGCGTATTTAATTCCCCTCCTGAAGAGAAAAGCTAAGAAACATTTTTACTAAAAATTGCCTTGCAACCCATATTCAAAAAGAATAACCCTAGATTACTCAGAATGAAACAATAAACATTTTCAAACATACTTGAAGACAACACAAAGTTTAAAATCAAAACCAATGGTCTGTGTATTAATATTTCTTCTGAAAGTATTACAAAAACATTCGAATATTCTCCATCAAAACTTGAAAAAAGATCAGATAAATTTCTGCAGCATTTTCTTACAATTCCTTGTGATCCTTTTTTTACTAGTCCTAGTATCCATTTATAACAATATGGATGCACAAATAGCTTCGGATTTTCCTAGGAGAGTTTTCTACAATCATTACTTCTTAAGAAGTTACAAAACCTTTTACAAATGCAGTTAAAAGTCTCTTTCAACATCTGTGGCTTCTTCCTCTTATTGTTCTGTTGCAACATTTTCTAACTGGTCCACATCAAGCACTGCATACTTTCTTGTCCATTCTTGATACACCTCATTAGTAGGCCATGAGAAGTTAATCACTCTTGCTTTTCTCTTGGCTAATCTTTTCCAAGAATTCCTCATTTTATTGACCTCTGAATTCAGGAAACCATAATGAGATTTGATTTTCTCAATCTCTTCAATTGTTTTGACAAATATGGAGGCATCCTCTAATTTAACAATCCTTAGTGACAATTTGGCTTCCAATTCCTTAAGCCATATTTTTTTGTCCTTTAATTGTGTTGGGCTGACAAAACCTCTTGGGAGTAATTCAAAAACTTGATCAGTGTACTCTTTCTTGTACAAGTTGATCTTTCTATCTGCATTATCCACTCCTTCTGCCAATTTTGCTAAATCCTTTGTCATATCATTTGTGGATTTAATAATAGGGTTAGCCCTTGCCTCATCATAGAATACACAAATCTGTTCTATATCCTGCTCTCTGGGTCTCCATTTATCAAAAATAGGCATTAAAACAGCCTTGTCCCCATTTAACTCATTCCACATTTCCAAAATCTTACTCATATTGTTATACATTAATGAAGACCCTATAGTGTCAGTAAAACTAAAAAATGTAGCCTTTACTCTCTCTTCATATTTCTTTGCATATAGGGCCTGAGACTGTTTTAAATTCTCCAACTCATGGGGAGTGATCTCAATCAACTGAGAACTAGAAGGTGTTGGAGATGGTGGGAATTCGATAATGGAGCAGGTAGGTCGAGGTCTTGTAGGAGAAGAGGAGATCATCAATGTTGAGGACTCACCCTGATGGTATTGTCCTACCAACTAGCTTTGTAACTTGGCGATGATGCTATCTTTACCCCTTACATCTTCCTTGGCACTGTTGTAAGCTTTTAAAATTTTCTCCAACTTAATTTGGAGATCTTCCTTTTCCTTAGCCTCTCTTTCTGCTACTGCAACACTAAACTTTACAGTCTTTAGCACAGTGCTAGCAGCTTCCACTACCCCAGTGCTCTACACTCTTTTCACTATCATTCCTCCAAGGTAACTTGACCCTGAGGTGTCCTTATCCCTCTTATCTTCATCTCTTTTAAGAGACCACATGACCAGTGCAACATTATCTTTGCTGAAAGTGACTCCCTCCATAGGTTTGGTCTCCTTTCTTACTACCTCTAAAACCAAGGCATCTTCTATGTCCCATTCGAGGAGAATGAGTACCCCAGCCTGTGCTACCATGTCTCTTCCATGCTTAGGAGTGATGGTATTAAACTCATCAATCATTTCTTGCTTTATCTCTTCCTCCACCATAGCTGGATCTTTGTGGGGCTGCTCACCTTTCCTCTTTTCACACCTAGCATTAAATTTATTAATATTCTGCTTCCACACAAATTGTATGAAAGCTTCTGATGTGACAAAGTTATTATCATCCAAGAAATCTTCACTGGCTTGCTTAATCTTAGGATCCCACTCCTGGCCTCTGAACTCATTAGTAGTGATGTTCATCTCAGTAATAAGCGGCTCTTCTGGCTTTCCCTCTTCCACTTCATCATGTGTGTATGCTATCTCTCCAAGACTGCCTAACTGTAACAGTTGCTTAGCTACTGCCTGTTCATCTCCTATATGAATAGGGGATTGAGATGGGAAGTACAAAGGTTCATCATATTGTACTTCCTTTCACACTCTTTATTTCTTTGGTCTATTTTGAATGTCAATGACATCTTATATCTTCCTCTTCCCTTTTGAGGTAGAAGACTCCCCTGTTGTTGGCATCAGCACACAATAGTTGGACTTGTTATGCAACATGTAATCACCAGGATGGATTGCTCTGGCAGATGCAGACCTATTTAGAACCAGTATTTCTTTCTCAAGGTTGTTCTTAATTACAATCTCCCTCTTTTCTTCCAATGTTTGCATCACATCCTAAAAACAAAGAATTAAGAACTTTATCTTCTCTTCAAAGGGGCGAAAGCTAGACAATGGGTCATAGCTAGTGTCAAATTGGTGCACAAAGTCTAAAGTCTTCTTGTAGGCCACCTACTTTTCCTTCCTCAGCTTTTGTCATCTAAATCAAACTCATTCCTAATGAGGTCTTTAGGAAACTGGAATTGGTGGGGTCTACCTCTGCATATTGCCCTCTTTCTGAACATGTCGTTGAAGAAATCTTCAGTGTCAGCACACCAAGATATTGCAGTTGACAAATGGTACGGTTGAAGGAAATCTTCAAAACACTTCCAACCTCCTTTAATTATCACAAATTGATGTGCTATGGTAAATGTAGGGAAAATGATCCCTTTACCTCTGCCTGTTAACTCTACCTCTTGCACACTACCAATCTGCCTAAGGATCTTTGCAATTCCCACTTTAAGAGGGACCTGATAGGGTAACAAAAATGGAGTGCCTTTGAAACCATATACTCAAAAAACTATGGAGATAGGGTATAAGTAGATATCACCCCAATTGTGGACAATTTTAATATTCTCAGCAAACTCTTTTGGCCTAATGAATTCCAAAAGAACCTTAGGGACTCTTGGATTCTCTGAATAGATAAGAGTCTTAATCTTAGATGCAAAACACTTATCAAACTTTAAGAAGATTGCATCTTCTCTGTCCCATGACAACATTGTACTCCATAATTGCACTGGCATCTTCTCTCCATCTTTCTCTTTCACAATATCCATTCCACTTGCAAAATAGTCACCACCCTTGAATAAAAATAAATGCATAAGGAGGGAGTACCATCCAAAAGGACTATCCACCTTCCTGTTATTTATTCCTATCAAGCCTACATGGATGGCATCAGTGATATAGGAAGCATAATCAAAAGTCACTGCCAAAGAGGGATTCAAGATTTGAGCAATCATTAGCAAGTACTGAGTTGGCATATTTGCCTCAGCATCTTCTCCTAAAATTTGGCAGAGTGACCAGTATAATCCTTTGGCCCTAAGGGTGAACAGATTTAAAGAGAAAGGCTCTTCAGTGTTAGGTCCTACAACTGTTAACCCACCTATCTTCACAAAGAATTATTTAAGAGGTCCATTTCTAAGGTGGCTCCTTCGCACACTATAAACCTGAGCTACTGATTTAAAATTAATAGACTCTAGAAAATTAGTAAACTCACTAAGCCCAAAAGCATATCTGAACTCCTCATTATTTATTTCAATGAGGGTTTTCTCACTTATATCCTTAACACTTCTTGTGATTGGGTCATAGTTGTGTGCAATCTAAGTTAAGAGATCCACATCCATGAATACTCCAGGGACCACCAATCTGCCTATGTCCAACTCCCAGATATTGTTCATCAGGGCTGAAGAGTTTCTCATACCAAATCCAACCTTAAATAATCCCAACCCAGACAACCCAACTTGAGGGTCTCTTAGCAAGTTGCCCTTGTCATACAATCCTTCTCCTATGTTTAGGCGAGGAGCTCTTGGCACTAATTCCTTTACCTTTGCTGCTACATTAATTGACAATTTCAACTGTTCTAGGAAATCATCACAGATAGCCCTCTCCTGGTAATTAACCTTTCCTGAGAATTCCCTTTTTGGTGCCATCTTAAAAAACAATGCAAGAAATTTAATTACTAGCCCCAACTGTTCTGTAATAAATCAAAACTTCAATTAAAACACATTGTCAAGTAATTGTCAAGCAAGAGTACAAGAGAACCTATTTTTGGCTCGAAGAAATCCACTCTACAACTAAAGAAATTTGCTCTGCAACCGCTTCTCTGTAACAATTTTTCAAAATGATGCCTTCATTCAATTGATGCGAGATCATATATGGTAGTTAGGCTCTTAACTGCGACATTGATACCACGTGCTTTAGCTGTCCTTTTAGAATTGAATTCATAGAAGAATTTGAAAATTTCGCTCCAATGGGTCACAACATGCCTGTGTATTTTCTTTTCTCTCTTTCGCCATTTTGCAGAGCATAACATCCAAGCAATTTTGCTAAACAAAATCACGCCAGCCGTTTGATCAGATGAGACTTGATCGGTCTTTACACTGTTTTAACCTCTTTGCCTTTGCATTGGGCCCTACCTCTTTTCGCCATTTCACGAGTTTTATTCCTCGAGCGTTTGACTGTGGCAAAGCTACGCCAAGCGTTAGATGGAACTCTAACCGCCCGACGTTTAACTTCTACCAAGACCATCAACCTTTTCACTAATCATGCCTCATCTTGATGGCTAACAGTTTTTCTCAATTTCACAGGGGTTAATCCGCTTACACCTTTAGGCCACAAAACAACAAGAAGCATTGGATCAACCTTGAGATGACCATATTTTAAGTGAGACCTTTATCTGGACATTGTTTACCCCACTTATTCACCGGTTAACAAATGCCACATGGCACTCAGCCATTAGCCCTGGAAAACTCTTCGGGTTTAGTTTAGAGTCAACCACATGTCTTACTTCCTGCATAACCGCCGGTTACACCTTGGCGGGCCCGTAATCACCTTTTGAAACTATGTGTCAATCGACACTTCACCATCAAGCTTTACAAAAAGTAACAACTGTCATTCCACGTCACGCTGGGAAGAACTTCTCTTTCTCTTTTGCCATTTTGCAGGCCTTAATCCTTGATTGATTTGCAGCCACGAAACAAGGAGAACCCTTGGATCAAAATAGAGTTGATCCTCTTTTATCTTTATGCTTTATCTGATCTTTGGGCCCACTAGCTCTTTCGCCATTTCGCAGGCTTTAAAACATTAGCACCTTACCTTCATGAATTTACATGAACCATTAGATCATATCAAACTTGCTCAATGCTTAACAACCTACTTGAATCAGGCAGACGTGGGTCACCTGACTCAGCTTTATCCACCTGGTGTCTAGTCATTCCTAAACTGACATGTCAACTTTCTATTCACTGAGAGAAAACATCGGGATCCACTTTATCCTTGCCACCTGTATCTGCTAGGTCACTTTTTATCCCACAGCATGACTCATCTTCTTGGACCCACCCATTAGTCCTTAAATCCAATTCACTGACTACTTTGATTTTCAGCCACATGTCTTTAACTTACTTGCCATCTCAACCAACTTGGCTTCTTGCTTGGAATGCCATGTCATTTTTCTATTTCGCAAAAGCTATCTTTCGAGCATCTTTCTCATGCGAAACTGCGCTAGCCATTAGATCTTTGAGAACCTACACATTTCTTATGCTTCTTATAAACCTCTTTTGCTCGGGCCAAAAAACCTTTCGCTGTTTCGCAGGGCATAACATGTGAGCATCTATCAGCCGCGAAACAACACGAGCCGTCGATTTCTTTTGAACTTCATCACCTTTTAGCCATGGAAAAGTCTTCACCGCTAGGTCCCACCAAACCTTTTCACCATTTCATGAAAGGTAATTTACTCACTTGTTTCGGCTGCGAATCAACACCAGCCATTAGATCTTGAGCGAGATGGAGTCTCATTAAACTAGATCTGATGCACATAGTCAGACATGCTTTTCCTTTCACTATTTCGCATAGCTTAACACACCTGCAACTTCGCCTAATGAAATAGCGAAAGTCATGGATTCATCTGGAAGTTGTGTTGTTCACCAAAAGTGATAACCCAAGACACCTGTAAATCTATCTATGAGATAGCCAATCTCAATCAATGAAACACTTCAGGGCTGGGACAACATAAAATAGGATCCTAATGATCCTCCTGCACTTCAAGTTCTACTAGACCTAAGGGGGGGACACCCTTTTGATGCATTGAATACAACAATCACAAACATAAGACTGCATCAACAATGAGCAGACAAACCATTCCACAAGCTCATCAAATTAGGTAACATGTACAGATGGGCTGGATCTTATACAAATAATAGGTGAAATAGAGATTTGGAAGGATAGAACATTAACCCCTAAACATAAAGGGAAATAGATTTGTCTTTTAAAATGTATATCTGAGACCATTCCCAAATCTGTCAAAGACTAGTGCCTTGTTCATTGGGCAGCAGAGTCACTCACAGAACTACAAATATGAATCATAGATGCAAGTTTGTTTTCCTTAAACAAGATATTCATTAATCAATACCTTATATTAATGCACTATTTGATTCATTCACAAATTCATCAGATCTGGATACATATTTCATTATTTATGACTGACTATAGAATTTAAACTCTTCATTGAAGAATGCCTACAAACAATCATACAATCTCCTTGAGATGACAAATTTCATCCTCCTTGAGGATTGAATTCATAATAATGAAAAAACATATCACAAAGACAATATCATGGGAAATTTACTCATGCCTGACACAAGTAAGACCTGCAACTAGAAAACAATCTGTCATCCTGCAATGTAGCCTCTATACCCTGAATAGATCCATATTACTTTACAAGTTTGTGTCAAGAATTTCAGAAAATGGAAGCCATGAAAACTAGAGCACTTCCTCACAGAATTCTGGAACCCTTACAACTGAGAAGAATTCGGATAAAAAGGGAGAGGGAACCAAAACAAATCTGCAACTGAATTGCCAAGTGTCTCCTCTCTAACTGAATTTTGTTCCCGTGGAAACTGCCTCCAAAATATCCCACATTTTTCAAAATTAACCTCATAATCAGATTCCTCACTCCGAGAGCTTTCCGGCGATATATAATACTTTATATTTTGGCCAAAATTTAGACCCTGGGCGAATTAATTCCCATTTGTGCTCAGTCATTTAAATATTTCAAATTTTAATATAGTCAGAACTATATCATTTATTCATTTTAATTTTAATTTTTGCCTCCATTTGTGCACTGACGCCCTGCCACGTGGCGGCCTCCGACTGGTCGATGGGGTTGACCGGACGCCACCTGGGATGACACCTCATCACCGCCACGTCATCTGCTTTGTCACTGCTACTTGGCCACCACATCATCGCCACTGGACTGCCACCTGTGCGCCAACTGTGTGCCATGTGGATGACTCTCGTTCACTTTCGCTATTTCGCAGGGTTTAAACTACGTGCATCTTCCCTTCGTGAAATAGCGTGCACCGTTGATCCATCTCGAACTTGCTCACTCGTTAAGTCGGCCTTCCTCTGCAAAATTTTGCCTATCTACCTCAGGAAGCGTGCCCACGTGGGGTCCACCTGGTCACCATCCAGTCATCTCCTCTGTCACCTCAGGAAGCATGCTCGTGCATGGGCCCACCTTGGGCACCCATAAGCACCATCTGTCAAAAGCCTTTATGGCTTAGACATATTAGTAAAGCAAGGATTTGCATATAAACATTAAAAAGAACTACTTCCCAGTGCATGTGGCATAATGTGATTAAGCCTGGAGCTGCACTTTGGAGCTTTGTCTGAGACTTTTAATGGTGTTTTCTGTCATTGCTTGGAAATCAATGGTCTTTCCAACCATGCCACGCTGCAAGGGAGGATGCTGGAGGTTTCATTGCTGAAGCTTTGTTTTATTTTTTTTAAAAATAAACCTTCATTACCATCCTCAACATGTCTGCCACGCAGAGGGATTAAAACAATAGTCATAGCGTTTTTTTTTTAAAACTTGCCAAAATGCATTTGTTCAAGGACTCATTAAGTTTCCTTTACTTGCCACAGAGGGAGGAGAACCATACACCATTAAGTTGTAATGGCTGAAAGTTTTGTTTTATAACTTCAACGCATTTCCCCATTTACCATGCTACCTGCTGCACATTGCCATCAATTTCATGTTACCAGCAAAATGACTGTTGCATAGGAATGGATACTTCAGTTTTCTACACATCTCACTCTCCACACAGCAGGCAAGGATGAGATTTTGGGAGATTGGAGGGGTGACTGGCAGAGGGGGAAACAATTCTACAATGTTACATTTGTTGTAGAAGATGCTTCCAATGCCTTTTACATGCCACGCTGCCACTCCACACACAACAAGAATAAATTTGGCATTTTCAGCATGGAAGTATTTAAATGCCCACTCCAACTCACAGCATAATAGGAATTGAAGATTGATTGTTGCTGGTAATTATACGGTCTGTGTTTCTTCTTTTTCAATTGCCAATGCATAAGTTTTATTTTGAAAATTGTCTATTGCCAGAGTAGAAAAGGACTTCTCTACTCTCTAAAATATACTCTTTCCGAATTGGGAATTGTCCCATTGACCATGCCAATCTCTTCCTCTTCCATACCAGGACTAGAATATTCAACAATAATTTATAGTAACATTACTATGCACTTCCGTATATTTATGCATCATGAAGTTATGCACTAAGAACATTGTCGCCATAAAAATAAAATGCACAGGCATGAGCCAGGTCGGGCCCCAAAGTGGGTCCGACTAAATTTTTTTTTGTTTTCATGCAACTGACCCCTGGAATGCTTCATGGACCTCAAGCACACCTCTGGAATCGATCGGCACCATTTTCGGATCATAAAATTGCATTTTACATCCTTTAGGCAATTACGCCACAATTTTCGCATTTAATCGCGAAGACGTAATTTTCAAACCTGTCAAAACACCTTTCTGGAGCTCGCCATCTGACAAGCATGTACTTTGATATACAAGGATGACATCTACCAAACGGTTTCTCAAGATGAGTCCCGAGTGAAGAGATATTAATTTCCGAAAACGGCCAACTGGCTTTGTCGACACTGCGGACCTGATGAAGTCAATATTCTGGCAACACATGATGCCTTTCTCAAAATATCAAACGACCTCCGTAGGCTCTTAAATTCGGAACATAGGTACCTTTAAGTACATATTAAATCTTTGAATTGTCAGTTCGATCACCCGACTGACAGGATGCAAACGGCGCGCTCACCAAAACAACTACATTAACTGATATAACACTGGAAGTGCAGATAACTGAATTTGATGGCAAAATGAGCTCTTTTGAAAACTGATCAAATGGATTGGTAGAGCCTTGAAATTTGAAACGTAGCTCACCATTTATACCAACATTAGCCTAGAACAAACATTCTAACATGACGCTCACCAGGACATTTTTACACTTGTGCAAACATCACAAACTACAAACGGATTGAGCTTTGAAAACTAAGGAAACGGATTCATAAGGACTTGAAATTTTGCATGTTGACTCACATTTATGCATAAAATTGAATCCACTTTGAATTTTTTCATGATGATCAATAGGGCAAAAGATGTAATCGCTCAAATTAGGCTAGTTAATAAAATTTGCACTTGTGCCTAGAATGCACTTTCAGCTCACCCCTCGAAATGGGTACTTGATAAACTTCTCCAAACTGAATTTTGAAAGTTGCAACACACTAAATAGGCCAAATGAAAGGCGTGGGACATGAAACCCAAGCCTTACCCTCTGAAAATCAACCGGCTCCATTTTACCCCCTTGCTAACTAGGCCATTCAAACTAACTTATTTTAATCATTTGGAAATGCAGGGCAAAATTTTGAAATGGGCCTATAAACTTGAATCAGTTTTAAATACTCCCAACAGTGGCTCTGACTGGGGATGGTTGATTACGAGATCAACACAAGAATCCATATATCTATGATTAAGCAGACCACCCAAAAATGAATCATTCTTCTCTCAATTCTTCTCTTCTCATCTCATTTCAAAAACAGGGCATCCTTATTCTACACAAACAGTAGGGCACTTTATTGAAAACCACACAACTAAAGCGAAGCGACTTTACAAGATACAAACATGCTTAAAACTGAATACAAGCTGCTCAATCAATCTTAGCATTTACCTCTGTCAAAAATCTGATTTTCATCACTTGATACCATGATCCAAACAAAGGCACCTTCCAGTAACAACTGAGCATAGCTTTTAAAATCTGCCTCTTTTGTCTCATTACTAAAACAGCTAGTGTGCTTACCTCTTATATGATTCTGAACTTTGTAATCACACATTACTTCAACACAAGTAAAACCATGAGACAAATCACCATAGAGGCATTCCCACAAGCTGACATACCTTTCACTATCCCACTCAACTCTATCATTTGCAAGGACATCATCATGCTAAACTTGAAAAATAAAACACTCATTTTCAACATTGCAATTCCTATCAACATTCACCTTGTTATCATTTAAATCAATAGAATGAGGGACACTACTAACCAACTAATGCAAACAAGGAACATACATGTTACAATCCGGATGTGATACTTCACTATGCTGATCACACCCCATACTATCCTTGTTTATCAAACTAAAAACCTCCACATTCTCAACATCCCATTCATGGAAAAGAATGCATACCTCCCACTGAAGCAAATCCTCAGTTGAATACTTTTCATCCAAACTTATATCCACCTGAAACACTTTCATTTGTGGTTTTGAATGATCATCACATAACCCATGCCTCTTACTTTCATCATGAAATAATTTTTTACAACCCATGCTATTGTTGTTCGGAATTCCATCAGTATTATGGACTGGTTCATCATTTACAACATCTGGCTGATCAGTTATTTCTTCATACAAAGGGTTAGAAACCAAATGGACAATTCCTTTATGAGCATTATGGCATTGAAGTGATTGGTCTGTATCTATATCAGCATTGAATAAAGCATTAGTAAAATGGCTAAAGACACCATCCATTCGATCCTCATAATCATCTTCATCAGACAAAGAAGAAAATGAAACTTGGCTGGAACAATCCTCAGTGTTCCATGTTTCACATTCATGAGATTTTATTCCATGACCATCATTCTGAAAATCAAGATAATCAAACTTATCTTGCCACAACTGATCTTCTTCACCAATTGAACACTCGTCATCAGCCAAAGAATGAACATGAACATCACTGCCATTTACTTCATTAGATAAGTTTTTAGCATGTTCACTAAAATTTTCTGTCATAAAACCATCTGTTAGATCAGCATGTTCACTAAGTATACAAGCATTCAATTCACAATCCTTTTCCGAAGAATTCCCTTCACTATATTGCAGAAGGTCTTCATCAACAGCTCGAAGGCTCTCCAACATCTGAACCTTCTTATCCACAACTTCAAGAGTTTTCTTAAGTTCTGCAATCTTCTGGACTTGCATTGCACCCTTTTGTTCCATGTGAAATTCCGTAAAATTTTCTCCATCCATGTGTGTTGTATCTTCATTGCAATCATGCATACCATCACAA
Source organism: Cryptomeria japonica (assembly GCF_030272615.1). Taxonomy (NCBI): domain Eukaryota; kingdom Viridiplantae; phylum Streptophyta; class Pinopsida; order Cupressales; family Cupressaceae; genus Cryptomeria; species Cryptomeria japonica. The sequence continues at coordinate 233,362,614 of NC_081406.1, forward strand.
TTTTCCAAATTTACTTTGTGCATGACTTCCAAAATAGAAAGATCATCATCATGATTACAAGAAGTGAAATTTGAAGTGAAATCTGAAAATAGATTTACTTCATCCTCAACACAATTAAGATTATCAATATCTAAATGAGGATCAATTATTGTTTGCACTAAACAATTCTAATTTTCATCATATTGCACACTTTCACTTGCACAAACAACAACACTTAGTAATCCCTCTGTATTTGGTATTTCAACATCAAATACATCAGCAGCATGTAAAGATTGATGGTCATCACCATCATTATTTTCATTAATATTATCCTGGAGAGATGCATGATTCACTTGGTAATTGGCAGTCACATAATCAGCATAATCGGCATACAAATCAAATGGTACATATCCCTTGTATATGTCTGTCTTTGTATCAACATTTTCACAATGCTTCCCACTGATCATTCCATCACTACTGCAAGAGACGACCGGCATTAACAGCAAAGGTTCTTGACTCTCATTTAACTCTGAAGCACATGCATCAACAAAACCATTCAGAACTGCAGAGCTTGATGCACCTAGACATGGAATGATTTGCTCAACTTCACATGGTATTTCACCATTGAAGGTGCTTTGACAAGAAACAACAGGAGACACGAATCTCTTCGAGATTCCAAACTTCAAGTTATTTTCCATATCCCTAGCTGTGTTAAAGGCTTCATACAAGGTTTTGGGTTCTTTGTTTCTCAATAGAAAACCCATCTTCTCATCAAATGCACTCATGTAAACATCCAGACATACTTTATCATCAAGTTTATACCTTCTAGAAATTTTGGACAGAGCTTATGAAAATTTGATGTTAAATGTGGGTACCAATTCATCTTCCCTAATTTGTATACAGGTGAATTCTTTCAGCAAGTCGGAATCACTCACCTTCTCATCGAATTGATCCATCAAATCTGAAACCAATTCCTCCCATGAGGTAATATAATTCACTGGCAAAAAAGAGAACCAATCTCTTGCATCCTCTTTCAATGACTGAATAAACAATTTCATGCATACATCTTCCTGACAAATTTCAAATTCTCCTACCAAATCTGAAAATCTTTTCAAATGTTGACATGCTGATTCTGATTTCCTCCCACTGAATATGGGCAAATACTTTCTAATTTCTGTGGGTATGGGATTTGGGTAACCTGGAATATCTCTGAAATTTAGAGCAACATAATGGTTCATGATGAAACTTCTCCTATTATATGGTTGTGACACTTCACCAAGCATGGCTCTATGTGGAAATACACAAGACTGAAAATCTTTACTATTCATTTTCTCCTACTCCCACAAATGATTATAAAATCTTGGATAAAGACCTCAAGCACATATCCTCATTCAAATCTATTCCTTAACATTGCTTGACATAAATTTCTTCCACATTTTCATACTACGGAGGATAACATACACTGAATATTTTAGCAGCATAGATATGCAAATCAATTTTGAGATTCTCTCTTTCCCTCTAGACTAGTGTTGTTCACTAAATGGGAAAACGACATTACACATTCTAATTTTCACAGCACATATCTTTGCATTTGAAACCTCTAAAAAAAATACCTCGAGATTTGCAGCTGTAAACTCTTGTAGATCTGGAGATTTACTTCCACTTTCAGCACTATCTTTTACATCAGAGTCCCCACCTCTTGCACAGAGGATATTTTGAACAACAGAACGCCACTCAACACTTATTAAATTCTTTGTTACTCCTTCGATCTCGCTGCAATCAACACTCTTCCAGGCTTCTTAATACTGGTATGAACCACAGAGTTGTGTGTGACTGAGATCTTTTACTGCATCTTCTTTATAACACTTTTATGATGAAAGCACCATTTTTGAGCATCTGCTACTTAGATCCATCTGCATCTTAATATGATTTATAAGATTATCAACCAATCTTGTTAAAGTCTTGGAATACAAACTTCCTTCAAGCACTGGTACAGAGACTAGAGTCGCCACCCAATTATGACATTGGGGAGAATTCATAAATAGCTGTAAGAACCTCTTACAACTCTGAACAATGTATATTTTCTCTGATTCTTCACAAGAAACTTTCTCTTATAGTAGACAATAACATTACAACCCAGAACATAATACTAAATCCCTCAACCATAAAAGACATTTTCAACTCTGAGCATTCTCAATAGGCAGACTCAATTATATTTGAAACAAAATTTTCAACCAGAGACTCTTTAAATTTCATATTCCCCAGCAGAGTCGCCATTTTTGTTGTTCACCAAAAGTGATAACCCAAGACACTTGTAAATCTATCTATGAGATAGCCAATCTCAATCAATGAAACACTTCAGGGCTGGGACAACATAACATAGGATCCTAATGATCCTCCTACACTTTAGGTTCTGCTAGACCTAAGGGGGGTACACCCTTTTGATGCATTGAATACAACAATCACAAACATAAGACTGCATCAACAATGAGCAGACAAACCATTCCACAAGCTCATCAAATTAGGTAACATGTACAGATGGGCTGGATCTTATACAAATAATAGGTGAAATAGAGCTTTGGAAGGATAGAACATTAACCCCTAAACATAAAGGGAAATAGATTTGTCTTTTAAAATGTATATCTGAGACCATTCCCAAATCTGTCAAAGACTAGTGCCTTGTTCATTGGGCAGCAGAGTCACTCACAGAACTACAAATATGAATCATAGATGCAAGTTTGTTTTCCTTAAACAAGATATTCATGCATCAATACCTTATATTAATGCACTATTTGATTTATTCACAAATTCATCAGATCTGGATACATATTTCATTATTTATGACTGACTATAGAATTTAAACTCTTCATTGAAGAATGCCTACAAACAATCATACAATCTCCTTGAGATGACAAATTTCATCCTCCTTGAGGATTGAATTCATAATAATGAAAAAACATATCACAGAGACAATATCATGGGAAATTTACTCATGCCTGACACAAGTAAGACCTGCAACTAGAAAACAATCTGTCATCCTACAATGTAGCCTCTATACCCTGAATAGATCCATAGAACTTTACAAGTTTGGGTCAAGAATTTCAGAAAATGGAAGCCATGAAAACTGGAGCACTTCCTCACAGAATTCTAGAACCCTTACAACTGAGAATAATTCGGAATAAAAAGGGAGAGGGAACCAAATCAAATCTGCAACTGAATTGCCAAGTGTCTCCTCTCTAACTGAATTTTGTTCCCGTGGAAACTACCTCAAAAATATCCCACATTTGTCAAAATTAACCTCATAATCAGATTCCTCACTCCGAGAGCTTTCCGGCGATATATAATACTTTATATTTTGGCCAAAATTTAGACCCTGGGCGAATTAATTCCCATTTGTGCTCAATCATTTAAATATTTCAAATTTTAATATAGTCAGAACTATATCATTTATTCATTTTAATTTTAATTTTTGCCTCCATTTGTGCACTGACGCCTTGCCATGTGGCGGCCTCCGATTGGTCGATGGGGTTGACCGGATGCCACCTGGGATGACACCTCATCACCGCCACATCATCTGCTTTGTCACTACTACTTGGCCACCACATCATCGCCACTGGACTACCACCTGTGCGCCAACTGTGTGCCACGTGGACGACTCTCGTTCACTTTCGCTATTTCACAGGGTTTAAACTACGTGCATCTTCCCTTCACGAAATAGCGCGCACCGTTGATCCATCTCGAACTTGCTCACTCGTTAAGCCGGCCTTCCTCTGCAAAATTTTGCCTATCTACCTCGGGAAGCGTGCCCGCGTGGGGTCCACCTGGTTGCCATCCAGTCATCTCCTCTGTCACCTTAGTAAGCATGCTCGCGCATGGGCCCACCTTGGGCGCCCATAAGCACCATCTGTCAAAAGCCTTTATGGCTTAGACATATTAGTATAGCAAGGATTTGCATATAAACATTAAAAAGAACTACTTCCCAGTGCATGTGGGATAATGCGATTAAGCCTGGAGCTGCACTTTGGAGCTTTGTCTGAGACTTTTAATGGTGTTTTCTGTCATTGCTTGGAAATCAATGGTCTTTCCAACCATGCCACGCTACAAGGGAGGATGCTGGAGGTTTCATTGCTGAAGCTTTGTTTTATTTATTTTTTTAAAAAACCTTCATTACCATCCTCAACATGTCTGCCACGCAGAGGGATTAAAACAATAGTCATAGCGTTTTTTTTTAAAACTTGCCAAAATGCATTTGTTCAAAGACTCATTAAGTTTCCTTTACTTGCCACAGAGGGAGGAGAACCATACACCATTAAGTTGTAAGGGCTGAAAGTTTTGTTTTATAACTTCAATGCATTTCCCCATTTACCATGTTGCCTGCTGCACATTGCCATCAATTTCATGTTACCAGCAAAATGACTGCTGCATAGGAATGGATACTTCAGTTTTCTACACATCTCACTCTCCACACAGCAGGCAAGGATGAGATTTTGGGAGATTGGAGGGGTGACTGGCAGAGGGGGAAACAATTCTACAATGTTACATTTGTTGAAGAAGATGCTTCCAATGCCTTTTACATGCCACGCTGCCACTCCACACACAGCAAGAATAAATTTGGCATTTTCAGCTTGGAAGTATTTAAATGCCCACTCCAACTCACAGCATAATAGGAATTGAAGATTGATTGTTGCTGGTAATTATACAGTTTGTGTTTTTTCTTTTTCAATTGCCAATGCATAAGTTTTATTCTGAAAATTGTCTATTGCCAGAGTAGAAAAGGACTTCTCTACTCTCTAAAATATACTCTTTCCGAATTGGGAATTGTCTCATTGACCATGCCAATCTCTTCCTCTTCCATACCAGGACTAGAATATTCAACAAGAATTTATAGTAACATTACTATGCACTTCCGTATATTTATGCATCATGAAGTTATGCACTAAGAACATTGTCGCCATAAAAATAAAATGCACAGGCATGAGCGAGGTCGGGCCCCAAAGTGGATCCAACTAATTTTTTTTTTGTTTTCATGCAAATGACCCCTGGAATGCTTCACGGACCTCAAACACACCTCTGGAATCAATCAGCACCATTTTCGGATCATAAAATTGCATTTTACATCCTTCAGGCAATTACGCCACAATTTTCGCATTTAATCACGAAGACGTAATTTTCAAACCTGTCAAAACACCTTTCTGGAGCTCGCCATCTAACAAGCATGTACTTTGATATACAAGGATGACATCTACCAAATGGTTTCTCAAGATGAGTCCCGAGCGAAGAGATATTAATTTCCGAAAACGGCCAACTGGCTTTGTCGACACTGCGGACCTGATGAAGTCAATATTCTGGCAACACATGATGCCTTTCTCAAAAATATCAAACGACCTTCGTAGGCTCTCAAATTCGGAACATAGGTACCTTTAAGTACATATTAAATCTTTGAATTGTCAGTTCGATCACCCGACTGACAGGATGCAAACGGCGCGCTCACCAAAACGGATACATTAACTGATATAACACTGGAAGTGCGGATAACTGAATTTGATGGCAAAATGAGCTCTTTTGAAAACTGATCAAACGGATTGGTAGAGCCTTGAAATTTGAAACGTAGCTCACCATTTATACCAACATTAGCCCGGAACAAACATTTTGACATGACGCTCACCAGGACATTTTTACACTTGTGCAAACATCACAAACTACAAACGGATTGAGCTTTGAAAACTGAGCAAACGGATTCATAAGGACTTGAAATTTTGCATGTTGACTCACATTTATGCATAAAATTGAATCCAATTTGAATTTTTTCATGATGATCAATAGGGCAAAATATGTAATCACTCAAAGTGGGCTACTCAATAAAATTTGCACTTGTGCCTAGAATGCACTTTCAGCTCACCCCTTGAAATGGGTACTTGATAAAATTCTCCAAACTAAATTCTGAAAGTTGCAACACACTAAATAGGCCAAATGAAAGGCGTGGGACATGAATCCCGAGCCTTACCCTCTGAAAATCAACCGGCTCCATTTTACCCCCTTGCTAACTAGGCCATTCAAACTGACTTATTTTAATCATTTGGAAATGCAGGGCAAAATTTTGAAATGGGCCTATAAACTTGAATCAGTTTTAAATACTCCCAACAAGTTGCATGACACTTACTAGACCTGACAACATTAGAAGGAAAAAGACATAAGGCATAGATTTTTTACAATTATTTAATGATCGCCTAGGTAGATAGCAAGGGGGGACACTTCACACGACCCCAAGACCCATTACTTGAGTGAATAAAGTAACGTAGGAATAGAACCAGTGGGTTTTGATTAGACATTTGAGTGATTTAAAACAAAAAACCCTTAACCCTTAAAGACCTAAAATAGATTTGAAGCAGTTAATAGCATACCTGACTCAAAATTTCAAAAACCTAGCTAATCATGGGAAATGAAAACCCATTTCTTAAACAGAGATAACATCAGTTCTGACTGGGGATGGTTGATCGCAAGGTCAACCCAAGAAACTCATGAAACTCTGAAGAAACAGACCAAAACACAGACACAAACAAAAACAACAGGAAGCAAACAAAATATATACAAACAAAGGACCTATTGTGCATGGACTTCAAGAGAAATAATGTTTCAGGAATTGTCCATGCACTAGAAATTCCTGTACTTCATCATTCATATTTTTCATAAAATAAGAATCCTTTCCATTTAAATCACAGACCACAAAAGGGCCTATCCATAATGATTCTAATTTCTTATGTTTTCCCTTGTCCTGTCCTCTTGCATTCCACTGAAGAACAATATCATCAATTTGAAACTTCCTTAATGATGTCCTTTTATAAAAAAGGTACTTGGACTACAATTGGATCTTCAGATTTCTCTTGTGAGCTAGAGCTCTGATCTCTTCCACTTCCACTATTTGAATCATTCAGTTTTCCATAGGTTCAGATAGCTCCATGTCTTCAGCTTGCAAGAATTTATAAACTGGAAGAAGATTGTTTACTGGCAGTCTAGCTTGTGTACCATAAACCTGTTCAAAAGATGACATTCCAATGGCCTTCTTGACTATTATTCTGTCAACCCACAAGGCTAATTTCAACTTTTGATCCCAAGACCTCTTGTTCTCTTCCAAGATTTTCTTGATGATGTTCAACAGGATTTTATTACTAGATTCAGCTTGTCCATTTCCTTGAGGGTGATAGGGTGAAGAGTAAGACATGATTGTCCCATGACTGGTACAAAATCCAACAAACTCTTCTGACCTGAAACTCATGGCATTGTCCATTACTAACTTTGTAGGTATTCCAAATCTAGTTATAACATTGTCCATCAGGAAGTCAATGACAACTTTACTTGTGGGAATAGCTTCAATCCATTTAGTTAAATAATTAGTGGCTACTATGATCCATCTATGACCTCTTCCTGATCTCTCAACAATCTCTCCAATAAAATCAATGCCCCATTAGACAAAAGGGGCTTCCACTGTGACTAGATTTAGGGGTAGAGCTCCTTCATACTTCAACTTGGATGAAATTTTTTGACATGGGTCACATTTCCTGACATGTTCATGAGCATCCTTGAATAAGGTAGGCCAATAGTACCCAACCCAGATTATCTTACCAGCAGTTGTCTTAGCAGAATAATGGTCTCCACATACTCCATCATGCATTTCAATCAACACCCTCTTAGCTAGGAATTCATCCAAAAACATTATTAGTTCTCCATCCCTTTTTCTCCAAAATAGATCACCTTGAATGAGAACATATTTTTGTGATTTGAGTTTTAGAGTTCTGCTCTGATTATGTGTCATTCCTTCTGAAAATGTAGCATCTCTTAAAAATCAGACTATCTCTGAATACCAAGATTGTCTTTCAATACTAGTGACTGAAGTACTTTTGATTTCAACATTATGTATCTCAACATTCAGAAGATTAGATTCAGTCATGAGCTTGGCCAGACCTAAGCCTCTCACCAATTTGGTGATTTTTATTTCCAAGTCAAATTCTTGGATTCTATCAATCCATCTGCACCTTTTTCCTGTAACCTTAGATTGGGACAAAATATCCTTAACTACAGCATGTGGGCCATAAGTAGTGATTTTTGCATTCACAAGGTATGGCCTAAGAGATTTGACAACTTTAACCAAAGCATAAGCCTATTTCTCCATGGTTTCATACTTTAATTCTGCTACTTGCAAAGACTTGCTATAGAAAGCTATGGGATGTTCATATCCCTCATTATCTTTTTGTAACAACACTGCAGCTACTGTATGGTATGAAGCAAAAGAGAACAAAGAAAAGGGCTTACTGTAATCAAGAGATTTCAGCACCAGTGCTTCCTGAATGGCTTTTTTAATTTCAGCAAAATCCTTTGAGGCTTCTTGCTCCCAACAAAACTTAGTATCCTTCTTGAGCAACTTGACAATGGGTTTCACTATCTCTGCAAAGTTTGCAATGAATCTTTTGACAAATTTGACCTTACCCAAAAAAGATTGAATACCTCTAACATTCTTCGGTTCAGGCACTTTGTTTATTGCTTCAATTCTTTCAAGATCTATTCTTACCCCTTCCTTGGAAACAATATGCCCCAATAATTTTCCTTCGGTGGCCCCAAAATGACACTTCTTGGGATTTAATGACACACCAAATTCCAAAGCCTTATTAAAAACCTTTTCCAAATGTCCACAGTGGTCATCGGCCTTTTTAGAGAAGCAAGTTAAATCATCTTGATAAACCACCATGATGCTATTGATGAATTCTTTGAAGGCTACATCCATAGCTCTCTGAAATGTAGCTCTGACATTTTTTAATCCAAATGGCATTCTTACATAGACATATGTTCCCCATGGAGTAGTGAAAGTAGTTTTGAACTGTTCAGATTCTCTCACTAACACTTGATTATATCCTGAAAAACCATCCATCATGGACAAAAGATCACAACCTGTTACTCTTTGCAGCATAGCTTCCATATTGGGGGAAGAGTAATTATCTTTTAAAGAAGCAACATTCATATTTCTAAAATCCACGCACAATCTAATGTCCCCATTTTTCTTTCTTACTAGGACCAAATTGGAGACCCATGAAGAATGTCTTATAGGTTTGATAATCCCCCCTTCTCTTAACTTAGTCAATTCTCGCTGCATCTTAATTTCCAACAGGGGATTAATAGGTCTCTGCTTCTGTCTGAAAGGCTTAGCATCTGGAAGTAAAGGAACTTCACGCTGAAAAAGGTCTTGTCTATACGCCTTTAGGTCTTCATAAGACCAAGCAAAAACATGTTTGTACCTTTTCAATAAATTAATAAGATTAGTTCTAACATGAGGGGGTAATTTCTTCCCAATGTATACTAACTTAGGGGATGATTCAGTCCCCAAGTTTACCTCCTCCAACTCTTCTAACTTGGTGGTAGACTGCTGATGTAAGTTACTATCATTGTAACTGAACATGCTTTCTAGCTCTACCAACCCCTTAGGTATCTCATTTGTCTCCAACTGGACCAAGTCATTTCCAAACACTCTTTCCTTATTGTCAACCACCTCCACCAATGCATTGCAATCAATCTTATGTCCATCATAATCATCAACACATTGAATGAACCTAAGAATATCTTCATCATCATCAAAAACTTGCCAATTATACACATTATTAGGGATGGCAGGCCTAGATTTTATTTCCACAGTGGAGATGCCGGTTAGTGTTGCATCATTATTTTTCAATGTAACATTAGGTAGAAAGTCTACCATAATATTCTTTGATCTCTCTATCCAATTAATAGAAAATGCACTAAAATGCTCAATGATATCCCAAACTGCATGTTTATATCTCTTTAATCTATCATTTTTGGATGCATATTTGGATCTTACCTGAGAGACAACCAATTCTTAATCCCCTAAAACTATCAACAGTTGAATTCCATGCCTTTTTGTAACCTCAAGCCCCAATAATGAGGCTTCATACGCTATAGTAATATTTGTGCACTGGAAAGCCAATAAGAAAGAATACTTAAAATTTATACCTGATGGGGATACAAAAAGAACCCTTGCTCCAAAACCTTCTTTGGAGCAAGCTCCATCAAAATACATCTGCCATAAACCATGTTGTTGTGATTCTAATTTGACCATAATGGGGTCAGTATTCTTCAATTGGGGTAAAATTGGTTGTAGTCTGAAATTATCAAGATCCACATCAATCATACAATTGAGAATACTAGGATCTACATTTTCAATTACCCTAGGAGCATGTGGTTCTCTCTACAACTTGACCCAATTCCCATTGATTGGGATGGTAGCATAAGACAAATCCAATTGGACATTTCCTCCTACTGTTGCTGCCCACTGCCTGGACAACAACATACCATAATGGGGTTTATTGTCAATAACAATAACGTCCATTTTGTAAGTTGCCTTAGGGAATGCTGCTATTTTTACTTCAACATCTCTCATTGTACCTATCACAGGTACTTCCCTTTTATCCATAGCATAGCATTTTCCATATACAGTAGTTACTGACAGTCCCGATTCTTTCATAACACCATAGGGCATTACATTAGCAGCAGCTCCTAAATCTATCATGTAGTTTTTTATCAGCCGGTTATTCACTAATAAAGTAACATAGAAAGGATCTACCTATGAAGGCTCTTGAGTAATAGTGGTTCCAACATAAACCTTTGGGGTTTGGAGTTCTTGATCCTTTCCAGTTTTAGTTGAACCGATGGGTAGGACTATGTCACTGTCAGATATATTAGAAAATAAAGACAAAGTTGCATCCCTATGTTCTTTTATTTTCAGTAATTCTATTAATGGGACAGTAACTTTCATTTATGTAAGAGCTTGAGCCATGTCAAATGTGGAACTACTGCTTAATTCAGTATTAGCTCTAACTCTTTCTGCCTTAAGCTGACTTGCCCTTTTTGCTATGGCAGCTCCTTGTACATCATTGGTATTTTTATCATCTGTACTCTTGAGTACATCCTTAACCCATTCCTTCTTTTCTTGACCAATTTTAGGGAAAGTAGTAGCACTACTTGTTGCCCCATTTTGAGTAACCTCTTTTATGAACATGGAACCAGGTTCACCTTGATCAGTATCCTTCTTGGTGCTCCTTAAGTTGTAATTGTGTTTTTCTTTAGCAATAGCAGCTTTGGTGAGATTTTTAACTTCTTCCTCACTAGGCCTTCTAAGATGAACTTCTTCATCTTCAATTGTTACCACATTCAAGGTAGGATGCCAGTCCAGTGTTAGTTGTCCTTGAACAAACCTTTCATTATCCAACACATCACTACATTCACTTTGTATAGATTCCTTATCACTCTCTATAATGGTTTCAAACATGTTAATGTCAGGCTCAACTTCTTGTCTCGTGGACTCTTCAAGGGCTTAAGATATTGCACACTGATGAGGAGAATGTGGCCCATCACAAGCAATACACCAAGGAGTGTTTTCTATATTATGGACAGTTTTCCCTTTTAAGGGATCTAGGGTATCCTGATTCTGAGCAATTTTAGGCTTCTCATTTTGGGGTTTGCCATCTTTCTAGTTAGTATTATAAGGCATGTCATGTAGTCTAGGGGGTCTATCTTGCCAGTTATAATGAGGCTTATCATTTTTGTTTACCTTGGCAGTCAGATCCTTCATAGCAATAACCAACTTTTCTATCTTGTCTTCCTCAGCAATTTTGTTAGGTTGCTGTTTTGTTTCTTGCCATAACCTACCATCTATTCTCCTTCCTAACTTCCTAGATGTTTTTTTGTTGCTTTCCACATTAATGGCAATTCTAAATGCATCCCTCAAGTTATGTGGATTCTTATCCCTTAATATATAGGCTATTTTAGAATCAAATGCATTATAATAGGTGTTCAGACACATGTTATCATCTAACCTCATCACCTGATGTAATCTATGCATGGCCTTTTGAAATCTAGCATTGAAATCGGTAACCATTTCATTATCAAATTTTCTAATGTTATTAAATTCATTGAGCATGAAGCTCACATTCATTTTGTCACCGTATTGTTCTTGAAAACAATTTTTAAAGTCCTCCCATGACCCAATGCTATTAACTAGAAGGCCTCTGTACCAATCTCTTGCATCATCAACCAGGGACTGAACAAACAATTTCATTATGACATCTTCATCCACTATCTCATAATCATTTATTAGGTCACCAAAAGATTTCAAATGTTCCTCAGCACTAATTGCATTATTTCTAGAAAACTTATGGAGTCTGTCCCTTAACTCAGTAGGAACATGGTTGGGATATCCTAGGATCCCATCAAAAAACAATTGTCTATACTGTTCCAAATTGATAGGTCTCCTTTGAAAAGGGTTAGCAACATGATTATTTCCCATGTTCATTCTGACTTTTGGAATTGGGGACTGAGATATTTGGCTATGCTGATTGTTAACAGCGATTTGACTCACTGATGCTGTATTGGCTAGCATAGTAGGCTGAATCTTAACTGGGGGGATGGAAATTTGCTGAAGATCAGGCTTACTAAGATCTTCTGATGGAAAAGTGATAGGGGGAGCTTTTAGGTAACTAATTTTTCTTTTAACTTTCTGATTAGCTGCTTCCAACTTAGCTTTCTCTAGCTCCATTTGTAGATCCTCCTTTTCCTTCCTCATTCTTTCTATTTCTCTCTCATGTGTTGATAGCCTATGATAAATCTCATCTGTATTTCTAGATCCAGTTCCATCCTCCACCAATTTTTGCTTCCCTTTAAAAACATTAATCCTAGGAGGTTGTGAATCACTAAGTACTTCCCTGTTTGGTTGGACTACTGACCTATATGCTGGCTTAGCCTTAGGGATTAAAATTTCTCTAATCACAGGGCCTTCCTCATCACTCTTTTCTTTTTCCTTGGCCAACACTTCAAGATCAGCTATCTATCTAAGAAGCCTATCTCTCTCCATTAGTTTTGCTTTGACTTCCTTTTCCTTATTTTCTTCCTTTTGGGATCTTAAGGAGATTAAGTGGTGAACCCTCCTATTTAAATCTTCTATTTCTTGTGACACTTTATCTTCATCAAGGAAATTCTCCTTAGAGTCAAATATATTGACTTGATCTATATCAATCAAGCTGATATTTCCATCAATTATTCTAGGAACAGAGTGTCTGATTGTATTTGAACTAGTCCTATCTCTTGCAGACACACTAACATGAGATACATCTTGATTTAAAGCATGAGCATTATCTATATTTCCAAACAATCCAGAATGGAAACCTAATATATCATGTTCAGATTCTCATGAATGATCTGGTGTTTTTTCCTCCTTGCATTATGCTTGTCTTCCTTTTAGAATTTTATGTATTTCACAAGGACTGGTTCCAAGATAACAGAGTCGCCACCCACAAGACTATGGGAATTATGAAAACAAGCTTAGAATAAAATGTTGCAAAAATTCAGACCAAATCATATATCAAAAGAAAATAGAGGGAACTTCCAAAAAGAGACTTCTCGACACCACTACTGTATTTACTAAAGCACAAATCTATTCCGCAAACACAATGATTTTTCTTATAAATCTAAGCACAAATCTGCGTCTGGATCCTTATTGTGACTCTCCCCAGCAGAGTCACCACTTTTGTTGTTCTCAAAATCTGATTCACTTTAAAATCCTTATAGTGATATGATAACTTTGTATGTGGAAGAGAGATTAAAGAGAAGGAAACTTTCTAGACAACATACGACAAGGTTTTATTAACCTTCTACACTTCTAACTTATCCAAAGTTCAAGTGGGTATACCTTTGTGAACTGAATTCACACTTCTAAAAGATAAATCCACAGGAAACTAGTCTGAAAAACCTGTGGATCTGATCACCTTAAAACTAACTGAAACAAAGGAATGAAACTTATACTCATGTTCAATATTGACCTAAAAGATGTATAGAAGATAGCCTTAATAGGTATCAGTGTCTTATTCAAGGTCACAGAGTCATCTAAGTTCAAACAATACTTCCACAATCAAACATCTCTACATATTCCATTAGTTTGGCTTCTGCAGATCCCTATATATGCCTGACACACATAAGAATTTATTCATACTAAACTAAACTGTGTTCACCAAAATTAAAAGTATCCCACAAAGAATTTACTGGTAAAAAAGTGATTCCTGTGTATTTAATTCCCCTCCTAAAGAGAAAAGCTAAGAAACATTTTTACTGAAAATTGCCTTGCAACCCATATTCAAAAAGAATAATCCTAGATTACTCAGAATGAAACAATAAACATTTGCAAACATACTTGAAGATAACACAAAGTTTAAACTCAAAACCAATGGTCTGTGTATTAATATTTCTTCTGAAAGTATTACAAAAACATTCGAATATTCTCCATCAAAACTTGAAAAAATCTCAAATAAATTTCTGCAGCATTTTCTTACAATTCCTTGCAATCCTTTTTTTACTAGTCTTGGTATACATTTATAACAATATGGATGCACACATAGCTTCGGACTTTCCTAGGAGAGTTTGTTACAATCATTACTTCTTAAGAAGAAGTTACAAAAACTTTTACAAATGCGGTTACAAGTCTCTTTCAACATCCGCGGGTTCTTCATCTTGTTGTTTTGTTGCAACATTTTCTTACTGCTCCACATCAAGCACTGCATACTTTCTTGTCCATTCCTAATACACCTCATCAACAGGCCATGAGAAGTTAATCACTCTTGCTTTTCTCTTGGCTAATCTTTTCCAATAATTCCTCATTTTATTGACCTTTGAATTCAAGAAACCATAATGAGATTTGATTTTCTCAATCTCTTCAATTGTTTTGACAAATATGGAGGCATGCTCTGATTTAAAAATCCTTAGTGACAATTTGGCTTCCAATTCCTTAAGCCATATTTGTTTGTCCTTTAATTGGGTTGGGCTAACAAAACCTTCTAGGAGTAATTCAAAAACTTGATCAGTGTACTCTTTCTTGTACAAGTTGATCTTTCTATCTGCATTATCTACTCCTTCTGCCAATTTTACTAAATCCTTTGTCAAATCATTTGTGGATTTAATAATAGGGTTAGCCCCTGCCTCATCATAGGATACACAAATCAATTCTATATCCTACTCTTTGGGTCTCCATTTATCAAAAATAGGCATTAAAATAGCCTTGTCCCCATTTAACTCATTCCACATTTCCAAAATCTTACTCATATTGTTATACATTAATGAAGACCCTATAGTGTCAGCAAAACTTAAAACTATAGCCTTTACTCTCTCTTCATATTTCTTTGCATATAGGGCCTGAGCTTGTTTTAAATTCTCCAACTCATGGGGAGTCATCTCAATCACCTAAGAACTAGAAGGTGCTAGAGATGGTGGGAATTCAATAATGGAGCAGGTAGGTGGAGGTCTTGCAGGAGAAGAGGAGATCATCAATGTTGAGGACTCACCCTAATGGTATTGTCCTGCCAACTGGCTTTGTAACTTGGTGATGATGCTATCTTTACCCCTTACCTCTTCCTTGGCACTGTTGTAAGCTTTTAAAATTGTCTCCAACTTAATTTGGAGATCTGCCTTTTCCTTAGCCTCTCTTTCTGCTACTGCAACACTAAACTTTGTAGTCTCTAGCATAGTGCTAGCAGTTTCCACTACCCCAGTGCTCTGCACTCTTTTCACTATCATTCCTCCAAGGTAACTTGACCCTGAGGTATCCTTATTCCTCTTATCTTCATCTCTTTTAAGAGACCACATGACTAGTGCAACATTATCTTTGCTGAAAGTGACTCCCTCCATAGGTTTGGTCTCCTTTCTTACTGCCTCTAAAACCAAGGCATCTGCTATGTCCCATTCAGGGAGAATGAGTACTCCAGCCTATGCTAAAATGTCTCTTCCTTGCTCAGGAGTGATGGTCTTAAACTCATCAATCATTTCTTTCTTTATCTCTTCCTCCACCACAGCTGGATCTTTGTGGGGCTGCTCACCTTTCCTCTTTTCACAACTAGCATTAAATTTATCAATATTCTGCTTCCACACAAATTTCATGAAAGCTCTTGATGTGACAAATTTATTATCAGCTAAGAAATCTTCACTGGCTTGCTTGATCTTAGGATCCCACTCCCGGCCTCTGAACTCATTAGTAGTGATGTTCATCTCAGTAGTAAGGGGCACTTCTGGCATTCCCTCTTCCACTTCATCATATGTGTATGCTATCACTCCACGACTGCCTATTTGTAATAGTTTCTCAGCTGCTGCCTGTTCATCTCCTATATGAATAGGGGATTGAGATGGGGAGTACAAAGGTTCATCAGATTGTACTTCCTTTCCCACTCTTTGTTTCTTTGGGCTATCTTGAATGTCAATGACATCCTGTATATTCCTCTTCCCTTTTGAGGTAGAAGGCTCCCCTGTTGTTGGCATTAGCACACTATAGTTGGACTTCTTATGCAACATGTAATCACCAAGAGGGATTGCTCTGGTAGATGTAGACCTATTTAGAACCAGTCTTTCTTTCTAAGGGTTGTTCTTAATTACAACCTCCCTCTTTTCTTTCAATGTTTGCATCACATCCTCAAAACAAAGAATTAAGAACTTTATCTTCTCTTCAAAGGGGTGAAAGATAGACAAAGGGTCATAGCTAGTGTCAGATTGGTGCACAAAGTCTAAATCCTTCTTGTAGGCCACCCACTTTTCCTTCCTCAGCTCTTGCTCATCTAAATCAAACTCATTCCTAATGAGGTCTTCAGGAAACTTGAATTGGTGGGGTCTACTTCTGCATATTGCCCTCTTTCTGAACATGTCGTTGAAGAAATCTTTAGTGTCAGCACACCAAGATACTACAGTTGACAAATGGTACGGTTGAAGGAAATCTTCAAAACACTTCCAACCTCCTTTAATTATCACAAATTGATTTGCTATGGTAACTATAGGGAAAATGGTCCCTTTACCTCTGCCTGTTAACTCTGTCTCTTGTACACTACCAATCTGCCTGAGGATCTCTGCATTTCCCACTTTAAGAGGGACCTGATAGGGTAACAAAAATGGAGTGCCTTTGAAACCATATACTCTGAAAACTATGGAGACAGGATATAAGTAGATATCACCCCAATTGTGGATAATTTTAATATTCTCAACAAACTCTTTTGGCCTAATGAATTCCAAAAGAACCTTAGGGACTCTTGGATTCTCTGAACAGATAAGAGTCCTAATCTTAGATGCAAAACTCTTATCAAACTTTAAGAAGCTTGCATCTTCTCTGTACCATGACAGCACTATACTCCATAATTGCACTGGCATCTTCTCTCCATCTTTCTCTTTCATAATATCCATTCCACTTGCAAAATAGTCACCACCCTTGAATAAAAATAAATGCATACAGAGGGAGTACCATCCAAAAGGCCTATCCACCTTCCCATTCTTTATTCCCATCAAGCCTTCATGGATGGCATCAGTGATATAGGAAGCATAATCAAAAGTCACTACCAAAGAGGGATTCAATATTTGAGCAATCATTAGCAAGTAGTGAGTTCTCATATTTGCCTCAGCATCTTCTCCTAAAATTTGGCAGAGTGACCAGTATAATCCTTTGGCCCTAAGGGTGAACAAATTTAAAGAGAAACGCTCTTCAGTGTTAGGTGCTACAACTGTTAACCCACCTATCTTCACAAAGAATTCTTTAAGAGGTCCATTTCTAAGGTTGCTCCTTTGCACACTGTAAACCTGAGCTTGTGATTTAAAATTAGTAGGCTCTAGAAAATTGGTAAACTCTCTAAGCCCAAAAGCATTTCTGAACTCCTCATTATTTATTTCAATGAGGGTTTTCTGACTTATATCCTTAACACTTCTTGTGATTGGGTCATAGTTGTGTTCAATTTGAGTTAAGAGATCCACATCCATGAATACTCCAGGGACCACTAATCTGCCTACGTCCAACTCCTAGATACTGTTCATCGGGGGTGAAGAGTTTCTGATACCAAATCCAACCTTAAATAATCCCAACCCAGAAAACCCAACTTAAGGGTCTCTTAGCCAGTTGCCCTTGTCATACAATCCTTCTCCTATGTTTAGGCGAGGAGCTCTTGGCACTAATTCCTTTACCTTTGCTGCCGCATTAGTTGACAATGTCAATTGTTCTAGGAAATCATCACAGATAGCCCTCTCTTGGTAATTAACCTTTCCTGAGAATTCCCTTTTAGGTGCCATCTTAAAAAACTATGCAAGCAATTTAATTACTAGCCCCAACTATTCTGTAATAAATCAAAACTTCAATTAAAACACACTGTCAAGTAATTGCCAAGAAAGAGTACAAGAGAACCTATTTTTGGCTCGAAGAAATCCACTCTACAACTGAAGAAATTTGCTCTACAACTGCTTCTCTATAACAATTTTTCAAAATGATGCCTTCATTCAATTGATGCAAGATCATATATGGTAGTCGGGATCTTAACTGCGACATTGATACCGCATGCTTTGGCCATCCTTTCATTATTGAATTCATAGAAGAATTCAAAAATTTCGCTCCAATGGGTCACAACATGCCTGTGTATTTTCTTTTCGCTCTTTCGCCATTTTGCAGAGCATAACATCCTAGCAATTTCGCCAAATGAAATCACGCCAGTCGTTCGATCAAATGAGACTTGATCGGTCTTTACACTATTTTAACCTCTTTGTCTTTGCATCGGGCCCTACCTCTTTTCGCCATTTTGCGAGCTTTATCCCTTGAGCATTTTCCTTTCGCGAAGCTACACCAAGCGTTAGATGGAACTCTAACTGCCCAGCCATTAACTCCTATCGGGACTATCAACCTTTTCGCTAACCACGCCTCATCTTGATGGCTAATGGTTTTTTTCTATTTTGCAGGGCTTAATCCACTTACACCTTTGAGCCACGAAATAATGAGAAGCATTGGATCAACCTTGAGATGACCATCTTTTAAGTGAGACCTTTATCCAGACATTGTTTACCCCACTTATTCACCGGTTAACAAATGCCACGTGGCACTTGGCCATTAGCCCTGGAAAACTCTTCGAGTTTAGTTCAGAGTCAACCACATGTCTTACTTCCTACATAACCACCGGTTACACCTTGGTGGGCCCGTAATCACCTTTTGAAACTACGTGTCAATCGACACATCACCATCAAGCTTTACAAGAAGTAACAATTGTCATTCCACATCATGCTGGGAAGAACTTCTCTTTCTCTTTTTCCATTTCATAGGCCTTAATCCTTAGTTGATTTGCAGCCATGGAACAACGAGAACCCTTGGATCAAAATAGAGTTGATCCTCTTTTATCTTTATGCTTTATCTGTTCTTCGGGCCCACTAGCTCTTTCGCCATTTCGTAGGCTTTAAAACATTCGCACCTTACCTTCACAAAATTATGGAAACTGTTAGATCATATCAAACTTGCCCGATGCTTAACAACCTACTTGAATCCGGCAGACATGGGTCGCCTAACTCAGCTTTATCCACCTAGTGTCTAGTCATTCCTGAACTGACATGTCAACTTTTTATTCATTCAGAGAAAACATTAGGATCCACTTTATCCTTGCCACCTGTATCTGCTAGGTCACTTTTTATCCGACAACATGACTCATCTTCTTGGACCCACCCTTTAGTCCTTAAATCCAATTCACTAACTGCTTTGATTTTCAGCCACGTGTCATTATCTTACTTGCCATCTCAACCAACTGGGTTGCTTGCTTGGAACGCCATGTCATTTCACTGTTTCACAAAAGCTATCTTTCGAGAATATTTCTCATGTGAAACTATGCTAGCCGTTAGATCTTTGAGAACCTACGCATCTGTTATGCTTCTTATAAACCTCTTTTGCCTGGGCCAAAAAAGCTTTCACTGTTTCGCAGGGCATAACATGTGAGCATCTATCAGCCGCGAAACAATTCGAGCTGTTGATTTTTTTTGAACTTGATCGCCTTTTAGACGTGGAAAAGTCTTCACCGTTGGGTCCCGCCAAACCTTTTCGCTTGTTTCGGCTGCGAATCAATGCCAACCGTTAGATCTTGAGCGAGATGGAGTCTTGTTAAACCAAATCCGATGCACATAGTCGGACATGCTTTTTCCTTTTGCTATTTCTCATAGCTTAACACACCCACAACTTCGCCTAATGAAATAGTGAAAGTTGTAGATCCATTTGGAAGTTGCGTGACACTTACTAGACCCGACAACATTAGAAGGAAAAAGACATAAGGCAAAGATTTTTAACAATTATTTAACGACCGCCTAGGTAGATAACAAGGGGGGACACTTCACATGACCCCAAGACCCAGTACTTAAGTGAATAAAGTAACGTAGGAATAGAACCAGAGGGTTTTGATCAGACATTTGAACGATTTAAAACTAAAAACCCTTAACCCTTGAAGACCTAAAATAGATTTGAAGCAGTTAATAGCATACCTAACTCAAAATTTCAAAAACCTAGCCAATCATGGGAAACGAAAACCCATTTCTTAAAAAGTGATAACAAGGTGGTAGAAGTTGCTAGAACAATTTTAGAAACTGAAAAATTCAGTGTTACAGTGACAGAAAAGGAGGCAAAAGAAAAAGCTAATCTCCAATTGAAATTGGAAACAATCTTGAAGGATTATATTAAGGCTAAAGAGGGAATAGCTAACTAAGACAACATCAGTGCTAGACTTCATAGTAAGTTGGCAGGACAACACCATCAAGATGAATCCTCTACTCTAATGATAGCTTCTTCTCCAACAAGACCTCCCCCTACAAGTCCTACCATATAATATCCTACTTCTCCTATGCCTTCTGGTTTACAATCAACTGAAACTATTCAACATGAGTTGGAAAAGCTAAAACAGGCTCAATCCTTGTTTGCAAGCAAATATGAGGAAAAGGTAAAGGCCACAATTTTAAAATTTGCTGATTCAGTTAGGGCCTCTGTCATGCATATTTGTATGAAGAGGATTCTGAATATTTTGACTAAATTAAGAGAAGATGAGACCACTCTGGAACTGATTCTGAATAAGTGGATGCCTAGGGGAAAGGACTTAGAGCTTATGTGTTTAGCTCATGCATATGTAGAGGCAAATGACAGTCTCAGATCCACTTGTGAATTCATAAAAGAAATTAATGTACTCTTAGAAGAAAGGGTGGGTGTCAAGAGAAAAGCCCAATTATACAGGAAAGAATATTTTGATCACAAATATGAGTTGTTCCTCAGGGCTTTTGTTGGTCCAACTCAACTAAAAGAGGAGAAGGCATGGATGAAAGAGCTGGACCATAAATTGTCCTAAAGGGTTAATGAAATAATCAACAACAATGACACGTCCTTATTTGTCAAGACAATTGAGGAGATTGAAAAGGTAAAGTGACACTATGGTTTCATAGAAACAGAGATTGGGTAGTTAAGGGTCACTTGGAAAAGGCTAGAAGGGATGAAGAAGAGTATTGTTAGCTTCTCTTGGCCAAGTGATGACATGTTCTAGAAGTGGAAGGACAAGTATGTTGGACAAAGAGAAGATATTCTAGAACAGTAAGAAGATGTTGCAGTGGAACAACAAACTGAAGAGGCCAATGATACTGAAAAGGACTTGTAACTGTTTCTTGAAGGATATTGCAGGTTGTAACAAACTTTTCCTAGGAATGTTTGAAGCTTGTATGCATCCATGATAGTATAAATGGATACCAGGACTAGTAAAAAAGGCATCACAAGAATTTTTGTAAGAAAACTGTACAGAAATATATCTAGGGTTTTTCTGGTTTTTACAGAGAATACTTTGAGTCATGTAAAGAATATTTTCAAAAATGAATATAAAGATATAGATCAATACTTTTCAAGCCTAAATATGTGTTGTCTTCTAGTGTACACTCGTTAATTTGCTGGTTTCATTTGAATAGTCTAGGGTTATTTGATTGAACATGGATTGTAAAGCAGTCATATGGGTATGCTTCTAGCTTTTCTCTTCAAGGAAGAGGAATTAAATATGCATGAAATGTCTCCATCAGTAAATTAATTATTTTCTCACTCTAAATTTGATGAATAGTTTTAGTTTTAAGAAGATAAAATCATGTACATGTAAGGCATGTATGGGGTTAACATAAGGTTGAGGTGGTGAAATGTATGAGATTGTTAGTTTTAGAGATATAATTTGATTTGGGTAACTCTATAGCCCAAATAAGGCATTGGCATCCAATTGTGGGATTCTTTCTATCTTTCTTGAAGATCAATACTAAAAATGAATACAAGTTTTTCTTTTATTGTTTTAGTTTCATTGAGGTGATGAAATCCACAGGTTTTTTAGCATTGGTTTACTATGGATCTCATTTTTAAAGTGTGAAAATATTCACAGAAGGTACACCCACCTGAACTTTGGATAAGTTCAAAGTGTAGAAGGTTCTAAAACCTTGTTATATGTTACTCTAGAGTTCTATTTCCCTAATCTCTTCATATGCAGACAACGTTGTTCATTTTCTTGCGGGAGGATAGGAGGGAAATCAAATTTTAGACTAACACATTCTAAACTCAAATATAGGATCATAAATATCCACACATTATCCTGAATCCAAAATGATTGCTCGTACAATTTTAACTCTTCCTTGAAAAGTACCTAAGAACAGCCATTACACTCCCACTTTGAGAGGACAAACCCAAACTCCATTGAAGACGGGATTCATTGAAAATAAGAAAAGGCCTAGAGATAATCCAATAAACTTTATATATGCCTTACATATATGTGACCTGCAATAGAAAACATTTACAACAAGAAGATACTCTATTACTTGAAAAGGGACATTGTATTACAAATTTGGCAAAAAGCTCAGAATTGGAATCCGAGATTATGGAGCCTTGATCACAAAAATTTAGAACCCCTACAAAATGAAAAGACTCTCGAATAATAAGGAAAGGGAGGACAAAATCAGATCTTATCCTTTGACAACAACAACCACCCTATCCTTCAGCAATAACTGCCCACACAACATGTCCTGCAGAACATCCAATCTCTCTGACTAAAATCCAATTTGAGATCCTGAGGTAACTGCCCCAAATGCATTTGTCATGGGCTACACTTAACAACAGAATCAGATTCCTTGGATCAAGAGATTTCCAACGATATCTAACACTTATATATCGGGCAAAAAATAATCCCCTAGTCATCAATCTTTCTGCAGGTCTGTCGTTTAAGTTTCTACCTGATCACCATAGTCAAAAATCACATTTAAATCTTTGGATTTTTCTATGCAAGCCTCTACCATGCATCTCCACCATGTGGCATCATTTGGTTCATTCTGAGGCCTTTCTCATGCCACCTCAACAGCGTCTAGGTCCACCACCGAAATAAAACTCTTTGTTTCTTCCCTGGCTTTCTTGTTCTTTATTTTCTCCAGACTGCTTTTCTTCTCTACCGGGCCCCACTGCTTGGTCACCAAGTTGCGGCCTTTAGCCACCAAGAAAATTAATGTTGTGACTTGGCGATAGCCGTTGATCTTCCTTCAATCACCATCACTGTTGATCTTCTCTAACTTGTCCGGCTTTACCTCAACTAAGCAGCTCCCTCTATTACTTTCTTTTCTAGTGGGCCTGACACGTGGCACATCTTGATTTGCCTTTGGATCCATCTAGACAGCCATCATACCATCCACTTGGTCAGTTTCTATGTCGCATGTGATAACCATCATGCAATTTCACATAGTGATATAGTGACAACCATAGATCTTCCCTTAAGCTGCTCAATCCTTAATGCCTGGGTCGCTTCACATTTAGCGCACGTGCTTTGTCACCAAGTTGCATGGGATATTTGGTGAGAACCTTCATCCTATGGTATGGCAACAACTGTTAGATCATCTCGCCCCACCATTGATCCTTCCTAACCTACTTGGCCTTTACCATCTCTGAATAGCTCTCTCTTATGCCACAGGGTCACCGCGTGGCATCTCTGGATTTTCTCTCTGATCAACCTGAACTCCACCCATCCAGTCAGGCCTGCCACTTGTCAACCTTTGGCTCACCATCTGATCCAACTATCTCACCAAGTCATCTCCATCGGACCCACCACCTCTTTTGGTTTTTTCAGCCTCAACCTTTCGGCCAAACTTCCTCTTCGGCTATCCATTTTTGTGTCTCACCGAAACCACAGTTTCATCGATGCCTTCACTAACCGTCGAAATGAACTACCTACCTTAACCACCTGCATTAACTGTCAGCCACGGTTCACCGCTAGTGGTTTGTCACCAAGTCATGACCTTTATCTAGCGAGCATTTTCATGTCGCGATATAGCAATAGCCCTTGGATCCATCTTGATCACCATTGATCGGACTTGACTTGCTCGGTCGTTACCTTCCCTCTAAATGGCTACATCATCTTCTCCACCACATGGCACCTCCACTTCATGAGCTATGTGTCATGACTTGACACCTCATGACTTGCTCAGTGATTACCTCGACGCCACCTGATCTGTTAGCTCATCACTCACCAAGTTGCAGCTTTTAATGGTCGAGCATTTTTGTCATGCGGTATAGCAACCGTTGTCTGATCTTATGTAGCCTACTCACTATTTAATCCTCCCTTTTGCCGCAAAATTAAGCCGCACTGAGATGCACACGCACGCAGGGGGGGTGGGGGGCACCACTTTTCTTATCGGCCACTTGCCAAAAGCTCGTGAGCTTTGACACTTAAGATATATGCGACCTTACACATAAATACTGAAATGCTCCTCCCTGTGGCCAATGTGGGATAAAATTTTGCCTTAGCCCTTTCCATCGGGTCATCAGGATCTCTCCAAACATGCAAACTCGATGGTTGATGCCATCATTCCGGGCTCCGCACTTCTTTGCACTATCCATCGGGTCATCGGGATAACTTAAGAACTTAATTTATGATGGCCGATGTTGACTTTCGGTGCTCTGCACCTTTCTCATAGGTCCCACTACTTAGTCGCCATGTCATGGTTGTTAACCATCAAGCACTTTTGGGTTGCGGTATAGCGACAACCGCGAGATCAGTAGGAACCTACTCGATCTTTAGGAAGCCTAACAGAGACATAGGAAAAGACCAAAAACTTAAGCAAAAATTAAAATTATCAGAACCCGCTTAGCCCTAGACATAAAAGGGGGCCCCTCTTGATAACACATAGACCCTCTTGCTTAAGTGGAAAAAAGGTGATGAGCAAAGACCTTTAGCAAAAGAAAGGGACACATTGAACCATGAACCTTGAACCAATTAGCAAATGGTTGAAAATAGATATAACACATTCTCACTTGCCTAATAAAAAATAGTACAAAGCCATGACACAAGCAAGAGAAATGTTTGAACCTTGAACCTTGAACCAAAAAGGTTCAAGGGTTCAAGTTCAATATGAATTACAACAATGCACTAGAGAGGCTCAATTTTTTAAATATCTACATGAAAAAGCAAAAACCTAGAATGCTTAGAGTTTTATAGGTCCCAACAAGACTTTCTAGGAGATTTTGATCTCCCTTTCGATTTGGACTTATCACGCTTCTCATTCTTCTTACCTTTCTCCTTAGGTCTTGCATGAATAGTTAGGGCTTCCTTTGAGCTATGGGATACCTTCCTTTGTATCTCTTCACCATGTAGGGCACCCACCACATCTTCAGACTTCAAAACAATAGAAGTACTACCGATATCCATAACAAGAGAATCCCATGAACCAGGCAAATAACAAAGTAAGATCTGACATTTATCCTCTTCGCTCATCTTAACACCAATAGATACTAATTGAGACACCAACATATTGAATGCTTCTAGGTGGTCTACAACTTGTTCACCCTCTTTCATCTTCAAGGAATACATTTTCTTCCTCAAGAAAATCTAATTTAATAAATATTTTGCTTGATAAATTTTACCAAGCTTAGTCCATAGCTTCTTTGCACTGTTTTCTTCATGGACATTGATCAGAATAGAGTCTACTAGTCACAGTCTAATTAGACCCTTGGCTTTTCAGTCCATAACATCATACTGAGTCATTGTAGCAAGATCTTGGGGCCTTTGGACATTCACATCAACAACATCCCATAGATCTTGATCTATTTTTAGATCTTCCATCTTCGGCTTCCACATCTCAAAAATTTTCCCATTAAATTTCTCCACCTCTATTTTTCCTAACGAACTTACCATCTGAAAATTCCTACAACAAGATCAAAAAGTGCCTTCTGTAAAAGCTCCCACTGAAAACTGGATTAGTTCAAAAGACCCAACAACCCACAATTGAAACCAAAGGTGATCAAGATCTGATACCACTTGTAAGGAAGTTAAGTAGTGGAGCAACTTCCTACCCTAACATTGAGAGGAGGTTAATGCAAAAAAAATTACAGATTGTTGCAATAGTTATAGAAAATAGAAATGATATAATAATAATCAAACCATAACACAGTGATTTATGTGGGGAAAACCCTTTCGGGAGAAAAACACCACACTCCAAAAGCCACCTAATATATTATTCCATAATCAAAACAAATTGTAATATACTTGTAGAGAAAGCTCTTCGCGGGAGTACCACTAATTAGAGATTCAAAGGTAACTCTACAGCTATAAGTCTCTTACACACAACCTTTATCGCACGCACCTCATATATAGGAGATACAATACAAGAAACCGTCAAGTGGTATTACAAAAACCATGAGCTAAACCACCCAATATGGTGTAGCCAAACTTATCTCCCTTATAGATGTCCTATAACGTGTCCCTCCCTTTTTACAGCTCATTTATGTGTCCGATGTATTTTATATTTCCTATTTCAGGAGTACAAACTTTTGGATGCCATAACTTGTGAACGGTGTGTCCGTTTGACGAACAATTTGAAGCTCCAAAAAGCTTGCAAAGTGCTCTATTGCCTCATAAGCCACTACGCCGGTTAGACCTACTTTTTAGGACATTTTGGGGCCTCTAAAGTCCTCAAAATCAAATTTAAACCTTTCATTGGACCCCTCCAAAATGGAAAATTTAATATCCTCAAAACTAGCTATGATCATGTGACGTAACTTTACAGGAATGCTTATCTAGCCATTCACAAGTTTCAAGGATAATTTTGTACCATTTTGTGCTCAAATGAAAACTTACTATAAATAGTAACCTCATGTAAATGTAAGGTTGAGACACCATTTTCCCAACAGCCTGAGCTATATCTCTTCTTTATCCCACACCCGCCTCACAAGGATACTTCACTATTTCCCTTACGATGTGAATTTGCTCATTAGTTTTGAGTCCCACCTTATGGGAAAACATAGCCATATGCACTCTCCTATTTCTAGTCTCACTAACTCATTTGGGTGCATTTTCCGACGAAAAATTTCTAATGAACTATGGGATTTCTTTCATTTTCTCAGATCTTAGGAGGTAATTTGTGTCAAATTTATTTTGTTTATTTAAATATTGCCCGATGTTCATCAGAATTCTAGCAAAACCAGTTATTGTCAGAATCTTGCTCAATGTTTGTCAAAATTTCAACGAAAAACAAAAAAGTGAAAAAGTGAAAAAAAAACCGCACGCAAACAACATTTTTCGTACTTGTGACATTGTTTTGCTTGGTTTGTGAAGGTTATAGACCGAATTTTCCATAGCACAATTGTTTTTCCTATGAAGAAAAATCATGTAAGATAATATCAATGAAGAACAAAATAAGGAGAGAAATTCTATATTGTGGTCTAGCTTGAAAAGAAATGGTGATGGGAAATGTTATCGTCCCTACAAAAGTTGTAAGGGCTTAAAGACTAGAAGACTTGTAATCACAATAGTTGAGAAACATTGTATGAAACATGATCACATTGAAGGGGGGCATGATTATCATCCAATGGTAAGTTGTTCATTATATGTGTTTATATTGATTGCATTTGTAAATGTTTATATCATTTTAATAATTTATATACATAAAAAGTCACTTGTTAATGAAATCATGATCATGGTTTATTTATGTTGATCATTTTTTATATAGGTGTGGCACCCTAGGGCACATGATATGGACTACCATGACCCAAAGAATGTGGTTTTCCAAGTGGAGGAACATGGAGGCATGAATATCGAAGTTGAAGATAATGATCCTATGGAAGAAGATGATCATGTGCTAGAAAACATAGTTGAAGATGATGATACAAATACATTGATCCATGACACATTTAGTACTGGCATAGCTAATCATGACGATCAAGATAAATTTGATGTTGTTCATGATTTACCTATACTTAAGAAGGCATACGAGCCCCTTTATGAAGGCTCCCAAACAACTCTTCTTTTTGTTGTATTGTTGTTGGTGAACTTGAAGGTTATGAATGGTTTTTCCAACATAACAATCTCACATATGTTAAGGTATGTCATATATGTCGTCTTTCTCAATCTATTTTTGTTGTTATTTTATCACTAATAAATAAAAGGTGAAATATGTACCATTAATATTCTTTATATTAACAAGTTAATTTTTTTGTTCTAAATTGATAGGTGATATTTTGTTACCACCATCAAATATTCTACCTTGCTCATATCGAGGATTATCTGCCATTATGAAAGATATTGGAATGGAGTATCAAGAAATAGATGCATGTCCCAATGATCATATTATATATCATAAACAACATGAATTTGCAAAAGAATGCTCTGAATGTCATATAAATAGATATCGAATAGATCAACTAACAAAAAGGGTGCCTCATAAGTTTCTTCGTTATATTCCCATTACTCCGCGTTTGCAACAATTATTTAGGTGTGAAAGCTTGGTGCAATTTATGGATTACCATGCATGCAATAGAAGTCAAGATGACATTCTTCAAATTCCTGCAGATGGTTCTACATTTACGGATATAGAGGAAAAATGACCACACTTTAAAGAAGAACCTCGTAATCTCAGGATTTTATTGGCAGTGGATGGTGTCAATCCATTTGGAGAGCTGAGATCTATTTACTCAGTATGGTTTATTTTTGTTATCAACAATAACATTGATGAATACTAAGAGGGGGGGGTGAATTATTATACCAAAAAATATTGTACTTAAACACTTTAATAGTCTAGCAGTAAACCGGTAAAACAATTTAGCAAACAAACCAGTTAACACACATGCAAACCAAATAGCAAATAATGCATTCACCCATAGAAGCACAATCACCATAACACAAGATATTTTGAAATGGAAACCCAAATGGGAAAAACCACAGTGAGATGAAACTCACAAGTAACTATCTGCAAAATAGTAACTAGGCCAGTTAAGGTCAGACCAGTTAAGGTCATACAATGTTCTTTACCAGAACAAATCCTATTAGGAATCTCAATCTCTGTTAGGAGATAAGTCCAATTAAAGACTACCTTGTGAGAGGATTTCAGATCCACAAATGTGAACCACCTTGTTAGAGCATTTACAAAGGCTTTTTCGGGCCTACCCGATTAAGGGTTTCTAACTTGTCAAAGATGTGAGTAATCAACAAGTGAATGATCTAGTAAATGGCACAATTTGCTTGATTAGATATATTGTAGCTCATAGATAATGCATTTCAACATTACTTTAGTCTTCAGTAACTCCTTACTCTGTTACAACTCATAGACTTGATCTTCTCAATTAAGATCGCACATTCAAGAGGTTTTTCAACCACTACAAAACCTAATAGCTATATTTGCATTCTCTCTCTTTGAAAACCCTAGACATAATGTCCTTAAAAGGAATCTGATTTCATGCCAGTCCAATAGGATTTCATTATAAGTTCCTAGCTTCATTGTGTCTAAACACATTTGATAACACGACACAAAAACACCATCAAAGTGTTGGTGGATGGTAACTCATCCCAAAAATATACCGGTTGGTAACTCATCACACAGTATTACCGATTTGTCAAACTTTCCAGTTACCGATTGGTGACAGAGTAATATCGGTTTAACGGATTACCGGTTGACAAAAATTGAAGACTGGGAAAAATATAACTGTCGCTTCTAGCTCCTTTGCTCCATTCTGCTTGAGATCCTTAAACCGCTTGATCTCTCTATGCCGCTTGGGTCTTTATACTACTTGAGATTAGTAAACACTTTCTACATAACAACAGTAGTCTAAAAGACTACAACATGATACCGGTTTGGAACAATTACCAGTTGAGCATAATTCATACATTCTAAAAGTGATCTCATAGCAAGTGTGTGTCCATCAATGACAATCACAACATAATCATCAAAATGCCAACAATCTCCCCCTTTGGCATTGATGGCAATAATTAGGAAAAAAAAATTTGACTTCTAACTATTTTACAACAAAATCATGCCATAAAAAAAATTACTCCCCCGAAGCATATACACTATCCCTTTTGCAGACCATACAATGTATACTACTTTCTTATAGAGATAGACATGAAAGTATACATAGCATGCATCAAAATTTAAATACAGATGCTACTCCCCATCTAAGTTTTAATTCAAGTATACTACTCCCCCTTTGCCAACAATGACAAAGTACAGCTGAATAACCCCTGTTCTATTAGCATTAACAAAATAAGAGTTTATGACAATAGAGAATGAAATTTGTCAAAAATGGATTTAAAGTCTTGCATAAATGTCTTCATGGATAAAGACCATGATTGAAGCAATGAGGTAGCAACCTCATTCTTTGTTTGCATCTGATAAACCTTCTCCTCCATGGCATCCATGGTACTCATCTCTTGAGTAACCGTTAGGGCATCTATATTGAGGTAGTATTTCTGGAGAGTTTGCAGTCTTGGTAGTAGGACCAGTTGAAGTTCCTTCAAATTACGTGTCCAGTTGCTTATCTCTGCCTCTATTCTTGTAGACTGAAGTTGAAATCGGTGAGCAGTTTGTCCATATGTGGAGAATGAATCATATGGCATCTTGAAGGTGCTAATAAATGACTGCATATTAGATTGTAGTTTTTCCTTCTGAGTGAGCTCATCATCACAGAATAAATGAGGCTGACAAATCTTGTTGACTAGTAGATTGCCCTCATCCATTGCATCTCTAATGTCCTTTTGTGCCTTCTGAAGTTCCGACTGAAGCTCATTCAACTTCTTCACCAAGGCAATGTTCAAAGCCTTTTCATGCTCCTTTTTGGCATTTGTTTCTGCAACTTCTTCTAGGCTTTGGACCTATTCTTCCACAACTGTACATAGAAGCTTTAATTGGGCAAGTGAGGAATTGGTACTAGGGAGTTTTGTACTGGGTATCAAAAAGGTGAGTGTTTCCACCGCAATTTGGATAACATCTTCCTCCTTTTTCCTTCTTAGAGCATCCAATCGCTCTTGAGCAAGCTTAATGCTCTGCAACAGATCTGATTCATTTGCAGACTGGAGGTCAATAGAACTGGTAATGTCAGCCAGTTTGGCTTGACTACCAGTTGCCTTTGGAGTCTCCATCTGAGTGCTCTGTGCCACTTCTTCTTTCTCTTTGGCTCTTTTCTTGTCTTCTTCTGCCTTCTTTTTCTCCTCTTCTTTCTGCTTCTCTTCATCTTCATCCTTTTTCTTCTCCTCTTCCTTTTTCTTCTCCTCTTCCTTTCTCTTCTCCTCTTCCTTTTCCACTTTCTTCTTCTTCTTCTCATCCTCTTGTTTCTTATTCTCCACTTCTTTTCTCTTTTATTCCTCTTTCTTTTTCTTCTCATTCTCTTTCTTCTTTTCCTGTTCTGCTTGTTTTGTCTTTTCTATCTCCTATTTCTTCTTCTCTTCCTCTGCCTGTTTTCTCTTGTCTTCCTCCTATTTCTCCTGACCTTCTATTTCTATTGGTGCATCTGGAGTAAAATTTTCATCATTTAAGGCATCAACATCAATCGGTTCCATTTGAGTGGTGACCGATTCTCCTTCACTGTTGTATACTTCATCCGGTTGAGTGATTTTTGGTTGCTCTGATTTCCTGTTGGCTTCGGCCACTTCATGCAATCTTAAAGCTGATTGAGCAAGGGAGTGGGTATCTTTTACCACTTTCAAAACTTTTCCTTCCAATAATAGGAGTCTTCTTCTTCTCATGAAGAAGAGGCCCTTATATCTCTCCACTACTTCATACAATTATGATCTAGGTACATCAGTGAACTAATGTGAAAATACTTCTTCTCTTATCCCTTGCTCTTTTTCTATGGCAATGCACCATTTTTTTATCTAAAGAGTTATATAAAGAATCAGGTGTCTTAGACTTAATTTTTGAAGGCCACCAATCATTAATACATAAATAATTAATAACTTCCTGTTCAACTTCTTCCTTTTCAACATCATTAAAATCATCAAAACATTCTTTCAAATCACCAAGTACTTTTCTGCTAATGTTTTTAATCATTCTTTGACAATGTGTCAAAGGTTTGTAAGAGGAAATATCAATATTTATCGGTGTCGATGTTGCCAGTTCACTCTTTGTCTTTTTCCTCATTTGCCCAGTCTTCTTAGGTTGTTCTTCAGAGACAATGTCCTCTGAGTCTAGTGTATTGATTTTTGTCTTTCGCTTCCTCTCAAAGACTTTGGCAGGTGCCACTTTCGGTTTCTTCTTTACTGGTGACCGCTTGGTCACTCTGGGATTTGCTGGAGTAACCGGTGTCGATGTTGAAGGCACTGCCTTTCCCTTCTTTATTGAGGGTTCTTGAACCGGTGTAACCCTTTCCAGATAGGTGCCGGTTCTCTTTGCCTTTGGATCAAGAGGCGAGGCAAGAAGGTAGAGGCATAACCATCCAACATATCATACATTACCTCATATCCCATTGGTTCCACTTCTTCCTATCTAGGCTCAACCGCCTCCATTATGCACTCATCAACTTTGATGGTGAAGCAGATGTCTTCCTCATACTTTTTGACTATATCACTAGATATTCTTACCCTTTGGTTCATTTTGCATCTGAACTCATTAAAGTATTTGTTCAACACTTCTGGATAGTCGGTTCCAATCGCTTGTAGGCTTTCCTTGATTTGCTTTGTCATCGGTTGGTCAGCAAACCATTGAATATCACCTACTCCTGGAAAGTAGCCTTGGAAGTAAAAGAACAACCCAACCAGTAGTTGTCCGAACTTAAATCTCAATGCATTGTCCTGTTTGATTGACTTGAGATTTAACATAAGTTGTCTTTCCATACAAGTGAACAGATCAAATGATGCATCTTCCTTGATCATCCTATAGGCGGCATTTACTGCTACAGCAAAGACAGAGTTGATTCTGTTGGCATGGAACATCCAGTATCCTATCACCATACTTGCATATTTGACAAGATCATCCTTGATTGAATTGACAGTCATTCCTCATGAATCGCTCATAGAACTAGTGTGCTTAGTCATTTTTGTCTTGCTAATCTTTCTTAGGCCTGACACTTCACTGACATTGCAAAAACCAGTGACTGCACGAATCGCTTCTGGTGTGATATCATGCATTCGCTCTAAGTACATCTTATCACCGTGTACTCTGCTCAAAATAATTCAAATGTGATCATCCAAAAATTCTTCAAGAAAATAGGCTACGTTGTGAAGTTTCTTCTTTTCTAGAATGCTGAATTCTAGTTTAATCTTATTATCCTTTCCGCAAAACAGACTCAACTGGGAATGGATCATCAAAGATCCTAGGTCTTCAATCTTGCAGTCAATGAAATCTGAAATGCCATCTTCCACTATGACACCAGTGGGTATTTGAGATAGGGCATTGTATTTTGCGTTCCGTTGAATGAAGTCTACAAAATCAATGGGTGCAGTAGAGCTAGCATGTGATGCTGAAGCCATGATAAACAGAGAATTTTGAAAAATACCTTCGTAGATCAAAATTTAGGGCTTCGCAATTTGAACTTCGCTACACACTCCTTCGGTTGCTGAAATACCTCTTTGCATTCTACACTTCTCCAACAGATGTTTGCTTCAGATTATTCTTTAGGATTTTGATAAATTCTTTGAATCGCAATGTAAATTAGTTTTCTTTGCTCTGCACTTGAAAAATTCTTTGCTCGAAAAATGATAGTGAGAAATGGTTTAAAAATTCCTTTTAAACAGATTCTCCACCTACCATAATAAATTCTCCACTATTAGGACATAAACCCTAATTTTGCCTTATACCGTTTCTGGTCTTCTGCCAATCTGACAGGTATCTCATACTAGTTAAGGTCTTTTACCAGTGTCAACCGGGGGTTTGAGATATTTCATCGTTTTCTCCCCCTAAGCTTTTCTGATGCTTAGTTTGCCGGTTCAGCGACTTCCACACTAGGTGCAGAAACTGGTTCTTCTTGAATCACTTCTTTTGGCTTCTTCTTCCAGGTTTTCTTCATATCTGCTTGAACAATTTCAACATAAATTTTTCCTTCCGGGGTGACTAGTATATCATCCGATATACTCTTTCTTGCTCTGCAGAATCTTGCTATATGACCCAGTTTGTTGCAGTGATAGAAAACCATTCCCGGTGCTCTCCAAGGTCCATTATTCATGTTTGCATTCTTCCTTCTGCGTGTTGCAGCAGTGTAACCATGACCATGACAAATCACACAGATTGCTCTCCATCTGATTGCCACTTGATAGCCACCGCTACCTGACTTATGACTATAGGTATTAAACTGGTTTGGGTTCTAGTTCCTAGAGGATTCAGGAAAAATTCCTTGATTCCATTGAGGATACCTTCCGATATTGTGCATGACAAACCTGCATTCAAATGCTCTATGCCCAAACTTGTTGCATGTATAAAAATTACCATTGAATCTATTGGATCTAGGCTTATCATTTAGAAAATAAGGAAAATTATTGTAAGCCTTACTTCTACATACATTAGTAGTGTGTCCTTCCTTGAGATAGTTAAAGCAAACAGGTTTAAACTTTTGCTTACCTTTATCCTTTGATGCCAATTGTTTCTTTGATGCTCTATCTTTTGTTCCAGAGGTCTCACCTTCCTCATAATCAGAGAAACCAAGTCCATTGGTATTCTTTACTAGTTTTGCTGATTCAAGCTTTTGCTCTAGCTTGACAGTGCTCTTATTGAATTTGGTAGGTATTTCCTTTGTCTCAGTGAGTTCTTTGGAAATAGCAGCATTAGATTCCTTCAAGGTTGCATTCTCAAAGATAGCCATGCTTAGTTCACCTTGTACTTCTTCTTTTTCCATTTTGGTTTCATGAAGATGAGCGGTAAGTGCACTAATCTCTTGCTTCAACTTTGAGATCTCATAGTCTTTGTCTTTTACTAGATCTTCAGCTTTCTTCCGGTTCTCAAGCTCTTGACACATTCGGATAGTCAGTCCTTCCAACTCCTTTCTCAAGTTGGAATTGGATACATTCATCTTTTCTACTTCTTGAATTAGGGCTTCCATGTCCACTTCATCAGAAGAACTATTTTCAGTTAGCTCCATCAGTTTTTCAGCATGTCCTCTCCTTTTTGCCTAAGAGGCCTTATATTTGACCATAACTTCATCATAGGCTTGCTCAAATTGAGTGAGACGATGCGTAAGTTCCCTCACAGTGTATTCCCCCATATCTCTTTCCAAGTGGTTAGACTTATAGAAAGGTTGGCTCTGATACCAATTGATGAATACTAAGAGGGTGGGGGTGAATTAGTATACCAAAAAATATTGTACTTAAACACTTTAATAGTCTAGCAGTAAACCGGTAAAATAGTTTAGCAAACAAACTGGTTAACATACATGCAAACCAAATAGCAAATAATGCATTCACCCACAGAAGCACAATCACCATAACATAAGAGATTTTGACGTGGAAACCCAAATGGGAAAAACCACAGTGAGATGAAACTCACAAGTAACTATCTGCAGAATAGTAACCAGACCAGTTAAGGTCAGACTGGTTAAGGTCATACAATGTTCTTTACCAGAATAGATCCTATTAGGAATCTCAATCTCTGTTAGGAGATAAGTCCGATTAAAGACTACCTTGTGAGAGGATTTCAGATCTACATATGTGAACCACCTTGTTAAAGGATTTACAAAGGCTTTTCTGGGCCTACCCAGTTAAGGGTTTCTAACTTGTCAAAGATGTGAGTAATCAACAAGTGAATGATCTAGCAAATGGAACAGTCTGCTTGATTAGATCCATTGTAGCTCATAGCCAATGCATTTCAGCATTACTTCAGTCTTCAGTAACTCCTTACTCTGTTACAACTCACATACTTGATCTTCTCAGTTAAGATCACACATTCAAGAGGTTTTTCAACCACTACAAAACCTAACAGCTATATTTGCATTCTCTCTCTTTGAAAACCCTAGACATGATGTCCTTAAAACGAATTTGATTTCATGTCGGTCCAATAGGATTTCATTACAAGTTCCTAGCTTCATTGTATCTAGACACATTTGATAACACGACACAAAAACACCATCAAAGTGTTAGTGGATAGTAACTCATCCCAAAAATATACCGGTTGGTAACTCATCATAGAGTATTACTAGTTTGTCCAACTTTCTGGTTACCGGTTGGTGACAGAGTAATACCAATTTAACGGATTACCGGTTGACAAAAATTGAAGACTGGGAAAAAGATAACTGTCACTTTTGGCTCCTTTGCTCCGCTCTGCTTGAGATCCTTAAACCGCTTGATCTCTCTATGTCACTTGGGTCTTTATACCGCTTGAGATCGGTAAACACTTTTTGCATAAAAATAGTAGTCTAAAAGACTACAACATGATACTGGTTTGGAACAATTACTAGTTGAGCATAATTCATACATTCTCAAAGTGATCTCATAGCAAGTGTGTGTCCATCAATGACAATTACAACATAATCATCAAAATGCCAACAAACATTCCTCCATGGATGTCAATAAAGAGGGAGCACATAATGTTGGCAATGATTGTTTCAGGTATTTTTTTCATTTTATAGTCATGTACATTAAATTATATATACTGCAGTAAAATGGTTATAATAATTATGTAATGTATTTGTTCATTCAACTAGGTAAGTACCAAGTTAAAGATATGAGTGTATATATTAGACCTCTTATCAACGAGTTGTTGGAGTTATGGAATTTTGTCACTATGTATGACGTCTCTAGACCAATAGGACAAAGACAATTTCAATTCCATGCAATGCTTGTATGGACAATTCATGATGCCCCAGGGCTAACGCATTTTTGTGGTATGTTATAATGTTCAACTTGTGCACTTTAATAATGTTTAATTTTGTAAAGTATAAGTCATGGATTTAAAAAAAAAATCCATTGAATATATATAATTATAAATATTAACATATTTAATCTAATTATACATGATCTTGCAGGTCTTCAAACAAAGGGAAAATTTGCATGTCCAGTTTGTGGTTCAAAGATGAAATATCGTCATTCAAGAAGTTTAGGAAAGTAGGTATTTGATGAGTATAGGCACTTCGTCCACAAAAATCATAAGTATCAAACTATTGAAAAACATCTTTTCAATGGGAAAGCAGAGACTACATCAAAACCATGAAGAATGACACCTCGCCTATGGAAGTTGGAATATAATAGAATTAATCGTCAAGGTAATGTCATTCAATCTAATTGTTTATCTATCATATATGATATGTTTGGAATTTATATTTTTATATTGTGTTTTTTTTACTCATGTTATAATTGATGATGATTATCGTTGTTAACGTTTTAAACTTATATGCTTCAAGAAGGTCGTCACAATTGTAGCACATGAGGTGCTGCATTCTTTTTCCACCCAAAGAACCCCGACCATGATACTTTAACTAGACATGATGAAGGCTTATGATAGAGTAGAGTGGGGGGCTTTATGTGTTGTTCTTGAGAAGTTAGGTTTTTCCAAGGCCTGGGTCAAATGGATTCATGCATATATTTCTTTTGCAAGATTCTCAGTTTTAATTAATGGTTCTCCTTGTGGTTTTTTCATTTCCTCTAGGGGTTTGAGACAGGGAGATCCCCTTTCTCCCTTTTTGTTTATTCTCCTAGCTGAAACCTTTAGTTGGGCTATTAGGGCTGCTAAAGTGGGGGAGCTTTGGAAAGGTATAAGGATTCAGAATATTCCCCAAAGTATTTCTCATTGTCTCTTTGCAGATGATACTCTATTATTTGGACATGCTTCGTTAGTTGAGGTAAAAGTGATTAAAGGAATAATACCAAATTATGCATCATTTTCTGGTCAGAAAGTGAATGGTGATAAATTAAATATTTTTTTCCTTAATACATCACAACTGGTTCAGCATAGGTTGCAATCCTTTTGGGGATTTGAGACTGGAAATCTTCCATGTACTTACCTTGGGATTCCTTTCTTTGTTAAACATGATAAGATTGGTTTTTGGGATAAGATTATTTCAGTCATTTCTAAAAGAATTCTCTCATGGAATCATAGATGGTTAACTTTGGTGGGTAAAATTTTTCTCATCAAGTTTGTTTTGAATGTTGTTCCCATGTATCTCATGTCTATTTTGAAGTCTCCAAAGCAGCCATTGTTAGTTTACAGGATACTCTTAGAGATTTTCTTTGGAACAATAATAAAGATGGCAAGAAGAAACTCCCTTTAGTTGCATGGGATAAGGTATGTTTTCCTAAGGAACTTGGGGGAACAGGAATTCGGAGTCTAGAGAATTAGAATTTAGCCTTAGGTGCTAAGTTGGTTTGGAAATTATATGACAAGCATAGCTCCTTATGGGCATAGATTATGTTTGCCAAATATTTAAATAATGCACCGAGAGAGTACATTTTTAAAGTCTCAAATTTGCCTTCGGGTTCTGCTATTTGAAATTTCCTTTGTAAATGTATATCAGTTATTTTACCTCATCTCTCATGGATTGTTCATAATGGTAGAAAGGTCAGATTCTGGGATGAAGTATGGAATGGACACACATCTTTGGTGAATATTAAGGATTGGTCTCCTCTGATCACTATTCTTTCCTCCCTTTTTGGTGTTTTTATAGCAGATTATTTTGAAATTGTGACTAGTGGACCCCTTAAGCTAGCTAGATGAAGGCCGATTGATTTCTTAGATGTTGATCAAAGCATGAAATTAGATTTTGAAAAGATTTTGGGGGATAGAATTGTATTCCTTTCTGATTCTGAGGATGAACTTATTTGGACAAAGAATATTTCTGGTAAGTACACTGTTAAAGATGGTTACAACTCTCTTATGGTTGCTAAAGATTTATCTTCTTGGCCTTATAAGTTGTTTTGGAATTCAGCTTGTCTTCCCAAAGCTAGAGCCTTTGCTTGGTTGGCAGTTCAGGACATAGTCCTTACAGGTATGAGACTAGACAGGCTTGGTATTACTATTGTTTTCCCTTGTGTCCTTTGTAACAAAAATTTGGAATCTTCTTCACACCTGTTCCTACATTGTGATTATGCTTATGAATGTTGGTAGTGGTTGTTTGAGAAGTTAAATATATCCTTTGTTATTGGTAAGGATCTCATTTCCCATTTTAGATCTTGGTCCTTTATGTTTGCCTCATCTTTTTATGCATGCCTTTGGATCATATCTCCATCTATTATGATTTGGAATGTTTGGCTAGAGAGAAACAACAGGATATTTAAAAAAACAAGGTCTCCTATGTCTGAGGTTCTATTAAAAATTGAGTCTTCAATCTCTGAGGTTGCTTTGTCATTTATTTATAAGAATTTGGAAAATCTTACTTCTTTTTCGCACTAGGATAGTAGAGTTACTAGAGTTTGGAAGCTGCTATTAGTTTTACCCTCTCATGGTTCAATTTTAAAAAAGCATAATGCAATAGGTAAGAGATGCTTTTCTAGATGGAAACCTCCTCCACAGGGGCACTTTAAATTGAATTTTGATGGGGCCTCTCATGGTAACCCTGGGCCGGCTAGGGTAGGCATGGTAATTTATGATCACAATGCAAATTTTATTCGAGCTAAGTGTCATGCTATTGGTTTTAAAACTAACAATTATGTAGAATTTCATGCTTTGTCTTTTGGATTGGACATGGCAATCTCTTTGGGATGGTGATTATTCAATGTTTTATGAAAAAGAAATCAAATTGTTGGAATTTACAGTATATACTTGATCCCATTTTACAAAAATTAGAATTGTTTGAATCTTTCTTGGTATCCCATTGTTACAGAGAAGTTAATAAGATTGCAAATTATTTGGCAAATTTAGCCATTGATAGCAATGCTAATCAGTGAGAGGTGGGTTTTGAGGAAGTTCCTTCTAGGGTATGGGAAGGTTTGCAACAATAGTCATATGATTTTCTTGAGTAACGTCGATGTAAAATTTTATGATGATAATTATTCACGCTTTCCCTTTTCATTTCAAGTATTCATGTTCGTTGTCTGGAGAAGAGTTCAAGGTCATGGTATTTGATATAATAGTGTTTTTCCAAAGGTTTTTTGATACTTTCTTTTTTGGTAGGAAGGTTTTTGGCTCATGGGATTTGGCACAGGGCTTTGGAAAATTTTGTCTTCTTCCAGTGATAGCACCTATGGAGTCTATATTTGAAAATTATTTGCTAGGTTTTTTTGGCAAATTGTCATATGGGCTCTATGCAAAATTGATATTATATGTATTGTGACCACATTTTGTATGTGGTTTTACTATAGGTTTATTTTATGAGCTATGATCAGAGGTTTTATTCCCAGGGTTCTTTCCTCTGGTATGCTCTTTGAATCCTATGTAAAAAATAAAAATAATTAATAAAAAGGTTTAATGGAATAATCCACTTTTATTGAAAAAAAAAAGTTATCCCACACAATTTAGTAGGTTGTCCTACTTTATGTAGCTACAAATTGTGCATTTGTTTGATACTATGCATATTAGAAAGAATATACCAGAGATGCTATGGAAAATATTGGATGGAAGGTGTGACAAAGAAAAAAATGTCAAAATTTGTAGTGACATTCAGGAATCCAATCATGCAATAAAAAATGCCATTCAATTAAATAGCGATGGAGACCAAATTAATATAAGTGCCCTTCCTTGGTTGTTAATAGAGCAGAAAAGCAATGCTATAAAAGAGGTCATACAAAAAATTCATTTTCTCACAGGGTTTACTGTGAACATAAACAATCTCATAATGAAGAAAAGTGAATTTGGGCCAGGGATGAAAATGCATGATTGACATACCTTCATTAAGGTAATTCATGTTCTTGTATATTTTTTATATATTTGTATACTGCATGTACTTTTGATTGTATTATGTTTAGCACTAGTTTTGGAAAAACAATGAAAGGATCATTTTATAATTGTTGCAGTACGTTCTACCTCTATCTCTCCCAGACCACTTTGACAATAATGTCATGCAAGTTATATATGATTTTGGAAAATACATGAAGTAAGTAGTGTTATTTGTTCAATTTGTTGTATAGGTATTATATTTTCCATTTTTTTACTTGTTATGTAATATATTGTATATTATTTTATTAATTCTCGTTAATATATTTGTGTCTCAAATCACTTGTAGATGGTTGTCATCTAAATAAATCCATAAAGAAGATATAAAATATTGGAAGACAAAAATTCCTCATCTAATGTGTGAAATGCAAAAGTGTCTACCTTCGACATTTTTCAATGCACAAGAACACTACCTCATACACCAAGTTGAGGAGATTAAATTGTGTGGACCTGTACACACAAGGTCAATGTGGATGGTTGAGAGGCACTTGAAATTTTTGAAGGCTTTGGTTCGATAAAGAGCACATCTTGAGGGTTGTATGGTGGAAGGATATATTGTATACTAGACTATGGTGTACTTTACTAAATATCTTCCTAAGTTTACAGCAAAGAACCATGTAGATCGCATTTGGGATCCCAACTCCATTAAAAAATTTGAGGGGGAGTACCTAATGGGGAAAGGTAGATTGAGGAAAGTGAGAGTTAATTATTGGGTGTTCATGGACATTAATCTAAATACATTTTACATTTGGTCCTTGCAAAAACATCCCCTATTTTGTGTTGCACCCCTTGCAAACCTATGGGATTTTGAGTGCTAGGGGCCTTTGACCATAAATCAAAAGCTTTTGAACTTATGTTTATACTGAAGCCATGATCTCTAAACTCTCTTGCAAAATTAGGGTCCTTTTGTTGTATGATTTGATCTAGCAAGAAAATCCTCTCAAAATTCCACCCTGGGACAAGGAGCATTCCACTTTTCATTACCATTTCTCTACCCTCTTGAGGAGTCCAATCAAAATTATTCCTATCAAAATTGTTGATTTCCTCATATGACATATTCTTCAATTTTTCCCTCAACCAAAATGATCAAAATATGCTTGGGATGAGGGCCCTATCAATATCATTAAAAACTTCATCATTTTGTATCATCTTGAAATGTCTCTCTTAGAGGAGAAGGTGATGGCATTGAAGTATCAAAATCCTCCTTGTTGTCTACAAAGTCAGATATTTTATCTTTTCCTCTTTAAATATTCTTAACCTTCTCTGTTGTCACCCCTTATCCTTCTGTATACCCCCTTTCAAGGACTCTGCAGATGCTTCCTCAGTCTGAGTCTTAGGAGCTGGATCAATTGATTTTTCTTTGTGTTCAACTCCTTTATCCCTGGCCTCTCTTCTTTTCAACTAATGTTTGATTATATCATCTTCCTTTCTTAGCATAAAAAAAATTCTAGAAAAATCATTCTCAAAATGCCGAAAGGAAGCTAGAAAATTGGGGTCCTCTTGCTTCCTTTCTCTTTCGAATTTATTCATGAGGTCCAACTTAATCCTCCTTTGCTTTGCCTCACATGGATGGGCATTTCTTATTAGGTCCTCCCTTTCTACAAAAGAATGATATTATCCCTTCTCCTTCAATTTTTTTACTCTAATATCATTTATGCATCCTTTAGGTTCAAAATGCCTAGCCTAGGAAACTCTCATTCTGTAATTCATCACCAAAAAATTATGCACCTTCTCCAAGATCTCACAACCCACATTGAATTCATTGAAAACTGTTACCTTGGGGATAAATTTTCTCTTTCTATTAGATTTGATCTGTTCTCTCTCCATCCACATCATTTTCCAGATGAATTCTTGGAATGCTAACCTTGGAGAGACAACAATTGGAAATACATGGGGCCCTTTCTCACACCCATAAATTCTAATGATTGTACAATTTCCATAAAAGAAAAAATCCTCAAAATTGTGGGTGAATGCACCCTCAGGATAAACATCTATTAGCCTCGCAACTCCTTATTCTCAATATTTTGATTATTTATTTGGGCAACCTTGGCAATATCACCCCAAGTCTTGTCAAATTTTTCATCACAAAATGGTCAAGGAATACACAAAAATCACCAAATTTAGATCCTTTGTCCCAAACCTGGGTCCATCTTTGCACCGGCCAAGGGAGACCTATGTAGGGATCATTTATCCCTATTCTCAACTATAGGCCTCAGTATGCTTTGTTTTGATAAATAATCAAGTATCATATCAAAGAATAGTGCAAGAATTCCAATTTTTCATCTTTATTTGTAGCTTTCACCAATTTTTCATCTTTATTTCTATCTTTCACAAGTCCCTC
Source organism: Cryptomeria japonica (assembly GCF_030272615.1). Lineage (NCBI taxonomy): Eukaryota > Viridiplantae > Streptophyta > Pinopsida > Cupressales > Cupressaceae > Cryptomeria > Cryptomeria japonica. Next base: position 233,405,830 of record NC_081406.1, read on the forward strand.
ATGAATCTTCTTATGAATAGTACTTGCAAAGTCATACAATTCATTTATTTAGGGGTGTTGAATGTTAATGGCCATCATCATAAAATCAATGGGAAATTTGGTGAGCCCACAATCAACCACAAGGACCTACCCTAGTGCATAATATGTTTTAACAAAATAGGGCTCAAAGCAATCAAGCTTGAAGAGCTCCCTTTCAGATGACAAGACATAATTCCATGAATGTTTGTAGAGATTCCTCATAAAATGAGGAACAAGATCCTTCTTGTACCTGTCCCTCTTATTCTCATAATCCATCTTCAAATTGTCCATGTTTATACTTGTGAGTGCAGATTTATCTAGCTCAAAACATTGAATGATGGCCCTGAGAGAGATGTCTAGTAGGACATACCCTTTAGTAGTCCTAACTATCTGACTTGGAACATCATATGCCTTTGCCAGTTTCCTTATGAGCATAGGCTCCACAAAAACTTTGGGTACCACCAATTTGCCAAGGTTTAGTGTCCAGGGGTTGCACACTGGGATGGCCTTGTCTTTGTTTCCATAAAATGAATGGAAAATATCCCAACCCCTTTCTTTGTTGAAGGCATCCCTACACCCTGCCTCTTTATCATTGAAAACATCCCTCAGATGATCCTGCATTGTGGATCCCTCAAATTGTTGGCATTCTACACTCTAATGAGAATATGGTTGATATTGTCATTGATGGAAACCAACCAGTAACAAGTTTCTACACAAGCACCAGCATCGTAGACATCATACACTGGCAGACACATTCACCAGCATCCAAATTACACCGACAATGAAGTATACTGACACTCAGGCCGACATGAGACAAAGTTTTGTTTATATGAATTGTATTGTAAATGTAATTAATTATTTGTAAGACGACTTGGTATACTGTAAAAGACTCATATATGTATGAGATCTTATAGATCATTTTGTAAGAAGAAGATGAAGAGTAGGATAGGTTATTATTATTGGTATATGTAAGACAGTGAAAGATTTTGGTTGAGGTATCTGACTGAGCTTAAACCGGTACTGAACCAGGCATTAGAGATGTTATTTTGAGCAGTACATTGTATTAGATTTAATTATCCATATTGTAGTCAGTGAGACTCTTCTATGGAGTAGTGAGCTCTAGGCTATTGGCCTTCTTGCATGTCGAGGACCATGTTGTAAGTAATATTTATTCATATTAGCTAGTGAGTAAATATTATGGGTCACAAATCCCACTGAGGTTTTTCCCATACTGGGTTTCCTCGCCAAAAAATTTTGTGTTATGGTGTGCATTTATGTTGTCTCTGTTATTTCTCTTTATTGGATTATTCCTTGTTTACGAGTACATTAATGTAAGTTGCAAAAGTGTAAATAAGTTCTAATATTTCATAAACTGGTTAGACAATAATTCACCCCCCCTCTCAGTGTCTTTGGGACTATCATTGCATCTAAAACAAACAATTCCAGTAGGTCTTAGGATAGGATTTCTAGTCTATCTAGTTGCCCTCCGTGCAATTCCTTCCACTCTTTGTTCAACTTCTTATTGAAACTCTTCAAGGTTCATGGTAGGAGAAAGAGGAACAGTAGGTTGTGCTGCTATCTTCTCTACCTGAGATGATGACTCCCCTTTGGATGGCTTCCTAGAGCGCTTTGCAGGATTGGGGGTCTTTTTTTCTGTTTGAGCGGCCTCTTTGGCTGTCTCCTGAGGGTTTTCTTCTTCTAGGGTTGGCTTTTTAGGAATTAGGGCTTCCTCAATAGATGGGTTAACTGGAGCAGGAGCATCACATGTAGGGTTTTCAGCAGAGGTGGCTTTGACTGAATCCTTCTTGGTGCTCTTCCTCTTCTTTGGAGTGAGCTTCCTTGTTTTAGGAGTAGGAGAGGGCTCATCTGAAGAGTCACTATTAGAAACAATAGTGATAGTCTTTCAGATGGTTTTTCTTTTTCTTTTCATGGCCTTTTCTTTCAGAGGGGAGATAGATTTGGCCTCCTCTGATACTTGTGGCGTGGTTCTAGGGCTTGGTTTCACATAAGGGGCACTTACAATTTGTTGCATGGGGGGAATCATATCTAGACGTGTAGTCTCAGTGATGAGAATTGAAGAGCTTGCCTCAGTTACGTGGGTTTTCTTGGCGCCAGGGGTAGCAAATTTCTCAACAAGGGATACCATCTTAACACTTGAGACTGAGAAAAGACTCGGAAAGAAAATGTGAGAATAAAAACTACCAACTTCTAGGGCACACACATAGACAGCTCAAAATATTACTGTAATAGTTTGATAATGTGCACAAGTAGGAAAAATCACTTACTAGTTTGCTCTTCAATTGAAAATGCTAGAAGGCATGCTGGAATGTTGGAATTTTCTTTTCTTCTCACTTTATGACCCTCTGAATTCTCTTTGAATGAAAGGTAAGAAAGAATTCTATTCAATTTTCAATTTATTGTGAAGCCATTAATTCATTCATGCTAGACAGAGGTAGTCATTGGCACCAACTTTGAATTCCATCCGTCGATCTAGAAATTGATGATCGTGATCTCTCATCGGCCATCCCTAACTATTGACGTGGAATCCTCATAAAACCCTTCTATCACTTTAGAAATTCATACTCTCTGGAGCTTCCTTGGTCACCTTAGCTCTCTCTGTGGGATGGGTTTCTATTGTAATTTTTCTTTGTTGTACTTATCCCATGGTGTAACTATCCCTTCCTTTTATCTTTGTGGGATAAGCTTCTATTTGCTTTCTTTGTGTTTTTATCATCTGTGGGATAAGCTTTTGAACTATCATTTTATTTTCCCAGAGAATCCTTCTTATCCCCGCTGGAATGCGCGTGATAAGGTTTTCTCTTATTTCCCATTTACAATTCTTATCCCACAGACATCATTAAGCAAGAAGAACACATCACAGAATAAGATTTCCTTTATGATCTTTTACATTCTTATCCTGCGATGGACCTTTGAGTTTCATTGTTGTTCTGGATCTTAGTTGCCTCGTGGGATAAGCCCTTTTACCTTTTTCTTAAGTATTTTCTTATCCTGGGACTCTTTTCTTATCCCCACGAGGACGCACGGGATAAGAAAATCTTTGCACCCTTCTTTGTTAACTTATCTCGTGTTGCTCTTTTCTCGCCCTGTAGTTCTTTTGGGATAAGGACTCCTTTGTAATTATTAATTTCTTCTTATCCCATAGTGCTAGATTATTGATACAAATGTGTCTCGAGATAAGATGCACTCTTTAAATATTACCATTTCCTTATCCCGTAAGATTGAGATTCTCATTGAAACCATGTGTGGGATAAGAAACAAGGGGTGCTTCCTAAGGAAATCTTATCTCGCGTGACCGAGTCACTTGAGGATGATACTTTGGTTCTTATTTAGAATACATGGAGAACTTCATGGGTTAAGTGGTCATGTGTGGGGCCTTCCTAGGAGATAAAGGACTTAAGACCTGGGGTTTTCAGCAGTACATAGGAATATTTATCCCACGATGTCATTTACCCCTTCTTCTATCCTTGCGGGATAAGCTTTTATGTGTTTTATCTTTGAATCCTTATCTCATGTTGCTCCTAGCCTTCAGCCTGTAAGCCCTTTTCCTTTATGTTCCTACTGTCTATGGGATAATCTTTTGAACTAGATTTTTCTTATTCCGTAGTACTCCTTTTATCCCCGTGGGAATGTGTGGGATAAGATTTCCCTTATTTCCAGCTTATAACTCTTATCCCATGACCAACTCTGAATAAGAGGAAGACATCACGGGATAAGACTTCCTCTTATTTCCTTTAACACTCTTATCTCGCGGTGCACCTTTGAGTCTTACTCATTGATCTTTCATTCACCTTTGTTGTGGATCTCTGCTCCCCATGAGATAAGCCCTTTTACCCTTTTCTTATCCCGTGACTCTTTTCTTATCCCCACGGGAACGTGTGGGATAAGAAAATCATAGCATCCTTCTTTGATCACTTGTCCCGTGTTGCACTGTAATGCTATTATGGTAACTTGGAGACCCTATTGGATAAGATTTCCCCTTAGTGCCTAAGAAAACCCTTATCCCGTGGGCCTCTCACAGTGCTCCTGGATCATTGTGGGATAGGCCTCTACTGCTTGTCTCTTTTAGCCACTGCTTATCTCGTGTTGCTTCTTTTCTCACCTTGCAGTTGTCAATGTTAGGATAACTGGTGAACAACTGAGAGGAGGGGGGTAAATCAGTTGTTAACATATTATACCTTTTAATCCACTTAATAACCTTTCACCATATTATGTATCAATAAAGAAGATTAGATACCGGTAAACAATGCAACTTAACAATTAAATAGATAATCAATGCAAAACAACCATACCACATAACACCATAATTTGTACGTGGAAAACCCAGAAAGGGAAAAACCATGGTGGGAAGCCTACCCACAATTTGATGATACTTCTACAGAAAGTATGTGTTACAATGAGGGGCCTACACTTGCAAGAAGGTACACTGCCTAGAGCATATTGCTCATTACAAAAGAGTCTCATTGACTATAGAGAGGCTACAACCATCTCAATATAAATGGACAACAATACAATAGAGTGAACTTCCAAAGATAGCATCTACCATCCCTGATTATAGTCCAGGTTAAGCTCAATACCGGAGGCCTTTGACCTCTTCAGTAATCCCAATTCTATCACCTATGATCAACCAAATCTCCTCTACATATGATATTGCATTCTAAGACCACAACTACTTATTCCATTCCCATCCCATAATCTACAATGAGATCTTACATCATTTTATACAAACCCTAAGGCTTAAACCAATTAGGTTGGCCACCTAAAAGATATTACAATAAGATCATTTCATAGATCCATATTACAATGATATGCCATGTCGGCTTAAGACCAAAACAACAATAACAAATCCATAAAACATCTTGAAACATCCTGGTAACGTGTAGAGTACACGTTAACATGAAATCGGTCCATAACCTAGATAGGTACTAGACCTATTCTAGGTCCACCACACCAAAGCAATGTCTTCAAGCAGTTGAAGCTCGATCAAAGAATATCTTCAGCATCATGAAATCCATGTATAAGTTGTACCAACACAAATTATGCATCCTGTCACAATTCCTTAGTGACAACTCTGTCGGTAAAGCCTTAAACTAGTACCGGTAAGGGTTTACCAGAGTGTATGATAGAATCCAATTACCAAGTCAATACCATCTAACCAAGACATGCTCCAGAAGCACATACCATATGTAACCAATCACATTTCATAAATCCAAACATGCTGAAAGTGTCCAACAAATAGTCTTTTCTGTCGGTAACACTAGATCTTCTACTGGTAACCAAAACCTATCTACCGGTAACCAACCATAACAGCTAGTGTTGACATCAACGACAAAACATCAATGCAACATATAATCAATTCATCCAATAATGTCAATAGTTGTGAGATAAGGATTCCTTTGTAATTCTTTCCTTCTTGTTATCCTGCGGTGCTAGATCATTGATGACTGTGTCGCGGGATAAGATGCACTCTTTGGAAACTATCATTTCCTTATCCCATGAGGTTGCAAATCGCATTGAAACACCCAATGGGATAAGGGACAAGGGGTTCTTTCTTTGTAAATGTTATCCCGCGCGACCGAGTCACTTGGGGTCAACACTTGGGTGATCAATTTTAATTTTTACATATAATTATAATATCCCATTTAATTATAATTACCCATATAATATCCCATTTATTATCCAATTTAATTATGTAATTGAAATATCACATTTACATGTAACTATAATATCCTATAGGTCAATTTGAATTTCAAATTACTCTACAAAGCAAAAGACTTTTTAAAACTACATTCCTGGGAGGCAAAGCAAAAGACTTCAAAAAAATTCATTCCTGCAAGGAAAAGCATGAGAGGATCAGATTCATAGATGGTGGTGAATGAAGAGTTCATTCGCACGCAGGAGGAGGAAATTAGTTTACAGGTGAGCAATCACTTCGCTTCATCTTATGTGCATTTCAAACATAATCAAAATTATTTGTTTCCCTTTTCAATGATCTTCTAGGGTTTTTTAGGGACTTGTTCTTGGTATTGCAAGGGTTTGTATGCTTTATGAAGGCTTTGAAGGATGTTCTTTGAATGTTGGGATTGTGTTGAGTACTTCTTTTGTGTATGGACAATAAATTGAATGTTAGGGGAAGACATCATATGTGATGTGTGAGGCGACCAGCGCGTCTTGTCACTAGGAACCTTAAGCATACTGGAAGATCAAAAATTAGATATGAATTCGAAGATCAAAACTTAGAAGATCAATTTGCCTTCCTATTTAACCTCAGGCTTATGATTTCCTATCCTTATCAAACATCAAGCTCTATCTAAAAGAGAAATAAATCCGATATCCCATGAAAACCAAATCCATCTTTGGATTTGAAGTGTCCTAATCTCTTTCCACCTTCTCCCAATGTCCCTTCATTCATGGTAATCAGAGCCTTATTTTCATCTATCATGATCACCTCTGTCACTCCGGATCTGAATTTGTAGTTTGGAATCTAGATCGGTACCCTCCCTTAGTCATACCTATTCAATGTCTTCTTTTTTCTACCTCCACAAGGCTTCATAGTCATCAACTAGAATTTGTTCCAAATCCTCACTCAGGATTGCCTTGAAAACCTGGTCAGCCTTTGTCCTTAAATTTATTCCCATGTTTTCCATGTAATCTGTAGCCATGTTTGCCTCCCTGAAAAACATGTTTATGGGATATTATACATTTCTATATGTAATTATATGTAAAAATCAAAATTTACCTATGGGATATTAAACTTTTCTATATGTAATTAGAGAATTTGTGATCTGAATGAACATTGCCTAGCTATGTTGAATATATGTTTTGCGCTATTTGACCAATATAGGCAATGTATGAAAAATGTAGTAACATTGACAAGGAAATGAAGTGTCAGAAAACATGCCTTAAAGAAATGTGGTCTCATGGTGATGGAGTGCAATTATGGTGATGGAATGCCATGACAGTCAAATTACTATGGATTATCATGGCATTCCATCACCATGAGAACACATTTCTTTGAGACATTTTTTCAAATAGTTTGTTGCCTTGTCTATGCAAGGTAGTGAACCATTTGATTGACCTTCACATAAGATGTAAGCTAGCATAAGATAATTGAATTACATATGCAAGAACCTGAACCCCTTTGACAAGGATCCTGCACAGTCTACATAAAGGCAAGGCGACAATTATTCTCATGGATAAGCAAGTATAATTCAATACACCCTATAGAAGCCATTTATTATATGCTTGCTTTCTCTTTACACCAATCTTCGAGTGGTTTAATAATAAGCCAGGTTTTAGCAACTATATTTTGTCAAAATTTTAATTTTTTTCTCACCTAAACCACCTTGACATCCACATGGTATTGCTCATTCCACTTTTTCAGCCCTCCTATATGCTTTAAGTGACAAGGAAGACTATTTTTCTGAGTTTTTGAAACTCCAAAATTACCAGGAAAATAAGCTTGCTCAGTTTTTGAAACCTCCACATTAGTAGCAACTCTAATACAATTATCAGTACTTGATGGCCCAGTTGGCCTTATTCTAATTTAAATCTCAACATCAAATTTAGGGGTGACTTCTTCATCAACATTACCCTCAATGATGAATTTGGGGAAAAAGCATGAGCCATTCTTATCAATCCATGCAATGGACCTATTGGTTCCCAAATGGGTTTACACTGCGAGAGGTAGAAACCAAGTTGATTCTTCAAATACTCATGGAGAAACCAACTCCAACTATTAAAATCCTTAAGAACTTGGACCAACTGACAAGGATTCTGCTAATCCTTCTACACTTTGGGCTCTGCAAGACTCGGGAGGGTGATCCCTTAGAAAATTTGTGATCTCTATGCCATACTCACAAATTATGCTAAAACAAAGAATATAGTCTCGTATACAGGCTCAACAGCAAGGAGGATGCTCAAGAATGGTGAATTCTTCAGTGATCCTCAACCTTATCTGGAGCATGAGATAGTAGGACACCTCAAACATACATAAAAAATTGAAAATATGTCTTGATTTTAATGATTCATGACAAACCAAAAGTGAAACAAACAAGAAACTGATAACCTAATGATATCTGCTAGCATATATACCAGTGCCTTACTCCATTGGGCTCTAAGTTTTTGAAATATCACTGAAACTTGACAGAAATTTATTTAATAGCTGATTAAATCTTAAACAATACCGCCTTATTGTATCATTTTATTTGCAATTTCTTACCCGAACTACTTATCAAATCCGAGTACAAGCTTTATCCCTTTGTAATATCATTCAAGCATTTTAATTAACCCCTTGGATTAAAGCATGAAATGAAAAATTACATACATCATAATAGTACAACAAGAAAATGAAACCCTTGATTCCATTAACTCAAAAGAAATAAAATCATACACAGGAGAGTAAGGATTTTGAAATTATATCTGCATTAACTTCAAAAGCTATCTTGAATCAAATAACCGAATACATTTCATTTATAGAAGAGCCCATTTGAAATTTGAAACTGATGACTATCTTCTATTTTTCTCTACAAAATGACATTACAATTCTCTACTATTTACTCATGACTTCTCAAAAATGGAACCTAATCCTGCAGACCGGACCTACACAAGAGACCCTATTTAGAGATTTTGGAACCCTTTCTAATGGCCTTGACTTCCCTTTTATAGAAAATAAGTAGGAGCAACAATATTGAGGCCAAGAGACACATTTCATATGGAATGAACAAGACAAGAAATCCATAAGCAATTTTGTTTTAAAATATTCCTTAAAACTACCCATACGCTGGCACCTGTGATAAAATAGAAACATAATTTGTAACTAAATATTTGTAGAAATGAAAGTGCTTGAGTCATTCCATTATCATCCTGATGTCTTGAATTATACTGTGAGATGCTTCATTCTTTCCTATAGATAATTTCCATTCCCAAAAGGGAAACTAGATCCTGGCAAGAAGTAAAATCGTCCCCAAACTAGAGGAAGATCTCCAACCTTTATGCCCATGATCAGATAAAGTGGAAGGAGAATCTTATAGGGAAACATAATATGTTGGGGAGGGGTCACAACTTGTATTTCATTGCAGGGATGACTGGTTGCCACTCCCCACTCAAACAAATCCACCTTTCATTCCCCTATGGGCTCCTTCCTCAAACCCCTTACTAGCTAGTGGCAGAGTAGAAGCAGAGGATGTATCATGAGTGACTTTTTCTTATAATAAATGGCGTTCACGACCCCTCTGACAATCCTTCAAACTTTCACAACCCCACTAATAATAAGAAAACTCATACAAGAGAAAGAACATTCATACAGTATCAACAAGAACACAACAACTCCATGCATGATACTGCTCAAACGTCATCATCTTCAGTGATGAAAAATCACTCTTCAAAAAGAAAAGAGGCTTCTTTTCTCTTCTACCAACTGAACTACCACCTTATTATATTTATAATCAAAATCACTTCACTTGGCGGTGTCTGTTCATGCAGAAATAATCTTCCTAAATGCTCACTTCTATCTATTCACCATGCCAGTTGTGAACTAGGTAAATCATGCATGTCAAACCCAAGACACTATCGAATTCCAGCTTTTTCATAAGGAAAATCAATCCACTACTTTTCTTTCAATATTCACCTTACATGGATGATTTTGTTTTGATCTTCTCATCCTGAGACTACACAACTTTGCTTCAGAATACTTTTAAAACACCAGATTATCCTCTTTTAGATCTTCTCAAAGAAGGATTTTTTGACTTTATCCCTCCCTGAGAATCCTTGATAACAAGCAACCTCTGATTTTACCAAGAAATTTGTGATCTTTTATTTCCAACTCAAAGGTTGTCCAAATTCTCTTATGCCTCTGAAAATGTTGTCCTTTCTTTTCAAATCAATTTCGACTCAATACAAACCTTCAGAAAACTAACCTTGTAAAATGAGTCGGCATCCAATCATCCTACCTTGTCACTATTTTCTCCAAGTTGACAATCTTGGACTCTATCCATTCTAACTTTCCCGCACAGATAACATACCACTTCTTTACAATACCCTTATAAAAATTGTTTGAAACTCCACCGTAGATCCTATCCATCTCGGTGAATCACACGGTCATTGTTGGTCAACCTGACACTAACTTTCTATGTGGCAAATGGGTCCATCCAAAGTATAACTTGGCATAGCCAACTCACCGGTTACTTCACCTCGGTCAGTGACACCACCATCGGCTTTTACTGGCCCACCTTGGACATGTGGCATCATCTCATGATGTCGCGGTCCATAATCCCCTTGCATCTCTTGATTGCAGAGTTATGAGGGTCGTTGGATTGACTCACTTTACCTACCGGCCACAATGATTGCCTTCTTAAGTCCCTTAATAGTCAAGCAACTTTTTTGCAGAAATTAAAATATCTTCATCCATTACAAGCACGTGCAGTTTGATGAACCATTTGTAGTCTAGACTTTACTTGTTTATAACTGGTTACAACAAATGTTGCAAAGGTTTAACTGTTGTCTTAACCTCCCCATCAAGGACACATGGCATCATCTCATGATGACACGGTCCTTAACCACCAGACACCTTCAATCATGGGGGAGTGCAGGCTGTAGGATCTGCTCATGGTTTAGTTGTCAAGCGCAATATTAAAACATTAGACTTAGGAAATAATAAAGGGGCCAGCTGAAATGTTAAATGAGATCTGCCTAGGATAATATAGGTTAGCACAAATTAGGGGATAAAATGGCCCCGCCAATGACGACACAACCCTTAGGCCTTAAGACAAAAAGGTAATGTGAAATTATAACAAGCTTAGGTTTTTTTCATAAGATTTAATTATAAAAGTGTAAAACCCTAGACCCTAAACCCCAAAGGCAAGAACAAAGAACAAAATTAATCCAGAATGACCAGGATTTTGACTAAGGCATGAAAAATTTTGCATAGTCATTTTTAGGACCATTAGGACCTCTGACAACCCACCCTCAAATCTATTTTTAGCATTTGCAAAAAATCAACAAGATATAGTGAACCATCTATTACAACTTCTTGTCATCTCTCTCCATGGAATCCTAAAATTTATTTCCTCTCACACTAACAATTGACCCTCTCCCAACTATCTCTCTCATTTTATGGAATGTAGGTACCACCAAATACGTATTTGTCAGATGTGTCTTCCTCAAGCGAGGGAAATTCAGGAAGAGAAGAGGAAAGTGAGACATGTAGTAGGTCTAAAGGAGATCAACTAGAGATCAAAATATTAGAAGAAAATTCCATAAACGCATGGAATTGTTTCTTTCTCAAGGGGGTCATGTTCTTATGATGATGAGAGAATAGGAAACATCAAGTTGCCCTTGAGATACAAACATCTACAGAAATAATGGGTACCCAAGGAACTTCCTCCAATAAACACTGATTTTTGTGTTAATACGAGGATATATTGCATAGCACCATTGTCATTACATTGTTTGGGCCTATTTTCCATGGATGACATATAGGTCTATTACAACAAAGTTGTTGAATTGATGGAGTATGTTGGACCCTATTACAATTACAAAAATTGGATGCAGCTGGTTTGATATACACGAAGTATGCGTAGGTATGCACTATCAGGAAATTATATACAACTAAAAGATCATGATCAAATTAAAAGAGTGGCTATGTACATTAATGGAAGGCAAAAAGCAACAGGAAATATTGCAGGTTTTATAAACAGTACACGACCTGGGTCAACTTATAGGCAACCCAATTGCATATTCGAGGCGCACGAGGGAAACCATGTATTCGTATGTGTGATAAAATCAATAAGTGTAGGGGAAGAGTTGCTAATCAGTTACAATTTAAATCGTATAGATACAAACAAAGTTACTATCGTGGGGGTGGTGTGTACTTATATATACCATTTAAACCAACCTCTAATTAATGACTCCAATATACCATTTTATTATTGTTTTTTTGGTAAGTCTATTGGTTTCATTTCACTAATGTTTTTTATATTTAATTTTGGTCACAGTGCGACATTGATCTGATGCATAGCACAGATCGAGATGTAGCTCCGAGCACTTCTACCCAACAGGTAAACTTCATTGTAACTGTACAAATTAGATACAAGCAAAATATTATATTATTATGTTATTTTCTTTAGGGTTTTGGATTAATTTTGATAATGTTACTAATATTCTTGTCACAGACAGATGTTCAAGGAAAGACACCTGCAATAGCTGAGAACATCAATATAGAGGTGGAGTCACTATTATGCGATGATGACATCGCATATTCCACAAACCATGCTGAAATGATAAGAAAGACGCAAAAAAATTAATAAAGAAATTCTTAAATTGTTATTCATAGTTCCTCAAACTGATGAGATAAAAGAGGGTGAAACAATTGACAGAGAGAGCACAAAACTTGCAATTAAGAAGTCATCAAATCTTTAATTATAACATAAGTTCATTCATGGTTTATATTCTATACTCTTTTATGTCATGAACTAAAATATGTAAGTGTTGTTTTTATAGGAATTTTTGCATCCTCATGAAGCTGGTGGCCATGATCAGGGTACTCCAGGTAGTTTAGGTGATGACCATGTTCTATGCATACACCAACTCATATTTTTACATATTCTTGTACTTCTTTTAATGTGTTATTTCTCTTGTATTTAATATATTATATATTTAATGTATTGATCTTTAGGTGTTGTCCATGTTTATGTGCATTCACCACCTCATCCGACCTCATCATCGACACCTGTATTTCCGACTGCAATGTTGGAAACATGCAACATGCAGTCATCAAGTACTGCATCGACCTATGCAACAAGACATGCACCTAGGGATGTCGAAGCCACTAGTAGTGATATTTTAGCAACATTTCCTATATCTTCCTGTATTACTAGTACAAGAATGTTTCCAATCACATTTGTGGTGACCAATTGTTCCCATAAAGATAGAGAAGGTTCCAGGTACTTTAAAATAATTATTATATATAGTCCACTTATAATTTACTTATTGATCACTCATTTTGGACTAATGATCCCATGATTTTTTTGCAGGCAATGATGTTTTTAATAAACATCTAAATGATATTAGATTGGAGATCTTTGGCCCACCATACATACTCGGTGGAATGCCCAAAATCAACAATTAAAAGATGAACTCATAAACCGATTTCTATGTTGTTCAAAAATGATACATTCAACAAAACCAAGGTCCTTTAGAAAGCTAGCACATATCTAAAGTATGTGAGAGACCAATATAGAACACATTTAGAGAAGAAAATAAAGTATGAGTATCCCCCCATGATTCTAGAGAGGGAGTGGAAGGACCTGGTTTTAGATGGAAAAGAGAAAGCTGAAAAGAGAAAAGGACATACACCACCAGGCGAAGGAAAGTATGTGATACTATTAACAATGTAATTATGTACTAATTACTCTTTATATTTACATAATCTAACATATTTCAAAATTTTCATAGGTTGCTCGACACATCAAAGGTAACTAAGGCAAGACTAGAAAAGCACAGGCAACACAAACTTGACTCTCATGGTTATATGAAAGTTTCCGCATGAATTGTAAGTATCAATAAATGAAATATCACATTGAAATAATAAATTGAAAACTTTTTTTTCTAATCAAACAATAGAAGAAAAATTCATGATATTAAGCAAAAATGCAGGGCTCTGAATTCAATACAGTGCCCACAGAAGACGACATGAAAATTGCCTTCAAACAAGGCTATGGAGTCATGGCTAAATGCCTAAGAGAATTGAGTGGGAAAACACAAGAGTTTGATGCATCCGTCACATAGGTAAATAAGCTAAATGAAAATTATTTAAAATTGAATACTTTAGCAATAATCAATTTGATGTTAATTTCCAACATAAAGTGACTATATTTGTTTTAAATAAGCAAGAAATGATGACAATGCACATGGCATTGGAATGCAGCTTGCTAAGGGTGGAACACAACCTGCACATGATGAAGGTTGTGGTGTGCATCTTGATACTAGAGGTATTCATGTGCTATACAATTTTTTTTACGTAATTATTAGGTCAATTAAACATCTTTAATTGAAATTGGTGTAGTAATTAATGTAACCTTTTTTGTTTTTTATTTTAGAGCATGTAGAGCATGGTGAAAAAGTGGAGCATGATCAAGGTAGACAACATCAGGAACATGATGTGCCCCCATCAGGTAAAGAGGACCACTGTTATTCCTTTAAACAAATTTAATTCCAATTGGTGTATTGATTAATGTAACCTTTCATGTGTGTTTCAAATCCAGAGGATTTAGAGTGTGTTCAACATGTTAAGGATGAGCCTACACAAAATGATCAGGAAGATGATGTGGCCTCATTAGGTAAAGAGCACCCCTATAATGTTATTTTAATTAATGAAATACTTGTAACAATAATAAAAAATCTTATGAATTTAACCAATTTCTTTGTTATTGTAGCAGATCCCCCTTTGCCTAGGCGTCCTCATCGTGAGTACAGGACTAGGCATACATTAAGATCATGAGCAGAGGGCACAACAACTAAAGAGAGGAAAAATGATGAAGAAAATGATGCTCCACTTAGTGTTTACTTAGCTTAAAAAAATAAATGATTGTAATCATATTATTTGTTAATGAATGAATTTTATGTGTTAATGAATGTTAATGAATGATATGTGTTAATGGATGTTGATGAATGTTATGTGTTAATGACTATTATGTGTTAATGAATATAATGTGATAATGAATGAATTCTATATTTTACTAATGGATGAAAGAATGAATGATTGTTATATGTTAACATGGAATTTAGAGTGATGTTGGGGGGGGAGAAGGGCCAAATGAGATTCGATCTTCACATGGTTGGCCTTGTTAAGTAGAGAATATTAAACTATTCTTGTAACAAAGAGAAGCTTAATAAGGTAACACACTTTTCAATATTTCATAATGCTCCACTATTTCTGATTAAGTAAAACCAGGTTTTAGGGGACCCAAAACCCTTTTACAATTCTAAAGATAAGCATTAAAGAGACTAAACAAAATAGCTGCAAAACACCAGCACAAAAACCAGTAGCTAAGAAAAGGATAGCAAGAAGCCAACAAGAAGTTGGCTCCAAACCCAGCATTACAAATTACTTGAAAACTTTAATAGATTCCTCAGCATTTTGAACCAAGAGCATCATCGCCTTGGCTGCTTCCCTCAGGTCATTGTTTTCCTCTCTCAGCTGGCTATCTTTTGTATTGATCTCCATCCTAGTAGTGTTCTGCCTTGTTCTGTGCGTGGGAGTATAGTGGGTGGTGCTGGAAGTTGGAATATCGTCAATGACAACCAGATTCTTTTCCTAATTTTCCCTTTCTAGATGGTCCACCAAAGCATTCATGTTTTGTGATGAGACTTTGAGGACCTAGAGGCTATGGTTCATGAAGTTTTTTAGGGCCTTCTCGGTATGGGCGACCCGGGAGTTGATGTTGTCTTTATCCTCTTCAGTCTATTCTTTCAAGGTTCTTATAACATCCTCCAGGTGTTTCAAATCCCCTTTGATCAAATCTTTTTCCAGCCAATCCTCCATCTCGATTTCCTCATTAGCTTCACTAGTTTCCGTCTCATCATTCTTTTTCCCAGAGTCCTTAATCAACTTATTAATCTTGTTTTCCAACTCCCTCTGTTTCATTATGCTCCGCTGTTAATCTTATTGAATCTTAATTGCAGGGTCCAACAGAGCCAACAAGAACAACATCACAAGAAGTTACTTAGTGGAGACCATCAAAGGTAAGGTCCTTGATTAAGATTTTATTGTTTATATTCATATTAATGATTACAAAAAATAGATTTTTTTGTTTATATTCATATTACTGATTACATAGGCAAATATTCATTTAACTTTTTTATAGGGCAGACACCAAATACACTTAATAGTTTTCTAAGTTTGAGATCAAAGATTAGCAATTAGGAGTCACCAAATACACCAAATAGTTGTCTAAACAAGTGTTAGAACCCACTATGAAATATAGTTTACATTTGTCCTTGAACTTAGAAATTCAATATTTTAATGGACTACATAGGGCACTGCCTTAAAAAATGAGCCAACTTCACATGAAATTGGTCTAAGGTAGAAATAATGGTAAAAGGAACATCTAATCTTTTAAATTCAACTTTAACTTGAGGGTGATGGAACCAATGGTGGGACACGTAAAACCATCATGCACCTTAATCAATACTTTGGATTTATTATAATTGTCTCCATCATATTAGCAATTGACACTCAGTTGGTTGGTTTCACTATGTTGTCATTGATGACAACATGGTATCTTGTTCCGGCTTTATGTTTTGGTTCAGTTGTGTACAAACAAGCACTTCACAGACACTACACTAGCACCAGCACTGGTAGGATAGAAGGATTTCTTTTGTTACCGACAATGTAGGCCGACATAGTTAAGAATAAGGTTATCGGTATTGGAAGCCGACATCTCTTGGATCCGGCATCGGCAATTATTTTTGATAATCATGTAGTTATGTTATCTAGCCGACATGTATATTGATATTGTAATTATCTTTGTAAGCCGACATAAGGCATGATAAGTTGTATAGGATATATAGGTGAGTTGGATTAGATCATTTTGAGATATGGTAATTGTAATGGTAATGGAGATGTGGATGTGATATAATGTGAAATATATCAGAGAGATTATGTATGTGAGGATATTTATGTAAGGGTTATTCCGGTAAAGGGTTTAGGGTTTCAAACCGGAACAGACGGAGCTTAATCAGAACTATAATCCGACATAGAAGATGTTATCTTTTGTAGTTGAACACTTCTCTGGATTGTAGTTTGGATTTATATGTAGTCAGTGAGGCTCCTTTTGTGATTGAGCAGTGTGCTCTAGGCTGTAAGCCTTCCTGCAAGTGTAGGCCCCTATATTTTGTAATATCTCTTCATATGGCCTATGGATTGATATTGTGGGCCACAAATCCCACAGTGGTTTTTCCTCTTTGAGTTTTTCCACGTATAACTATGTGTGTTATGGTTCTCATTTATGTGATTGGCTTATTGGTTGCTTTACTTCTTTCAATTTTGTATGTACCGGTAGACCAGTTGGTGTATGCATGTTTTCATAAGGTTAAAATTGATCTTTTTGGTTAAATAGGTATTACTCTGAGTTACCAACCGGTAACTGGAAAAGTTGTATAAACTGGTTGTAGCTAGGAAATCAGAAATTATCAAAGCAAGTAGTATTAGTCATAGCTCAATCACAAAAGCTCAAATGCAATGATCCATCCTAACACACTCAATAAAGACATGAAAAGAAAAACATTCAAAACTAAAAACTAAGCAAACCAGATGTAGATCTGAATGTCTCCTTCATGCGGCTCCATTGTCCTTCTTTCTTCTTCAAATAGCCTTTATTTGTGGATCTCACCTTCAAGTGCATAAACCTAATGTGAAAGCAAGATTGACATTGGCACAAGAGTACTCAAAGCGTGATTGATTCGACAAAGTAATTCAAACAAATTATTATTAGCCAAGATTGAAGAAATTCATCCAATTTATAGACAAATTGTAGAAATGATCAAATTAGCATGATTCAATTCAAATGGAAATCGTAAATCAAAAATGTCAATTATGACAAATTATGACAAATTATGCACTTTCTATGCAAAATTGATTGATTGATGAATCATGACAAAATTATGACAACTTTCTATGTCAAAATTGATTGATTGTCAATTATGACAAATTATGACAAATTATGACAAATTGAAATGTCATTCCCATGAAATTAGGAGAGAAATAGGAGGAAATTGAATTAGAAATTAGAAAAATTAGAAAAATGGAAAATAGGAAATTAGGAATTAGAAAATGAGGAAATTAGAAATTTAGTGAATTAATTAATAATTTTTCATTTATTAATTAATTCACAAAGAGGGAATTTAGAAATTGATGAAAAATTAGGTAAATCAATTAAGAATTTGTCATTTATTAATTAATTCACAAAAAGAGGAATAATTAGTTAGCCAATTAAATTAAACATTTAATTGTGACACAAAGACCTAGGATAAATAAATAAATTATTTAACCTAGAGGGAGAAATGACAAATAGGGTTAAATGAATAAAATCATGAAACCCTAAAAGATGAATTTGAAATGCAAAGATGACAATTAGGTCTTAGCAAAAGATAATTGACTCGATCATGATTCTAATTAACAAAGGACCAATGTGATAAATGATTTGATTGATAAATGCGCCAATTGATGAGGAACAATGACTAATTGATCCAAATTGACATAATTGAGACAGACAACAATCGATGGCAAGTTAATCGCAAAATGACAAAATTGACAAGAGGACAAGGATCGATGACAAAATAGATCACAAGATGACAAGATTGAAAATGACCACGATCGATGACAAATCGATCGCAAAATGACAAGATCGAACATGACAACGATCGATGAAAAATCGATCGCCAGATGATAAGATTGATAAGAGGACAAAACCCTAATTAGGATTGACGATGTCCAAAATGATGACAAATGAGCATGCACATTGATGCGACAGGATAAGATCGATCAAAATCATGACTGGAGAGTGTTGTCGACAAGACCAAATTTGAGAGCGAGATGAATGAAGAATGTAGAAGAATGACTTGATACTCACAAATGATAAAGACCAAATGCGTGACATAGGAGAAATGTTAATGCAATGCAAAAACCTAAAATGAGGCAATGTGCAAATGTTAAAGTATGATTCCGCAAGCGTTGACCATTTTTAGACGTCTACATTTTGCCCCTCTTTGAGACAATGCGATTTTAAGTGTTGTTTCAAAGAACAATAATGAAAATGCCCCAGACACTGACAATGACATATGCATGCCCCCTCGAGGAATTGGCCGGAAACATGCAGAAAAGAGGCCAATTGATCGATAAAAATGATAGGATCGAACGGACTGACAATCGGAGATCGGATGCATGAAGGAAAAGCAATTAAAGACACAAAAGACCGCGACCAACATGAGATGGAGAGGGTGCACGTCCATCTATGCACTGACAAAGATCTATAAATGAGACAAAGAGAGTGAAAATTACTCATTTGCACTAGCCAAAGAGGAGGATTTGTTGCTCTGGAAAAGGACACTTGTAGAGAGATGATGAACATTCCAATGGCAGATCACCTCAGAGAACGTGTACACACGTATAGACAATCGGATGATGCAAGAGTAGCGGTATGTATCTTAAAAACCCATGTTTTCAATTTTATGAATTTGACTTGCTTGCAGGACATTGCGAGGCCCACAGAAAAGGCAGAAACTGACTTCTGCGCTTGTGTAGGGCGAATCCTGCGCTTGTGTGATGTCTTCTGCGCTTGTGTAGGGAGACACAAGATACACAACACAGGCGCAGTTGTGCCCTGGAAACTCAATTTAGGTCAAAAACAACATGAAAATGATCCAGAAAGGGGGGATAAGGGTAGGATAGGTCAGAATAGATGAAAAACACCCTGATTTGGACATGAAAATGAGGAAATGCAACCTGTAGGAGAAAACCCTAAAACTAACAAAATGTGCCCCAATTGTGATGCAGAGTTGACAGTATCCATTGATCACGCGAGAGAACCAACCAGATTGCTTCATGTTATGACATAAACTCAGGAGCACGGATAGAGATACATTAGCAGGAGTTGGGATATACTATGTCACATTCATGCCTAAGATTAGGGCAAACACAAGACTGCTTACCGCATTGGTAGAGCGATGGCATTCAGAGACCTCCTCATTCCATCTGACGACTGGAGAGGCGACGGTGACACTGGAGGATGTATGGCATATCGTCTGCATTCCGATTCATGGAGAGATGGTAGAGTATGACCCAGTGACAGGGAGAGATGCGTTGTGCAGATTATTTGAGTGCGACGTAGATGATCTGGATATCATGGAGAGGGATATTGGCTAGGAGACCATGGCATCAAAGGATGATCGACGATATGTGGTGATAGCAGTGGTGATAGCATGTCTACTAGCAAGAGATAGACGAGGACATGGATTCCCTATTGGATGGGGAAGAGTGCTAGAATGGATGGCGACAGAGGGTACAGTGTACGCATGGGGACCATGTGTATTGGCTATGTTGTATTTTTAGTTGCATCAGATAGCATATCAGGGAGTGCAGATGTTGAGCTGTGGAGTCACACTACTGTAGGTATGGGCATTTGAGCACATAGCCATATGTCGACCAATTACAGAGAGATAGGTAGTACCACATCGACCGTATGTGTACTACTATGGTGGAGCACTGAGATAGGGTCCTTTCGGATACATATTGTATTGGCGACACAAGCTAGATAGACTGAGAGAGTTCACATGGAGGCCATATCGTGATTGGCCTGGATGGTCAGATGATAGTGATGAGCTACCGTATTGTAGATAGGAGAGGTACCTGATTGGGTGACCAGTGAATCGCCAGAGAGAGTCAGATGACAGTTTGGAGAGGGGCAGGATGTACCTAGGAGGACTGCACACTTTGGCCGATCTCATAGAGAGACGAGTCAGTGGGGGAGTATGATTCAGCCACACATAGCATATACTGACTTCACACAGCTATAGCAAAGATAGTGGGATTGGAGATCAGATGTGGTAGATGCTGAGATGACAGAGGAGTATGAGAAATGGTTTGCACGACGGCGGCCAGTGCCATTGACAGATCCAGATATTCCAGTACCTAGGCGACAGGAGGACTTCCCACTCATGGGAGAGGAGGAGGGAGATGATGAGGATGAGGAGGATGAGGGTGGTGATGAGGATGAGGAGGATGATGAGGACAGAGATTAGGATAGGGATGATGAGGATGAGCCAGATTCAGGCGAACAGGAGGCATTGCAGGATATACCCATAGAGCCAGAGACAGCTTGCATAGAGGAGATGGAGATGTGTAGGGCTACCATAGTGAGTTAGTATGATTATATTGTGACATTAGAGAGAGAGCATGAGAAGTTCAGAGCAGAGATAGCCAGGCTTACAGCGGCTCAAGATATAACAATAGCTCAGGCACAGCGAGAAGAATAGAGAGTCACTGAGTATATTGGGTCGATTCAGGATGCCAGTGCACGTGAGATGGCACAGATGCTGGTAGAGACCGGAGAGGAGATACGCCATTGGAGGACACTATATGAGAGTATAGTTCCACCAGCGCAAAGAGCAGCATCATATCGGGCACGATCGAGGATAGAGAGTCGGGCACGCTCTCAGAGGTCATTGAGCAGCATGGGGGTGAGTGGACCGATGAGACCACCACAGCCAAGACCAGGAGGGACATCATCCATGAGACATGGCAGGGATGAGGAGGATAGAGGGAGCACCCAGTGACAAAGGTACATGCTTCGTATGATGGATAGTGGACATTATGTAGTTTGACATTTTGTAGTCAACCTGCGGGCCATACGTAGGACAGACAGTCCAATTTTGTACTCCGATATTTTTGTGACATATGATATGATGGGATGCAATATGTTATGACTGATGTTATTTACCATGTATGGATGACTTATGCACTGTTTATTGTGGAACATGTATGGATGCATTTTTATGTGTTTTTGATGCATTTATGAAATGGATAAAATGCTTGATGTGATGCTCGATGTAATGCAAATGTACTAACCAAATGGATGCAGGATGCAATATGTATGTTTGGGGAAATCAGAGCACTAGACCGAACTGACTATCCGAACGGATGGAAGAAATGTTAGTAAGAAGAAAATGAGACAAAGGATAGTTAGAGATGAAGAAAAACTTGCTTTCAGTATTGCACTTTGTAGGTGAGAACCTTTATTTTAATGTAGCAAAACGGATGCGTAGCATCATGGCATGGAAGGCCAGAGCTGAAATGCAACCCTTTTTGCAAAAGACAGACACATCACAGACAAACAACAGTCACAACAAAAAGGAAAAGGACCATGAACCATCCCGGTCACTCTAAATCACTCAGTGACATCATCGAGCAACATAGGAACATGATCGAAGCCAAAGATAAATCAGTAAAAAGATAAGATGCACAAATTCCAACAAATCAAACAAACACCTTGATCTTCATTGTCAAAAGTTAAAAGTGCTGATAGGACGATCATGCTGTCTAGTTTCAAGACATGTGGTACCCCATCTAAGACAGGACACAGTCTGGTTTCGAGTATACCACACCCTGTATAAGACCCATGATAGTAGAGACAAGGACAAATGATTTTGAGGTTGATTGATATGACAATTTTGATCAGTTTGAATGTTTGGGTTGATTGAAAAAGTTCATCTGTTTATGCATGATTTCATTAAAGCACAGCATTGGATTGCGAGTTGTTGGATGTATACTCAGTGAGTTGTCTATGCACAGAGGGGTTATTTATGTTTTTGTTTTGCTTTTCGATTTTTTACAATTTTTTTGTGTTCATTTTTTTCAAGACTTTATTTGATTTTTTTTTTGGATTATTTCAAGACATTTTTCAATTTTTTTTGGATTATTTTAGGACAATTTTCAAAAAATTTTGGATTATTTCAGGACATTTTTCAATTTTTTTGGATTATTTTAGGACATTTTTTCAATTTTTTTGGATTATTTCAAGACATTTTTCAATTTTTATGATTTTTTTTTTCAGGACATTATATGATTTTTAGGGATTTTTTCAGGACATTATTTGATTTTTTTTTTTTCTGGATTATTTCAGGACATTTTTCAATTTTTTTGGATTTTGCCCCCAGTGTCTAGCAAGGAAAGGAATATGACAGGTGAATAAATAGGCTTGCTAAAATGATTGTGGATAGAGGGAAGACAAAGGCCTTTTATCATGAAGACAATATGGATGCAATTTTCAAGGGCTATGGCGTGATGGGACAAGAGATTGGATATGACAATGTAAAGCAGTGACATGGCATGAGGGATATGTCAAGAGGTTTTTGAAACCATGTTTAAATTTTGCGTCCTTATGTCAGATCAAGATCAAGGAATGAAAAAGAGTATATGGATAGTGATAAGATAGGGATAGGATAAGCAAGACCAAGAATGGATAAAGGACATGGACTAAAGTTCAGGATTGGCTAAGGGATAGTGGAAGAAAGTTGTAATAAGACAAGGAATATGGATGAAAAGTTATAAAGTAAATGGATAAATGACCAAAAGCTATGATGGACTAAAAGCTGCAAACAAGATGTGTGATGCTCATGAAGATCGTCCGCCTTGTCAAGATCAAAGGTGGAAAGGGAAACTGGACATGAGGGACAATAGGATAATGGAGGAGTATGACATGGTATGATAGGATAACGAAGGGCAATAGGATATGATAGGATAAAACCTGCCCCGAAGTGTGATGTGCAAGAAGTTCATAAATTACGCATGACGCCTGTTTGCCAAGTTTTCATCACGGTACTTGCCCAAGGCACCTGTTTGCCAGGTTTTCACCAGTGGACGGATTATTTTTCCTTTACTTTTTTCGCTTTTCTTTTTATTTTTCACTTTTTTTTATTATTTTTCAGTTTTTTTATTTTTTGTATTTTGACTTTTTCAATAGAAGATGGACACATGATAGGGGATGGAAGAAGGACTCAAACATCTTTTTGTTTGGATAGTAGCCTTGAAAAAAAAATGGACCATGACCTTTAAAAGTATGCTCAAAGACGTTGGTAGGATAAGGACATGGAAAATAAGATGAAACTAAGGCGAGGATTTATGTAAAGGATTGGATCAAAGGGATTGAATGATGGAAAATATGCATTGGATAATGGATAGGGTATTAGAAGAATTGGGCTTCACTGGACGGAAATGTTGGGAAGATCGATATTGGCACACACCTTGAGGGGTGATGGACTAATGGAGGAAAGATGCATTTTGGATATTGAGATTTTGACGAAGGAAATGCTATGGATTTTGGGACATAAGAGCCCAAAACAGATGGAGGAATAGACTTGGACGGTTTGGATGGAGGAATAGCAATTTTGGATGCCAAGTTGGATGTTTCTTTAGGCTTTTGTGCTTCAAGGAGCCGCTTAGGGATCCACATGGTTTTTTATTTTTCATGCTTTTGTGGTTCCTTGGAGTGCATTGCTTGCATAAGGGATTTAGGAACCCATATATATTTTGACTTTGCTTTATTTTGCTCAGTGGGCCTTTGTGGCCTTTTGGATATTTCTTTTTCTTTATAGATCATATTGTTCTTTGTTTTGACATGTCGATTATATTGGACATGTTGATCCTTGAATACATGTGGATTTCTAGACTTATGACTTTTATACTTGGCATCCAAATTGCTTGGAGGGGGAAAGGAATGCATGGATGGATATGAATGAAATGGACTTCTTTTGGATGGATGAAATTTAATCAAGTATGTGTGCCTCTGCTGACCTTGCATAGAGGAAAAAGGGATATAAGGACCTAAGATGGATGGAAGGTATGATGGGGAAGGTGTATGTTTTGATTTTGATGGAGGGATACCAACGTCTTGAGAGTGAGTTGTGTAGACATGACCCTTAACATTTTCTTTCATATTGAGGGGTTCTTTCTTGTGAAGGTCTACCCCTTGGCCTTTATGAATATCTTGACTTATAGGATACTCTTTTCTTTGGGAAGAAGACGCGAGTCCATTATGAGGTGGATATGATATGAGAGAAATAATGAGATCTTGAAGTGGATCGGATTGCACCAAAGTGTAAGAACCCATTATGCATGTCAAGGGTTCATGAACATCTTGCACTGACATGTTAGAATCATGAAGGGGATTAGGATCGTGAGGGGGACTAGGATTGTGTTGTGGACATGGTTCAATGACAGGCTCTTCAAGAGATGGAA
This sequence comes from Cryptomeria japonica, assembly GCF_030272615.1. Lineage (NCBI taxonomy): Eukaryota > Viridiplantae > Streptophyta > Pinopsida > Cupressales > Cupressaceae > Cryptomeria > Cryptomeria japonica. The sequence continues at coordinate 233,430,656 of NC_081406.1, forward strand.
TGGGAGGAATAATGGGATAATCACAAGAAATACGATCTTGGAGTGTATATGGAGCATTAAGACAAGGAGATGGAGGAACAAAAAGATCTTGTGGAGGATTTAAAGGAATAATTTGATCTTGACAAGGAGGAAGATCATTGGAATCCTCTTTAAAGGTGCTTTGCTCTTGACTTTTAATGGGATCATTGGAAAGGATGGAAGGGATATCTGGAATGTCAATGGGATTTGAAAGGACATTTTTTTCATGAAATGGAATGGGATCATTTGGGATTGGATGGACTGGGATATCTTGATCTTGCTCGGGGAATGGAGTGTCAATAGGACTTTGGATAGGATGGACAAGAATAGGGGAATCATCATGAGTGTCTAGGAACATGGAGTCCTGGTCAACAATTGGATGGGATGATAAGGTTTCAAGATCTTGATCTGGATCTATTTTAAGACATGTTTCTTCATGCTCTAAATTATCCTCTTGACATGGGGTTGGACTTTGGATATGCATGGAGGATTTTGGCAAGGGATCAATGTTTTGGCATGAAGGAAATGCACTTTGAACATTTGTGATGGATTCTGGCAAGGAATCAATGCTTGAACATGAGGAAGACGGACTTCGAATGGGGTCCTCTAAAACAGGTAATGGCAATAAAGTGCATGGTGGCATTGGGTCTTGTATTTCTGAAACATGATAAGGATGTGCATCATGAATTGGATTATTTTGGCAATCAATTATGGATAGCCCTTGGATAATTGCATCCTTGGGTGTATTGTTTGATGAGGACAATATGGAAGGTTCTTGTGAAACTTCTAAAGGTGTAGGGATAGATGCCACTGGAGAGTCAATTTTTTTGTGGGAGGATGAGGCATTACTAGACATAAGTGTATTATCTTGATCTTCCTCAAAGAACTCACTTGGTAGGTTCCTTAAGATCCTTGCAATAAAGCCACCTTTCTTTCGGGGTTTTGACATAGTTGTATTTCTAATTTGAACTTGTTTTTGGTTTGATTTCATGTTTTGATATTGGACATGGTTCAATTGTTCTGACATGTTTGAAACTTGGGTTGGTGTGTGCTGCAACCTTTATTTCTGAATGTTTGGTTGTGGTTGTTGACATTAATATTCCACCATTGGTTGAACCATTTGTTGACATTGTATAGTTGGTTGGACATATTGTTGAAATTGGACCATTGGTTGTATTGGTTGTATATGTTGAACAATTGATTGAACCATTGGTTGTATTGGTTGAAAATCTGATTGATAGTAAACACCTTCTTGTTCTTGTTGTGGAGGCACATAATGTTGAAATTGATGTTGTCTCCTTTCTTGAAATTGTTTCATCATCTCTATTTGGGAGAGGAGAGCTGGTATGTCTGATCGTTCAAGAAGAGATCTTACATAAATTGGCTCAATCTTTGGAATTCGACCAGGAAATTTTTGAAACATTTTGGACATTTGTGATCTATTCTTCTCAATGTTTTTCACTCTTTGTTCCAATATCTCATTTTCTCGAGCTAGCTTCTCCTCTAGTTTTTGTATTTGGAGACTTGTTTCATCATAAAAAGTTTGATCGATATTGCCTTGTTGTTGGGTTGGATAGAATTGTGATTGCATTGTCGGTTGATATGTCAAACTTTGTTGCATCATTGGTGCTTGGAACCTTGTTTCAATAGACATGTCACTATGCAATGTTTTTGGGATTTTTTTTTTAAAAGGATGATGTATGATATGCAACTAAATGCAACCTAAATAGATGAAAATGCAATCTATGGCAAGAATGCAACCTATGTTTTTGTTGTTTTTCAAGATTTGGACAAACTTTTTGAAACGCAATCCTAAAGACTCAACCTTAGGGAGTTGAAATGAAGCCAAGACCTTAAAGGACAAAGGACCAAATGACAATAGGACAAATTGACAATGTCTCCCCTATATGCTTGGATACTAAGCTAGGTTTGACCAAATGACATTGATGACAAAAAGACAAAAGTTTGATAAGGTCTAGACTTCCTAACAATGACTTAGGGTTTATCAAAGATTCAGATTACTCAAGTATGACAAACCAAAGTTTTGACACTATATGCAAAGGGACAATTACTATGCAAATGACCCTAATATGATATGATAATGACCTAAGCTTAATGAAGGGACCTAGGGTATGCAAATGCAAATGTATGACAATGTCAACCTAAGGCCAAACCTAAGGTTGAATTATGAAATGGTATTGCTCTAATGCAAGAGGACACATGCAAATGGATGACCCTTATTGATATGCAAAGGAGTATGACCTAGGTGAAACCTAACCTTGGTGGTTGACAATGAATTTGCAAAATGAAAACCTAGGATGAACCTAAATCTAAGTGACATGAATGTTGAGACAAGATTTTGAACAATGTTTGACAACCATGTTTGAAGGTGTTTTGAACTTTGTTGAATGAAATACTCTTGTGTTTAACCTTGTTTTGAATCAATTTGTCTTGTTTTTGAAATGAGACACAACTCAACTTTTGACAAGCAAAGAAGACAAGATATTTTAACTTAGACTCAAGACAATCATGCTCATTCACACATTTCTTATGGTAGGAAAGGACATTAGGTACTTGAGAGGTAGACTTGTTATGGGATTCAAGGAGAATACATAGATGCTTGACCCCACGGGCTCCCCTCCACGGCACTCACTTCTCAGGGCAGCCAAGCATCAGTCCCCATGGAAATCTCCCCATGGCGAACTTAGTATCTCTTCCAAGTATCTGAACTTGTCCTTCTCAAGCAACTAGAAGGATTATTGGCCTCTAAATACAAGGTGTTTAGTAAGGATTTTTGTTAAGCGTTACTCCTTGATGTCACGCAAGCATGATTGAGACATTAAGCCCATCAAGATACCAAACAAATGTAGTCACACAAGCATGATTTAGACCATGAGGCCCTACTTAGATGTTGATATGAGAAAGAGTTCAAGCGTCATCACTTCCCAAGTAACTGCAATTCCCACATAACCCTTCCTTCAAAGCTTTCGCCCATCAGGTATTTGTTTATAGTGAGTTATAATGCTAAGGTATTCTAGCCATACTCACTTTGGGTCATTCCTTTCTCATGATTATCACTTGCTTGCAAAAGCAAATGGTCGGGAAGGCAGGCCCTCTAAAGGTGACACATAATCAAAAACATGAGCATGGTATCGAAGATCTGGATTTTTGATCACCCTAAGAAGGATGAGACCATACTCTCCTACTCCAATGTCAAACTCAACAATCAAAGAAAACATACATTCATTCCGTCCTATTTAGAAATCATACTAGGTGCCTAAACATTAATTTCAAACACAAAGTTTAGTTGTAGTATAAGGCAACCTGCAAAAACCCAAGTCAGAAGTTTGATATGTTTAGTCTTTGACTATTGAACCTGCATAAAACATGTTAGTAGTTTCATTTATTATCTTTGTCATGCGTATGCCAAGGTTCTACACTGAGAATTAGTACCAAAAAAAAACCAAAAAAAAAGCAGAAATAGAATGCAAAAGAAAACAATTTGCAAGTAAAAACACATTGCCTTTTACCTCTGTTTCTGTCCCTACACAAGCACAGAAGTCTTGACACAGGCGTAGAAGACTTGACACAGGCGCAGAATGTCCTTGACACAGGCACAAAATGCTTAACACAGGCACAAAAGTTCCTAGAAAGCCCTGCATTACCCTGTTTCTTGGGTTTTTAACCTCCAAATCAACTCAAAGGCACTCAAAAGCATGGTTAAGTGGTTAGTTCATGTCAGGTTCACCAATTAATGTAGCTAGGAAATCGGAAATCATCAAAGCAAGTAGTATTAGTCATAGCTCAATCACAAAAGCTCAAATGCAATGATCAATCCTAACACACTCAATAAAGACATGAAAAGAAAAACATTCAAAACTAAAAACTAAGCAAACCAGATGCAGATCTGAATGTCTCCTTCATGCGGCTCCATTGTCCTTCTTTCTTCTTCAAATAGCCTTTATTTGTGGATCTCACCTTCAAGTGCATAAACCTAATGTGAAAGCAAGATTGACATTGGCACAAGAGTACTCAAAGCGTGATTGATTCGACAAAGTAATTCAAACAAGTGATTATTAGCCGAGATTGAAGAAATTCATCCAATTTATAGACAAATTGTAGAAATGATCAAATTAGCATGATTCAATTCAAATGGAAATTGTAAATCAAAAATGTCAATTATGACAAATTATGCACTTTCTATGCAAAATTGATTGATTGATGATTCATGACAAAATTATGACAACTTTCTATGTCAAAATTGATTGACTGTCAATTATGACAAATTATGACAAATTGAAATGTCATTCCCATGAAATTAGGAGAGAAATAGGAGGAAATTGAATTAGAAATTAGAAAAATTAGAAAAATGGAAAATAGGAAATTAGGAATTAGAAAATGAGGAAATTAGAAATTTAGTGAATTAATTAATAATTTTTCATTTATTAATTAATTCACAAAGAGGGAATTTAGAAATTGATGAAAAATTAGGTAAATCAATTAATAATTTGTCATTTATTAATTAATTCACAAAAAGAGGAATAATTAGTTAGCCAATTAAATTAAACATTTAATTGTGACACAAAGACCTAGGATAAATAAATAAATTATTTAACCTAGAGGGAGAAATGACAAATAGGGTTAAATGAATAAAATCATGAAACCCTAAAAGATGAATTTGAAATGCAAAGATGACAATTAGGTCTTAGCAAAAGATAATTGACTCGATCATGATTCTGATTAACAAAGGACCAGTGTGATAAATGATTTGATTGATAAATGCACCAATTGACGAGGAACAATGACTAATTGATCCAAATTGATATAATTGAAACAGACAGCGATCGATGGCAAGTTAATCGCAAAATGACAAAATTGACAAGAGGACAAGGATCAATGACAAAATAGATCACAAGATGACAAGATTGAAAATGACCACGACTGATGACAAATCAATCGCAAAATGACAAGATCGAACATGACAACGATCGATGACAAATCGATCGCCAGATGATAAGATTGATAAGAGGACAAAACCCTAATTAGGATTGACGATGTCCAAAATGATGACAAATGAGCACGCACATTCATGCGACAGGATAAGATTGATCAAAATCATGACTGGAGAGTGTTGTCGACAAGACCAAATTTGATAGCGAGACGAATGAAGAATGTAGAAGAATGACTGAATACTCGCAAATGATAAAGACCAAATGCGTGACATAGGAGAAATGTTAATGCGATGCAAAAACCTAAAATGAGGCAATGTGCAAATGTTAAAGTATGATTCTGCAAGCGTTGACCATTTTTAGACGTCTACATTTTGCCCCTCTTTGAGACAATGCGATTTTAAGTGTTGTTTCAAGGAATCCAAAGTGAGGAAGGTGAGACCTCTGGAACAAAAGATGGAGCATCAAAGAAACAATCGGCATCAAAGGATAAAGGTAAGCAAAAGTTCAAACCTATTTTCTTTAATTGTCTCAAGGAAGGACACACTGCTAATGAATGTAGAAGTAAGGCTTACAATAATTTTCCTTATTTTCTAAATGATAAGCCTAGACCCAATAGATTCAATGGTAATTTTTATGCATGCAAAAAGTTTGGGCATAGAGAATTTGAATGCGGGTCTGTCATGCGCAATACTGGAAGGTATCCTAAAAGGAGTCAAGGAGTTTTTCCTAAACCCTCTGGGAACTGGAATCCAAACTGGTTTAATACTTGTAATCATCAGTCAAGTAGTAGTGGCTATCAAGTGGCAACTAGATGGAGAGAAAACTATTGTATTTGTCATGGTCATTTTCACACTATTGTAACATGCAGAAAGAAGAATGGAAACATGAATAATGGACCTTGGAGAGCACCTGGAATGGTTTGCTATCATTGCAACAAACTGGGTCATACAACAAGATTCTGTAGAACAAGAAAGAGTATATCGGATGATATACCGGTCACTTCGGAAGGAAAGATTGATGTTGAAATTGTTCAAGCAGATATGAAGAAAACCTAGAAGAAGAAGCTAGAAGATGTGATTCAAGTAGAACCGGTTTCTACACCTAGTGTGGAAGTCGTTGAACCAGCAAAATAAGCATTAGAAAAGCATAGGGGGAGCAAACGGTGAAATATCTCAAACCCCCAGTTTACACCGGTAAAAGACCTCAACCGGTATGTGATACCTGTCAGCTAGTAGAAGATCAAAAATGGTAAAAGGAAAATTACGGTTTACGCCCTAATAGTGGAGCATTTATTTTGGTAGGTGAAGAATTTGTTTAAAAGAAATTTTTTTTCAAAGTCATTTTTTACTTATCAGTTCACGAGCGAAGAAGTTTTCAAGCACAGAGCGAAGAAAAGCGATTTGGATTGCGATTCAAAGAATTTATCAAAATCCTGAAGAAGAATCAAAAGCAAACATCTGTTGGTGAAGTATAGAACACAAAGAGGTATTTCAGCAACCAAAGGAGTGTGTAGCGAAGTTTAAAGTGCGAGCCCTAAATTTTGACTTACGAAGGTATTTTTCAAAATTCTTTGTTTATCATGGCTTCTGCATCACATGCTAGTTCTAGTGCACCTGTTGATTATGTAGACTTCATTCAACGGAAGGAAAAATACAATGCCCTATCTCAAATACCCACTAGTGTTATCATGGAGGAAGGCATTTCCGATTACATTAACTGTAAGATTGAAGATCTAGGATCTCTAATGATCCATTCTCAGTTGAGTTTGTTTTGTGGGAAGGACAAAAAGATTAAACCGGAATTCAACATTCTAGAAAAGAAGAAACTTCACAATGCTGTCTATTTCCTTGAAGAATTTTCAGATTATCACATCCACATTATTCTGAGCAGAGTACATGGTGATAAAATGTACTTAGAGAAGACGCATGATATTACACTGGAAGCAATTCGTGCCATCAATGGTTTCTGCAACGTCAGTGAAGTGCCAGCCCTAAGGAAGATTGGCAAGATGGAAATGACCAAGCTCACCGGTTCTATGAGCGATTAATGGGGAATGACTCTCAATTCCATCAAGGATGATCTAGTCAAATATGTGTGTATGGTGATAGGATACTGTTCCATGCCAGCAAAATCAACTTTGTCTCTGCTGCAATGGTAGATTCCGCCTACAGGATGATCAAGGAAGATACATCATTTGATCTATGCACTAGTATGCAAAGACAACTTCTGTTGAACCTCAAGTCGATCAAACAAGACAATGCCTTGAGATTTAAGTTTGGACAACTATTGGTTGGGTTGTTCTTCTACTTCCAAGGCTATTTTCTAGGAGTAGGTGATATTCAGTGGTCTGCTGACCAACCGGTGACAAAGCAAATCAAGGAAAGCCTACAAGTGGTAGGAATTGGTTATTCGGAAGTGCTAAACAAATACTTTGATGAGTTCAGATGCAAAATGAACCAAAGGGTGAGAATATTAGGTGATATTGTCAAGAAATATGAAGTTGACATCTGCTTCACCATTGGAGTTGATGAGTGAATAATGGAGGTAGTTGAGCCTAGATAGGAAGAAGTGGAACCAATGGGATATGAGGTAATGTATGACATGCTAGATGGGTATGCCTCTACCCTAATCGCCTCACCCCTTGATCCAAGAACCCTCAGTAAAGAAGGGAAAGGCAATGCCTTCATAAATGACACCGGTTACCACAACAAGTCCCAAAGTGACCAAGCGGTCACCAGCAAAGAAGAAACCAGAAGCAACACTTGCCAAAGTCTTTGAGAGGAAGCGGAAATCAAAAAGAAATACAACAGACTTAGAGGATACTGTCTCTAAAGAACAACCTAAGAAGACTAGGCAAACAAGGAAAAAGACAAAGAATGAACCAACAACACCAGCACCATTAAATATTGATATTTCCTCTTACAAACCTTTGACACATTGTCAAAGAACAATTAACAATATTAGAAGAAAAGTACTTGGTGATTTGAAAGAGTGCTTTGATGATTTTAATGATGATGAAAAGGAAGAAGTTGAATAGGAAGTCATTAATTATTTATGTATTAATGATCGGTGGCCTTCAGAAATTAAATCTGAGACACCTGATTCTTTATATAATTATTTAGATAACAAATGACGCATTGCCATAGAGAAAGAACAGGAAATAAGAGAGGAAGTATTCACACAATACTTCACTGATGTGCCTAAAACAAAACTGTATGAAGTGGTGGAGAGATATAAGGGCCTCTTCTTCATGAGAAGAAGACTCCTGTTGTTGGAAGGAAAAATTTTGGAAGTGGTCAAGGATACCCAATCCCTTGCTCAATTAGCCTTAAGATTGCATCAAGTGGCTGAAGCCAACAAAAAGGCTAAGCAAGAACCAAAAATCACTCAACCAGATGAAGTATATGACAGTGAAGGAGAACCGGTCACTACTCAATTGGACCCGATTTATGTTGATGCCTTGAATGGTGAAAATGTTACTCCGGATGCACCAATAGAAACGGCTCAAGATGGAGTAATCAACAAGTGAAAATGGCATCTTGAAGGTGCATCCGGAGTTTCCATATGGAGTTCAAGATGCCATTTGCTAGATCATTCACTTGTTGATTACTCACAACTTTGACAAGTCAGAAACCCTTAATTAGGTAGGCCCAGAAAAGTCTTTGTAAATCCTCTAACAAGGTGGTTCACATCTGTGGATCTGAAATCCTCTCACAAGGTAGTCTCTAATCGGACTTATCTCCTAACAGAGATTGAGATTCCTAATGGGATTTGTTCTGGTAAAGAACATTGTATGACCTTAACCAGTCTGACCTTGACCAATCTGGTTACTATTCTACAGATAGTTACTTGTGAGTTTCATCTCACCATGGTTTTTCCCATTTGGGTTTCCACATCAAAATCTATTGTGTTATGGTGATTGTACTTCTATGGGTGAATGCCTTATTTTCTATTTGGTTTGCATGTGTGTTAACCGGTTTGTTTGTTAAATTGTTTTACCAGTTTACTGCTAGACTGTTTAAGTACAATATTTTTTGGTATACTAACTCACCCCCCCCCCCTCTTAGTATTCATCATGTTCAACTCAGTCAGTAACTCCAAGGGTCACCTTTTCATCCTAGTGACTACTTTCAATCTTCTGAATATGATTGTCCCTTGATAAGACATTTTCTTCATTGATGTTGAAATTTGTCCCTAATGCCTTTATCATATGACTAGATTCTGTGATTCTATACATTCTCTTATGTTTTTTCTTTCCTAACTACCATAGTTGCTCATACACCTCTTAATTAATTTAATGCTTATCTTGGTTCTATGTTGAGGCTTTAAACTATCAATGTAGCTTGATCTTTGGCATTTTGTGACAATGGTTGCATTTTGTTGTGACCGATACTCTTGATAGTCTATATAACTATGAATAGTCCTTTTGTTTAAATGATGTTACTATTTTGACAATGTATTGTAGGTCTATCAGACTTTGGGACTATCAAAGATTTATTCATATTGTTTCTACGATGATATAATGTTCTCATTCATCTAAACCTTATACCCTTTTAACACTAAATCATTGTAACTACCTTTGGCCCTTTTGGCATTGGATCAAATCCTTACTTGGGTAAAGTTGTTAACTGCTTCTACTCTCTATCATTAAATTTCTATATTTTTTTCTGATCCAATCCTTGTATATGAACATCTTTGCTTATGGATTGTGAGAGGTCACTTTGTGGTTTGAGAACTTTATAATCTTAGTGTGTTTCTATGATTGTAATCTCTGCATCTCACTCTCATATCCATGCTTTATCAAGGTCTTCATACCCAAAGAGTCCCTCTTGGTTGTGTTTGTATATTGTTAGAATATATGGGATTTTTGATTTTGTATATTGTTAGAATATATAGTTTACCATAGTTAGTTATTCATTGAGGTAAGAAGTTATATATGGGTAGTTCAATATTTGAGAAAGCTTATCAAATCATATTCCATATTTGCAATGCTTTATATTCCCTGATGGCAATTGTTTTTTTTTGTTTTTTTAAATATAGCCTGTTCATCAGAATTTCGATAAACATGCCAAGACAGGCCCCGATGAGAGTGTGGTATCTGCGACGAAATATTTCATCGTAGGCACAACACTCTCATCAAAGCTTCCTTGCATTTTTTTGGAATTTTGACAAAAAAGGACACTATGTTTCAACAAGAATGTTGTACCTACAACGAAACATTTCATTGCAGGTGCACCATTCCTGTCAAAGCTTCCTTGCATTTGTTGTCAAAATTCTGACAAAAAAGGGCACTATGCTCTAACGGGAATGTTGTGCCTATGATTAAAAAATTTGTTGCAGGTGCACCATTCTTGTCGAAGCATAATGCCCTTTTCTATCAAAATTCCAATGAAAAACCCAATGCATGGTTCATCAGAATATTGGCAACTTCGTCAAAATTCCAATGAATTAGATTGCCACATTATGTGTCAACTTCCAACAAAGAAGGCATTGGAATTCCGATGAACATTTGTCCATCGAATAACCTAACGAAATTTGAGCGACAAAAATCTTTTCGCCGTTTCATCGGATCTACAGCAATAATATGTTGGAATTACGATGATAGTTCTTCGGAAAATGACCCCAAATGTGTTAGTGTCTCTATGGAAGAAGTATCTACCACTCTCTTGACATTAAAAATTCTAAAAAGTCTGTCCATTTCCTGATTTAATGTTGGTCTTCGTGTAACTGGATGTAGGCACCAAATAGCTAGTTGATCCAGGTGATCATCAAAAATAGTACCAGAAAGCAATTTCTACCTCTATTCCTAATACATAGTTTCTAGATCAACATCATGTCTTCTTCTTAGGGGATCAAATGCAATGGCAGAGGAGATATCTCATCCTTCAAGAAGAAGCACATCACTTCTTTTCACCACCTTCCTTCCCATTTTAGGGGTCATGATAGCTAATTATTCATTTGTAATTCTCAAAAGTTTGTCCTTTCCCTAAGTCTCTCTTCTTCTCCTAAATGGTCAAGTTGAATATCTTTCCTTATTTACATTTCATACACCATGTATTCCTTATCATAAATTGTTGAAACTCCCTTGTATGGATGAAATCATCATCACCCATAAACTCTTCATAGGCATTAAGCCTTATATCATTAGTGAGGTCCCCTCCTAACTTGAATATATCAAGGGCCTATTTTTGAGAGGGGTCCTCTATCCTCATGCCAAGTCTGGTGTCAAATCTATGTGGGGGAATAGATGCCTGACCTTGAAAATTGAAACCCTCATATGACTGAAAAGGAATGTCTCTACCAAGAGACAAAGTATGTATAAGAGTTACAACCTTGGGAATTTATGGAACTTGATGGGGTTGTCCACTCGAGGAAGAGGATGAAACCATGGGCTTCTTCATAGTAGCCTTAGCAAGTAACCTTGGTGGTGGAAGTGGCTCTTGAGATGGTAGATGCGATGTTTCAATAGTAGGAGGAGTAGATGATGACTCCTCAAAGCTAGGTGGACGAGATGGTGGGGGGAAGTAGGGCCAATAGGAGAACCAATAGAATGAGGATAATTAGGTTCCTTCTCTTTCACTTGTTGATCTTGGGATTCTACCACTCTAGTCCTTTGATGGGGAAAAGACATTTGATATGCATCTATATATCCACAAAAAATACTTCTAGTATTAGGAGTTGTTCCCACATAGGGGAGTATGAACTATCAAATCTTCTCATCCTATTCTCCTCATATTTTATCTTGTACCACCTCTCCTTCCTCTTAAGGACCTCAACAAAATTAGAAACATTCCTTATGAGGTCGTCCTCATCATCACAATGATGATTTTGGGTCTTTGTTTTCTCAAAACCTTGGACAAACCATTCAGAGTCATAATATCTATATTTGGCCCAAGGGAGATTGTATCTATTCAACATAGCATCCAAAATTTTATAATATTTTATATTTCTCAAATGATCTACATTCCCACAATAAACTGGGATGGGAGAAGCAAACCCTTCTTACGAAATTCTCCAAGAAATTTTCTGCTTTATCCAACTCATGCATAATTTCTAGAAAAGCAACTTTGTCTGTTAGTATTATAGGAAGGAGTTGTTTTAAACTGGCACTCATTTGATTGGTTTCAATATGTTTTCATTGATGGAAACATGTTTCGGCTTCATATTTTGGTTTGGTTGTTAACTGAGAAACACTTCACTGACACTGGCACCGGCAGGTATCTTCACAAGTATGAGGAATCATTTGGGTACTGACATTGCAGGCCGACATGACTTCATATAGATAATGGTATAGAAGGCCGACATAATTTGGGAGATCCGATAGTCAGCAATTGATTTTGATATTTATGTATATATGTAATTGAGTCGACATGTATATTGTTTTTGTAATTATCTATGTAAGCCGACATAAGGCATGGAGGATTGTAAGGGTATATAGGTCAGTTGATTATATCATTTTTGATATAGAGAATGAAATGTGCATGAGAGAGCTATTTTTAATGCGAGGAATGTTGATTATGTAAGAGGCTATTTCGATAAGGGTTTAGGTTTTCAGACTGGAACAGACAGAGCTTTAACGGGAATTGTATTCAGGCATAGAAGATGCTATCATTGTAGTTCACTCATTTCTCCAGATTGTAGTATGGATTTGTATGTAGTCAGTTCGACTCTTTTTGTGATGAGCAGCGTGCTCTAGGTTATAAGCCTTCCTACAAGTGCAGGCCCCCATATTTTGTAATCTCTTTTCATATGTCCAGTGGATTGATATTGTGGGTCATAAATTCCATAGTGGTTTTTCCTCTTTGAGGTTTTCCACGTATAATTATTTGTGTTATGGTATTCATTTGTGTGATTGGATTATTGATTGCTTTACTTCTTTCATTCCTATATGTACCGGTTTACCGACTGGTGAATGCATGTTATAATAAGGTTAAAATTGATCATTCTGGTAGAACACTGATTCACCCCCCCCTCTTAGTGTTCTTGGATTCCAACAATTGGTATCAAAGATTTGTGCCTCAGAGGAAGTTTAATAGCTTGAGGAAGATCCCAAATCTAGAATCCATGGATATGAGTTTGGAGAAGCAACTTGAGGTAGCACTTGAAGATTATGATTTTGAAAGGATGAAGAACTTGAAGTTACAAGATGAATTGAATTCTACTTAGGAATTCATTCTTATCCTACAGGAGAGGTTGGCATCTATTCAAGCTAGGAGGAAGGAACTTCTACAAAGTCAAGATAATGATGAGAAAGATGCCCTTAATGAAATATGTAAGAAGTTGAGTCAGGAGAAAATGGTCATGAGGAATGAAATGCAAGCCCTAACTATGAGAATGTCAAGATCGGAAGAAGAAGGAAGAAAATCTTGCTATATCTCTAAAAGACAAGTTTGAAGATTGTGCTAGGTTGGTTCACGAAAAATGATATGTGGAGAACAGACTTAGTAAAATCCAAGAGTAATGAACAAGAACTTGAAAGACAAATGATAATTCTTGAGAGACAATCTAAATGCTACAAGTGATTACAAGGACAAATTCAAGGTTAGTTTAGCACAGCTTGATGAATTATTGAAAAGTCAAAGACAAGAATGGAGATTCCAATAGACTTGGATTTGAACAAGGATAGAGCTTCGGTAGTGCAAATGAAGATCAAAACTAGAAGGCACTGGTAAGGCAGCTTAATGCTTATAAATTTAATGGTAGATGCTTTGTTTGTAATAAATTTGGTCACATGGCTAGGCAATGTAGAAATAGAGAAAATCAGAACTATAATTATTCTCCCGGTCAATGTTCTAAATGTAATAAGTATGGTCATAAGACAAAATATTGTAGAATGAATGTTAAATGTTATGCATGTGGAAAATTTGGACATATGGCTAATCAGTGCAGGTCAAGCAATTATATCAGTTTTAGCAAATAAATTCAAAAGAACAATGTTACATGTTATACATGCAACATGGTTGGACACATAGCTAAGTTATGTAGAAACAAAAATCCACCGATTAACAATGATGGATCAAATGATAAAGGAAAAGAGAAGGGCAATGAAATCTTGCAAGATCATATCAAGAAATGGGTCAGGAAGTTAGATGATCAATCAGCAAATGGAAATGCTCGAGTTATTCAATCGGCAGAGGAGGTTGTGTTGTTCACCAAATCTGGTTAACCCAAGAACCCCTGCAATCCTTCTATGAAATGGCCAATTTCAGTCTACAAAACACATCAGGGCTTGGACAACATAACATAGGACCCTAATTGATCCTCCTGCACTTTAGGTTATGCTAGACCTAGGGGGGACACCCTTTTGATGCATTAAATACAATGATTATAGACACATAACTGCATCAACAATAAGAAGATAGATCGTTCCACAAACTCACCAAATCTAGAAACACATTACAGATTGGCTAAATCTGTATAAACCACAAATGAAAAAGGGCTTGGAATGAAAGAACACAACCCCTAAACACAAAGGGAAATAGATTTTCTTTTAATTTGAATTAATCTGAAAACATCCCCAAACTTGCAAGACTAGTGCCTTGTTCATTGGGCAACAAAGTCACACACAGAACTTTAAATATGCATCCTAGTCACAAATTGGTTCTCCTCTAATGATATCCCTGCATTAACACCTTATATTAATGCATTACTTAGTTTCACTCACAAAAAATCATCAAATCTGGGACACATTCCATTATTCATGACTGATTACAGAGTTTAAAACCTTCCTTGAAGGATACCCACAAACAATCACACAACTTCCTTGAAATTAACAAATTTCATCCTCCTTGAGGATTGAATTCATAATAATGAAAAAACATATCACAGAGAGAATCTTATGGGAAATTACTCATGCCTTACACAAGCAAAGTCTGCAACTAGAAAACACACCTTGAATACTGCATTGTAATCCTTTGTACCCTGAAACCAAACAAAAGCATTTACAAACTTGGGTCAAGATATTCAAAAAATGGAAGCCATCAAATCAGGAGCATTTCTCCAAATTTTTGGAACCCTTACAATGAGAAGAAAATTGGAATAAGAAGGAAGAGGGAACAAATTAGGTCTGCAACTGAAATTGCCAAGTGTCTCTTTTCCAACTGAATTCACTTTCTTCTTCTTTCCCATGGAAACTACTCTCAAAAGATCTGATCTTTGTTGAAACAAACTTTATAACTCCATTCCTCATCTTGAGAGCTTTCCGGTGATATATGATACTTGTTATTTTGGCCAAAAACAAGCCTCTGAGCGAATTAATCAATCATGTGGCTCTGATCATTTAAATTTTTCATTTTTCTTATATAGTCTGAACTATATATTTAATCTGTATTTAACTTTGATTTTTGGCTCCTTTTGTGCTCTGACACCTTGCCTATTACTACTTATTAAGTTTCCATTAGTTTTATATCCAAAGTCATTCTATATACTCTAGTCGATTACCTCTACCGAAACATTTAGTCGGTATGCACAGAACAGTCGGTTAAAGAAGAAAGTATTCACAGAGCCTAGTATACACTGAGCTGTCTACCGAGTATCAATCCATGTATATCGAGCAGCAACAATGATACACCGAGTTGATATACACCAAGTGAAACATTTTACCAGATTCATTGAACCTAGACACACATGTGGAAACGTGTTACAAGATCGAGGAACATAGAACCGTTATCACATTGGAAATTTCACTTAAGGATTGTGTATGATTTTGAGGTCATCTAACCAATGAAATATTTTGTATGGTTATTCATTCGATAAATCATGTTTGTAAGATCAAAGCAATTAATCAGATCACTGACATAAGAGATCTATTTATACAACATGGATTAAGATCAGATGGATACATGTAGTGTGATAGAGAGAGAGATATAGAGGTGTATGAAGAAAGACATGTGTAATACATAAGAAAGCACTAAGTGTTATGACTATTACAGAGACGCAGAGGTCACCGAGAAGGATTTCAGAGAACAGTCAAAGAATAGAGTAAATAGAAGGGTTTACCGAGTTACTTTATGGGTTTCTGAGGTATGCTATAAGCAAGGTAATCTTATTTTGAGCACATAGAATCTGCTATAATATTCCAGATGTAAAGTTGCAAATATTTGTAATGATTTATTGTAATATTTTGAAGTTGTAAGAGAAACCTTTAACAAGGTAAAAGACTCTAACAAAGTCTATAAATTGTATATCCTTTTACAAGGTGCAACATTTAGAATAAGTGTTGTAAAATCCTTTAGCAAGGTAGATCTAAAGATCTTAATACTCCTAACAGGAAAAGCTATCACAAATAGTTGAACATGTAGCTCTAACCGAGCACTCTTTATTATTGTAGTAGTGAAGTTGTGGGTGCCATCCCCACCGCAGTTTTTCTCTCTAACCAAGAGTTTCTGCGTAACCAAAATATATGTGTTATGGAGTGAATCATGTATGATTGTTATCTATTTGTTTTAGCTTGATGTTATGTTGCAGCAGTTTTTGGTTTATGTATAACAGTAAAGATATTGTTGTTGAAAGGTTTTGAAGTACTGATTCACCCCTCCCCTCTTAGTACATTAGCTTTCCATATTGGGCCTAACAATTGGTATCAGAGCTTGAATCTTGGAAAAGGGTTTAACAACCTAAAGAGAAAGATCTTATCAATGGAAGGTTATAAACAATCTCAAAAAATTTGTATCTACAAGAAGAGTTGGATCATGCTAATCAAGTGATTGCAGACATGCAAAGACAAATACAAAAATCATTGAAAGTGAGAAGAAGATTATCTGATGATTTACAGGACTCTCAAGAGTTAGTGGAACAAATTGAAACATCATCTGAGAACAGTATATCTAAAGAGACTGAAGAAATGATTGGAGTATTGAAAGAAAAGAACAAAGCACTAGTTGATCAGCTAAAAGCAATGAAAAGAGGACATGAACATTTCAGCACACAGATGACTGAAAATCTTGATGCATTGAGGACAACTAAAGATAAAGTAAGAGATCTAGAAAGAGAAAAATAACAGCTTGAAGCGTTAGTATCTGAAAAGAATGATGAAATCACAAGGTTGACTGGGATTCAACAAAATCTGTCAAATCAATTAGGTTACGCACATCATGAAGGAAATATGAAAGATGATGAAAATCAAGCATTGAAACTTGAAGTATCAAGGTTGACCGATGAACTTGAAACAGAAAAGAAATCCAAGGAAACACTAAAAAGGAGTTATGAAGCATCAAAGATGTTGGATGAGAAACTGAATACAAGAAGACCCAACAAAGATGCAGGACTCGGTTACAAAGGAAAAGACTCTACCGAGAAGGGAATTCATACTACCGAAAGAGGAGAATCATCAAAGCAAGCTAGAAATAAGAAGAATTTCAAAGGAAAGAAGCTTATTTGCAACTATTGTGGAAATCAAGGTCATACTGCTAACTTGTGCCAAATCAGAAAAGGTAAGCAGCTGAATATCACTAAGTCTAATGGTTATTGTTACAATTGCAATAAATATGGTCACACATTTAATCAATGTAGGACAATGTCTGTTAACAATTATCAAAAGGCAAAATTCAAAGGGTTTTGTAAAAACTGCAATAGATATGGACATAGTATCGAAAAGTGTTGGCTTAAGCAGAAAAACTATATGTGGTCTGCACACCGAGAAAATACTAGAGGTTACCGAGCTCACACAAATCCTTACCGACAGTATTCTGCAGTACCATGGGATTACAATACAAGGATATGGTGCAAATTTTGTGGAAGATATGGACATATAAGTGCCAACTGCTTTATAAGGTTTGGATTGAACAACTGAAGATCATGGAGAAATCCTGGTATGGCATGTTTTCATTGTCACAAGGTTGGACACTTGGCTAGAGATTGCAAAGATCAACCTAGAGGAGACACTGAAGAAATAAAAGGCAAATTACAGATGATTTGGAAAAAGAAGTAAATTGTGTCAAATGAAGAAAGTACCTTATCTACCGAGTTAGATGCACCTATTCCAAATTAATCGGTAAAGGTATGAAGGGACTGCATTCTCTCAAAGGTCAAATCTTAATGGTTCCTATTTTATTATGCAGAAAATTTGAAATTCTATCAAAGTCTTTTGGAGCACTTTACAAGGAGACTGTCAAGTCGGTGAATACAGGAAGCCTATCAAGTTGGTAAATGAAGAAAGTCTGGTTACTGGGTTAAAGTGCAAGAAGGAAAGAAAGTTTGGTGGAACTGAGTGCATTTAATGTTTTTGACCTAACCTACATGGAGCCCGATAAGGTATATTGTGTACTTAAAGCATTTATGCAGTCATTTTTCACTCACCAAGTTTTCAAGAAAGTAGAGCAAAGCAAATCAAAGGCAATCAAACCACCTCCCGGGCGAATTTCAAATGTATTTACATCAATCTCAACGCATTGTTAAGCTGGTTTATCAATCATATCAAGTTGTTATTATCTGCTAAGTGTGAAGCGTCTACCATTTGAAAATCTTCAAACCTTAAGGAACTTTTGTTAATTCTTTTCTGAAATCTACAATGGCACCTAAGATCCAGAATCCCATTGTTGTTGAGAACATCGAAAAGCCCTCACTGAAATACTCTTTAACTCCCAAAATTGCATCTGAACCGGATGACAAAACTACATTTTCACTTATTCCAGATAGAGTTCTATTAGTCGAGGATGTGAGATTCTTTACCAAATGTCGAGTTGAAGAACTAGGTCACGTTGAAATCAAAGACACATATGATGAACTGTGCACCGATGGTAAAATGGATAGCAAGTATGAGCACATTAAGATCAAGGGATTAATTGAAGCCCTAACCTATCCCCATGTATTCAAACCCTAGTGGGTCAATTTTGTTTTAAGCAGAGTTCATGATGACTTCATGTGGCTAGAAGAGAAACCATTTAAGATCACCAAGGAAATTATTCATTTGATCACCGGTTACCCTATTTATGATCATGCCCAAGCTCAGAAAATGATATCACAGAAGGAATTGATCAGTTTAACCATAGTAGAATCTGATTGCAAAGGACTGAAATTGAACAATGTCACTGATGCAAAGCTAAAATTTTCCATTAGAGTAATAGGTTATTGTTTCTTCCAATCGGCAAGGGAAAACAGTGTACCCTGTGCAGCAGTAGACTTAGCATATAAAATTGTGAAGAAAGGCATGAAAATTGATTTATGCGATGTGTTGCTGAAAAACTTGTTTGAGAATCTGAACACCATAAGGAAACCAAAGAAGAATAATTCGGCCAATACACTAAAGTTTGGATCACTATTAATATGCATGTTTTTCTATTTTGAAAAATTCTTTCCATCAATCGGTAAAGTTGTTTGGGAGCTACACCGACCAATCACCCATCAGATCAATGACTTCATCAAGAAGCTAGGTGATAATTTTAATGATATTATGGATGATTATTTCAGCAAGTTTTAGGAAAGGATGCATAACAGGTACCGGATTCCACCCAAGCTAGTGGAGAAATACAAGGATGACATATGTTTTGAAATGGACACTGATTACTATTATGTGAATGATGTGGAACCAAGAACTCAATCTTTGCCACCAATGGGTTATGAGATTGATTTTGAAATAACACAACAGGAAACAGATTCTTTTCTGACATTACCAAGGCATGCTACCGAGCTGAGGTATGGAACATATGAAGAAGTGAAGGAAAAAATAAAAATGAGCATTGTAGTACCCAAAGCTACAAGGAAGGCAACAAAGATGATTAAGACATTAACAGAGAAATTTGGAGAAGGTTCTTCCTCCACACCTATCAAAGGCACTATAGCCATTACCAAAGAGGAATCTGAAGCCCAAGAGGCAGCTATAACATTGAGCACCGAATTGCCTAAGGGAAAAGTGTTGAAAAGAAAGAAACAAGATACATCAAAGGTCTCACTGACCCCTCCTGCTAAGCGACCTAACACAAGAGCATCTACAGCTTCACCGAGTAAGAAAAAAAAGAGTGTTGCGGCACCAAAGGTAACAAAAACTTACAAGAAATCTACTCATAGACTCATTTTGGCAAAAGAGTCTAGTGACACTAAATCTGAAGATGCAAGTAAATTTCAGATTGTCAAGAGCAAGAAGGTAAATGTACATAGTGTTGAAAATTTTTGTGCTAATCTAAAGCAATATGGTGGATTTGGAACATTCAGATATGTTAAGTATGAATCCAGATCTGATGATGAAAAGAGACAAATAGAAGAAGTTATCATCTGCACACTATTGAAATTCTGATTGGCTCCATTAGAATTATCTAAGTCACTTCCAAATGAATTATATTTTCATATTGACAACAAATGGAAGTATGCCATGTATATGGAGAAATAGATGAGAGAAAGAAGTCTAGTACATATTTTCCTAGACATGTCAGTAGATGAGATTACCGAACATCTGACAAACTGCCACACAAAATTCCTAGTCAAGCAAAAAGCCTTGAAACTGATGAATGGCCTTTACTTGGATGTAGAGGATGAGACCAAGGAAAAATGGCAGGAAATCTTTAAAATCAAGAATGATGGTGAGCAAGCTGAAGTTGAAATAGTTGATGTCACCAAGTAAGATCCTGATATCACTGAGTGGGACCCTACTGACACCATACAAGTAGATGAAGATATCATGGATATAGAGGCACCGGAATAGGAAATGATAGAAGGGAATGCTTATGCCCAACTTGTATCCAGTGAATTAGTTTTGGAGAAAGTTCAGCCCTATCCTCGGGTCAATCAACCTATTTCAATCAAGGCCCCCAAGGATACGGAGCAAAGCATAGAAGGTCACAAGACAACAATAGGAGAAGGTACTTCTCAAGAATAGACCTCTCAAACTCCTTCCAGCACTGAAAATGTTACATCTAAGACCCCAAGAACTGAAGCACCAACGGACACAACAAAGGCTACACCAGAGACTAAAGAAACTGACCAAGTGCTGCCTCTACCGAGCAACCTACCGAGGGTCCACAAGCCTCACAAGCCATTGTTTTATTCTAATTGATGAAAAGTAAAGAAAAGAAGATGAAAAAGCATAGTTTCAAATTAAATTTGTCAAAACCAATAATGTTGCCCTATGTTGATATATCCAAATTAAAGGGGCAAGCACTCATTGAATTCGGTGAACTATGCAAAGTGAAAGCTGAACAGGAGAAGTAAATGGCTATTCAAAAGAAAAATAAAGTACTTCAGAAGGTGAAAGAACTCTTAACCGACATGCTACCTGAAGCTACAGTAACCAAAGATGCAGCCATCCACATTCAATTGGATGAACTCCTAACCAAGATAGAGACATTTGGAGTATATGCATCCGAATATTTGAGCAAGTTAAAGGACAAGGAACTCACTGCAAAAATGATTGAAGAGGTACAAAAAGCTATTGCCATTGGCAAAGTTAAACTTGTCAAATTTATTGTTGAGTTGTCCCCTCAACTCAAGCACATTCTTTATTTATTTCTGAAACTCTGTACATTCTCTCTATTCATTAAGGACATCAAAAATAAAATAGAAGCAATTGAGAAAGAGATCACCGATCTCTCAAATAAGTTGACCACTGAGCCTAATTCCATTCAGAATTTTTATACCAAGCTACAACAGCTCATGGCTCAACAATTGGAACTAAGGAATGAAGAACACAAGATAAGGATGGACATAATGACACTTCAAACATTATTCCTTCCTCATCTTTCATCCATCCAAGAACAGATCAACAAAGCTACCTCCCCATCCACTCAGCAAGAGGGAAGCACCTTAGATGGACTCATTTCAGTGTTAGCTGACATTCAAGCGCAGAATTCAGTCATGGACAGTGTTAAGGATGCCCTCTCTGTCGCTCTATCCGATGCCAAGACAAATTACAAATCCATTTTTGACCAGTTGCCACCACCGAATGGTAAGTAAGTCTTGATGTTTGTCAAAAAGGAGGAGTGAGTATCATATCAAAGTATACATGGGAATGTAGTATACAGGGGGAGTATATATCGAGTATATACCAAGCAGGACAGAGTATTCAAATTTTGACAATGAACAGAAAACAGAGCAGTGAACTGAGCAGTTAACACATAACATTGATCACCGAGCATGCAACATCAAAGTTTTGTACAGTATAGTGATAAGGGGAGTATATCTAAATATACTATTTCATTGACTAATGTATATACTATTTGTTTAGTCAAATTTTGCAAGTATATAGATTTTTTTGAGTTATGACTTTGAAAGTAGTTTTGTCAAACATCTCAACTAATGTCAAAAGGGGAGATTGTTACTACTTATTAAGTTGCCATTAGCTTTATATCCAAAGTCATTCTATATACTCTAGCCAGTTACCTCTACCGAAACATTCAGTCGATATGCACAGAACAGTCGGTTAAAGAAGAAAGTATTCATAGAGCCTAGTATACACCGAGTTGTCTACCAAGTATCATTCCATGTCTACTGAGCAGCAACAATGATACATAGAGTTGATATACACCAAGTGAAACATTTTACCAGATTCATTGAACCTAGACACACATGTGGAAATGTGTTACAAGATCGAGGAACATAGAACCATTATCACATTGGAAATTGCACTTAAGGATTGTGTATGATTTTGAGGTCATCTAACCAATGAAATATTTTGTATGGTTATTCATTCAATAAATCATGTTTGTAAGATCGAAGCAATGAATCAGATCACCGACATAAGAGATCTATTTATCCAACATGGATTGAGATCAGATAGATGCATGTAGTGTGACAGAGAGAGAGATATAGAGGTGTATGAAGAAAGACATGTGTAATACATAAGAAAGCACTAAGTGTTATGACTGTTATAGAGACATAGAGGTCACCGAGAAGGATTTTAGAGAATAGTCAAAGAATAGAGTAAACAGAAGGGTTTACTGAGTTACTTTATGGGTTACCGAGGTATGCTATAAGCAAGGTAGTCTTATTTTGAGCACATAGAATCTATTATAACATTCCAGATGTAAAGTTGCAGATATTTGTAATGATTTATTGTAATATTTTGAAGTTGTAAGAGAAACCTTTAATAGGGTAAAAGACTCTAACAAAGTCTATAAATTGTAAAGCCTTTAACCAGGTACAACATTTAGAATAAGTGCTGTAAAATCCTTTAGCAAGGTAGATCTAAAGATCTTAATACTCCCAACAGGGTAAGCTATCAGAAATAGTTGAACATGTAGCTCTAACTGAGCACTCTTTATTATTGTAGTAGTGAAGTTGTGGGTGCCATCCCCACCATAGTTTTTCTCTCTAACCAAGAGTTTCATAACCAAAATATATGTGTTATGGAGTGAATCATGTATGATTGGTATCTATTTGTTTTAGCTTTATGTTATGTTGCAGCAGTTTTTGGTTTATGTATAACAGTAAAGATATTGTTGTTGAAAGGTTTTGAAGTACTGATTCACCCCTCCTCTCTCAGTACATTAGCTTTCCATATTGGGCCTCACATTGCCACGTGGCGATCTCTGATTGGTCGATGGGGTCCACTGGGTGCCACCTCAGATGACACCTCATCACTCTACCACATGTCTGCTTGCTTGTCGGCCACCTCAACACCACCTCGGTGTCACATCATCACCACCTAAGCTCCACCTACATGCCACCAGACAACCACCTCACCGGGGCCCGCCTGCTGGACCGCAGACTGGACTTGCCACCTGTGCGCCACCTGGCTTTCACCATTTCGCAATGGGTAAGTTTCGTGCATCTTTGGGTCACGAAGTGACGTGAGCCGTTGATCTTCATCAAAATTGCTCGATCTTTAACTAGCTACATTTTTGCCATTTCATAGCCCTTATCTCACATGCATCTCACCTTCACGAAGTCGCATGAGTCGTCTGATCTCCTAAACCTGCAGGGTCTTTAACCATCACTGAGCTTTTTGCCATTTTGCCTTTCGCCATTTCACAGCCTTGAACCGGTGAGCATCTTTACCCTGCGAAGTCACGCCGACCGTTGATCTACTTGGGATCTACTCCCTGGTTAAGTTGTCCTTTTCCTGCAAAACTCGCTTGCCTGCCTCGGGATCCATGCTTGCATGGGGTCCACCTGTCACCATCTGTCACCTCCTCGGTCACCTTGGGAACCGCACCCATGCTCGTGGGGTCTGCCTTGAGCACTCAACGGGCACCATCCATCAAAAAACTTGATGGCTTTGACATAATAGATGTGTAAGGTGTTTGCTTTTAAATATCAAAAAGTTCCTTTGCCCAGCGAATGTGGGACAAATAGTTTTAGCCTGAAACTTCATTTTTTAAGCTTTGCTTGAGCTTTAATGGTGTTTTCTATGGTCTATTCACCATGCTACGGCAGAGAGGGAGGAGTAATATTTTACCAGTGATACTCACGGAGGGAAGGACATGGGCATTTTCATCTGCTAAATGCATTGTTTGGAGGTTTTTACTACTACCAAAGCCACATAAAGGGGAAAACTTCTACCATTTCTATCATCCACTAGGGAAAGAACTAGCAATGGTTTTACTTTGCATTATTAAACCCCTCTGCAGTCTCCACGTGAACTACTAGGAGAAGGATTTGGGAGGGCACGTGAGGGAGAACCTTACACCATTTACTTGCCATTGAAAACATCATGTACAGAAATCTCTAAAATCATGCTCACGTCCACCTCATGTGGGTAAAGAATTAGCAAAGGTTGCATTGGTTTGGATTTTAAATGCCTTTAATCAACCACCACCACCAGTAGGGAAAAACAAGGAGGAACATGAGGGAGTTTGGACTGCATTACATCTGCTCAGTCACATTTCTCTAACAATTTACTACTACTAATTTGGAGTTTGTTGATTTTGTTGTAGCTGCTACTAGAGGGAGAGCAGGTGAGGAGCTTGCTGGGAGGGTTGTAGAGGTTGGACCTCCACCTGCCAAAGACATTTACTTTGCAATTTCCTACCAAATCTGCAATGCACAAAATCCTCTACAGTCTTCTCCAACACCATGTTCCAACAGGGAAGGAAAACATGGCATTGATTTGCATTTGACTGTTCTTGATAAAACCAAATGCCCACTCCATACACTACATGGAGGATACCATGCCATTTATATTTGCTTGATGGTTTCTATAGCCTTTTCACTAGCCATCACGTGAGAGGAGGCCAGCAAGGGTTTTCTATTGCTATGTCTCTTTCCTTAACAATTTTACATTGCCAAATCACACACCACATGAGCTTGGATAGATGGCTATACACCAGCCAATTTGCATTTTCATATTTTTTGTTTATGGCAGCCTTTGGTATGTAATCGTCCAATTTCATTGCATGCGGCAGAAAGGGTGAGATCAATGTGAGTATCATCCAGGATTTCAAGTTTTGTAATAACATCATTGAGAAGGTTAATGGCTTCTTCTATTTTATCTTCATCAACCAATTCCTCTACTCCTCCATTGCTTATATCTAGCATGTAAAATACCTTGGTTGTTTAGACCAAGAGAGGCATTCCCATTTTTGCATTATCCTCTGGTGGGAAACATATTAGAATACAAATCCAACCATGCATGTCAACATTACCCTAGAGATGCTCATAGGGCCAAGCCACCAATAAAATAACATTGCGCAGGCATGAGCCAAGTCGGGCCCCAAAATGGGTCCGACTAAAAAAAAATTTTGTTTTCATGCAATTGGCCTCTGAAATGCTTCACGAACCTCAAACATACCTCTGGAAATGATCGGCAATCATTTTCGGATCATAAAACTGAATTTTGCAACCTTCAAGCAATTACGCCACATTTTTGCATTTAATCGCGAAGACGTAATTTTCAAAGTGGTCAAAACACCTTTCTGGACCTCGCCATCTAACAGGCGTGTACTCTAATATACAAGCATGAATTCTACCAAACGGTTTCTCAAGATGAGTCCCGAGCGAAGAAATATTAATTGGCGAAAATGACCAACTGGCTTTGTTGACACTGCGGACCTGACGAAGTCAATGTTCTGGCAACACATGATGCCTTTCTCAAAAATATCAAACGACCTCCGTAGGCCCTCAAATTTGAAACATAGGTACCTTGAAGTACATATTAAATCTTTAAATTCCCTATTTGACCAAAAGTCTGACTCGGTGCAAATGGTGCGCTCATGAAAATGGCTACTTTAACTGATATAGCACTGAAAGTACGGATCACTGAAAACGAAGACTCAATGAACCCTTTTGAAAACCGATCAAATAAATTGGTAGAGGCTTGAAATTTGAAAAATGACTCATAATTTATACCAACAATAGCTCGGAAGAAACATTTTGGCATAACACTCAGTGAGGCAAATTTTACACTTGTGCAAAACAGGGCTCCGACTAGCTGTCGAAACAAGGACTAGTCAAACCACACAAACTGCAAATGGATTTGGCTTGGTAAACTGAGCAAATGGATTCATTAAGACTTGAAACCTTGCAGGATGACTCACATTTATGCATAAAATCGAATCCATTTTGAATTTCTTCATGAAAATCAATAGGGAAAAAGATGTAAACACTCAAAGTAGGCTACTCAATAAAATCTGCATTTGTGCCTAGAATGCACTTTCATCTCACCCCTCGAAATGGGTACCTGGTAAACTTATCCAAACTGAATTCTGAAAGTATCACATCACTAAATAGGCCAAATGAAAGGTGTAGGACACAATTCTCAAGCCTAACCCCCTGAAAATGAACTGGCTCCATTTTGCCCTCTCTCTAACTAGGCCATTCAAACTGACTCATTTGGAAATTCAAAGCAAAAATTTGAATTGGGCCTCAAAATTTGACTCAAAATTTAATGAGTCCCAATAGGTTGCTCCTGCACCGACAGGAAGATCAACCGGTAACTGAGGCAGATGCCTTAGGGGTAGGCAAAATTCATGACAATACTCCTTTAGCCCCGGGAAGAGGTTCTAGAAGATGTTCTAGATATTGGAAATGCTTATTTGACATGGAGATGTTCGACCGAGATCCAGTATCTTTCACCGAGTCATTCATATCAATGATAGATTAGGGTTTCTTGGAGGTTACAAGGTTGAATCCACTTTATTTCTGATCACTTTGCATTCAGAGTGATTCAAAGCAAGTCTAAGGCAATTTAGTGCGATCGATATCTTCTTGAGGGATTTTACCAGTGATCAAAAGAGTTCTTCAAGTTTTTCACTGGCAACTATTTCTCAAGTACTTATCGAATTTATCTTTCATCATGGACACGAAATCATCCTCTGCACCTACTTTTATTGCAAATCCTACTATCGTTGAGGTAAAGGATCATCATAGGCCAATTTTCAAACAATGTCTACATATTGCCACCTTGGATGATTCGGTTGGTGCCTTTTCCTGTGTCTTAGAAGGATTTGTATATGTTGAAGATGTAAGAGCTTACATTCACTGCCACATTGAGGATTTGGGAACCAATGATATCAAGAGAATGTATATGAGTGAGTTAATGGGAGATTCTAAAAATAGCAAGCCCCAGTACAAGCACATTGAGGATCTAGTGTTTACTGGCATTCTAGATATTCCTAAATTTGAGGATCAGATTGTTAGATATGTTTTGAGAAGAGTGCATGGAGAATTCATCTAGTTGGACATACCTTATAAGATCTCTAAGGAGGCCATTAGGGCCATCACCAGTTTTCCACAGATTGGTCAGTGTCTGGAGAAGAAGATTTCTAATGATTAGGTTAACAAGCTCACCGACGTAATATCAGACGGGTGATCGATGAGGGTTAGCATCATCACAGATGGATACATCAGATTCAGAAGCATGATTATTGGATACAAGGTAGCTCAATCAAACCATCTGAATTCTATTTATAGCTCCTACATTTATGCAACACATAAGATGATGAGAGAAAATGAGAAGTTAGATCTCTATGGATGGATGTTAGATGAATTGTTAATTAACCTAGGGAAGATCAAAAGATAAAAGAAGGGAACATTACGATATGGAAATCTTATTGTCTGTTTGATGTTTTTTTTTTCATTAATGAAGCTCCTAGTTTTGGGAAGAGACATTGGGAATTTGATATCCTAGTAGGAAGACAACTGAAACAATCTATTGCAACATTGGGTAGCCAGTGAGATGACAAGGTATGGGGTTACTTCAAGGCATTCCAGAAGGTTATGAATTCTAGAGAGAGGGTTCCAAAGAAAATTGTTGAGAAATACTCATCTGAGATATACTTCATGGTTAAAAAGGATGAAACTTTGATGGAAGTTGTCAAGCCCCATAAGATATGGATTGAAGTAATGGGTTATGAAGTTGATGCATAGATTCTAGATGCTTATGTAAAGTTGTTAATTGATGCACCTATTGATGAAGCTGAGAAATCCTTTGGTACTACTAAATAGAAGAAGCAAGAGGTTGAAACTAAGTTTAAACAGAAGAAGAGGGAGAAATAGCAGGGCAAGGAAAGAAAATTTGTTGAACAAGTATCTCAGGACATCAAGGCATTAATTGATTTTGTTCTGGAAAAACGAAGGAAGAGGAAAGAGCCTAAATTTTTTATTGAGCCTATTCCATTAGAATCTAGATCTGAAGATGACACACCCTTAGCATTCAAGAGGGTATTAAGGAAGAAAGGTGAAGAGACTAAGGAGGAAGCTAGGAAGCAACTGGTTAGGAAGGTTACAATCAGGGTACCGACACATAAGAGAGCTCTGAAGGAAACACCTTCTGCTCTATCTAGTACTAGAAGAAGAAAGAAGATGGATGACACTGATCTGGCACTTGTCACCGGTAATGTAACTATTATTCCACCCAAGACTTGTGTAGAATTTGTTGATGAAATTACTAAGGATGGTATGTTAAAAAATTTATAATTTTATTATGAGCATTTAGATAATGATGAGCAAAGAGAAGATGAGGAAGCATTTTTATTATATTTGGATACATACAAGAAAGCCTTGTTGGAAATTGAAAATCAAATATCGGCATAGTTACATGACAACTTAGATGTTATAAGTTTATCAGCTATGGAGGAGGACAATCATATAAAGATTCAAGAGTTGTTAACTACTTGTGCATATATTACTCCAGAGGAGTTGGACAAGGCTCTTGAGGTTGCAGATAAAAAGATCTTTCACAACAAGCACAAGATAGTTAGTCTTATGTTAGGAAGGGTTAATGAGATAATCACTGAGACCCACAAGGCATGCATTCAATTATTTTCTACAAACCCTGGTTTTTATACTTCACCAAAGGCTAAAACTAACACTATAGACATCCCAGTTGAAGGGAAAGGTAAAGGTATAATGGGTACAATTTTCAAGGATATTAAGATATTGGATATAGAGCCCCCAGTAGAATCTAATGTATAAGACATAGAGGTGATACCGGAAAATGATGAGATACTAGTAGATTTAGAGAATGTACAGGTTACTAATGTTGAGAAAAATAGTCCTCCAGATCAGAATGTACAGGTTGAGGTCACATTTCATAAGGAGGAACTAGCAGTAACTGATACTACACCAAGTGGCGAAGCCATCAGTGCAAGTGAGGAAGCTATAAAATTAAATAAACCATCAAAGGAGAAGAGAAAGGAATCTGGTAAGGAACCGGTAGTGAGAACATCATTGTTGTCAATCGACACCTCACAGGTAGAGCAGAAAAGCATAACTAAGATGAGTTCTACTGAGCTCATGATGATGGTTGTATAGAAGATGATGAAGGAAGGATATGTGGACAAAGGAGTTATCGATCAGTCTATCCCTATTTTGCATAGACTTGTCCCGGAGTGCAAATTTGACAATGGAGCAAGCCCATCCGATAAGCTTAAAATAATCACAGAGCACATTTCTAAGGACTTACAATCTTTACAACAGATATCAAACCAACAAGCATTGGAGAGGTTTACATGGGCTAAGAGAGCAACTTTTGATCGGATGATTGAGTCAGAGAAGAAGGAGATTAATGATAAATTGAAATTGATTGATATTGGTTTGAGGAAATGTACTAAAATTAACAGAGTATATTGTAACATAGTTGTACTTACAACAGATTTAGATAAAAGGATTAAGGATACTCGGGAGAAGATTGTAGGTATATTAAATTCTTTTGATGGTTCAAATTCTTTGACTACATCTATTGATGCTCCTATTTTGGTTTTGGAAGCTCAATTTTCAGCTCTTGAGAGGGATAAAGATAAATTATAAGAAGAGATAGAGGTCTTAGATGATTGGTGAGTCCCCGGTTGAACTCATTAGGTATACATAAGGAGTGTATTGATATGGTTGGTAAGCCCACACCAACAAAGCTTAAGGATAAAGAGTCATATGCCCATATGCTTAATGGACTTCTATCTATTTCTGGCACACTCAAATCAGGTTGGGATACCAGCTATCTAGAGCTTTTGGAGAAAGCCTACCCAAAAATTTTCAAGTATATTCAGCTCTGGTAAGTTATTTTGGGACATTCTTTGTACAGACTTTCACTCTTCATCCTGGTTTTTGGTAAATTTTTGGCATTGATGTCAAAGGGGAGGTATAGGTGAAAAATATATTCTTGGCATCGGGAGGTATGGAGTATTTTGTTTAGATCATGATCATAGATGGATATTTAGCTCAAGGGGAGTAGTCCAAGGGTGAAACTGGCAAATGGAAACCATTATCATTTTTCACATGAGTGTTGCCATCAATGACAAAGGGGGAGATTGTTGGCAATTGACACTCATTTGATTGGTTTCAATATGTTTTCATTGATGGCAACATGTTTTGTCTTCATATTTTGGTTTGGTAGTTTATTGACAAACACTTCACCGGCACTGATAGGTATCTTCACCAGTAGGAGGAATTATTTGGGTACCGGCATTGCACGCTGACATGACTTCATCAAGATAACAGTATAGAAGGCCAACATCATTTGGGAGATCCGACAGTCGGCAATTGATTTTGATATTTATGTATAAATGTAATTGAGCTGACATGTATATTCCTTTTGTAATTATCTATTTAGGCCAACACAAGGCGTGGAGGATTGTAAAGGTATATAGGTCAGTTGATTAGATCATTTTTTATATAGAGAATGAAATGTGAGTGAGAGAGATATTTGTAATGCGAGGAATGTTGATTATGTAAGTGGTTATTCTGGTAAGGGTTTAGGGTTTTGGACCGGAACAGAGAGAGCTTGAACGATAACTATATTTGGGCATAAGGTCCCTAGGCCTCAAGAATTCCTTTGCCTCCTTAATAAAACCCCATCTCACCTCCCCTTGGAGTATACTCAATAATTTCCTAACAAAATGATATTCAAAAGAAAGATATATAGACTCCTTCAAAGGAAAGGGATATCCCAAACATAGGTCCATTCTTGGGTAGGGAGTGACTGACCTCTTAAAAATAGTACAACTTTTAGGTCAGGGTGCCAAACCTTGAGACCTTTAAACAAAAAATTATGCATTAGGATAGAATAATACCTAAAATTCAATGAAGGTTTCTTCTTTAAAATCATAGAGGGCTTGGTAAAGTCGTTCGACCAACAGAGTAGTATAGTCAAATGGTCTATTTATATCCCTACTCTAAATATCTATACATAATACAAGGATCTAATTAGGAATCCTACTCTAGGCATGAACTCCACAAACTTGACATAAAGCTTAGTAGGAACCTTTGAAGTATCCAGTAAACATGTTGATGTTGGAGGGTGCAACCTCCTTTGAAGTCAAGGTTCTCTCATCCCTCTTCAAATGTATGAGCCCAAAAGCTAGAATCTTATCCCTATATAATCTCTCTTGAGTCTTGTATTCCTTTTCAAGTTCCTCCAGGTCGATGGGCTAATCAGTATTGACATTGACCATGAAGACCTCGTCAATCACCTCCTTAGCGATGGCCACCAATCTTCCCCCATATTTAACCATACTTTCTCTCACATCTATTTTGTAGTTATGAGAAATTGCAGTAACCAAACCAAGATTTACAAAAACATTTGGGACAACCAACCTCCCGAGATTGAGGCTCAAAATGTTATATATAGGCGCATGTTCCATATTCTTGTTATATCCCCTCCTCCAAGGACTAAACCCCCAAGGCTCAATTATAAGGTTCCTAAATCCACTAGTATGATCAATTATAAATTCATTTGGCCTAGCACCTAGCCTAGACCTCTTTTGAGACTGATAGTCTTGAAAATGACAACAAAAATTTGATGTCCCTAGCAATGTTTTACTCATTTTGAATTAGTGTTTCTCTTTGTTTTTACCCTCAAGGTTTATGGTTTTTAAGTTTATGTTTTCTCAAGTGAGCCTTTTTGTTTCAAGCCTAAAGCTGGTTATGTTTCTTCATTACCTTTATCACTTAAACATGAGGGTCTTTTCCATCATTGAAGGGGACTGTGTTCCTTTTCCTAAGCGTTATTTCTTCTGTCGACCTTTTACATTTTCCTAAGGTCTATGTCTTTTTCACTATGGTCGAGCCCCCTTTAATATTTCAATGGGTATTTATTGTTGGAAATATTCCTCAAATTCTCGTGACCAGTATTCGGGTTGATTGGTGTAACTTACCCTAATGGAATAGCTTGTGGGAAGGTATCGGGTTGTGGACTTTTCCTATCAGTGTAACTCTATCCGATGAACATGTTGCGGACAAGTATCGGGTTAGGTCTACCCGATGTATCCTCCTTGTTTGGTTATTGGGAAGCAGTGTTCAGATCCTCTTTTATGGTCATCAAGTTAACATCGCCTATCAGGTTAGCCATATTGAAGTCCTGGCGATGACCCGATGAAGCTATTTTAGGTGATCGGGGTAACTTTGCAGTACTGTTGCCGATGGCCGATAGGGTCGATATGTCTAGAACTGCTTTGATGAAGTCATCTACTATTTTATCGAGCATCAGGATTTCTTGTTCATAGTTATGTTGATAACTGATGGAACCTTCTTCCTGTGATCGATTAATAGGTGAGAAATTTTAGGATGATCGAACGATTGTCGCTATACCATTATGGCAAGATGCACAAAGGTTATCCATCATGGCTTGGTGACCAAATTATGGGACCCGACAAGAGAGAAGCTCAGGCAAGTTAATGAGTGAGCAAGTTCGGGATGATTAGATGATTGTCACTATATCACTATGGTGAGATGCATGAAGTTTATTCCCTACAACTTGGTGACCAAGGTGGGACCCAACAACAAAAAAGCGCTTCATTTTGGGTGATTAGTGAGGCTATGCTAAGGTAGTAGGGCAGAGACCCCAAAGCCAATCAAGGGGTGCCACGTGGTGGAGCGCATAAAGAGATCAAGGAAGATCGGACGATTGGGATAGTTGTTTGGTTGTCTTCCCAATGAATTAATGGAATCACCTTCAGCGATTGGGGTATCATCAAAGATTGGGAGAACTGGTTGTTTACTACATCGATACTCGACGAGGTCACCTTCGGCAATCGGGTTGACTAGATGAAAGTCACGCCGAAGTCCGATGAAGTCATTTACTACTGATTAGATATTGGGGTAACTTTTTCATAATGGTTCTGATGGCCAATGGGGAAGTATCCGACTGCGGATGGTTTCCTGGACTGAAGTCCAAAAGTCTAGTAGACAAACACTTGGAATGTTTCTATCGGTGTATTTGAATATGAACCGACCCGATTTCTGGATGAATGTGGGATAATATGTTTTCCACAAGTTCATGAATGGATAGGCTTTTATTAGACGGTTACATTCCAAGGCCATTATACAAAGTGACAAAGGAATGTTTAGTTGGATAGATGGCGGTTGCTAGAGATGTAACCGATGAGCATAACAAAGAAGAGTGTGCATGAAGGATGTGTGGAGGTGATGGTTTTATAAGAATCCAAGTCGATGTGTCTACAGAGGGCAAGAATAGAGTTATGAGCTTAGAGTCCGGAAAAGAGGATCTGATAAATTTATTGTAATCATGTTGTTTACTGAATAAAGTGATCTCTCTTCGGTGGTGGGTTTTTTACCTGTAAGGGTTTTCCCACGTATATCTAGTGTCTTTCTCTGGTGCTATTTTGTCTAGTTCATCTTAATTTCTGTCTCTGTTTATTTTAATGTATTGCAAACTGGAATTGAAATACTTCCTTGCTTGCTAATCCCCTTAGAATTGACGATAGGAGAGCATTTCCCATGCATGGCTTTCCTTACATTTATTTTCCCTAAGTTCGGCCTTAATATTTTGGCCTATATCTCCATGATTAACTATCGAGCAACTAAAAGTTCCATAAATTTGCACGTGCATCAAATGGACGGTGATGTTATGACCCAAGCGAAAAGATGCTCGAAGGATAGCGACAAGTATTGAGCAAATATTATGACTTGCACGTAATGAACGAGCAAATCGGATGACCCTCGCAGTCCCACAAAGGAAGATGTAGGGAAGTTAAGGACTATGACATCGTGAGATGATGTCATGTATCCCAGGTAGGCTGAAGAGGTCCGACAATGGGGCTGCTGACAGAATGGAGTTAAAAAGTGATTCGGCTATTCTTTGTCTAAATTTTGATGAGCCCATTTGCCATATTGGAGGGTCAATATCAATGCTAAATGATAGTGACCACGTAATATGCTATTATGGACAAAATCTATGATGGAAACATAGCACATTTCAAAGTAGAGGTGATTAAGACTATTTGTTATCACTTGCGTGGGAGAATAAAGGTAGGAGGAAATAATCCTATCGACATGGAATAAATAGAGACAAGTTGAGACATGTGGATGCTGACTGATTTCCAAGAAATTCATTCTAGTGGTTGTTTGTTGGGTTGAGTCATAACTAATGGAAAAAGCTGGCAATTCCAGAGGTGGCAATCTCAACAATTTTTCATTGCCACCACGATGAGAAGTTGATATTTTTAGAGGGATGAGAGGATAAGGATGATTTATGAGCTGGAAACAAAGTGATCAAGGACCTGTTAATAAGATCATAGGATGCATACTATCAGAGAATCTCATAGTAAGGCAGAAAATTAAGAAATTGTTGCTGAGAAAATTTCAAAAGAAAAGGACTCAATATCCAAAAAGGGATTTTGAAACAAAAATTTTGCAGTCAATAAATCAAGTAATCAGGAACAAAATCATTCATGTAAGGTGAACTTGGTCAGAGGGTAATGAATTGGTAGTTTGAATCTGATGGTGTTTTTGATCTAATAGATATGATTTCTTGAATTTATTTTCTAGTATGATGAGTAGAAATCATTGAAATGATGATTTTTCCCATGCATGAGCACTGCCAAGAAAGGTATATTTTATTATAAATACAGCTAAGTGGTGTCATCAGTTGGTAGAAAGAACAAAAAAATCAGTATCTTATTTGATGGTTTTGAAGTTGTGAAAATTATTTTTGAGCAGTATCATGCTAGGAGTTACATTGAGCGTTGTGATACCAGATGGAATTCCTTTATGAGTGAGTATGCTTATAGTCAATGGAGTCTTGAAAGTGGGGAGGATAATCAATGGAGGCTTGAAATCCATTTTTCATCAGGACAAGCCCTACATGACTCATCCTTTGTCTCTCCTCTATCACTCATTGGCAAAGGGTTCTAGGAGGAGCCTTACAAAGGAAAAGGAGCAGAACAAGGTTGGGATCGAGGCAACAACTAGTCATTTCTACAATGGTATGGAAGCTACAATGCCTTCCCTTCACTTTATATTCCTCTATGAGCTCCTCTTTCCATTTTCTCTGATCCTCGGCATGAAGGTTGGACCTCCTCCTCTAGTTTAGGGGTGACTTTACTTCTTTTCAGGACCTAATTTCCCTTCCCAAAGGGAAATGCTATATATAACAAAACTATGCATCTCATGGTCCATATTGAAGCATCAACAGTGATAATGGCATGGCTCAACAAGTTTTGTTTCTACCAAAATGTAGTTAGGAATTTTGGTCCTACTTCATCATGAATGCTAGTGTGGATGGTCTTTTGGGAGACTATGAGGAATATTTCTGTAATAGAGTCGCAAGCAGTCTTATGAGTTTGTGACAGGTGTCTCCTCTATCTTGAATCTTGTTTGCTCCTTTGTTTCTATAAAAGGGAATTCAAGGCCATGAGATGGGGTCAATAAATTTGGTCACAAGTTTTGGGTCCAAATCCTTGTTCATGTATAGTAAGTATAGGTGAAATGAGTAGGTTGTAATAGGAATTTACAGAGCAAATAAAATGGGTCTTGTGTCATATTCTATTATAGGTTCTTGAAGGAGTTATATGTAAGGTGATTTTTAATAGAAAATAGCTTCTTGAATGAATGAAAACGTAGTTCAAATATATTTTCTCCAGTGTTTAACTTTTTTATGTTTGAATGAGTAGGATCAAGGGTTTTCTCATTTGTTGCATTGTTATGATGTATGTAGTTTCTGTCTTATTCTCTGACCTAAGGATTCAGTTAAATTTCTTAGATATGATTTGTAGAATGATGGGGCTTATAAATTGATTCTGATAAGTATTTTGGGTTGAGATAGATAGATGGGATACATTGCAAGGCAGTTGATCTTCAGCTATTAGATAATAGGTTTTGTTATATTTTCATGTTACCTTTTGCAATTTCAGTCACTCAATGAATAAGACACTGGTCGTGGCTTGTAGTCATTTCTAGTAATAGTTCTTTACTCATAACTCATCAACAACTTGTTATGAACTAGTAATATTAGAATAACTTTTCATTTTTGTATATGCTGCTACTTGTCAATAACATCTCATGCTCCAAAGTAGGTCGAGGATCACTGAGAGCTAGCCGCTCTATAGCATTCTCCCTCTTCATTGGGCCCATTTTAGGAATGAGATCTTCTGCTTTGTTTTAATGTCATCTATGAGTGTGGTGCGGAGGTTGTAGGTGCGTTAAGAGATCAACCTCCCAAGTTTTGCAAATCCCAAAGTGAAGAAGGATTAGCAGAATCCTTGTCATGTGTTGGTCCAAGTCCCCAAGTATTATAAACAATTTGGAGTTGGCTTCTCCATGCATGATTCAAGGGATCAACTTGGTTTCTACCTCTATTGCAGTTTAAACCCCACCATGTGCATTCTGGGGAACCAACAGAGACTTAGTTGATCCCAAGAGTTGTGCAATTATCTCCTCTAAAAATTTCCTCTTTCCTTGGCTAGAGGATTCGTTCATCTTCTCAGGCTTAGGGTTTATGTAAAAAGGTATAAAAAATTGCTAGGGTTTCAGAATAGGACACCACAGAAAAGGCTCCTTGGTAGCACTTGATAATGCAACAATTTAGAAAGCTAAATCTTTGAAAGAAAAAATAGTGAATCGTGAATAAAGCATGTGTAATCATTACTATGCAAAAACCCTAAGGAAAAAGTTTAACAATTGAAAAATTATATTGCAAAATCTTTACAAAGTATACTAGAATACCACAAGAGCACAGTAAGATTAGAGTGAAATTAATTGAATCAAGAATCTAGGTTATAATATAAAACTTAGCTCATTAATTATAGGCACATATACAGTGGGTTGACATGACGTAGTTGTTAAATTTCATATTTCAACATTATGGCTTCAATAGATAATTCTTCATTTTAGGTAGTTACGAATAGGAGAGTGACACATAAATTTCTTTTATATTTATAAAATAACTACCACTTATAAGCTCTTCGGGGCTGCAAAATTAGACTCATGAGAAAGTTTCATTAGTTGTACAATTGTGCACTCAATATAAGTCATCGATCTCATCAGATATGGGTGCTTGTTATCTTAGCTACATGGTAGACATGCGTGGCCTACAAAACCTATCGTGCCACAAAATAATAGATATGTTATAACTTGATTGGCCTACATTTAACAAGTCATCCATAGTGGGGCCCTTGTACCATGTCCATGGGGGGTTGCCGAGTTAGCCCAAGTGAGCAGTTTGGCCTAGTTGTGCAACTGCAAGAGAATCATGACCATTGATCATAGCAAACATGCATCATAAAGGGAAGAAGAATTGGACCACAATGATGGGATGCCTAACACACAGGGATAGTCATAACTAAAGAGATAAAAAAGGGGTTGCAACAAGTCAATGCCTGAATATTAAAAAAAAGGGAAAAAAGCAATAGGCACAAACACTATGTTGGGATCTAAGAACACTGAGAGGGGGGGTGAACCAGTGTTCTGTTGGAATCAACAATATTTAACTTTCTAAACCATGCATGTATGTGCCGGTAAACAAATAAGCATATAACAAGAAGCAAATAAACACCATAACACACATAATTTTTACATGCAAAACCTCAATGATGAAAAACCATGGTCGGATTTGTGACCCACAATATTAGTTCATTGGCCATATGAAAAGATATTACATAAACAAGGGCCTGCACTTGCAGGACGGCATACTTCCTAGAGCATATTGCTCATCACTAAAGAGCCTCACTGACTACAAGCTTTCTCCTAAAGTAAATTACTGAAAATGAACTCAAGAATGCATCTACTATGCCAAATAGAGTTCCGGTTCTAGTTCTGCTCTGTACTGGTGGTGGAACCTAAAATTATCCGGGTTGGACAATCAAAAAATTATTCTACAGGGAGTATATCTTACCCTAGAATATTTTTTGCAATGTGATTATATTTTGCATATAAATCATTTAAAAATAAAATATATTTTTACAAAAGGGTAGGGAGAGGGAGTTGAACACTCAACCTCTCAACCCGACCTTCCTAACTACCCATACCTACCCTCCCCTTTTACCAATTGCTCTATTGTATTACTTGAAAATGTTTATTAGGGTAAATTACTATGGATAATAATTTGCAAATATTTCCACAAGATTTTAATTTATTAAAGTAATCTCGAAATGTGGAAATACATTTTTAAATATGTGATTTAAATAAATTATTTTTACCCTAAAACATTGGTAAAATATATATTAAGGTAAATTGTTATTTCATATAAATGGATCTTATTTTGAAAAATGTTTCAAAGGTGTGAAATGTTTCAAATCACAAGTGGAGATAATAAAAAGCATTGTGGATTTTTAATCTTTTTATATGCATATTATTCACCCTAGAGTTAATAAATTCAATAATTTATATTAGGGTAAACCATCTTATCATGTAGTTAATGGTTTGATTGGTTTGTTGCAAGTATGCATCCCATGTGCTCAATTATTTCCAACCAAATTGAGTTTGCCTTCAAGATGAAAATCTATTTTGGAATATTTGCCAAGGTAATGTATTTTTATCAAGCGGAGGTAGGTATGTTTTAATCATTTGCTTTTGATTTATTATTTTAACGGTAAAATTAATTTCAAGAGGTTATTATGGCAAATTCTTTGTTACTTTGGAAATTATTCAAGTGAAAGTAAAAACACTCTCAAATCTTTAATATCCTTATTTGAATGTTTACTCAAGAAGTTTCCATTTACTTTTCAAGTTTTATGTTAATATCATATTTTATTAGAAATATTTTACCCTAATTGTGTGCAAAGATCATATGTCTCTTTAGGGGGAAAATATTTTTATCTGCATGGGAAAAATATTATCAATGATTTTATTAAATATATCCCTATGAAATAGGAACATATAACCTATCACGCTAGTTGATTTTTTTTATGTTTTGTGTAGGATACTATAGGAAAAAATTATATTTCTTGGGTGCATATTAATAGGAAGTATCTCTTACTCAAGAAATTTAATTTAATGTTTTGATATTATAATTTGATGATTTTCAGGAGTACCTTGGTAAAAGAAATCTTCTTTTGAAATTACCTTTTGAGGGGTTATAAAGGGATATATTTTATCACAAAGAAAGTTATATTTTATAAGTTCTTTTACCATGGTTAATTTTTTAATTTGATGACCTAATAAATTTTCGCATTTTGATATTATCATTTGATCATTTATATTTTTCACCCTAAGTAAATAAAATGGAACATGCATATATTAGGGTTGATTTTATGCAAGATCAAAGAATGATTATTATTATTTTGGAGAAAATGTACTTTTACCATAAGTAAAATGATGAAAAGCATTTATTTATTTAAGTGAACCTTCCATATACATATTATTTTCACCCTAGGTAAATAATTTGAACATATTCATTAGGGTGAGTCATTTAATGCTTGATTGGTTTTTGCAAAGGTTACTTTATATGATATAATATTTCTGACCCAAATTAAAGATTACCAAAAGGTGAGAAAGTATTGTAACATTATCGGAAGGGAAATATTTTCTTTTACTTATGTACAAAATCTTTTACGTTATGTTATTTAATAAAAACTATTATTGGAATAAATATTTACAAGTGTTTAATACTTTGATTTAAGTGAATTGTTGTAAATAAGTATTTTTACATAGGGTAAAATGATTATTGCCTAATCTAAAGTGGAATATATTTAATCTTTAATTAATAAGGGATTTGATTGGTTTATTTTATGTGCACAGGAAGTATTATCAAAGCGAAGGATAAAGGATATATTATTGAAGCTTTATTTAGTGTGTATTTTAGGGATTCAAATGTAATTATCTCTGTAAACCAAAGGGTGTGTCCTTTGGAAAAATAATTGTCTGTAACTCCCTCCTGTATGCGAAAGGGTGTGTCCTTTCACATATGTCTTTTGGATTAGGTATTTATAGGGAGTCTTTTTCAATTAAGAAAAGGGATCCAGAACAATTCACAATCTGTCAGGCTGCTAGTAGAGGCTATGGGATGTTTGTATTGGAGAAGTCTTTAGGAATGGAAGTATCATTTTGAGAAATCATTGTGTAATGGAGTATCTATAAGTGTAGCTATTGTATGCATTCACTTTCCAAAAATTAATATACAAGATTTGTTGTTTCAATTCCAGAATTCGTGTACACTTTTGTGTTGATGAATTTCATTTTGTCCTCTTGATAAATCTGATAAAGGGTTTAATACAGTGTGCCACCATAAGTTGCTATAGTTGAATATAAGATTTTCTTCTTCATGTTCTTATAGCACTTAATGGAACCTCTGTATTGATAGTCTTGTGTTACAAGTTGCCTGAAAACTGTCTCAAGAGTTTAATTGAATTATTTGTCCACAAAGTATCGTGCATATTCCTGGATAGAGGCACTGGTCTATTATTTATTTCTAAGATTTTGATTTGTATGCATAAGGACCTTACAGAGAAACATTCTTCCATATCCTATTTGATCTAATCCTTGCAAATTTCATTCAAGTCTTGAAAGCATTTCATTTTCAATATACAATATCTTTAACATACACTTTTATTCATATTCAGTTTTCAGTTTTCAAAGTATTCAGCTAAAGCACATGATATAGCATAGTTGCAGAACACTAATTTGCCAATTGTGTAAACTTGCTTAGAGGATTAAATCCACATTTAAATAACTCTTTTGTGCTTGAGAGGGAAGGGTACACCCACCTAGGTCTTGTGGAGCCTGAAGTGCAGAGGGATTTGGTCTTTGACCATCCCTGTTCGTTGGCCAAGGCTGATTGGATTTCCTAAGGAGTTGGCAAGTCTTTGGGTTTTCCAATCTGCGGTTTTGGGCACCAACAAATTGGTGACTCTGCTGGGGAGGAATTATTAAGATTCTATTGGGGAGTTAAATTAAAGATATTGGTAAAATATAATCTAGAATCTTTGGTGATAGATCATTGAATTAGTAACTAGTTGAGAGTTCCCCATTCGAGTCCCACAACCAACAGATTGGCGACTCTGCTGGGGATTTGTCATACCTAGTTTAACATTCACCTAGAAGCTCTAGTGTTTCTTCATTCAATATTTGATAAGTTTTGTTTTCCCCATATGAGTCACACAACAGATTGGCGACTCTGCTGGGGAGTAGTCAGAGAAGGACTATCCAGAGTTTCTGGTGTGTTGTATCAGACTCTACTGGAGGAGAGATCCCAAAAGATCAGATAAGTTAGGAACAATTTTTTCCTTAAATTTAAGGTGGCGACTCTATTCAACAAAATATTTCAGTGACTCTGCTAAGGGAGACAATCCATAAGAAAAAGAAAAATTTGTTTTTAGTTGAAATTAATTCATGATGTATCGAATTGGACAACCATTTCAAAGAAAACCATTTATTCCAGATGGCATCAGGCCATTGGATCTTAGAGGATTTCAATGTGTCCCTACAAAGTGCATACTCCCTAAACTTTCACCACTGGTACCAAAGTTTCATGGAGAATGGGATGAATCGGCGATTGATCATTTAAATGCATTTTACACATTTGTAAAAGATTATGAAATCGATGCAGAGGATCTAGTGATGAAGCTCTTCATCAGGACATTATGGGGTTACAGGAGAGAAGCTTATGAAGCATTACCTACACATAGTATTTCATCAATGAGGGAATTTGAGCAATGGTTCTTATATGAGTTTCATGTTGCAGATGATGAAGAAGATGACATGTACTATAAAGAGGAAGAGGAACAGATTTGCAATATGGAAGAAGAATCATGCATGTCCCCTTTGGATTCCTTCTTTGATTTAGAAAGATACGAGGGTGAATCTATATCGGGATTGATCACCAGGATGATAAACATTTATGTAAAAATACCCGTAGATAGCATGCCTTCATTTTCAAACAAAATGGATGAATTAGGGATATCTCATGATCCTGAATTAAAGCATATATTTAAATCTTTAGAAAGACATGGTATTATTTGGACTCCACATGAGGTAGAAAATACAGGTTTAAAAAAGGAAGAGGGCATGTGTGTAGCTGAATGTAAGGAAGAGGAAGAAACATTGCTTAGTATAGAGGAAATCTCTTATTTATTAGAGAAGGAATATGAAAGGTACATTCAGAAAAATGGTCCAATTTTTTTTCAAAAAGAGCAAATTAATGAATTTGGACACATTCAAGGTATGTTTGATGAAGTAAAGAATGATTCCAAAGAAAAAAATGAATATAAAAAAGAAAAGGTATTATATGATAGCTACAACAATCCCTTCAATGATGAGACCCCTTGGGAAGTATGAAGAATTATATTTCCAGAGTGAATCATCTTTTAATTCTCTCTGTGAAGTTGATGTTCATATATTTCATGCACAGGAAGATACTTCAATGAAGGACATTTGTAAAGACATTGTTATTGAAGATGAAGTGTGTGAAGCATATGATGATAACTCTAAAGAAAAATTTTATGAAGATGTGCATTGTGATTTGTCAGATGATTTTTTGTGCAATAAACTAGAAAAGGGTTTTCATGAGGTTATGCATATATATTCTATGTTTTCAAATTCATTTTTTGAAGAGGACATAAGAAAAAATATACCAAATGATGATGTTGCAGAAATATTATATGATAAAGTTTTAGGGCAAAAAGAAATAGTATTTTTGCCAAATATTGCCAAGAACGATACATGCCCTAAGTTTTTATGTGAAAAGGATAAGTTATTTCCAGAACACGAGGAAAAAGAAAATATGTCTAAAGATGGTATAAAAAATTTATCAAATTTACATTATAGTAAAGTCATATGTGATGAGTTCCCTAATCTATTATTTGAGAAAAGTGAAATATTTTTCCAAAATAAGGAGATGGTAAAAATAATGGAACATAATCTGAAAGGGATAAATTTTATAGAATGTTGCAATAAAGGTTGTGTGGAATTAAATCTGGATATTAAGTTGGGAGGCATAAATATTTCCAAAGAGCAAAGTTGCAAAGGAAATTTACCAAATCCTTATCTTCCAAAGTAATAGGGTTTCAAAGTAAGGGTAAAATATTATTGAGATATAATTTATCTAAATTAAGGTGGATGAAGGAGTGTGAAGGAAACTATATGTATCATATTCCAGTCCAAATGAAAAAGAACAATAAATTAAAGAATGGTGAAGCAAATGTTAATATTTTCAGGAAGGACATATTGTTACATAACCAAAATCAGGTATTTGATAGAGGAAAGAGAAAATGTTGATTTGTGGGGGCCTTGGGCCACCCGAGTCTGATTCACACGTTAGGCAATTAACTCTAGGTATGTGTATATTTCACAGATTCAAATCATGCCAGGTGTGCTCTCTCACAACCCTAATGTTTCATTTGAAAGTAGGATACATTCTTATTTTTGTTTACATTTTAGATATTATTATATTATTATGTTACATTATCATATGTAAATCTAAATGTAATCCATTATGTGAAATTTTAAAATGATAGATAGTAAATAATTTTTGTTGCTGCTCAAGAGATGAAATCACGTTTTTATTTTTTTAGTAGAGTTTTGAAGTTGTTTTGGGGCTCTAAATGATTG
The DNA here is from genome assembly GCF_030272615.1 of Cryptomeria japonica. Classification (NCBI taxonomy): domain Eukaryota; kingdom Viridiplantae; phylum Streptophyta; class Pinopsida; order Cupressales; family Cupressaceae; genus Cryptomeria; species Cryptomeria japonica. The sequence continues at coordinate 233,474,707 of NC_081406.1, forward strand.
TTTGTGTGCATCCTTTGAGACATAGCTATGTTGATGAAAAATCAAGTGGGACCCAAGGATTGAAAGAGATATTACATCTCAATTGGAACGTATTTACTGAGAATTTCAAGGATGGTCTACTCTCCCAGAAATTGCTGGATTCTCGTTGCGTCCAGGTATGAACGCACGTCCCCAATTAGAGCCACTAGTGGAACCTAAAATTATCCAGGTTGGACAATCAAAAAATTATTCTACAGGGAGTATATCTTACCCAAGAATATTTTTTGCAATGTGATTATATTTTGCATATAAATGATTTAAAAATAAAATATATTTTTACAAAAGGGCAAGAAGAGGGAGTTGAACACTCAACCTCTCAACCCGACCTTCCTAACTACCCATACCTACCCTCCCCTTTTACCAATTGCTCTATTGTATTACTTGAAAATGTTTATTAGGGTAAATTACTATGGATAATAATTTGCAAATATTTCCACAAGATTTTAATTTATTAAAGTAATCTTGAAATGTGGAAATACATTTTTAAATATGTGATTTAAATAAATTATTTTTACCCTAAAACATTGGTAAAATATATATTAAGGTAAAATGTTATTTCATATAAATGGATCTTATTTTGAAAAATGTTTCAAAGGTGTGAAATGTTTCAAATCACAAGTGGAGATAATAAAAAGCATTGTGGATTTTTAATCTTTTAATATGCCTATTATTCGCCCTAGAGTTAATAAATTCAATAATTTATGTTAGGGTAAACCATCTTATCATGTAGTTAATGGTTTGTTGCAAGTATGCATCCCATGTGCTCAATTATTTCCAACCAAATTGAGTTTGCCTTCAAGATGAAAATCTATTATGGAATATTTGCCAAGGTAATGTATTTTTATCAAGCAAAGGTAGGTATGTTTTAATCATTTGCTTTTGATTTATTAATTTAAAGGTAAAATTAATTTCAAGAGGTTATTATGGCAAATTCTTTGTTACTTTGGAAATTATTCAAGTGAAAGTAAAAACACTCTCAAATCTTTAATATCCTTATTTGAATGTTTACTCAAGAAGTTTCCATTTACTTTTCAAGTTTTATGTTAATATCATATTTTATTAGAAATATTTTACCCTAATTGTGTGCAAAGATCATATGTCTCTTTAGGGGGAAAATATTTTTATCTGCGTGGGGAAAATATTATCAATGATTTTATTAAATATATCCCTATGAAATAGGAACATATGACCTATCAAGCTAGTTGATTTTTTTTATGTTTTGTGCAGGATACTATAGGTAAAAATTATATTTCTTGGGTGCATATTAACAGGAAGTATCCCTTACTCACGAAATTTAATTTAATGTTTTGATATTATAATTTGATGATTTTCAGGAGTACCTTGGCAAAAGAAATCTTGTTTACAACATTTGATAGGATAATAATAGTTTTCAATATTATCTTTTGAAATTACCTTTTGAGAGGTAATAAAGGGATAGATTTAATCACAAAGAAAGTTATATTTTATAAGTTCTTTTACCATGGTTAATTCTTTAATTTGATGACCTAATAAATTTTCACATTTTGGTATTATCATTTGATCATTTATATTTTTCACCCTAAGTGAATAAAATGGAACATGTATATATTAGGGTTGATTTTATGCAAGATCAAAGAATGGTTATTATTATTTTGGAGAAAATGTATTTTTACCATAAGTACAATGATGAAAAGAATTTATTTATTTAAGTGATCCTTCCATATACATATTATTTTCACCCTAGGTAAATAATTTGAACATATTCATTAGGGTGAGTCATTTAATGCTTGATTGGTTTTTGCAAAGGTTACTTTATATGATATAATATTTCCAACCCAAATTAAAGATTACCAAAAGGTGAGAAAGTATTGTACCATTATCGGAAGGGAAGTATTTTCTTTTACTTACTATACAAAATCTTTTACCTTATGTTATTTAATAAAAACTATTATTGGAATAAATATTTACAAGTGTTTAATACTTTGATTTAAGTGAATTGTTGTAAATAAATATTTTACATAGGGTAAAATGATTATTGCCTAATCTAAAGTGGAATATATTTAATCTTTAATTAATAAGAGATTTGATTGGTTTATTTTATGTGCATGGGAAGTATTATCAAAGCAGAGGATAAAGGATATATTATTGAAGTTTTATTTAGTGTGTATTTTAGGGATTCAAATGTAATTATCTATGTAAACCAAAGGGTGTGTCCTTTGGAAAAACAATTGTCTGTAACTCCCTCCTGTATGCGAAAGGGTGTGTACTTTCACATATGTCTTTTGGATTAGGTATTTATAGGGAGTCTTTTTCAATTAAGAAAAGGGATCCAGAACAATTCACAATCTGTCAGGCTGCCAGTAGGGGCTATGGGATGTCCGTATTGGAGAAGTCTGTAGGAATGGAAGTATCATTTTGAGAAATCATTGTGTAATGGAGTATCTGTAAGTGTAGCTATTGTATGCATTCACTTTCCAAAAATTAATATACAAGATTTGTTGTTTCAATTCCAAAATTCGTGTATACTTTTGTGTTGATGAATTTCATTTTGTCCTCTTGATAAATCTGATAAAGGGTTTAATACAATGTGCCACCACAAGTTGCTATAGTTGAATATAAGATTTGCTTCTTCATGTTCTTATAGCACTTAATGGAACCTCTGTATTGATAGTCTTGTGTTACAAGTTGCCTGAAAACTGTCTCAAGAGTTTAATTGAATTATTTGTCCACAAAGTATCATGCGTATTCCTGGATAGAGGCATTGGTCTGTTATTTATTTCTAAGATTTTGATTTGTATGCATAAGGACCTTACAGAGAAACATTCTTCCATATCCTATTTGATCTAATCCTTGCAAATTTCATTCAAGTATTTAAAGCATTTCATTTTCAATATACAATATCTTTAACATACACTTTTATTCATATTCATTTTTCAGTTTTCAAAGTATTCAGCTAAAGCACATGATATAGCATAGTTGCAGAACACTAATTTGCCAGTTGTGTAAACTTGCTTAGAGGATTAAATCCACATTTAAATAACTCTTTTGTGCTTGAGAGGGAAGGGTACACCCACCTAGGTCTTGTGGAGCCTAAAGTGCAGAGGGATTTGGTCTTCAACCATCCCTATTCGTTGGCGAAGGCTGATTAGATTTCCTGAGGAGTTGGCAAGTCTTTGGGTTTTCCAATCTGCGGTTTTGGGCACCAACAACTGGTTCACAATCTTGAACTATTACCAGTATTTCTTCTCCTCCAAGAGTGCTTTCCTATATATCCATAGATCATTGCATGATACAATGCACGCATACAAAAATGATCTCCATACATATAATTCGCATCACAGTTTTGCTATACTTATTCACCTATTACATCATTCTCTCATTCGCACCCTATATACCTTCTTTCAAAATTGACTTAGCAGACTTACTTATTTACCTATAACATATGATATGCCTTATGTCGGCTTACAATGAATTTACAAAGAATATTCAATGTGGGCCTCAACAATAATTACAAAATCATTTACTAAAATAAATCTTTCTTGATGTCAGCTTCCTTGAAGTACTGATGTCACTGCTGGTGCCGGTGTCAGTGTTGCTATTGGTGCCGGTGTAGCCCTGAATGCTTCCAATGTCGATATTTGCCTATATATGCCTCCTAGTGCCGGTTTGAGACTTCCATCAAGTCTTGTTGCCTTCTATCTGATCTTGTTGCAATCAATGACAACAAAATGAATCCAATGAGTGTCAATTGCCAACAATTTCCCCCTTTGGCCTTGATGGCAACACTCATGTGAAAAATGGATTCCCTGCCAATGTGCTCCCCCTGAGAAACACACTTTAATTGATAACATATTCCCTAATATTTTTCACAGATTTACATACTCCCCCTTTGACATTAATGCCAAAGACCGGTGAAAGAACAAAAAATGAAAGAATACAGTTAGAGTCATTTGAGCTTAGTCATCCTTAAAATTTCTGGGTATGTCGTTTGCAGCAACTGAAGATATGTGTCCTAGCCTGATTTGAAAGTGTCTTATACCGATGCAAGTGCACTGAGTAAGTGGGAAATTAATTCCTTCTCCTGGGTATCTACCAGTGTGGGCTTGGCTAGCATGTCGATGCATTCTCTCTTGTGAAAACCCAAAGAGTCAAGTCTTGGACTCACCAGTCCTCTTAAATTTCTTGCTCTCCTCAGTATTTTATCTTTTTCTTTCTCAAAAGAAAAAACTTGGTTCTCCAAGGACAAAATTTGTCCATCAACAGATGTAGTTAGTGTAGTTAGCCCATCAAAAGAATTAGCCATTTTGTCATATAGTTCTTTCAATCTGTCATTTACATTGACTGTTCAACTTCCCAAACTACAACATACTCTATAGATATTAGTACATTGTTTCAAACAAATCTCAATAGAGATAAGTTTGTCCTCTATCTTCTTCTTCTCAGTTTCTATAAGCTGATCAAAAGATGCTCTTTTAGTTGCAAAGAAACTCTCCAAAGCCTATTGGTCTGCAATCTTTCTCAAGGATTGATAGTTATTTGATATGTGTTCTGTTAAAGCTTTGAGCTTAACGGAAGGGCTTGCTCCATCCTCTATCTGATAGTCAGACATTATTCTATGTAATATAGAGATAGATTGATCAATTAACCCTTTGTCTACAGTTCCTTCCTTTAACAATTTATGAGTGGCCATCATCATTAGTTCTGTTGGACTTAACTCATAAACTGATTTCTTCTCGACTTGAGAAGTGTCAATTGCCAAAACTCTTGCCGGTGAATCTATTTTGCTTGCCGGTATGGACTTAGTTGATTTAACATTGTCCATATCAACCTCTTTTGCACCGGTGGTTTCGCCACTTGGTGTAGTGTCAATTACTTTTGGTGGAGTGTTATCCATAATGTTTACAGTGTCCTGTACACTCTCGATGACTGTTGGTTGTGGATGTGTGCCTTTAGTTACAACCGGTTGTGATGTGTCAAAATTGGAGTAGAACTGCCTAAAATAACCTTTCCTTTTGATCTATCAGGAATTGTAGAGGATGTTGCCTTTGCAAATTCTTCCTGAGATGTGAGAAAGTCTGGGTTTTTTCTGAAAGAATTTTGTCCACCCCTTACTTGTCTCATTTACCACCTCACTCACTCTACCCAACATAAGACTTATTTGTTGGTTTTTACTACTAAAAATTGTCCTATTAGCAGTATCTATACATCTTTTCATCTCTTCATTATTTATAGTGCCACATTGTTCCAAAGTTGCAACTTCCTTAATTTCCGTATCCCTTTTGATAGCATCAAGTCTCCTAGCTTCAAGTTTATTGTATAGAGGTAAAGGTATTTCATTAAAAAATTTAGCCAATGCCTTCTTATAGATATCTATATAGAATAAAATAGCTTCCTCTAACTCTCTTTAAAAAATTCATAATATTTTGATATATTCTTCAATATCCCATCTTTTGTCACTTTATCAATAATTTCAGCATAGGTCATTGTTGTCTTACCAAATCCGGTATCATTACCCTTCTGCTTTTTGCTTGTTCTTGTCAGTGTGACTAGTTTCCTCTTCTGCATAGGCTTCCTTACCGATGGTGGAGGTGCAGTAGGTTGAGTTGCCTTTATGACAAGTCTCCTCCTTAGTTCTGCATTTTTTTTCTCTACCGGTGGTTTTACCACATCCTTCATTTGCACCCTTCTGAAAGCCAGAAGCTCATTATCCTTAGTGTTAGAGTCAGAAGTTATTGGGGAAATGTGTGTTGGAAAATGCACACTCCAATGAGAAATTGTAGGTGATTGAAGGTTTTTTCATTGATGGCAACCTTACAATCATATGTTACCGGCAGGCACCGGCACTGGCAGACTCTACACCGACATACAGTTCACCAGCACTGAAAAGATTGATTACCGGCACCATGGCTGACAGGAATTTTGTTTAATTATATTTTGTATTTAATTATAAAATCTTTTTGTAAACCGACATGGTGGATTGTAATAAGACTCATATAAGTATGAGATCTTGTAGATCATTTAGAAGAAAGAGTATATGGGTAGACTATTGCAGACCTTATGTGCGAATTGTAAGGCAGATTTTGGATAAGGGTTTATGATTATTACAGAGCTTAAACTGGTACTAAACCTGGCATAGCAGATGCTGATCTAAAGCAGTACATGACATTGGATTTGTATAATCCATTTTTGTAAGTCAGTGAGACTTCTTTTGTAACTGAGCAGTGAGCTCTAGGCACTTGGCCTTCCTACATGTACAAGCCCCTATTGTAACAGTAAGCAAATATTGTGGCTCACAAATCCCATCGAGCTTTTTCCCACACTGGGTTTCATCATTAAAAATATTATGTTATGGTGTTTTTCATGTTGTGGTTGTTACTCTTATTTACTGCATTAATTTTGGTTTACCGGTACACAGTTTTGGAATTGCTTTCATATAATAAGTTCAGAAAATTCATTAACCGGTCAGATAGTGATTCACCCCCCCTCTCAGTATCTTTGGGAATCCTAACAATTGGTATCAGAGCTTGGTTCTCTATTTTCATAACCCTAACACATTTAGGAAGATTTTGACACCAGTAGAGATGGAAAATTTGAGAAAGCAATTGGAAACAACTCTTTCAAACTATGATGCAAAAAAAGTGAATAATATCAAACTTAAAGATGATCTGAAGGCTGCACAGGATATCATTCAAGGACTTCAAGAGAATTTCACTATTGCAAGAAACAAAATAAGAAAACTTTGTGAAAATATGCAGAATGATGATGATGAAAAAGAAACTCTTAATGATCTGGTGAACAAACTAAGACAAGAAAATAGTATAATGAAGAATGAGATGCAGGATATGACTATGAGATTTTGTAAAGAGATTGAAAATCAAAAGAAGAATGAAGATGAACTGACTAGAAGAATCAATGATGTTGCAAATGAAAATCTAAGACTCGGTCATGAGAATGATATGTTAAAAATAGATCTAATTCACTTAGAACATGACAAAACTGAACTCATGAGATAGAAAGATTTCTTCGAAAATGAATTGGCTACTACAAATCAACACAAGGAGAAATTCAAGAAAAGTTTAGAAGAACTTGATGACATGCTAAAGAATTAGAAACCTAATGGTGATACAAATGGCCTTGGCTTTGAACTTGGTGAAAGCTCTGGTACTGTAAACAATCATTCTCACAGCAAACAAGTAAGACAACCTAATGCTTACAAATTTAATGGGAAATACTTCAACTGTAACAAGTATGGTCATAAAGCAAATCTATGTAGATCTAGAAATTATCAGAACACTAATACACCCACTGGTCAATGTTCTAAATGCAACAAAGTTGGTCATAATTCATAAAATTGCAAAATGAATGTAAGATGTTATATTTGTGGAAGATTTGGACATCCATCTAATCAATGCAGAACACATAAGCTATTCAAAAAAATAATGTGACTTATTATGCTTGTAACAAAATTGGACACATTGCAAAATTTTGTAGAAGTAAGACATCACCAGCAAATAACAAAGGACCCAGCTTGAAAGGTAAAGAAAAACTTGAAGAGGTAAAGCAATAATTTTCAAAGCAATGGATCCGAAAGTCAGATCAGAATGTTGATGGGAATACTCCTCGACCGGCAGAATAAAGTATCACTCCACCAGCAGAAGATTCTTCATCTAAATGAAGGAAAATCCTTTGGGGGTATGGCAACTAATTGAAAACATGCTAATTTACCCTCGGTTGATGGTGAGAAGTTGAATTACTTCCTTACTGGTAGATGAGTTAACTTTTTGACTTAACTGGCAGTCATTAAATGTGGCAGTTGAAAGAAATAAAATTATAAAGCAAGTGTTTTGGCTCCTTTTTCATTCACTGAGCATTCAAATCTCCAGAGAGCGCAAAAATCCTGAGCGAAGGGATCCACAGTGAAAAGTGAAGCAATTCATCCAAGCAATTCATCCTAAAGGCAGATTAAGGTATTTATAACTATGGCTTCTTCATCTATACCTGAATTCATTGCAAACCCTATTGTGATTGAAGTTATTAAGCACCCTAGAGCCGTGTTCAAACTTATTCCCAAAATTGTGAAGAAAGATGATACCCTAGGAGCATTTTCGAAAATACCTAAGGGAGTAGTTTATGCAGAGGATCCTAGAATGTATATACATTGTCATGTTGAGGAACTAGGAAATAATGAACATGTATAGGACTATAATCTGTGATACAAATGGTAATATTAAACTGGAACACAAGATAGTGGAAACCCTAGGCTTTGTGGACATTCTTAGTATCCCTGATTTTCCTAAAGATGTGATAAGAATAGTCTTGAGCATAGTTCATGGAGAGTTATTTTGGTTGGAGTCCATCCATAAGATTACTAAAGAGGTAGTTAGGACAATAACAGGCTTACCTTCCACCGATAATAGGCCTGACACAACTAATAAAGTTTCAAATGACACTGTGATGACCTTAACCGGCGCAACATTTGACAAAAGATCCCTAAGAGTCAATGATGTGAAGGACATCAATGTTAGATTTGTCAGTATGATTCTTGATTATAAGGCTACACATGCAAACAGACTAAACTCTGTCTCTAGTTTATGTATTAAAAGTGCATATGACATGATGAATGACAATGCAAGAATTGATGTATGTGAATGGCTTAAAGATGAACTGATAGACAACTTGAAGAAAATCAAAGGTGATAAGAAGGGAACTTTCAGATTTGGTAACTTGCTTGTGTTCTTAATGCTATACATTACCAAGGAAATACCCGGTATTTGTAGGAAAGACTTTGGTTTTGATTTACAAGTAGGAAAGCAACTATTAGACATACTAAACAACATGGGAGATGATAGAGAGAAAAATATAAATGAATATTTTCAAACCTTGAAAGCAAGAATGAAGATAATAATAAGGCTATCTCAAGCAATTGTTGATAAGTATCAAAAGGAGATATGCTTTGTGATAAAGAAAGATGAAATCTAGATGGAGGCAATTGTCCTTAGAACTATTTGGGTTACCGAGATGGGATATGAGACAAATGAAAACATAATTGAAACTTATGCAAAAGCCCTCTTAGAATCCCCTAAGGAACTGAAAGAAAAAGTATTTGGCAATGTTGAAACAATTAAAAGTGGCATTCAATCTTAGAAAAGAGTTAAGAAAACTGAGTAGATAGTTAGGAGAGGTTCAAGACAAGCAAAAGCAATAAAGGAAGATGTTTTGAATAAAACTGGTATTAAGGAAAGTGAACTAGAAGGAATTCAACTAGAAGCACATCTTTCACCGATTGCTACTTCTTCTGACAGTGAGATACCCACTGAGTTCAAAAGGGTAGAAAGAAAAAGAAAACCCTCACCGATATCCTCACCTACACCCAGAAGGACAAGACAAAAGCAACAGGCAGTTAGGCCTCCGGCTAAGAAATTAACACCAAAGAAAAGAAAAGAAAGATAGGTTATTCCACCATTTGATAAACTTCTGAATGAAATAACTGAGGATGGGAAATTGAAAAACATCAGTAAGTTATATAACACACTATCAAATCATGAAAAGGAGAGCATAGAAAATAGTGTAATCTTACACTTAGACATTTATAAGAAATTTCTGATGGAAGTTGTGGATGAGATACCCAATGACTTATACAGAAGGTTAGAAGCTAGAATGGTAGCTATTGTTGAATTAGATAAGAAAATCAAAATAGAAAAGCTACTTGCAGTTCACCCAGTGAACTCCACACAAGAAATTGATGAGCTGATCAGTGAAGCAAACCGGACAGTATTCTCAACTGGACATCGACATGTTGCACTTATGGCAGGTACAGTAAATGAAATAACAAAAGAGACAACAGATCAGTGGGATATATTTTTTGTTGAAAAAGAGAAACAAGAAGAGATAAAAAGACCAAACACTATCAGAGTCTACCAAAAGGATAAGGGGAAAGGTAAGGTCAATGGACCTCCAAGCCTAAAAATAACAGAAAATTTACCCCCACCAACCTCTGATACTCCACCAGTACAAACTGATGACACACAACTGGCAACAAAGAGTATGGAAACACCACATGAGGATGCAAATCCTAATTTAGAGGTGTTATACACAATGAACATTGACACAAAGGAAGTCAATATTGTGGTGGACAAGGAAACAATTGAAAAGAAGGATGTGGCAACTGAGCCACTGGCAAAAAATGTTGAAGCTGGAAACATTGGAATTGGGGAACAACAACAAACTGAAAAAATAAATGAACCACTAGTTACTAGAAAGGTAGATACCGCAGGTGTGCATACTAATGCATCTCCAGAACCACCGACAACCACTAAAACTAGAATACCTACTGAGTCACTGATAGTAGACAACACAGAGGTAAACAAAGAAAATCCGACAGTGGACACTACAAGGAAATCTTCAGAAGTACAAATAGACACACCTTCAGGAAAGGACACTGAGAAACTAGTAGAGTAAATAGGTTCATACTGAGGAAAACATTGAGCAACAGGATCCTTCATAGATAGTGCCATCGACTACATCTGACAAGCCTAAGCCTTTGGTAGCTAAAATGCAAACACAAACTGACCCTCCAGAGAAAGAGCAAAGCAAAGCTATCACAACCACCGACGGATTACAAATTGTGAGAACAGTTGGATAGTCATCCGGCACATCAATGACTGAATTTAGGCCAACAAATATAACAGAGGTACTCTTGGATTCAATAAAGAAAATAACAGAGTGTAATGCACAAGCTTATAAGGCTATAGATGACACTTTACCAATTTTGAAGATGATAGCTCCAAAGTGTAACATAGATAATAAAGATTCTTTGAGCCAATTAGACACATTGTCTAAGTATATAACAAGCAACCTAATAACACTAGACCAGATAAATGAAGATACATTCAAAGAGAAAATGAATAAGGAGGAAGAAAAATGCTTTGAGGAAATAGTGAAGAAGAATAAGGAACAAATGGAAAAGTTATTACCAGCATTAGGAGAAACAATTTTGGATTTCAAGAAACTATACTGCAAAACTGATATTTTCACAGAGGACATAGATTTAGAGATTAGCAAAGCACAAAAAGAAATCAACAATATTGCTGACAACTTAATAGGAACATTAGATTCATTTTTGGAAGTTGAAAAGAATATTGCAGTTCTTGAGGAGAAAATTGAAAAGTTAGAAAAAGATAAAGAAAAGATAAATTTTAAGGCAAAGGATTTAAAATAAAAACTAGGCCCTAAACTGGATTACCTCATTTCCTTGAGAAAAGAAATTTATGAGGCTTTGGTTCTAGGACTTAAGACACCGGAAGAGAAAATACACATACTCACCGATACAATTCACAAAACAGAAGCAGCAATAAAGCACGGCGAAAGGTTTAGCAATAGTCAAAATTTTGCATTGGTGGACATCTATCAGATTGTAACCCACCGGTTACAAGGATCTAGGCAGGAACCACACTCCATTGAGAGTGAATGATAGCCTTTGTCATTGATGCCAAAGGGGGAGTAGTGGAGATGAGAAAAATGATCAGAAGGAAGACATCATCAGCTCAAGGGGAGCACACATTTTGATAACACAGTTTTGATAAGACATTTTGGCAGATTCTTTTTGGACAACATTTTTGGACACCTTTTGGATTTTTCTCATGAGTGTTTCCATCAATGCTAAAGGGGGAGATTGTTGGAAAATACACACTCCAATGAGATATTGTAGATGATTGAATGTTTTGTCATTGATGTCAACCTTACAATCATATGTTACCAACAAGCACTGACACTGGCAAACTCTACACCGACATACAGTTCACCGACACGGAAAAGATTCATTATCGGCACCATGGCCAACAGGAATTTTGTTTAATTATATTTTGTATTTAATTGTAAAATATTTTTGTAATCCAACATGGTGGATTGCAATAAGACTCATATAAGTATAAGTATGAACTCAAGAATGCATCTACTATGCCAAATAGAGTTCCAGTTCTGGTTCTGCTCTGTACCGGTTCACAATCTTGAACTATTACCAGTATTACTTCTCCTCCAAGAGTGCTTTCCTATCTATCTATAGAGCATTTCCTGATACAATGTTTGCATACAAAAATGATCTCCATACATATAATTTGCATCACACTTCTGCTATAGTTATTCACTTATTACATCATTCTCTCATTCGCACCCTATATACCTTCTTTGAAAATTGACTTAGCAGACTGACTTATATAACTATAATATATGATATTCCTTATGTTAGCTTACAATGAATTTACAAAGAATATTCAATGTGGGCCTCAACAATAACTACAAAATCATTTACTAAAATAAATCGTTCTTGATGTCGGCTTCCTTGAAGTACTGATGTCAGTGCCGGTGTAGCCCTGAATGCTTCCAATGTCGATATTTGCCTGTATATGCCTCCTAGTGCTGGTTTGAGACTTCCATCAAGTCTTGTTGCCTTCTATATGATCTTGTTGCCATCAATGATAACAAAATAAATCCAATGAGTTTCAATTGCCAACAATCTCCCCCTTTGGCCTTGATGGCAACCATGTGAAAAATGGATTCCCTGTCGGTGTGCTCCCCCTTAGAAACATGCTTTAACTGATAACATATTCCCTGATATTTTTCACAAATTTACATACTCCCCCTTTGACATTAATGCCAAAGATCAGTGAAAGAACAAAAAATGAAAGAATACAGTTAGAGTCATTTGAGCTTAGTCATCTTTAAAATTTCTGGGTATGTCGTTTGCAACAACTGAAGATATGTGTCCCAGCTTGATTTGAAAGTGTCTGATACCGATGCAAGTCCACTGAGTAAGTGGGCAAGTGATTCCTTCTCCTGGGTATCTACCGATGTGGGCTTGGCTAGCATGTCGATGCATTCTCTCTTGTGAACACCCAAAGAGTCAAGTCTTGGACTCACTAGTCCTCTTAAATTTCTTGCTCTCCTCAATATTTTATCTTTTTCTTTCTCAAACGAAAAAACTTGGTTCTCCAAGGACAAAATTTGTCCATCAACAGATGTAGTTAGTGTAGTTAGCCCATCAAAAGAGTTAGCCATTTTGTCATATAATTCTTTCTAGCTGTCATTTACATTGACTGTTTGACTTCCCAAATTACAACATACTCTGTAGATATTAGTACATTGTTTCAAACAAACCTCAATAGAGATAAGTTTGTCCTCTATCTTCTTCTTCTCATTTTCTCTAAGCTGATCAAAAAATGCTCTTTTAGCTGCAAAGAAACTCTCCAAAGCCTGTCGGTCTGCAATCTTTCTCAAGGATTGATAGTTATTTGATATGTGTTCTATTAAAGCTTTGAGCTTAATGAAAGGGCTTGCTCCATCCTCTATCTAACAGTCAAACATTATTTTGTGTAATATAGAGACAGATTGATCAATTAACCCTTTGTCTACAATTCCTTCCTTTAACAATTTATGAGTGGCCATCATCATTAGTTCTGTTGGACTTAACTCGGAAATTGATTTCTTCTAGACCTAAGAAGTGTCAATTGCCAAAACTCTTGTTGATGAATCTGTTTTGCTTGCCGGTATGGACTTAGTTGATTTAACATTGTCCATATCAACCTCTTTTGCACCGGTGGCTTCGCCACTTGGTGCAATGTCGATTACTTTTGGTGGAGTATTATCCAAAATGTTTACAGTGTCCTGTACACTCTCTGTGACTGTCGGTTGTGAATGTGTGCCTTTAGTTACAACCGGTTGTGATGTGTCAAAATTGGAGTAGAACTGCCTAAAATACCATTTTCTTTTGATTTGGTAGGAATTGTAGAGGATGTTGCCTTTCCAAATTCCTCCTGAGATGTGAGAAATTCTGGGTTTTTTCTGAAAGAATTTTGTCCACCCATTACTTGTCTCATTTACCACCTCATGCACTCTACCCTACATAAGACTTATCTACCGGTTTTTACTACAAAAAATTGTCCTATTAGTAGTATCTATACATCTTTTCATCTCTTCATTATTTATAGTGCCACATTTTTCCAAAAGTGCAAATTTTTGTCCACCTGTTACTTGTCTCATTTACCATCTCATTCACTCTACCCAAAATAAGGCTTATCTACCGATTTTTACTACAAAAAATTGTCCTATTAGCAGTATCTATTGTAAGGTAGAAAATCGAACCCTAAGTGTTTCCCCCACTCCAAGGAGAGAGAAAGGAGGTCACTAGGGTTGACGGTTTTCACTTAGGAGAGACTTTACATTCAAAAGAGGGGTTGAAACCCACAAGATCCAATCCCACACAATGCAGGATTGAATTCTAAATGAGTTTCAAGGGTTGAGACATCAAGGATACCCTCTTTTGTAAAGAATGTAGATAGAAGGATTGAACTAGGAGTACATGTGAAGTAGGAAAGATTTGCTTATAAATGGAGATAGGGACACGGGATGAAGCTACGGACTTGAAATTAGCAGTAAAATGTTGAGACGATGCTATCTTGCAAATTTGAGCGAAAGTTGACAGGACGATGGTGTCCGGAGTGCACACGGTCCTCCGAAAAATCCGCAAAACGAAGGGGGATCTATTCGTCTCTGCACAAGGATTCCAGATCTTCAATTACAGCCGTGTACCTGCAACCTACACATAGAAAAGAGAGGACGATTGGGGGGTTAGGGATTAGGGGTTTGCCTTTAGGTCAAACCCCAGTTTTGGAATTAACCAAGAAATGAGAATGTTGTAAATGTAAATGTTTGTAATGTAAACAAGTACTGATACCTTGTTGTAAGAATGTTTGTATTCTTACATGCGAAGGTGTAATGAATGTTGTATTTTGTATGTTGTAGGTGATCTCCTCTTCAATGATTGAATCCTTGTCTTGAATGCAACACTTAGCCTTGAATAGAGACTTAGAATGCTCAATTGCTTGAAGGAATGTTTGAATGCTTGAATGTTTGAATGTTTGAATATCGCTTCCACCTCTTGCACACATATGTTTTTCCTCCCTTTTTTGGGAGAGGAAATGTAGTTTATATACTTGTCAATTAGGGTTAGGAGACTGATTTTTCCGACCTTAGGCCGACCTAGGAGAATTATTTTCCAATTTGCAAGCTTAAAGACCCGATGCCCAACAAGAGACCGGGCCCAAAATAGGGCCAGGGACTAGGGCGCTGGGCGCCATGGTCCTACGGGACCAGGGTGCTAGGCACCATGGTCCTAAAGGAGCAGGGTGCTGGGCGCCATGGTCCCACCTCTCGGGACAGCAGGGTGCAAGGAAGGATCAGGCTAAGGTGCAGAAATATGCAGTTTTTGATGTCGCAAACAGGTTTCAGGGTCTCCATTCAGATTCAACGTCGCACCACCATCGTGAACACCCAAATGTAGTTTAAATTGCAAGTGTCACAATTTTAGGATGCTACATTTAGCCCCCACTTTAGTGGGAGTATAAGTGTACGCCCATACTTCTGGTAAAGTACAAGGAAACAACATTGAAAGACTTTCACCACGTCAAGGAGGCAAGATACACCAAGCCCCCAGTGGACTAAATATCTTATGACTTCGATTGACAAAGTAAAAGGGAAGATCACGAGGGAGAACCATGACTGCTAGTATTAAGGTTCCCTCACTATGAGTCATGCAAGAAAGATATAAAAAAATTTCAAGGCAAAGCTAAATTTGTCAAGAAATTTTCAAGTATCTTGAAGAGATATGAACGGGGTGTATGCCCCCCTACATTAAAGCTATCACACACGCCTCATCGGGGGTGATTGCTTTAAGGTAGTGATACATATAGGAAATGAGAAGGGAAAGGAGCACGTTATCACAAGGATTTAGCCCCCAAGTGTGAGATAAACCCAAGGATAATAGACACAAAACACAAAGCACAAGGTGACTTCGCTTTCCTTGGGGTCAGTATGCTAGATGATAATTCATGTATATCATATGTATGTATGCATAATTGTTCTTCATTCCCCAATCAAGGAAGGTCACCTAGAAGAAGGGAACACATGTGTCTTTTGAGTCAACATGAGAGAGACCAAAAGAGATCTCAATGCTTTGCATCATCCTCAAGTAGACAACACTAAGGACAACAAATAGAAGAATGAGAATAACACATAGAAGAAGTAACAAAAGAGATCAAGAGAGGAGGAGAGAGTCTGCTATGCTAATGAAACTAGTCTAGCACATCATCTACCCCCCAGTCTTGCTGATCAATATTTTGGGAAGGTAGGAAACACGCTAGAGGAGGAACATCCAACACAGCAGATGGAGCTATCACAAGATCCAAACAATGGCTATGTTCATGTTCCAAGCCATGTTGTTCTTGCCTAGGAGCTAGGATAAGTGCTTTAGAAAATTCGTTAGATAAATGGTTATCAACATCAACATATTCATATTCACTATCAGAAGCAAGAAGAGTAACAATTTCATCATGAATAACATTTTCATCTATATCATCATCAAGATTTATAAAAATAGGATCTTTAACTCGTACAGGATCAAGACCATCATGCATCTTATGTTTAGGAGATTTTGGCTCAATTTTCGGCTGAGGAGAAAATGGAATAATACTAGCTAAAGGTGTTTTTGGGGATTGCAAAGTTTGAGAAGCAGCTGCACAAGCTCTAAGATGATTCTTTCATCGGCATTCACGTGCAGAACGATTTCGTCTAGTCTTAGTAGGAAGTTTAGAAGATTGAGGAGGAGGAATGTTCTCATCCTTATCACTTGGGTGTTTGGGTTGTGGTCTCTTAGGTTGAATAATAGGAGAAGAGGAAGGTCTCTTCTCTCTATAAGAGGAAGGAGGAGGAACTGCTCCATATAAAGGAGGAATATTTGGTTTAGGAAGGAGACCAAGTCCATCATGACGAGGAGGTATAGGTCTACCTTTAGAAAGTCTATTAGACATAGACATAGTCACATCCATAGGGATGGGTTGGGAATCTTCTTGAGGAAAGACATTAGTTTTATCTTTCAAAGGAAGAAATTCCTTCTCAAGAATGATAGGAATATCAAGTTTGGGTGTTCTAGGTTCACTTAGAGATAGGATCATATCTTTTTTCCACTTTTGATAAGATTTGAAAAGATGATCACTTCGCGGTGGAAGAGATTGGAATTGTTTAGGCCAAAAATAATCAATAGGAATGCTAGAAGTTCTTTCAGTTGGTTTAAAGAGACTATGATTGACAGTAACAACTTCACCATTATGGGGAAATTTCAAATACTTGTGAATAGGAGAAGCAATAGCTTTCATGGAAGATAGCCAAGGATAGCCTAGCTTCACATGAAATTGTTCGGATGATGGAATAATAGAAAAGCTCACATCAAGGGCTTTGTTATGGACCTCAATAGGTAATGTAATAGAACCAATTGTAGGAGAAGAAAATGCATCAAATAGTTTCACAACCACATTTGTTTTGTCATAGATTACTTGATTCAATTGCAAAGTAAAAAGAAATTATTCAGTAATGACATTAACCATGCAAGAAGGATCAATAAGCACTCCACGACAAGGTGTATTCTTGACTTTTGCAACTATATATAAAGGACGATCAGGTGCCCTGATAGTTTCACTAGAATCAAATGTGATGGAAGGTTCTCTAGGGATTTTCTGTTGCTCTACAAAGTTAATCACATTCGGAGTCATAGACACAAGACTATCAGGTGAGAAAGAGGAATCATTAGTCTCAATCACATTAGAGGTATGAGAAGGTAATGGATCAGTAAAAATCTTAAGGTTTTGGTAAGGAGGAGCTACAAATGTGTTGCCTTTATCATTCACACCTGAAACAGAGATAGTATTATTATCAATCAAATCTTGAATTTTACCCTTTAAAGCAAAACATTTTTCAGTATCATGCCCAGGTTGACGATGAAATTGACAAAAAGATTTGTTATCAAAATAGGGTGAATTAATCTTTGCAGGATCTATTTGCTTTATAGGAGGGAGAGTAAGCACATTTTGTTCCAATAACTTATTCATAATACTATGCAATGATTCATTCAAAGGAGTAAAATTTCATTCTTTCTTGAAAAACTTAGAAATAGGAGGCACACCTAATGTTGCATTCACATTGTTGTTGATGATGTTTTCATTGAATTTAATGGACTCTCTGTTCAGTTTAAACTTCCCAAATGGTTGTTGACTACTATCACCCTTATCACTCGGAGCCATAGGATTTGCTTGTTCCATTTGACTCACAGTCAGTTGATAATTGTGAAGAGTTGCGCACAACTGTTGGAAAGAAGTAAACTCGGAAAACAGAAGTTTTTCTCTAATATCTTTTTGTAAATTAGAAATAAAGATTCTTTGAATATCATTGTCAGGTACTGGAAAAGAAATATGAGCACACAAATGCTTATATCTACCAATGAAATCAGTCACTTTTTCTTTAACACCTTGTTTACAATGCATTAAATCAATCAAAGTAACTTTAGGACTTATATTGTTTTGAAATTGTTGAATAAAAGCATTTGCAAGTTGTTGGAAAGAAGTAATAGAATCGGAAGGCAATGAGCAATACCATTGTAGAGCCTTATCTCTTAATGTTCTAGTAAACAGTTTTGCAAGCAACCTTTGGTCATAAGAAAAATCGGTACATATTGTTTGAAAAGTCTTAACATGTGTTAGAGGATCACCTTTACCATTATAAAGCTCCAATTGTGGGATTTCAACATGCTTAGGGGGGATAGCTCGAACAATGTCAAGAGAAAGTGGGCTCGCAACATCAAATGTGGGCACACTAAACTTAGATTGATTCATAGAGGCAATTTGTTGCTGTAAAGAAGAGACAGTTTGTGCAAGATTGTTAATGGTCACTTCAGTCGAAGAGTTCATGTTAGACGTGTTAGATTGTGATGGAGGTATTATGTTATTGAAAGAAGGTATTGATTGAGAGTAAGGTGGCGGGACACTATGATAGTTAGTCATAGGAGATGATTGGAAAGGAGGAACACTACAAGGAGGAATGGAATGATTAAACGAATTGCCCCCTTGTGCCATGTTCATTTGTGGAGATATAATAGGAACACTCATTGAAGGAATGAATGAAGAAGTTGGATTGAATGAAGGAAGAGGGTTGTTTGAAGAAGAAGGATTGCCCCCATGACTGGTGATCATAGGCAGAATGTCTTGTATTGAAATAGTCATTATGTTTGATGTAAAAGTAGGTATACTAGCAATAGAAGTTGTCAAAGGAATAGAATGATTGACTTGAGTAGGAGGTTGTGTATAACCTAAAGTTTTGGCACAACTCTTCATAGGCATCACATTCAAATCCACAATGTGTGCAATACCACGCAAAATATCAATTCCATTCTTATCACTTTGAACCATACGTTTTAGACCCTCAATTAAGGAAAGAGCTTGACTATCGGGATATTCTTGAGACATCCATTGCTGAAAATCATCAAATTGGTTATCCAATTTTGAAATTTGTTCTACATAAACCTCATGGAGAGCTTCTTCATCATTAAGAGGATTAGAGGAATTACCCGTGTCCTCGTTAAAAAGGCCATTCAAATTAGGTTCCATCTCCTCGGTAATTAAACCTTGGAAAGACTTAATTCTAAGGCTTCATCTAACGAGAATAGTGTAAGTAGGGCTTATTGTTGTAAAACTCATGCACCAAAGAGAGAGAGAAGATTTTGAATTTTAGAGGTAGCAAATTTCAATAAAATCAGCCAATCTCCTAGATTTAAGCTGTTAAATACAATCAGGACAATCTCCCGAAATTTCGGAAAAAATGTCAGGGACCGTGGCGAATGGAGTGCACACGGTCCTCGCAACTTTTTTTGAAATTTTGAGGGATGAAGGTTATGATGATTTTAAAGCTAATCTGAAAAAATTAAGTGATTATACGATCTGTAGATAGGCCAAATTAAAGTTGCAATCTCAAAATTCAACCCTACCAAGATTGTTGAAAAATGCAAATTTTGAATTTTTGAAAAAGAGAGGGAAACTGAAATTTTGAATTTTATGATTTTAGAGGGAATACTAAAAGCAATGCAGGCTTTGAAATTTGAAAGTTGACTCAATTTCACGCAAAATTCAATTCTGAAAGTGGAAATCAAGGTTGTTGCAATTAAACATTTAATTTCAAAAGCCACAAACTGCAAAAATTTGAATAAAGCAATGAAATTTCAAATGAATACCAACACACTTTTCAGATTTAGGACAGTAAGAAATACAATTTTGATACAAATTTCAATTTCAACAATTTTTGAATGATTATAAGCCTTAACCCAAGCAATCACTAGACCAATTTTGACTTTAATTTTGAAAGTGTTAGAATTGATAAAATCAGCCAAAATTCTGGATTTTAGCAGAAAAATACAGTAAGATCTAACTCCCAAAATTTTGGAAAAAATGTCGAGGACAATGGTGCTCGGGGTGCACACGGTCCTCGCAACTTTTTTCAAAATTTTTAGGGATGAGAGATATTATGATTTTGTTGCGGAATCGAAAGTTACAGCCGATTTGGAGGTGTTTTGATCAGTGAAATCATTGGTCAAATGTTGAATCAAGAGGGTTTTAAAAATTAGGGTTTTGACACTTAACCACTTAATTTTCAGAATTAAAGCACAAATATGAATTGACAATTTGCAATAGAAGGATAGATCTAAAACAAGCATTAACAATTAAACATTTCACAAGCTCAATTACTAAAAAAGAAAATTTAGGGTTTTTATGCAATTAACCTCTTAAAATTTGCAAAAGATCAAACATGGAAATGTAATTAAGGAAAAAAAAAAATTTAGATCTAACCATGAATAATCAGAATTAGGATGTTCACGTCAGGTTCACCAAAATGTAAAGTGGAAAATCGAACCCTAGGTGTTTCCCCCACTCCAAGGAGAGAGAAAGGAGGTCACTAGGGTTTACAATTTTCACTTAGGAGAGACTTTACATTCAAAAGAGGGGATGAAACCCACAAGATCCAATCCCACACAATATAGGATTGAATTCTAAATGAGTTTCAAGGGTTGAGACATCAAGGATACCCTCTTTTGTAAAGAATGTAGATAGAAGGATTGAACTAGGAGTACATGTGAAGTAGGAAAGATTCACTTATAAATGGAGATAGGGACACGGGATGAAGCTACGGACCTGAAATTAGCAGTAAAATGTTGAGACGATGTTGTCCTACAAATTTGAGTGAAAGTTGATGGGATGATGGCGCCCGAAGTGCACACGGTCCTCCGAAAAATCCGCGAAATGAAGGGGGATCTGTTCGTCTCTGCACAAGGATTCCAGATCTTCAATTACAGCCGCGTACCTGCAACCTACACACAGAAAAGAGAGGACGATTGGGGGGTTAGGGATTAGGGGTTTGCCTTTAGGTCAAACCCCGGTTTTGGAATTAACCAAGAAATGAGAATGCTATAAATGTAAATTTTTGTAATGTAAACAAGTACTGATACCTTGTTGTAAGAATGTTTGTATTCTTACATGCGAAGGTGTAATGAATGTTGTATTTTGTATGTTGTAGGTGATCTCCTCTTCAATGATTGAATCCTTGTCTTGAATGCAACACTTAGCCTTGAATAGAGACTTAGAATGCTCAATTGCTTGAAGGAATGTTTGAATGCTTGAATGTTTGAATGTTTGAATATTGCTTCCACCTCTTGCACACATATGTTTTTCCTCCCTTTTTTGGGAGAGGAAATGTAGTTTATATACTTGTCAATTAGGGTTAGGAGACTGATTTTTCTGACCTTAGGCCGACCTAGGAGAATTATTTTCCAATTTACAAGCTTAAAGACCCGATGCCCAACAAGAGACTGGGCCCAAAATAGGGCCAGGGACCAGGGCGCTGGGCGCCATGGTCCCACCTCCCGGGACACTAGGGTGCAAGGAAGGATCAGGCCAAGGTGCAAAAATATGCAGTTTTTGATGTCGCAAATAGGTTTCGGGGTCTCCATTCAGATTCAACATTGCGCCACCATCGTGAAGACCCAAATGCAGTCGAAATTGCAAGTGTCACAATTTTAGGATGCTACATCTATACATCTTTTCATCTGTTCATTATTTATAGTGCCACATTGTTCCAAAATTGCAACTTCCTTAATTTCCTTATCCCTTTTGATAGCATCAAGTCTCCTAGCTTCAAATTTATTGTATAGAGGTAAAGGTATTTCATTCAAAATTTTAACTAATGCCTTCTTATAGATATCTATATACAATAAAATAGCTTCCTCTAACTCATTTTTCTCACTCTCTTTAAAAAATTCATAATATTTTGAAATATTTTTCAATATCCTTTCTTTTGTCACTTCATCAATAATTTTAGCATAGGTCATTGTTGTCTTACCAAATCCAGTATCATCACCCTTCTGCTTTTTGCTTGTTGTTGTTGGTGTGACTAGTTTCCTCTTCTGCATAGGCTTCCTTACTAGTGGTGGAGGTGCAGTAGGTTGAGTTGCGTTTCTGACAAGTCTCCTCCTTGGTTTTTCCTTCTTTTGTTCTACGGATGGTTTTACCACATCCTTCCTTTGCACCCTTCTGAAAGCCAGACGCTCATTATCCTTAGGGTCAGAGTCAGAAGTGATTGGGGAAATGTGTGTTGGCAAATGCACACTCCAATGAAAAATTGTAGGTGATTGAAGGTTTTGTCATTGATGGAAACCTTACATTCATATGTTACCAGCAGGTATTGGCACTGGCAGACTCTACATCAGCATACAGTTCACCGGCACCAAAAAGATTGATTACCAACACCATGGCCGATAGGAATTTTGTTTAATTATATTTTTTATTTAATTGTAAAATATTTTTGTAATCTGACATGGGGGATTGTAATAAGACTCATTTAAGTATGAGATCTTGTATAACATTTAGAAGAAGAGTATATGGGTAGACTATTGCAGACCTAATGTGAGAATTGTAAGGCAGATTTTGTGTAAGGGTTTATGTTTATTACAGAGCTTGAACTGGTACTAAACCTGGCATAGAAAATGTTGATCTGAAGCAATACATGACATTGGATTTGTATAATCCATTTTTGTAAGTTAGTGAGACTTCTTTTGTAACTGAGCAGTGAGCTCTAGGCACTTGGCCTTCCTACATTTGCAGGCCCCTATTGTAACAGTAAGCGAATATTGTGGATCACAAATCCCACCAAGGTTTTTCCCATATCGGTTTTCCTCATTAAAAATACTGTGTTATGGTGTGTCTTTCATGTTGTGGTTGTTGCTTTTATTTACTACATTAATTTTGGTTTACTGGTACACAGTTTTGGAATGCTTTTCATATAATAAATTCAAAAAATTCATTAACTGATCAGATACTGATTAACCCCCCCCCCCCTCTCAGTATCTTTGGGAATCCTAACAATGTGAACTTGTGGCTTCTTCACTTCTTTAGTAGCAATCTTTGTCGGTTTGACTGTCTGTTTAGATTTGGAACCTAGCTGAGTATCTATCTTGTAAATCATAGTCTGCACATATGCAGACATTTTATCAATTTTCTTCTCTCTCCTTTTTCTATCGAAACCTATTTTCACTTCAAGAGCCTTTTCTCTTGCTGTACCGAAGTGCTCTATTTTTTCATCCAAAGGGGCATCTAACAAAATCTTTGCATAAAGCTCAAAAATACTTTCATCTACCTCATATCCAATCTTAGTGATCCAGATTTTCCTGGGTTCAACTGCTTCCATGAGTGTTTCATCAGTTTTCACCATGAAACATATGTCAGTGGAATACTTCTCCACAATGTTCTTAGAGATTCTTTCCCTTTGCCTCATGTTCTCCTGAAATTTCTTGAAGTAACCCCAAAGCTTCTCATCCTTGCCGGTACCAAGACCGATGATAGCTATTTTGATTGGCATACATACCGGTATGTCATGAGCCCATTGCTTCTTTCCTAAATCGGGTAGCTCATTCAAGAAATAAAGCATTAAATAAACAACTAAGTTTCCATATCTGAATGTGCCTTTGTTGGTTCCTTTGATCTTTTTAAGGTTTAACACTAACTCACTCCTCATCCATTCATATAAGTCATACTTCACATTATTTCTTAACATTTGATATGCGGCATGAATGCATGAACTTGCAACAGAGTTCAAGAAATTTGATTGAGTTACCTTATATCCTATGATCATTCTTGAAAATTTTATGTCTTAGTGGGTTATTGTACTTATCCTCATTGATCTGCTATCCGGTGTGGAACCAGTGCATTTTTGAACCTCCCTGCTGGAAATTTTCTTACTAGGTTGTTGTCCAACCCTAGGTAAGTCGGTGACATCTTGAATAGCTTCCTTTGTGATCATGTAGGGTCTGTCTAACCAAATGAATTCATTGTGAACCCTGCTCAGAACATATCTAATCATCTCATCCTTGAATTCCGATATGTACAGAATACCGGTTAACTCTAGATCCTCAATTGCCTTAAATTCTAGTTTAATGTTTCTAGTGTCTCCCAATATCACTAATTGATACATTTTTTTATGTCTTCGGTTCCCAAATCCTCAAGAGTGCAGTGGATGTATGCCATCACATCTTCAACATACAATACTCCTTCAAGAACCCTAGAAAACGCTCTCGCAGAGTCTTCCTTCTTTGCAATTTTGGGAACCTCCTTAAAGACTAGCCTTAACCTATCCTTAACTTTGATGATTGTCAAATTTGCAATAAAAGTAGGAGCGGAAGACCTAGATGCCATTTTGGAAAAAACCTGAGTGAATGCTAGTGAAAGAGTGCTTCAGATAACTACTCAAAATCCTCTCTCAATGCTTTTCTCACTCTTAGTTTGCCTTTACTTCGCTCAGATTGCTTGAATGCTCGGTGAGTGAAAATGAATTCACTTAGCTTCTTTTATCAGCAAATAAAACACTAATTTTTTGTCATTAATGTTTCACCAACAACCCTACAGATGTTGATTTCATAGTTAAGTGTTGGGGTAACCTTCATTGTTGATAAACACAGTTCTCCAGATTTATTTACAAATCTCCTTATATCTCTTCTAGCGTAATATGCAAAATTTAGAAGTGACTTTGCCAATCCCTAAGGCTTTTGCCTTATTTACTGGTGGAATTTCCTGCCGGTGGAGGATTACCCTATTCTACCAGTGGATATACCAGTATAGATCCATCTCCACTTTCTTCTTCATATTTTCTATCCCATCTCTTGGTATGGTCTTGTTGTATTCATCTACCTTCTATTTCCCTTTTCATTGTCTTTATCATTATTAGCTGGTTGAGTCTTGCTTCTGCAATACTTAGCAATATGACTTATTTTGTTGCATGCATAACATGTAACATTGTTCTTCTTAATTGCTTTGACATATCCAGTATTATTATTATTTCTTTACCTACAATGATGAGCAAAATGCCCAAAGTTTCCACATGCATGACATTTAACATTCATTCTGCAGTCTTCTAATTTATGACCATATTTCTTACAATTTGTGCATTGACTGGGAAAAGAATTGTAGTTTTGATTTGCTTTATTTCTACATTGTTTAGCCATGTGCCCAAATTTATTGCAAACAAAACATCTACCATTGAATTATAAGCATTAGATTGTCTTACCAATTTCCTCTATTCTGATGAGTTCTACATACCGGTTTTCTGATCTTCATTAGCAGTACTAGAGCTTTCACCTTGTACAAATCCAGGTCCTCTAGAATCATTAATCTATGTTTGTCTTTTCAGTAAGTCATCCAATTGCGCAACACTAATCCTAAAATTTTATTTATATTCACTTGCAGTAGTCAGATCATCTCTCAAAGTAGTTATTTGCCTTTCAAGTTCTTGTTCATTGTTCTGGGAGGCTGCCAAATCAGTTCTCAATAGATTATTCTCATGAGTCAATCTTCCACATTCATGAAACTTGTTCTTCAAAGATAAGACAAGACTATCTCCCTTCTTCTTTATGTCCTCAATATATTTTGATAACCTCATGGTCAGATCTTGCATTTCATTCTTCATGAGCATATTTGCTCGACTTAGTTTTTGACATTGTTCCTTAAGAGCATTCTTCTCCTCATCATCCAGTTGTTGCAAAAGTTCTTTTCTTTTGGCTTGAGCAGATGACAACCTTTCTTGTAGAATAGAAATGAATTCATTTGTAGAATTCAATTCTTCTTGCAATTTCAAGTTCTTCATCCTTTCAGTATCATAATCCTCAAGAGCCATCTCAAGTTGCTTTTCCATAGCCATGTTCAAATATTTTGGTTTTAGGATCTTCCTCAAGTTGTTAAACATCTTCTGAGGTACTAGGTTCTAATACCAATTGTTGGGATCTAAGAACACTGAGAGGGGGGGTTGAATCAGTGTTCTTCCAGAATCAACAATATTTAACTTTCTAAACCATGCATGTATGTACCAGTAAACAAATAAGCATATAACAAGAAGCAAATAAACCATCCACATAAATGAACACCATAACAAACAAAATTTATATGTGGAAAACCTCAATGAAGAAAAACCACGGTGGGATTTGTGACCCACAGTATCAATTCACTGGCCATATGAAAAGATATTACATAAACAGGGGCCTGCACTTGTAGGAAGGCATACCGCTCATGACTAAAGAGCCTCACTGACTAGAAGCTTTCTCCCAAAGTAAATTATTGAAAATGAACTCAAGAATGCATCTGCTATGCCAAATAGAGTTCCAATTCTGGTTCTCCTCTGTATCGGTTCACAATCTTGAACTATTACCAGTATTACTTCTCCTCCAAGAGTGCTTTCCTATCTATCTATAGATCATTTCATGATACAATGTTCACATGCAAAAATGATCTCCATACATATAATTTGCATCACATTTCTGCTATACTTAATCACCTATTACATCATTCTCTCATTCGCATCCTATATACCTTATTTCAAAATTAACTTAGCAGACTGACTTATATACTTATAACATATGATATGCCTTATGTCGGCTTACAATGTATTTACAAATAATATTCAATGTTGGCCTCGACAATAATTATAAAATGATTTACTAAAATAAATCTTTCTTGATGCCAGCTTCCTTGAAGTAGTGATGTCGATGTCGGTGCTGGTGTCGGTGTAGCCCTGAATGCTTCCAATGTCGGTATCTATCGGTATATGCCTCCTAGTGCCGATTTGAGACTTCCATCAAGTCTTGTTGCCTTCTTTCTAATCTTGTTGCCATCAATGACAACAAAATGAATCCAATGAGTGTCAATTTCCAACATACTAGGGTTTAGGTTTAAGAGGCAAGGTTTATCCTATCAAGTCATAAACCCAAACAATTTTTAGAAAAATAAGCAAAATCATGCACATCCCTATAGTAGGCAACATGGATAATTTTCTTATTAGCTAAACTTCTATTCTTGTCCTCTTTGTTTTGTGTTGTGTATTAAAGTGGAACAATAGTGGATTTTAAGAGGGTTCATTCAGTTTCCATGGAGTTCTCATCATGTCTCCATTATTGAATGTTTACAACTAGAATATTTATTTCCCTTACTCTTTTTTATTGTTGTTTGTTGTAGGATAAAGAGAGACTATAGGGTGTAGATTTATAACAAGAATTGTTTACTAGGACAACCAACTTCACTTAGCTCTTATTGCTTGATATTTATTTATTTTCCCCTAATGTAAACCCAAATGCACAAGAATGGTTCTCTTTCTTTTTTTAATACATATTGTTTATTTCTATTTGCATAAATATTTCAAAAAAATAAAAATAAATAAAAAAATACATTTTATTTTATTTTTTGTTTTTTCTAGGGCAGCCATGGATGACAACCACTACAAAGAAGGTCATAGTGGAGGGTGACCCCCACTGTGCCCCCTTTGTGAGGGGTCACTGCCCATGGAGGGTTGCACCCTGTATGCAGAGGCTACAACCTCCTCCATAGAGGATGAAATCCTCCAAGAGCTACATCCCCTATATTTTAATTACTAATTTTATTATTATACACATGTGTATATATATATACATAAATATACATATATACATTTATATACATATATACATATATACATTTATATACATATATACATATATACACATGTACACACACAACCATTTAGTTTAATTAGTTGTTTCATTTTATAATATAAAATGATATATATTAGGACATTTTGTTTTTTATTAAGGTTAAATAGGTTTTGAAGGCACTAGAAACCCCACAAGTTTCGAAGGGACTCGAAACCCTCAAATTTTACCAAGATCTGGAACTCACAATACAAAGCTGCTAAAAGAAAAGAATATCAACATACTAGTAGCCAAACCACAATTTGGACATAAAAATGTCCCTAACACATAAACAAGGGTTTTACAAGGCTCCCTTACCAAACATATGTTTCCATGGGTGTATCCAGGCACCCATCACCTTCAACAACACCATATTACAATAAATCAACATATTCTCACAATCTGGACTAATGGGGTTTTGAAAATCTCCCCTAACCTTCATCATGGGTTTTAAACTAGCTCCAAAAACCAACAAACAAGGGTTTTCCCATGCTCCCTCAACCTATAACAAAGTATTCATCCTGCCAACAACACAGCTAACCCTTAACCAAAAAGCACAATTGGCCAGTCTGGGCCCTTTAAAATTGCTAGCATCCAACTTGCCATCCCGAAACCAACTACAAAACAAAATAGAAGGGTTTTTATGGGCTCCCTCAACCCACAAAACTAGTGGCACAAAAAAATGCAGCCAAAATGCAACCTCACCCCAACTCTCCACCTCAATAATAAAAGGAGGAATGTATACCGACAGACCTAAAAATCAAGTCGAATCCATGAGCCACATCCATCTACAAGAAAAAAAGAACATTTTTATGGGCTCCCTCAACCCACCACATGCATGGGATTCTTGAAAGGCTCCCCTAACCTTCGACATGGGTTTGGTAGTGGCTCCCATAACCCCCAAGATGAAGCTAGAAAAGAACATAGCTTAAGACCGCAAAACAAAGTCCATCATCCAAAGAATAAACTCACCATGCTTAGTTGGACAGATGGGTTTTGAAAAGGAACCCAAAACCTTGAACTAAAAAAGAGGCCAGATCCAAACAACTACCAAGAAGACAAGCATCACCAAAATATCCTCCTCAATAGGAGGAGGAAAGAAACTCGACAGCATGGAGCACGAAATAGTGACCACCTACCTCAAGAAACATAGCATGCAAAACAAAAGAGACAGCACACAGATTTGAGACCATAAAATCCCTAGCATCACCACCTTAATAGGGACCAAGGGGGGAGACAAACCATAAGCACAAACTCAGATGTAGACCATCCGCAAAATGGAGCAACAATAGCCTCCCCACAACTCCTACCAACAAAAACCACAACCTCTGTCTCCACCTCAATAGCATAATGATTATCTCCAATACCCACCATCTCTACCTCAATGAAATAAAAGGTCACCTCAAAAGGAAAGGCTAGAAATAACCCAGAGAGCTGAGGTAAAAGTGACAAAACCAAGAACAGGGAGGCAGACAGGGTCTAACCATTGTCAGGGCCTAAGGCCCCCTACAACCCCACAACCAAAACCCAAGCCAAAAGGAAACCCACCACAATGGATACCAAGGGGTGAACCCCACCTAGCTCCTAAACAACCCTTTTGCATCTGTAAAGTGGAAAATTGGATCCTAGTGAGTCCCCACCTAGGAGAGAGAAAGGATGTCACTATGATGATTTTTGCTTGGACGAACTTTACATTCAAAAGAGGGGATTGAATCTATTGTCAATTGACACTCTATTGTTTGGTTTCACTATGTTATCATTGATGGAAACATGATTTTGTATTCTAGCTTCATATGATGTACCCATAGGCACCTTCACAGATTCTACACCAACATCGGCATCGACAGGTGAGAACGATTTCTTTGGTCACCAAAAATGCAAGCCGACATGGTATAGTAAAGGTGATTGGTATCAGAGGCCAACTTATCTTGGATCCAACATCAATAATTTGTTTTAATGTTTATAGATTTATGTTATCTTTTTGACATGTAATCTGATATTGTATATCTTTGTAAGCCGACATAAGGCATAAGTTGTATAGGGTACATAAGTCATTTTGATTAGATCATTTTGAAATAAGGAGATAGACATAAGATAGGATGTGATGGATATGCGAATGTAATATAATATGCGAAATATATCAGAGAGATTATGTATGTGAGGAATGTATTGTAAGGGTTATTTCAGTAAAGGGGTTTAGTGTTTCTAATCAGAATAGTATTCTGGCATAAAAGATGCTATCTTAGCAGTTCACATTTCTCTGGATTATTGTCTAGAATTTTATGTAGTCAGTGAGGCTCCTATTGTGATTGAGCAGTGTGCTCTAGGCTTTAAGCCTTCTTGCAAGTGCACGCCCATCATATATTGTAATATCTCTTCATATGTTCAATGGATTGATATTGTGGGTCACAAAGCCCACCATGGTTCTCATTTATGTGTTTGACTCATTGGTTGCTTTAGTTCTTTCAATTTTGTTTATACCGATATACCAGTTGGTATATGAATTTTTTGTTAAGGCTAAAATATACTATTCCAGTATAACATTGATTCATCCCCCCCCCCCTCTCAGTGTTATTGGTTTCCAACAATTTGTATCAGAGCCTTGTGACTTAGAGGAAGTTTAACAACTTGAGTAAGATCCTAAAACTGGAATTATTGAATATGGCTTTGGAGAAACAACTTGAGATGACACTTGAAGATTATGACGATGAAAGGTTGAAGAACTTAAAGCTACAAGATGAATTAAATTCTGCTAAGGAATTCTTTCTTGTCCTACAAGAGAGGCTATCATCTATTCAAGCTAGGAGGAAGGAACTTTTGCAAAATCAGGATGATGAAGAGAAAAATGCACTTAAGGAGCAATGTCAAAAATTGAGTCAGGAGAACATGGTTATGAAGAATGAAATGCAAGTTATAACTATGAGGATGTCTAAGGAGATTGAGGCCAGAAAGAAAAAGGAATAAAATCTTGTTGTATCCTTGAAAACCAAGTTTGAAGAATGTGGTAGGTTGGTTCAAGAAAATTATATGTTGAGAACTGATTTGGTGCAATCCTAGAGTAATGATCAAGAGTTTGAGAGACAAATGATAATATTAAGAGAAGATTTAACTGTTGCAAGTGAGTACAAAGAAAAATTCAAGATTAGCTCAGCATAACTTGATGAGTTATTAAAGAGATGGAGGCAAATTGGAGTTTCCAGTGGACTTGGATTTGAGCAAGGACAAAGGTCTGGTACTGCTAATGAAAATCAAACCCATAAGGCACCAGTAAGGTAATTCAATTCTTATAAATTCAATGGTATATGTTTTGTTTGCAATAGATTTGGTCACATGGCTAGGCAATGTAGAAACATAGCAAATCAGAACCCTGATTCTGCCCCCAGTAAATGTTCTAAATGAAATAAAATTGGTCATAAGATAGAAGATTGCAAAATGAATGTAAAATGCTATGCTCGTGGAAAATTTGGACATATGGCTAACCAGTGCAGGTCAAGCAATTTTACTAGTTTTAGCAAAGCAATTCAAAAGAATAATGTTACATGTTATGTATGTAATGAAATTGGACATATTGCTTTCTGTAGAAGCAAAAATCCACCGGTTAGTAATGGAGGATCAAATGAGAAAGGAAAAGAGAAGGTTAGTGAAATCTTGCATGATCATACTCAGAGATGGGTTAGGAAGATTGAAGAACAATTATCTGATGGGAATGTCTCAGTTACATATCTGGCAGAAGAGGATGCTCCTACACCAGTAGTGAGATCTTCTAGTAACTAAGGCAGATGCCTTAGTGGTAGGCAAAATTCATGAAAATGCCTCATATGCCCCGTGAAGAGGTTCTAGAAGATGTTCTAGATATGGAGAGGATTAGCCAGCATAGATATGTTCTAAGCGAGATCCGATATCTTACATTGGCAGTCATTTATGTCAATGGAAGATTAGAGTTTTTCTCGATGGATAAAAGGTAGAATACACTTCATTGTTAATCACCCTCCATTCAAAGCGATTTCAGAGCGATTCAAAGTGACTAAGTGTGATCATAGGCTATTCAGAGGCAATCAGATTTCTTCTTGAGTGATCACATCGGCATTCAGAAGAATTTGTTGGAGGTTTCCATCGAGAGCAATCAAGAGGTATTTATATTTAAACATGGAAGTAGGATCATCTTCTATTCCTAATTTTGTTGCAAACCCAACTGTTGTGAAGGTCAAGGACCACCTCAGGCCAATTTTCAAACAATATCCACATGTGGCTACCCAGGAAGATTCGATTGGAGCATTTTCTCACATTCCAGAGGGAGTTGTGTGTTAGGATTCCCAAAGATACTGAGAGGGGGGGGTGAATCAGTATCTAACCTATAAATAGATTTTCTGAACTTATTAAATAAATTTCATTCCAAAACAGTGTACTAGCAAACTAGAATTAATGCAATAAATATGAACAATAAGCACAACATAGAAAGCACACCATAACACAAGATTTTTAACAAGGAAACCCGATGTGGGAAAAACCTCGGTGGGATTTGTGACCTACAATATTCACTCACTGGCCAATGAATGGATATTACTTACAATAGGGGCATGCACATGCAGGAAGGCCAACTGTCTAAAGCTCACTGCTTGGTTACAAAAGGAAGTCTCACTGACTTACAAAATGGATTATGCAAATCCAATATAATGTACTGCTTTAGTTCAGCATCTACTATTCTAGGTTCAATACCGGTTTAAGCTCATACAATAACCATAAACCTTACTCCAAAATATGCCTTAATATTCACATATTGCTTCTGCAATAATCTTCCCATGTTTGCATCTTCAAATGATCTACAAGATCTCATACTTATATATGAGTCCTATTACAATACGCCTTGTCAGCTTACAAAAAGATATTACAATTAAATACAAAATACAATAAACAAAATCATGTCGGCCAGGGTGTCGGTAATCATCTTTGCCACTGTCAGTAAACTATCTGTCGGTGTAGAGTCTGTCAGTGCCATAGGATTGCAAGGTTGCCATCAATGACAATACCTTCAATCACCTATAGTTTCTCATTGGAGTGTGCAATGCCAACAATCTCCCCCTTTGGCATTGATGACAACACCCATGAGAAAAATTCAAAAATGTATCCAAAATTTGAAGTCCAAAAATCTTACCAAAATTGTGTGCTCCCCCAGAGCAAATGGTCTCTTATGTCCATCATTTTTCTCATCTCTACTACTCCCCCTTTGGCATCAATGAAAAAGGCTGTAAAAAAAGTCAACTGAGTGTAGTTATCAGCTAGAGCCCTGTAACTGGTTGGTTACAATCTGAAATAGATCTACCAATACAAAATTTAGGCTCTTAGTGAACCTTTCACTATCCTTCAATGCTACTTCAGTCCTTTGAATTGTATCGATGAGGGTGTGCATTTTCTCTTTCGGTGTCTTTAGTCCTGGAACAAGTGCCTCTAAGATCTCTTTCCTCAAAGAGATGAGGTTGTCAAGTTTTGGACCAAGTCTACATTTAAGCTATTAACCTTGAACTTTATTCTTTCCTTCTCTTTTTCAAATATTTCAATTTTCTCCTCAAAACCTACTATCTTTTGCTCTATAACCGATATGGGTTCTGATGAACCGATGAGATTGTCATCAATATCATTTATTTCTTTTTGCACTTTACTAATTTTCTTGTCTATATCCACTGTCGAAATATCAGTCTTGCATGTGTCTCTGTATAACTCCTTAAATTCCATTATTGTTTTGCTAAGTACCGGTAATAGGGTATCAATGTGTCCCATGCACTTCTTTATTGTCTCATCAAAGAATTTTTCCTTTTCCTTATTCATTTTCTCACTGAATGTTTCCTCATTAATCTGATCAACTGTTAATAAATTGCTAGTGATATACTTAGACAATGTGTCTAATTGAATTAAATAATCTTTATTGTCCACATTGCACTTGGGTGCAATCAATTTTAATTAAGGAATTGTATCATCAATAGCCTTGTATGTAAGTGCATTACAATCTATTATTTTCTTGATGGAATCCAATAATACCTTTGTCACATTAGTTGGTCTGAATTATGTCATGGAAGAACCAGGTGATTGTCCAACTACCTTAACAATCTGCATTCTGTCGGTGCGAGTGACCTCTTTGCTTCTGTTGTCCTCTGATAGGTCAGTTTGTGTCTACATCTCAACTAGAAAAGTCTTGGGTTTCTCAGCAGTTGCCGGTGGCACTGTCTTAGTATGAACCTATACCTCAACCTTTTTCTATTCTTGTCTCTCAGTGTGTACCTCGGTTTTTTTTCTCTGTGCTTTCTACTGCCGGTTTTTCTGATGTTGTCTCAGTATTTGCTGCTGGTTTCTCAGTATGCACTTCTGAACTGTTCACTACCGGTATCTCTAACTCTGTGGGTTTTTCAATTTGTGCACCAATGGTATCAGTCACCATTCCAGAAGCCAGGGGATCAACTGATTGTTTAGTTTGTGTCTCAACCCCAATTTCAATATTTTCAACTATTTTCTCTTCATGTGTTTCCACTGCAATATTCTCAGCCAGTGGCTCAATTGCCACATCTTTCTTTTCATCAATGGTTTCCTTATCAACCACAATATTTACCTCTTGTGTATCAATATTCATAGTAAATAAAACTTTTGAGTCATGATTGATGTCCTCACATGTTTATTCCAACTCAACATTATAAGTAACCGATGGTGTATCAACAATCTCAATCGGTGAAGTATCAGAAGAAGGTGGGGGCAAATTATCTGTTACTTTTATACTTGGAGGTCCACCTACATTGCCTTTACCTTTGTCCTTGTCCTTTCGGTAAACTCTAAAAATTTTGTGTCGTTTGAGCTCTTCTTGCTTTTCTTTTTCCACAAAGAAGATATCCCACTTAACCATTGTCTCTTCAGAGATTTCATTCACTCTTTCAACCATTAATCCTACATGTCGGTGTCCACTAGAAAATACTGTCCTATTTGCCTCACTTATTAATTCATCAGTTTCATCTGTTGATTTAACTGGGTGAACTGCATGTAGCTTTTCAACTTTTATTTTCTTATCCAACTCCATACTAGCTAGTCTCTTTGTATCAGGTCTCCTATACAAGTCACTTGGTAAATCATCTACAACTTCTATCAAAAATTTCTTGTAAATGTCTAAGTGTAGAATGATACTAATTTCTATGCTTTCTTTTTCTTTATTAGTAAAAGTGTCATATAATTTACTGACATTTGACAACTTTCCATCACTTGTTACTTCATTCAAAAGATTGTCTAAAGGAGGAATAACCTATTTTTCCTTCTTCTTCCTTGGTGTCATTTTCTTTGCTGGAGGCCTTACTGCCTGTTGTTTCCTTCTTGTTCTCTTAGGTGTAGGAGAGGGTGCCGGTGAAGGTTTTCTTTTCCTTTCTACTCTCTTAGACTTAGTTGGGATTTCACTGTCAAATGAAGTTCCAATTGGTGAAAGATGAGCTTTCAGTTGTATCCCTTCCAAGTCACTTTCCTTAGTACCAGTGATATTCAATATGTTTTCCTTCATCTCTTTGTCCTGTTTTGTTTCTTTTCTGATAGATTGATCTCTTTTCTTCCTTCATTTAAGGGTCTATACCTTTCTCTCAATGGTTTAAGCATTTCCAAATATTTCCTCTTTAGGTTCTCTAGGAGCTTCAAGTAGGGCTTTAAAATATGTCTCAATTATGTTTTCATCTACCTCATAACCCATTTTTGTCACCCATACAGTTTTAGGAACCATTGCTTCCATCCAGATTTCATCTTTCTTTATAACATATTTCCTTATGATATTTGTCAACTATGCTTTGAGATAGTCTTTCCCTTGTTTTCATTCTAGCCTTAAATTTTTGGAAGTATTCAATTATGTTGTTTTCCCTATCATCTCCCATGCTAGTAAAGATATCCAAAAGTTGTTTTCCTACCGGTATGTCAAAACCATATTCTTTCCTACCTATACTGGGAACTTCCTTAGTAATGTATAGCATTAGGCATACAAGTAGATTACCAAATATGAAAGTACCTTTCTTATCACCTTTAATTTTCTTTAGATTGTCAATCAATACATCCTTTAGCCATTCACATATGTCAATCTTAGTGTTTTTGTTCACCATGTCATAAGCACTCTTGATACATAAACTAGAAACAAAGTTTAATCTATTAGCATGTGTAGTTTTGTATCCTAGTATCATGCTAATGAATCTGACATTTATATCTTTCACATCATTGACTCTCAAGGATCTATTGTCATGGGTTGCACCAGTTAATGTCATCACAATGTTGTTTGGAACTTTCTTAGTTTTGTTAGGCCTTCTACCGGTGGAAGGTGAGCCAAACACTACCCTAACTACTTCTTTTGTGATCTTGTGGATGGATTCAAGCCAAAATAATTCCCCATGAACTCTGCTAAGTACAATTCTCACAACTTCCTTAGGAAAATCAAGAATACTAAGTATTTCCACAAAACCTGGGGTTTCTATGGTCTTATGTTCTAGTTTCACAATACCATTCTCATCACAAATTATAGTCCTATACATGTTCATAATTTCATCAGCACCAAGTTCCTCAATATGACAATGTATGTATATCCTAGGGTCTTTTGCATAAGTAACTCCTTTAGGAATTTTAGAGAATGCTCCTAGGGTATCATCCTGCTTTGCTACTTCGGGTATGATTTTAAATACGGGCCTAGGTAATTTAACCACTTCAACAATAGTAGGGTTTGCAATGAATTCAGGTGCAGAGGAGGAAGCCATTTGATAAATACCTTAATCTGCCTTTAGGTTTGAATGCTTGAAATATTTTGCTTCACTTCTCGCTGTGGATTCTTTCTCTCGGGTTTTTTGCGCTCTTAAGAAATTTGAATGCTTGGTGAGTGAAAAAGAGTAAAAATCACTTGTTTTATAATGTCATTTCCTTTAACTACCATAATAAATGCCTATCGGTTAAGTGAAAACTTAACTCATATGTCGGTTAAGAAGCAATTCATCTTTTTACCATCAACCGAGGGTAAACTAGCATGATTTTCAGTTAGTTGCCATACCCCCAAAGATTTCTTTTCAGTTAGATGAAGAATCTCTTACTGGTGGAGTGATACTCTATTCTACCGGTGAAGGAATAGCTTCATTAACATTCGGATCTGACTTTCTAATCCATTGTTTTGAAAATTCTTGCTTTACCTCATCAATCTTCTCTTTACCTTTCAAGCTGGGTCCTTTGTTATTTGTTGGTGATGCCTTACTTCTACAAAATTTTGCAATATGTCCAATCTTGTTACAAGCATAACAAGTCACATTGTTTTTTTGAATAGCTTTTCCATATCCTATGCTAGTATGTGTTCTGCATTGATTATATAAGTGTCCAAATCTTCCACAAACATAACATCTTACATTCATTCTGCAATTTTCTGAATTATGACCAATTTTGTTGCATTTAGAACATTGACCGGTGGGTGCATTAGTGTTCTGATAGTTTCTAGATCTACACTGATTTTCTCTATGACCATACTTGTTACAGTTAAAGAATTTTCCATTAATTTTGTAGGCATTAGGTTGTCTTACCAGTTTACTGTGATCATGATTGTTTGCAGTATCGGAGCTTTCACCAAATTCAAAGACAAGTCCATTAGTGTCTCCATTAGGTTTCTAATTTTTCAGCATGTCATCAAGTTCCTCTAAACTTTTCTTGAATTTCTCTTTATGTTGATTTGCAATAACTAGCTCATTTTCCAAGAAATCCTTCTGTCTCATGAGTTTAGTTTTATCATGTTCCAAGTGAATCAGATCTGTCTTCAACATATCATTTTCATAAATGAGTCTTAGATTTTTTAGTTCCAGCATCATTGATTCTCCTAGTCAAGTCATCTTCATTCTTCTTTCTGTCTTCAGTGTCCTTACACAATCTCATAGTCATATCTTGCATCTCATTCCTCAAGGTCATGTTTTCTTTCTTCATCTTGCTTAAAATATCATTAAGAGTTTCCTTTCCATCATCATCACTCTAAATCTTCTCATGAAGTTCTCTTCTTTTGTTTCTAGAAATAGTAAGATTTTGCTTAAGTCCTTGAATGATTTCCTGTGCAACCTTCAGATCATCTTCAAGTTTGATATTCTTCAACTTTTCTGCATCATAATCTGCAAGAGCTATTTCCAATTGCTTTCTCAAGTTATCCATCTATACCAGTGTCAGAATACCCCTCAAGCTATTAGGCTTTTGAAAAAAAAGGACCAGGTTCTGATACCAATTATTAGGATTCCCAAAGATATTGAGAGGGGGGGTGAATCAGTATCTAACTGATAAATATATTTTCTGACCTTATTAAATAAATTGCATTCCAAAATAGTGTACCGAAAAACAAGAATTATTGCAGTAAATATGAACAATAAGAACAACATAGAAAGCACACCATAACACAAGATTTTTAACGAGGAAACCTAGTGTAGGAAAAAGCTCAGTGGGATTTGTGACCCACAATATTCACTCATTGGCCAATGAATGGATATTAATTACAATAGGGGCCTGCACATGCAGAAGGCCAACTGTCTAAAGCTCACTGCTTAGTTACAAAAGGAAGTCTCACTGACTTACAAAATGGATTATGCAAATCCAATATAATGTACTGCTTTAGTTCAGCATCTGCTCTACTAGGTTCTGTACTGGTTTAAGCTCATACAATAACCATAAACCTTACTCCAAAATCTGCCTTAATATTCGCATATTGCTTCTGCAATAATCTTCCCATGTTCGTATCTTCAAATGATCTACAAGATCTCATACTTATATATGAGTCCTATTACAATACACCTTGTCGGCTTACAAAAAGATATTACAATTAAATACAAAATACAATAAACAAAATCCTGTCGACCAAGGTGTCAGTAATCATCTTTGCCGCTGTCAGTAAACTATCTGTCGGTGTAGAGTCTTTCGGTGCCATAGGATTGCAAGGTTGCCATTAATGACTATACCTTCAATCACCTTCAGTTTCTCATTGGAGTGTGTAATGCCAACATTGTGTATGTAGAGGATGTTAGAGCATACATCCACTATCATATAGAGGACTTAGGAACTTTAGAGATCGAGGGAATGTATATGAGGGAACTAATGGGAGAATCTAGAAAGATTAAATGGGCATATAAACATATTCATGAACTAGGGTTTAGAGACATTTTGAATATTCTGGAGTTTGGGGATGAGATAATCAGATATGTACTGAGTGGAGTACATGGGGAATTCATATGGCTGGACATACCTTACAAAATCACTAAGGAAGCCATTTAGGCAAATACTGGTTTGTCATTTGTAGGGAAACATACAAATAAGAAAATTTCAAATGACTTTGTAAGGAAGATCAGTGATGCTACATCGGACAAGAGATCCATGAAAGTGAGCACTATCATCGACACAAACATCAAATTTGGAAGCATGATTATCGGATATAAGGTAACTCAGTCAAATCGATTGAATTTTGTTTCTAGTTCATGCATTTTGGCTGCATATAAAATGATGAGAGACAATTTAAAGTTAGATCTATGAGGTTGGATGCTTGATGAGTTGTTGATAAACTTAGGGAAGATCAATGGAGAGAAAAAGGGCACTTTCTGGTATGGGAACTTGTTAGTCTGCTTGATGTTATAATTTTTGAATGATGCACTCGGTTCTGGTAGGAAACAATGGACTTTTCACATTCTGGTAGGAAAACAATTGAAATAGTCAACTGCTACATTAGGAAGTCAGAGAGATGATAAGATATGGGGATATTTCAAGGTATTTCAAAAATATATGAGTTCTAGGGTAAGGGTATGTCAACATATAGTAGAGAAATACTCTACCAACATTTTCTTCATGGTAAAGAAGGATGAGTCTCTCATGGAAGCAGTTAAGCCATGAAATATTTGGATTAAGGAAATGGGCTATGAGGTAGATGTAGGTCCCAGGGACAACTGAGAGGGGGGGGGATGAATCAGTTGTCTAATAAATTCAAACCAAAATCTTATTAACCAACATAATGCTTAGTACCGATAAGACAGTTAAGTATGCCGGTAAACAATGTTAACAAAAAATTGCTATACCGGTAAGAATTAATGCATGAAACATAAACATAAAGTCATCCACAACACATGACACAAATATTTGTATGTGGAAACCCTGTAAGGGGAAAAAGAACAGTGGGAAACCTTACCCACAATCAAATGATACTACTGCAGATAGTAAGTGTACAAAGAGGGGTCTGCACATGCAGAAAGGCCAAAAGCCTAGAGCTCACTGCTCAATCATAGATGGGAGTCACACTGACTACAGTTGGATGGTTAAATCCAATGAGAATGTACTGCGCACAATAGCATCTTCATATGCTGGATTCAATACCGGTGTAATGCTGATATGCTTCTACAAAAACCTAACTTCACCTTCAAATGATGTCTTCGTGTATATCTCTTCTTGATCTCGCATATACCTTTCCTTAAATCTTTTTCGCATTCCACACATGATCTTACAAATAAGATCTTACATTTATACCATACCCTAAGACCAATTTTAGTAGGTCGGCTCTATAGGATATTACAATAAAACATTTACAAATAATATAATATCTGATGCAATAACTGATTGAACATGTTAGCTTAATGCATTTATAACAATAATAAATCATCTCCATAGCGTGCCATGCTGATCTGGAAAAGATAATCCTGTCGGTGTAACCCTAGATAACCTGGACCTATTTGCCGGTAAAAGCAAATATGCAAATAAGAATATGCCAATGATTATTACTTCAAAGAAAAGTGTCCACATGATGTCTTCGACATTACCAGGTGTCTTCCATGTCAATGCAGGTGCCGGTGAACATTATATCCTGCCGGTTAACCATATACTGATGACTATTGAACAGTTTACTGATTGCCAGTGAATATTGCTGGATCTCCAAAGTAGGTGTATTTAGTAGGTGTTGACATCAATGACAAAACCATACCAAAATACCAATAGTAGATGCACAGATTCTTGATGCCTATGAAAAAATGCTAATTGATGCACCTATAGATGAGGTAGAGAAGCCCTGTGGAACTGCACAACAAAAAACTCAAGAGGTTGAAATAGAGTTCAACCAAAAGAAAAGGGACAAGCAGGTTGGAAAAGAAAGTAAGTTTATGCAGAAGGTCTCAAAGGACATCAAGGCACTAATTGATGTTGTCCCAGAGAAAGGTAGAAAGAGGAAGGATCTGGAAGTTCATATTGAACATGTTACTGCTGAATTTGAATCAGAGGATAACACATCGTTAGAATTCAAGAGGGTTTTTAGGAAGAAACCGAAGGAAATAAAAGTTGAAGGAAAGAAGAAACCGGTTAGGAAGGTCACAATCAAGCTACCATCACATAAGCAAGCACCTAAAGCTGCACCTACCGCTGCATCCGGTACTGTCAAGAGGAAGTAGAAGAGTGACATTGATTTAGCAATTGAAACTGGTAATGTTACTATCATAGCACCTAAAACTTGTGCAAAAATTGTAGATGAAATAACTAAAGATGGAATGTTGAAGAATGTTAAATTTTATTATGAAAACTTAGAGGATGATGAGTAGAGATTGGTAGAAGAAGCAATTCTATTATATTTGGATACCTATAAGAAAGCCTTAATAGAGATAGAAAATCAAATACCAGCTAAGTTATATAATATGTTAGATGCTAGGAGATTATCTACTATGCAAGAAGATAAACACATTAACATGCAAGAATTATTAGCTATCTGTGTCACTATAGCTCTAGATGAAATGGAAAAGGCATTTGAGGCAGAAAACAAAATTTTTTTAACAACAAACATAGGATAACTAGTCTAATGCTAGGGAGAGTGAATGAAGTAATAAAGGAAACTTAGAAAGCATCGATTAAATTTTTGGGAGAACACAAAGGATTCTTTACTTCACTGGAGACCAAGACAGATACTGTAGATACCTCAGTTGAAGGAAAAGGAAAAGGGATTATGGGCACTTCACCATCAATTTTGAAAAATATTAAGATAGTGGAAATGGAGCCACCGGTAAATACAGATGTACAGACAAATACTGAGGTACTAGTCAATACTGAGAATGAACAAGATAATATTATACAAGATACTAACATTGAAGACAATTGTCCTCAAGATACAAATGTACAAGTTGAGGATATTGTTCCTAAAGAGGAACTGACAGTTACACAGACTGCAACAAGTGGCAAAGCCACTGGTGCAAGTGAGGAAGTAATAAAGGATAAAACATCAAAGGAGAAAATAGGTGAATCTAACAGGGAACCAGTTGTTGGCCCATCATTATTGACAATTGACACTTCTCAGGAAGAAAATAAAACCTTCACAGAAATCAATCCCACTGAACTAATGATGATGGCTGCTCAAAAACTGATGAAGGAGGGAACTACAGACAAGGGGATTATAGATCAGTCAATCACTTTTCTAGACAGATTGGTCCCAGAGTGTAAGATTGAAAATGAAGTAAGCCCTTCCGGCAAGCTTAAGGTAATCACTGAGCACATATCAAAACAATTTCAAACCTTACAACAAATCTCTAACCAACAAGCATTAAAAAGATTTACTCGGGCGAAGAGAGTCACTTTTGATTAGGTAATTGAGATAGAGAAGAAAAATATTGAGGAGAAGCTAACTCTAACAGAAAATTCTTTGAAATAATGTACAAATATATATAGGGTATGTTGCAATACTAAAAAACTTACAACAAATGTAGATAAAAATATAAAGGAGATTCAGGAGAAAATTTCTAGTATTGCTAACTCTTTTGATGGACTAATCTTACTCACAACATCAATTGATGGTCAAATTTTGATTTTGGAGAATCAAATTTCTGCTCTTGAGAAGGAAAGAGACAAAATAATTCATAAAGCCAGAAGTCAGAGAGGTTTGGTGAGTCCAAGACTGGGTTCACTCTGTGTACATAAGAAGGAATGCATGGATATGCTGGGAAAGCCCACATCGACAAAGGTAAAGGAGAAAGAATCTTTTGCATATTTATTGAGTGGTCTTGTATCTATTTTTGGCACATTCAAAACTAAATGGGATACCTATGTGGAGTTACTGGAGAAAGCTTATCCGGAAATTTTGAAATTGGTCAAGCTCCAGTAAGACATTTTTTTTGAGGTATTCAGTGTACAGTTCTTTGAAATTATTTTTACAAATTCATTGTGGGAATTGATGTCAAAGGGGGAGTAGTATAGATGTGAAAAATAATAAAGGGCTGCATACATTAGGGGGAGTTACAAAATTTTGGAGTTTTTGGAGATATGGAGTATTTTGCATATTCATCTCAGGGGGAGAAAAGCAAGATGAAATCGGCAAATGAAACCATGACCATTTTTCACATGAGTGTTGCCATCAATGCCAAATGGGGAGATTGTTGGTAATTGACACACTATTGGTTGGTTTCACTATGTTGGCATTGATGGCAACATGATTTTTTGTTTCGGCTTCATATGATCTACTGATAGGCACTTCACAGATTCTACACCGACACCGGCATTGACACCAGCAGGTCAAAAGGATTTATTTGATCACTAGAAATGCAAGCTGACATGGTATAGTAAAGGTTATCGGTATTGGAGGTCGACTTATCTTGGATTCGGCATTGACAATTTGTTTTAATGTTTATACATTTATGTTATCTGGTCGACATGTAATTTGATATTGTATATATCTTTATAAGCCAACATAAGGCATAAGTTGTATAGGGTATATAAGTTAGTTTGATTAGATCATTTTGAAATAAGGAGATAGACATAAGATAGGATGTGATGTATATGCAAATGTAATATAATATGCAAAATATATTAGAGAGATTATGTATACGAGGAATTTATTATAAGGGTTATTTTGGTAAAAGGGTTTAGGATTTCTAACCAAAACATATAGAGCTTAAACCTGAACATTTAACAAGTCATCCATAGTGGGGCCCTCAAACCATGTCCATGGGGGGGTTGCGGAATTAGCCCAAGTGAGCAGATTGGCCTAGTTGTGCAACTGTAAGAGAACCATGACCATTGATCATAGGGAACATGCATCATAAACGGAAGAAGACTTGGACCACAAAGAAGGGATGCCTAACATAGAGGGATAGTCAAAGCAATGAACTAAAGGGCTCAAGTCATAACTAAAGAGATAAAAAAGGGGTTGCAACAAGTCAATGCATGAATATAACAAAAAGGGAAAAAGGAGATAGGCACCAATACTAGGGTTTAGGTTTAAGGGGCAAGATTTATCCTATCTATCCATAAACCCAAATAATGTTTAGCTCAAGAAGAAAATCATGCACATCCTTATAGTAGGCAACATGGATAATTTTCTTATTAGCTAAACTTGTATTCTTGTCCTCTTTGTTTTGTGTTGTGTATTAAAGTGGAACAAGAGAGGATTTTAAGAGGGTTCACTCATCTTCCATGGAGTTCTCATCATGTCTCCATTATTGAATGTTTACAACTAGATTATTTATTTCCCTTACTCTTTCTTATTGTTGTTTGCTGCAGGATAAAGAAAGGCTA
This sequence comes from Cryptomeria japonica, assembly GCF_030272615.1. Taxonomy (NCBI): domain Eukaryota; kingdom Viridiplantae; phylum Streptophyta; class Pinopsida; order Cupressales; family Cupressaceae; genus Cryptomeria; species Cryptomeria japonica. The sequence goes on from NC_081406.1 coordinate 233,519,153, forward strand.
TAGGGTGTAGATTTACAGCAAGAATTGTTTACTAGGACAACCAACATCACTTAGCTCTTATTTCTTGATATTTATTTATTTTCCCTTGATGTAAACCCAAATGCACAAGAATGGTTCACTTTCTTTTTTTAATAGATATTGTTTATTTCTATTTGCATAAATATTTCAAACAAATAAAAATAAATATATAAATACATTTTATTTTATTTTTAATTTTTTCTAGGGTAGCCATGGATGACAACCACTACAAAGAAGGTCGCAGTGGAGGGTGACCCCCACTATGCCCCTTTTGTGAGGGGCCACTGCCCATGGAGGTTTGCACCTTCTATGTGGAGGCTACAACCTCTTCCATAGAGGATGCAATCCTCCAGGGGCTACGTCCCCTATATTTTAATTACTAATTTTATTCTTATACACGCATATGTATATATATACATAAATATACATATATACACATGTACAAACACAAACATTCAATTTAGTTAGTTGTTTCATTTTATAATATAAAATGATATATATTAGGACATTTTGTTTTTGATTAAGGGTAAATAGGTTTTGAGGGGACCCGAAACCCTAAGATTTTACCAAGATCTGGAACCTAGAATACAATGCTGCTAAAAGAATATAACATCAACATACTAGCAGTCAAACCACAATTTGGACATAAAAATGTCCCTAACACATAAACAAGGGTTTTACAAGGCTCCCTTACCCTACATATGTTTCCATGGGTGTATCTAGGCACCCATCACCTTCAACAACACCAAATTACAATAAATCAACATATTCTCACAATGTGGACTAATGGGGTTTTGAAAGGCTCTGCTAACCTTCATAATGGGTTTTAAACTAGCTCCCAAAACCAACAAACAAGGGTTTTTCTAGGCTTCCCCAACCTATAACAAAGTATTTAGTCTGCCAACAACACAACTAACCCTTAACCAAAAACCACAATTGGCCAGTTTGGGCCCTTTAAAATTCCTAGCATCTAGCTTTCCATCCCAAAACCAACTACAAAACAAAATAAGAGGGTTTTTATGGGCTCCCTCAACCCACAAAACTAGCAACACAAACAAACAAAACCAAAATGCATTCTGAGCCCAACTCTCCACCTCAAAAGGAGATAGGTTCACAACAATAAGAAAAGGAGAAATCCATACTGACAAACCTAAAAATCCAATCGAATCCATGAGCCACATCCATCTACAAGAAAAAACAAGAGGATTTTTATGGGCTCCCTCAACCCACCAGATGCATGGGGTTTTTGAAAGGTTCCCCTAACCTTCGACATGGGTTTTGTAGTGACTCCCATAACCCCCAAGATGAAGCTAGAAAAGAACACAACTTCAGTGTGAGGCCCTACCCCAACCCATCCTATCTCTTCAGTTATTTTCATTTTGGAACTATTTTGGATACTAGTTTGGACACACTATGGATATAGAACTTTTCATGATTCCGCGATTTTGGTAACATTGATATATGTGGATGCTTCATTTCTATGCCTTGTGGATTATAGAATATTATATGATTCTAGATTAGGGTAATATTGTGATGATGCAGGTTATTATCTGAATTTGAGGATTTGATATAATGTTTGGAAAATGTTTGCATATATTGTAGATGGATCAAATTTTGAGGATTATGAGGAAATTGCTCTGAATTGTGACAAATTATATTTCATAATGTCAAGTCTTTGAAGAATGAATGTATTGTATTCTGATTATGTGATTTTATATATTATATGAGGCTATTTGGGAAGTACTAATGTTTAAATTGAGATGTACAGGAAAATATCCATGTGACCATGGAAATATTAGGGAGAATCAAGCCTAGGCCAATGTGCGTTAGTAAAACTAGGGGTTGTCTATTTGGAGAGACAACACCCCGTATGTATTGTATTTTATTCGTAAATGTAAAATGTTGCATGAGTGTAATTTGTATTTATTTGATTGATTAAATTGTTTAAGGGACAATTGCCATGTGGTTATTGTGATGTGGAATTATTTTGTAGTGTCACTTGACACCTATGTAGTATGTTGTGTTGGCAATTGTCATGTCACCTTTTTGAAAGTTTTATTTTGTTAATGGTTATATCCCCTAATTATCCTTGAAGGAACCAAGAAACCTAGGTTAGAGAGCCACAAGGAAGGTCAACTCAGAGTTGACCCGTAGGTTAACTTCAGGTGGACTTTCTGAAGGTCAAATCAACTCCTAGAGTCAATTTTAGAGCTTTTCTATTAGGCCTCATGGGGTACCTATGGGTGAAGGCCAAAATTGGCCATGTGTCTTTCCCTTAGGACTTGTTTAACCACCCAAAAAAGTGGTTTTCCCAAGATGGACGAATTCCATCTATAGGAGTGCCATCCTTGGAAGGAGAACCTTCTTGGAGATAGTAATCCCTCTTCCCCATTCCATTTCCCTTCTCTAGGCACCTAGGTTAGGGAGTGTGTAAGACCTAGGGAAGACCAACCTAATGGGAGATCACTCACTCTATCCAAGAGGTTGGAAGGAGTGAGAGAGGCCTTCTTAGGCTAAGAATGGAACCTTAGTGAGTTAATCACCCACTCTCCACTTTTGGAGATTTTTGGAAAAATTTGGAAAGAAAAACCAGTTTTAGAAATTTAGAGGAATTTTGGTGGCCAAGGATTGCAGAAAGTTGTGTGGATTGGGCAGCTCATCTCCAACTAAGTTTAGCATACCTATTGGCAGAATAAGGTTGGTTGTTATCTCCTTTTGGTTTTGTTGTCTATGTTAGTTATGTTGTTTTGTTGAAGGAAAGAAATGCTTGTAAAGAAAGTGTGTATGTAAATTGTTGTTGAAGAAAATAATGTGTAGTTTCATTTCTATGTTTTTTCTGTTTTGTGTTCTTGTTTTGGGAGTGTCCAAGATCTTCTACTCTTGGGAGAGTAGGATGATCTTGGGGTGGAAGAAGCATGACAGCCTTGGGTGAGAGGCTCTCCTTAAGGAGAGTGATCTCAAGGGTGTCCTTTGTGACCCTTGCTGCATAGCCTTGTGTATGCATTTGGGGGTCATAAGGGGAGAGAAATGGCTTTGAGCCTTTGGGGGGCATAAGGTGTGTGAGATGAATTCTGTTGGGTATTTTGTGTTGCCATGAGGTGGCTTGTGTTATATTTTTGGCTGCAGTCTCCCCAATGGTACTTGGTCCACTTCCACCCATAGATTGATCTCCACAAATGTGGTGATAGTGTAGCTTGGGATGGGAAAGTGTATGTGTTGTGTGTTTTCCCTATTGTTGTGTTGTATTGCCTGATTGTAACCCGTCTAGGTCTTGGTTCTCCTAGCTCGGGGGTGGCTTCTGGTAAGCCTAGGCTGGGAGGTGAGCATCCCATGGTCACAGTCCTAAAACTTTACTTGCAGGTGGCTTGGGAAAAAGACTAAGAGTTGCAGATTTTGTGTTGCAGACTTCTATTTCAGATTTCTGATTTTTATTTAAATGCAGAAAAGAAGAAAGAAATGTAACCTTATGATTTGTAGCAAAAAGAAAAAGGAAGAGAAAGGGCATATGTAAATATAGGGCTTAAAATGATTCTGTTTCTATCTAAATAAATGTAATTTTTATTTTCTGTGTAAAGATTAGAGAAAGATGACTGTTTAGATTTTCTACCCATTTTCATATTTGGGCTATTGTAACTTATCATTCTGGAAAGTAATGTAAATTTTTATTATATTTTGATGCCTATTGTGTTGTAGAAGACTACATTTAAATCTGGTCTGTAACATGTTTATTTACTGCAATATTAAGGAAAAGAAACAGAAAAATGCATTAGGATTCCTTATTTACTATTTACTAGTTTATTTACTGCAAATGTTATAGAAAGAAAAAGAAATGCAGTAGGATTATTATTTACTTGCATAGTTTAAATTCTGTAAATTTTATGACTGTTAAAAAAAGAAAAGAGAAGAGAACCAGAATTGTTTTATTTCTGTAGATAGTTAAATAAAAGGGAGAGGAAAATAGATCTATTCTAAATGCTGTTAAAAGACTTAAAACGGAGTGTAGATGGTTAAAAAACCTCAGATCAATATAAGGGTTTTTAACCCTATTACTTCAACATGTAGTCATATATATCTCTATATGTATATAAGTATATATATTGAAAATGTATACCTATATAGATATAAAGTATATATACATATAAGCTTCCTGTAATGTGCATACCCCTGTAACAACAAAATAAAGGATGCATTTTGAACTTGTGCATCTCTGTTTCAAACATATAAAATATAATGCAGAATAAACCCTTAAATCATATATATATATATATATATATATATATATATATATATATATATATATATATATATATATATATATATATATATATATATATATATTCTGCAATCTGAAGTCATGCTCTGTGGATGCCTGTAGAAGAAAATATCTTCATATTCATAAACGATACTATGCATAATATATATATATATACATATATATATATATATAATATACATAATATACATTTGAAATTCAAAAAAAACTACATCTTATACCATTTTTATCAACCCACGAAACTTATTAAAAATGTTGCAAAAAAAAAAGGGAAGCAAAGTCACGCGGGCCACTGTGTGCAACACAGTGGACGGCCACGGCCGAACCACTGTGCTACACACAGTGGGTGGCGCCGAAGGGCACCGCACTGTGTGTAACACAGTGGGCGGTCGCGGCCGCCACTGTGCTACGCACAGTGAACGGCGCCCGCCACTGTGTGTATACACAGTGGGCGGCGGCTATGCCGTCCGCCACTGTGTGTACACACAGTGGGCGGCGCTGCCGCCACTGTGCGTATGCACAGCGGCGCCCGAAACCCTGCGAAAAACCTCCGCCTCTCCCCACGCGAAACCCTCCGCCTCCGTACCTGCGATCTCTCTCTCCCTCAAACAGCACAAGCAATAAAATATAGGGGTTTAATAAACCCTAACCCATTTCGGGTTAGGGTGTGAAAAAAAAGGGGTAAAAATAAAATAAAATAAGACAAGTGTAATATGTAAGAACGCAACCCTAACCCAATTTCGGGTTAGGGTTAGCATTATGAGAATTTTACATATATATATATATTTATATATATATATATATGAGTATATTGTTAAAAAAAAATAATATATATATATATATATATAGGAGATTTAGATTGGAGCATTTAAATTGGTTTTTAATTTATAATGAGGGTTAGAATTTAAGAATTTATATTGTGATTTATATATATATATATAAGGAATTTAAATTGGAATTTTTAAGTTAGATTTTAGTATATAATTGGGGTTAAGTTTATAATTGACTTATTATGGAATTTTAGACTTTTGATTTTAATATATAGATATATTAGGGGTTAGATCAATGATTGAATTTTTATATGTTCCCATTTTTTTTTTTAGAAATTTAAATTTTAATTAATTCAAGGGGGTTATTAATAGAGGATTATTATAGTTGGATAAACTAGACATTTAATCCAGCAATATATTTATTAATCAATGGACTTACCCCTCCCCCATGTAATTGGACGTAAGGAAAATTTAAAAAGGAGGAATTTGTAAATTTAGGAACCTTAAGCCCTTGAGATCGATTTTTGGTCGGATTGAAAATTAATTGACAAAATCAAGGGGTTTAGGGAAAATCAGAATTGGCCTTAGCTTATTGTCGGTTTTAGTGGGCAAATGACATTGTAGTAAATTGAAACCCTCATCGGGTGGATGCATATAATAAATTTTATATAAGCATCAAATAATCATTAGCAATATCATTATATGACCTGGAATGATTTAATACGTTAAGATAGCCAATTATCCCTTGGTTTAATTAGCGACAACTTGTCTTAGGTAATTGAGCTAGCTAACTAATCGGCAATGCAAATTAATCTTCACCAATCAAGTCACTCGCTCGAGTTGGTTATTTAACTTAACCTTAGTAAGTAAGTTAATTACATCCTAGATAAGACAAAACTTTAAATACAGTCGTTATGTATTAGGATTTATAGCGAGTTCATGACGTCAAAAAAAATTTTGTTGTTCCATTTTTGTGCCCTAAAGTTTGGGCACGACATTCAAACCGCAAAACAAAGTCCAGCATCCAAAGAATAAACTCACCATGCTTAGCTAGACCAATGGGTTTTGAAAAGGCACCCCAAACCTTGAGCTGAAAAAGAGGCTAGATCTAAATAGTTTACAAGCAGACAAGCAACACCAAAATCTCCACCTCAATAGGAGAAGGAGGAAAGAAACTTGTTAGCATGGAGCATGAAACAAAGACCACCTGCTTGAAGAAACATAGCATCCAAAACAAAAGAGATAACACACAGATTTCAGACCATAAAATCTCTAGCATCACCACCTTATTAGGGACCAAGTGGGGGAGACAAACCATAAGCACAAACTCAGATGTAGACCATCCACAAAATGGAAAAACAATAGCTTCCCCTAGCTTGTGCCAACAAAAACCACAACCTCTGTCTCCACCTCAATAGCAGAACGATTATCTCCAATACCTACCATCTCTAACTCAATAAAAGACAAGGCTACCTCAAAAGGAAAGGCTGGAAATAACCTAGAGAGATGAGGTAAAAGTGAAAAGACCAGGAATAGGGAGGCAGACAAGGTCAAACCATCATTAGGGCCTAAGGCCTCCTGTAGCCCCACAACCCAAACCCAAGCTAAAAGGAAACCCACCACAACGGATACCAAGGGGTGAACACTGCCTTGGTCCCAAACAACCCTTTTGCATCTGTAAAGTGGAAAATTGGATCCACCTAGGAGAGAGAAAGGAAGTCACTATGATGATTTTTGCTTGGAGGAACTTTACATTCAAAGGAGGGGATTGAATATGTTGGCAATTGACACTCTATTGGCTGGTTTCACTATGTTTTCATTGATGGCAACATGATTTTGTGTTTTGGCTTCATATGATGTATCGCCAGGCACTTCACAGATTCTACATCGACACCGTCACTGACAGGTCAGGAGGATTTCTTTGGTCATTGGAAATGCAGGTCGACATGGTATAGCAAAGTTTATCGGTATTGGAGGCCGACTTATCTTGGATCCAGCATCGACAATTTGTTTTAATGTTTATACATTTATGTTATCTGGTCGACATGTAATCTGATATTGTATATATATATATATATTTGTAAGTCAACATAAGGCATAAGTGGTATAGGGTATATAAGATAGTTTGATTAGATCATTTTTTTATGAGATAGACATAGGATAGAATGTGATGGATATACGAATGTAATATAATATGCAAAATATATCAGAGAGATTATATATGTGAGGAATTTATTGTAAGGGTTATTCCGATAAAGAGGTTTAGGGTTTCTAATCGGAATAGACAAAGCTTAAACCGGAACTGTATTCTAGCATAGAAGATGCTATTTTATCAATTCACACTTCTCTTGATTGTTGTCTAGAATTTTATGTAGTCAGTGAGGCTTCTATTGTGATTGAGCAGTGTTCTATAGGCTGTAAGCCTTCCTGCAAGTGCATGCCTATCATATATTGTAATATCTCTTCATGTGGCCAATGGATTGATATCGTGGGTCACAAATCCCATCATGGTTTTTCCTCATTGAGGTTTTCCACATATAAATCTATGTGTTAGGGTTTCTCATTTATGTGTTTGGATTATTGGTTTCTTTAGTTCTTTCAATTTTGTTTATATCGGTATACTGGTTGGTGTATGAATGTTTTGTTAAGGCTAAAATCTACTATTTTGGTATAACACTATTTCACCCCCCCTCTCAGTGTTATTGGTTTCCAATAGAATCCTCTAGATCCAAATCCAAGGGAGACAAGGATGTGAATTCCAAGTGGCTTGCAAGGGTGGAAGTATGATTGACCCTCTTTCGTAAATAAGAAATTTGACTTGTTGACTATGTAGAAGAGAGAGATAAAATGAGTGAAATGAGGAGCCACCAGTTTTGGATCACATTGTAACTTTGGATCTGAGATGTTTTTAACTTCGGATCTGAGATGTTTTTAACTTCGGATCTGAGATGTTTTGATTGATACAAATCTGCCCTACAAATTTGGAGAAAAGTCATCGGGACCGTGTTGAAAGTGCACACAGTCCTCCGAAAAATCCAAAAAAATGAAAAGGGTTTTTCCGCCACTGCAAATGGAGTCCAAATCTGAAAATACAGTTGTGCAATTGCAACCTACACATAAAAAATAGGGGAAGAAGGGTTGTGGATATGGGTCTACCTTAGTCAAACCCCGGTTGAGGAATAAACCATGAAAAAAAGTAATTGCAAATGCTTGAATGTAAACAATGGAAATGTATACCTTGTAGATATGCAATTTTTTTATGATGGTTTCTTTTCTTCTTGAATGGAATGTAACATGAAAAAATCATAACACACACACACATACTTGAAAATGAATGTTGTAATGTTGCTCCAAGGGATGAATGAAGAAGACTTGAATGCTTGATGAAGACCCTTCACTTAAATTCCACCTATCATGTATATCACATCTCTATCTTCTACAAATCAGAGGACCAACTCCCTTTTATACATGCCTCAAAAGATTAATTCATCTCACCCAAGGCCAACATCGGGAGATTACGGATCCCGAAGTACACATAGGGCTAGGGGGACTCATCTTGGGGCCACCCTCAGAGGGTGGGACAAGGGCACCACGCCCCTATCCTAGGGGGTACAGGGGTGCCACACCCCTGTCCTTCCCTATATTGGGGCCCGGATAGGGTCCTGAGGCTATCTCAAGGCTCAAAAGAAAGGGTTCAAGGGGTGAAAATTTCCAAAAGAGGTCCTGGTTGGGGAAGAAGATGTCATCGCTGAGGTGAGGACCAAAAATGTGGTTAAAATTACAGGGGTCACAATTTTATGACACTACATTTAGCCCCCACTTTAGTAGGAGTATGGCTTATGCCACTACTATGGGTAAAGTAGAAGAAAGAGAGATGAAGATGAAAGGTCCAGAGAAATACCACAAGGAATATAAGACATCACTAATCTTGAGGAACAAAGCCCCCAATCTTAGGATCTTAACTCACTCACACATATGCAAGAACACACAAAACCAAAAGGGACAAGGCAAAAAAGAACAAGACCAAGCACAAAAGACACAACAAGCACAAGACACAACACCAAAAACCAACTAGCCAAAGAGACCTTGATACTCAAATGTCTCAACAACTAATTGAAACACAAGGAAAAATGTCATAACATAAACACAAGTGATCACATAAAAGAGAAAATCTAACATCGTCCATGAACCCTCAATAGTAAAACTATGGGTTCATGACAGGAAGGAGAGAGAGGACATGAATACACACTTTGGTGATCCATGAGAAGAAAGGAGAACAAGAGAGAAACCATGGACATCTCACCCCTAAAACTAGGTGATCCATGGAGAGGACATGGAAATCTATCCCCAAGAGTCTTTATGGGTGATCCATGTAAGGGAGGAGAGTGAGAACATCGTTAGTTCTACTTAACCTAAAGCGTGTGTGTGCAAGTGAGGTTTGAAGTGCCTCATAGGAGTCTATGCCCGAGTATGGTACAACCTATATAGAATGTATAGTACAAGTGTCAAGGAAGGTGTGACATCTCTCTCTAAGAGTCTATGCTCTGGTTCCAAGAATAATCACCCTACATAAGAAAAAGTGGTGTCATATCACTCTAAGATTCGATGCTCTGGTTCTAAGAATGACCTACTGTATAAGAAAAGAAGAAGTGGAGACATCTCACTCTAAGAGTATGTGCTCTGGTTCCAAGAATGATCCATGATATAAGAAAAAAGTAATGTCATCTCGCTCTAAGAGTCTATGCTCGGGTTCTGAGAATGACCTATTGTACAAGGAAAAAGTGATGACATATTTCTCTAAGAGGCTGCCCTTTGGTTCCAAGAATATCCCATTGTACAATGCATGAGAGAAGTATAGTACAAAGGAGCGGTGTGGGTGCCCCCCCCCTGTTAAGATGATAACATAGGTTGATGTTGATATCTTAAGGAAAGTAGAACAAGGATACCTACCTTCATCACAAAGAAGATATCTCATATGCAACAATGTCATAAAACCAAGCAAGAGAGGGAATACTCTTCAAGCAAGGATAGGATATTTGAAAAGAGATATCTTGTTGTAAGTGTAAGGGGATCCTTGGAGGAGAAGAGATATTTGATCAAAAGACATCTTCCTTCAAGAGGAGTTGACTTATAAAAATATAACATCTTCTACAACAAAGAAAAGGAGAGAACAAGAATGCAATCATGCCTCCTATTTCTAGGTGAAAGGGATTCTTAATGAGGGATGATGCACATTTAGCCTCCATAAGGGATGGGTGATTTTATCATAGATGTACATTACCAAGTGTGAAAGAGGTTGTAGTCAAGGACTTATACCTCTTGTATGAGAGAGAACCCTTCAGCAAACAACAATGATTTCACACAAGGAATGACATCAAGTAATTTAACTAACACCATCCACATAATAGGGCAAAGTGGATCCCTAGAGAAAAAGAGAGAGAAGGATCATTTCTCCCCAAGTGTAGGGAAACTAAGCAGAACTTACACAATATTCTAGAGATATATTAAACATAATCAAATGCATAATGTACTTTCATGAATGCATGGAAGGAAAGACATTAATATATGTAAAATACATGTCTCAAGAAGTGGTAATATTTGAAAGGAAGAGAGAAAAAGTATCACATTTTCCCCAAGGGGGATTAATCATAAGAACATACCATTATAAGAAATGATAATATGAAAAATACAGCCCCTAAAGGAAATAGTGATACATGAGAAAAAAGAAGGAAAGTAGGAGGGAAAATCTCTTAGACACAATGCACCATTGAGAGGGGGGTGAATCAGTGATTCTCAAACTTTTTCCCTTTAGCTATCCTAGGTGTGTATACCGTTTATGGGATCTGACACAATGTAGACTTACCGATTACTGGGGAGACCAACACAAATGCAAACACACATAAAGGGCATCACATAGCACTAGCATGTACGAGGAAAACCCAAGATGGGAAAAACCTCAGTGAGTAATGTTGCTAGAGTCTACTACTCCAATCTAGCCTCACAATCAAGAACCTGTTACACAATTTAGGGCACCAACCCAAGGAGCTACAACCCCTAATTTAGGACACCAACCCAAGGAGCACCAACCCCTGATTTATGAGCTTCAACTCAAAGGAGCACCAACTCCTACACATTTTATAGGCTACAACCTAAGGGAGCTGCAACCCCTACATCAAGCTACAGCTTAGTGATCACAATGAACACATCAATTACAAAAGTAGTTATCTTGTTACAAGTGAATCTTGCAACCATTTCATATACCTTACTCTCCGATGAGATACCTTTTGTGCTACACCGATACACTTCTCCTATTGCTTCACTGCCAATAAACTCTACCGGTTCACCTCTACTCTTCTTCTACTCTGATGGATCTCTTCCTCACTGCTCTTCTCTTCACCGGTACTATACTCTATCAGGCCACTGTCTGCCTTCTCTGCAGCTCTCTTAACTTCTTCTCTATCAGTATAACCACTACCAGTTCTGCACTACTACTGGTTGAACACTTCAACCTAGTTCTCCCTCACTCTCACTCTCTTACTAGATACTCATTGAGCACTTGGCTGATTTGATCTCACATGCAGAAGTACCACTCAATCACTTCGCAACAACACACCCTTCTTTCATTCAACAACCACTAAACTATGTCTTTGGCTTGCATATATATAGACTGGTTTTCCCGCCAAAAACCAATTCAAACATGGGTGGTTAGGGTTTCCTCATCAACCTCGAGGAAAACTAGATCCAATTAGATCTTTCCTGATCTGATCATCCAGACAGCCACCTGTACAACTCCGCCACTAACATGCCTTCTTGATCACACCTTCTATCTCTAGCGATCTGCTTTTTCCCTTATCGGCTGATCTCTTGGTCAACCACTAAGATTGATTTTATTGTTTCCTTCATCTGCCTCAATCTCCTCAATCATTCTTAGCTGGCTCTAAGTCTAGACCTTGAGCCGCAAACCTCTACAAAAGCTCTACAACACATCTCGTAATTAATGGGATCTTCCATTAATGTTGACCAGCTCTACAACTACCCCATTGATGTAAATTCCTTCTTCATCTGAATGCAAGTCCACCACCTTAACTCCATATGGCATCCATGTTGGCCAGCTTCTAGCTTGACACTTCATGTCAATCCAGATAGGATCACAGACCAAACACTCTAGCGGTTCCTCTTTCATGCTGGTTTTCTAATCCTACAGGTATCTCACATTCTACCGGTTAACTCTTCATATCTTCTCTTTGATGAACTATTGATGGAACACCAAAACCGGTCTCCAAACATGTCTATCCAAAGCATGCTAATTCTCACAAGGTGGGAACACATCTGCATCTACACCTTGTCCATATTACCGGTGGACTTACATACCGGTAAGAACTCTTGATGACACTCTGTCATCAACCTTCACCAAACTCCATCTTCAGTCAGGCCGCATTCCTCTGTTTGCATCTACTCAGCCTTTCCTTCTCCTTGATCAGCTCAGACCATATTGATGGACTTGAAAAGCACTGAGAGTGGGGGTGAATCAGTGACACCAAAAATAAAACTACTTCAAACACTAACCGATAGATGAACTTAGCAAGACTTTTAAACACAATGCATGTAATCCAAAATGATATAACAACATCCACAATAAGTAAAACATCCACCATAACACAAGTGTTTGTATGTGGAAAACACAAATAGGTAAAAACCACAGTGATATGGAACTCACAAGTTAACTATCTACAATAATAGATAACTAACTGGTTAGGGTCTACAAAGTGCTCTGCTAGGAGCGAATCTTGTTAGAGATCCCAAAGCTTGATTAGAAGCTTATACCCTGTGAAAGGTAGTACCCTGTTAGGAGTAACCTCAGTGGAAGATTTTTGAATCCAAACTAATGGATCACCCTGTTAGAGGATTTGAACATTGAAACTTGTTATAGCTTACTCAGCTAAGGGATTTGAATTTTGATGTGATTGATAGAAAACAACAAGATTGGTTTGATCTGTCTGAGTAGCACAATACTTGCTTGATCAAATCCTTCTAAATATAATCAACACTGCTCTTCGGCATACTCTGCAACTTAACTCTTTTATCTTTCGCACACAACATATCACTTTCACACATATGAAATAATTTATTGTGATGTCCATATATAGACATTTAGATTTCATGTCGGCCTAAAGAAATCATAACATAATTTCCTAGGTGCAGTGTATCTAGTCAAGTGATCATAACTCATCACGAAAATACCGCCAAAAATTATCGATGGGATAACTCATCACATAATCAATGAATAACAGTTAGAACAATCAATACCAATTGGAGTTAAATATATGAACCGTTATCCTTGAATCTCTTGATATAATCTCCACTTGATCTTTATGTTGATGCCAATTAATGTGTATCCACTAGTTGTCTTCTATGCATATACCGGTTGTCACAAAGTATTGGTTAGAGATAAACCTCTTAGTATAACCTCTAGCATACTAGTTGTAGTATAAACAACTTGAAGTTATCCCAGTAGACAATATAAACATATGTGTGTATGTGTTTCATCAATGACAACATATGATGAATTCATTACAATCATCATCAAGCCAACAATCTCCCCCTTTGGCATTGATTGCAACACTTAGAAAATTTTACAGTAATACCGCTAAGTGTGCATACAAAAAAAATTTAAACATACACATACTCCCCCTTAATGCATACATTATATAAGATTTTCAAAAACACACATACATATTTCTACTCCCCCTTTGACAACAGTGCCAAATTGAAAAAGCAAAAAAAATATATAGAGAGAAAATTTGTATCAAAGTGTTCAACATATACAACTACAACTTAAAAAACTGAATCAAGATTCATGCATAAGCTAGTCTCATGAAAATAACATTAAAGTTCTTCTTCAATTTTGATATGGCATTTGTCCATGATGCTAGCACGTTCTCAGTGTACTCTTTTGTAGACATAAGCTGTGAATGGAATTCTTGTTGGCAAATGCACACTCCAATGAGATATTGTAGGTGATTGAAGGTTTTGTCATTGATGGCAACCATACAATCCTATGACACTAGAAAGACAATTTACCGGCACCAGCAAAGATAGACTCTACACCAACATAGAGACCACCGGCAGTAAAAGTAAGCATACCGGCACAGAAGCCGAAAGGAATTTTGTTTGTAATATATTTTGTTAATTATTGTAAAATCATTGTAAGCTGACTTGGCAAGTTGTAAAATGACTCATATATATAAGAGATCATTGTAGAACATTTAAAAAGAGATGGAAGAAAATAAATAGGTGAAATAAGGCAGACCTATTATGCGAATGATAGGTTAAGGGTTTATGTATGAAGCAGAGCTATAAACTGGTACTGGATATGGCATAGTAGAATCTATTTTGAAGCAGTACAAGACATTGGATTTATATAATCCATTTTGTAAGTCAGTGAGACTTCCCATTTTGTAATTGAGCAGTGAGCTCTAAGCACTTGGCCTTCCTGCATGTGCAGGCCCCTCTTGTAGCAGTAATATTCTCTTATTGGCCAGTAAGTGAATGTTGTGGGTCACAAATTCCACTGAGGTTTTTCCCACATTGGGTTTCCTTGTTAAACTACTATGTTATGGTTTGTTTTTCATGTGGTTGTTGTTATCTCTATTTATTGCATTATTTCTTGCTTAACGGTATACCATATTGATATGCTCTACATGTTTTAAGTTAAGAAAATCTTTTAACCGGTTAGATACTAATTCACCCCCCCCCCTCTTAGTATCTGTGGGAATCCTAACAATTGGTATCAGAGCTTGGTCCTCTATTTTCAGAAGCATAATATCTTGAGGAATATCTTGACACCGGTAGAGATGGAAAACTTGATGAAGCAATTAGAAGCAGCTCTCTCAGACTATGACGCAGAAAAATTGAAAAATATTAAACTTGAAGATGATCTAAAAGTTGCACAGGATATCATTCAAGCACTTCAAGAAAATCTTACCATTGCAAGGAACAAGAGAAGAGAACTTTGTGAAATGATGCAAAATGAGAATGATGAAAAGGAAACTCTTAGTGATCTAATGAATAAGATGAAACAAGAAAACATGACAACAAAGAATGAGATGCAGGATATGACTATGAGATTTTGTAAGGAAATTGAAGATAGAAAGAAGAATGAAGAAGACTTGACTAGAAGACTGAATGATGCTACAAATGAGAACAAAAGACTTAGTTATGAAAATGATATGTTGAAGACACATATGATGCATACACAGAATGACTCAAATGAACTTATGAGACAAAAAGGTATCTTGGAAGGAGAACTGGCTGCTACAAATCAGCACAAAGAAAAATCCAAGAAAAGCTCAAAAGAACTTGGTGACTTGTTGAAGAATCAGAAACCCAATGGTGACGCTAATGGTCTTGGCTTTGAAGCTGGTGAAAGCTCTGGTACTGCAAACACATAGGATCAAGGCAAACTGGTAAGACAACCTACTGCTTATAAATTTAATGGAAAATGCTTTAACTGTAACAAGTATGGTCATAGAGCAAACCAATGTAGATCTAGAAATTATCAGAATACCAATACACCCACCGGTCAATGTTCAAAATGCAACAAAGTTGGTCACAATTTAGTGAATTGCGGAATGAATGTAAGATGTTATGTTTGTGGAAGATTTGGACACTTATCTAATCAATGCAGAACACAAATCAACATAGGATATGGAAAAGCTATTCAAAAAAATAATGTGACTTGTTATGCCTGTAACAAGATTGGACATATTGCAAAATTTTGTAGAAGCAAGTCCTCACTGGTAAATAACAAAGGTCCTAGTTTGAAAGGTAAAGAAAAGGTAGAAGTAAAGCAGGAATTCTCAAAATAATGGATCGGGAAATCAAATCTAAATGGTGATAGGAACACTCCTCCACCGATAGAATAGAGTAACACTCCACCAGTAGAAGAGAGTAACACTCCATTGGCAGGAGACTCTTCATCTAACTAAAGAAAATTCCCTTGAAGGTTTACCAATCAAATGTGAAACATGCTATTATTCTCTCGGTTAATGGTGAGAAGTTGAAATTACTTCTATACCGGCAGATAAGTTAAGTGATTACTTAACTGGCAAGCATTAAATGTGGTAGTTGGCAAAAATAACATTATAAATCATTGTTCTTGGCTCCAATTTCATCTCACTAAGCATTCAAACATTCGAAGAGTGCGAAAACTCCTGAGAAAAGGCATTTCGAGAAAAAAAAGTGAAGCAATTCAACAAGCAATCATTCCTAAGGCAGATAAAGGTATTTATAATCATGGATTCTTCATTTGTTCCTAAATTCATAGAAAATCCTACTATAGTTGAAGTGTTAAATGCCCTAGACGCGTATTTCAGTTAGTTCCCGAGACTGCCAAGAAAGATGATAATGTTGGTGCTTTTTCTCAAATCCCCAAAGGAGTAGTTTTTGTTGAAGACCCTATAATATATATTCATTGTCACATAGAAGAATTAGGTGATGAGGAAATCAAGAACATGTATAAATCAGTAATCTATGATGATTCCAATAATGTTAAACCTGAGCACAAGATAGTGGAAACCCTGGGTTTTACTAAAATTCTCAGTATTCCAAATTTTCCTAAGGATGTTATAAGGATAGTTCTAAGAAGGGTTCATGGTGCATTCTTCTGGTTAGACTCAGTTCACAAAATCACTAAAGAGGTAGTAAAAGTTGTGACAGGGTTACCTTCCACTGGTAACAGGCCTGATAAGAAAAAGGTCTCAAATGACCTAGTGACTACCCTAACAGGTGCAACATCTGATAAGAGATCTTTAAGAGTAAATGATGTAACTGACATCAATGTCAGATTCATTAGCATGATTTTAGGATACAAAACCACACATGCAAATAGGTTCAATTCAGTCTCTAGCCTATGCATAAAGAGTGCCTATGATATGATTAAACATAATGCAAAAATAGATGTGTGTGAATGGTTGAAAGATGAACTTATTGACAATCTTGAAAAGATAAAGAAAGACAAAAAGGGGACATTTAGATTTGGAAACCTACTTGTTTGTTTAATGCTACACATAACAAAACAAGTGCCCGGTATCGGTAACAAAAATCTTGGTTTTGACATACCGGTAGGCAAACAGTTGTCAGATTTACTAGACAACATGAGTGAGAACCGAGAAAAGAATATAAATGAGTACTTTTAGGCATTGAAGGCCCAGATGAATACCAGAGTCAGATTATCACAAGCAATTGTAAATAAGTATAAGGATGAAATATGCTTTGTTATTAAGAAGGATGAGATTTGGATGGAGGCAATTATCCCAAGAACCATTTGGGTTACTGAAATGGGTTATGAAACTGATGAACACATAATTGAAACATATGCAAAAGCCCTCCTAGAAGCACCTAAGGAACCTAAAGAAGAGGTATTTGGCAGTGCTGAGACTATTGAAAACCAAATTCAATCAAAGAAAAGGGTTAAGAAGGTTGAAGCAATGGTTAGAAGAGGATCCAAGCAATTAAAATCTATTAAGGATGATGTACTCAAACAAACTAGTATTACTGAAGATGAGTTAGAAACACTTCAACCGGAAACTCACCTTTCATCGGTTGGAAATTCTTCAGAAAGTGATATACTAGCTGAATTTAAAAGAGTTGTGAGAAAAAGGAAACCTTCACCGGTATCTGCACCTTCTCCTAGAAGAACCAGACAGAAACAATAGGCAGTAAGGCCCATAGCTAGGAAATTGACTCCAAAGAAGAAGTTAACACCCAAGAAGAAGACTCAACAAACCATTGCTCCAATTGACAAACTTTTAAATGAAATAACAAAGGATGGAAAGCTGAAAAACATCAATAAATTGTATGATTCATTATCAACTGATGACAAGGAAAAAGTTGAAAATAGTGTAATCCTACACTTGGATATTTACAAGAATTTTTTGATGCAAGTTCTGGATGAATTACGAGCAAAACTGTTCAAAAGACTTGAAGCTAGAAGGCAAGCTATTGTAGAGCTTGATAAGAAAATAAAAATTGAAAAAATTATTGTTGTATATCTAGTCAACTCACTAAATGAGATAGATAAACTGATCTCAGAGGCTAACCAGTCAGTATTTTCAACTGCACACTGGCATGTAGCACTTATGGTTGGTAGAGTGAATGAGGTAGCAGAGGAAACTACTAATGCATGGGACATATTCCTTGTAGAGAAGGAAAAGCAGGAAGAATATATAAACCCTAAACCCATCAAAGTATACCAAAAGAACAAGGATAAGGGGAAAGGCAAGGTTGGTGGACCACCTAACATAAAAATAATAGATAATCTATCCCCACTGCCTCTAGATACTCCACTGGTAGTTACCATTGAAAATCAACCAGCTAATGAGAGTATGGACATACCACAAGAGGACACAAATCCCAATTCTAAGGTGTTATATACAATGAATATTGACACTCAGAAAGTCAATATTGTGGTAGATAAGGATTCAATAGGAAAAATAGATGTGAAAAATAGGCCACCAATAACAAATAGTACAAAAGGTAAACCCACAGATGACAACACTAAGAAACAGGCAGAGCAACATGCTCCACAAGAATAGGTTCATACAGAGACAATGCCACCGGCATCAGCTGAGCAATCCAAACCTTTTCTTAAAGAAATGGAAACACAAACTGACCTACCAGAGGTCACCACAAGCAAGGAAATTGCTCCCACCGGTGGAATACAGATTGTTGGTTCATCAAATGCAAAATTCGAATCAACTAATGTAACAGAATTTCTTTTGGATTCCATAAAGAAGATAATAGATTGTAGCACACAAGCATACAAGGCAACAGATGATACAATTCCAATTTTGAAAATGATAGCACCTAAGTGTAATATAGCTAATAAAGATTCTTTAGGTCAACTTGACACTTTGTCTAAGTATATTACTGACAACACTGTGATAGTTGAACAAATAAAAGAGGAAGCATTCAAGGAGAGACTAGAGAAAGAAAAACACAAATTCTTTGAGGAGGAAATAAAGAAGTGTACAAGAAAATTTGACACTCTTTTACCAGAACTGTGTAGTACACTGAAGGAATTTAAAACTTTGTACAGGGATACATGTAAAACTAAATTTTTGACAGTAGATATAGACAAGAAAATCAGCAAGGGATAGGAGGAAATAAATCAACTAGCTGATAACTTCATTAATTCATCTGATTCATTATCATTTTTTGAGCAGAAAATAACAGGTTTTGCGGAAGAACTACTAAAGTTGGAAAGAGAGAAGGAAAGAATAAAACGGAAGGCTAAAGATCTACAATGGAGACTTATCCCTACCTATTCTTTTTTCTTATTGAGCCACATGTCATGTTTGTGTGCTCACATATCCATATAGCTTTGCCTATATAAGAAAGCTCATATTCATTATATGTAACAACTATTGAACGATTGATCATTTATCTATTGATGAGAATACAATTTATTCTTGTCCTATATTTTCTCTCTATTGTACATTTCATTGAGCTCTTGATCTTGGCAAAATTTCACATGGTATTAGAGCCATTGGAGCTGTTGTTCACCAAAAGTGATAACCCAAGAACACCTGCAAATCTTTCTATGAAATGGCCAATTTCAGTCTACAAAACACATCAGGGCTTGGACAACATAACATAGGATCCTAATTGATCCTCCTGCACTTCAGGTTCTGCTAGACCTAGGGGGGGACACCCTCTTGATGCACTAAATACAACAATTACAGACACGTAACTACATCAACATTAAGCAGATAGATCATTTCACAAGCTCAATAGGTTAGGAAACATTACAAATTGGCTAGATCTATACAAACAATAGGATGAAACAGAGCTTGGAAAGAATGGAACACAAACACCCCTAAACATGAAGGGAAAATAGATTTATCTTTTAAAATGTTGTTCTGAAAGACATCCCCAAACTTGCAAGACCAGTGCCTTGTTCATTGGGCAACAGAGTCACAGACATAACTACAAATATGAATCATAGATGCAAGCTTATTTTCCTTAAACAAGATATTCATGCATCAATACCTTATATTAATGCACTATTTGATTCATTCACAATTTTATCAGATCTGGAAATATATTTCATCATTTATGATTGACTACAGAGTTTAAAACCTTCCTTGAAGGATACCTATAAACAATCACACAATTTCTTTGAAATTGACAAATCTTATCCTCCTTGAGGATTCAATTCATAATAATGAAATACTTACACAGAGACAATACTATGAGGAATTTACTCATGCCTGACACAAGCAAGTCCTGCAACTAAAATCATATTTACAACATTGCCCTGCAATCTCTATTCCCTGAAGCAAACCAAAAGCAATTACAAATCTGGGTCATGACATTCAGAAATGGAAGCCATTAAATCTGGAGCACTTCCTCACAGAATTCTGGAACCCTTACAACTGAGAAGAATTCGGAATTAAAAGAGAGAGGGAACCAAATCAAATCTGTAACTGAATTGCCAAGTGTCCCTTCTCTAACTCAATTTCATTCCCATGAAAACTACATCCAAAATATCCCACATTTGCCAAAATTAACCTCATATTCAGATTCCTCACTCCGAGAGCTTTCTGGCGATATATAATACTTTATATTTTGGCAAAAAATTGAGCCCTGGGCGAATTAATCCTCAACATGGACCCATCATTTAAATTTTTCGAAATTCTCTATAGTTTAAACTATATCATTTAATCATTTTAAATTTGATTTTTGCCTCCATTTGTGCTCTGACGCCTTGCCACGTGGCGGCCTCTGACTGGTCGATGGGGTTGACTGGGCGCCACCTGGGATGACACCTCGTCTTTTGCCACTTGACCGCCACGTCATCGCCACTTGGCCGCCACCTCACCGGGACTCGCTTGCTGGAGCACTGACTGTACCCGCCACCTACGTGCCACGTGGATGGCTCTCGTTCACTCTCGCTATTTCGCGGGGTTTAAACTTCGTGCATCTTCCTTCGCGAAATAGCGCGAGCCGTTGATCTCTCTCGGACATGCTCGCTCGTTAACCCGGCCTTCGTCTGCAAAATTTTGCCTCTTTGCCTCGGGAAGCGTGCCTGCGTGGGGTCCACTTTGTCTTTGTCTAGTCACTGCCTCCATCGCCTCGAGAAACGTGCTCACGCGTGGGCCCACCTTGGGCGCCCATGGGCATCTTGTGTCAAAAGCCTTTATGGCTTAGACATTATAGTATAATGCGTTTTTGTATATAAATACCAAAAACATCCCTTTCCTAGTCAATGTGGGATAATGCATTATACCTGGAAATGCATTTTTTAAGCTTTCTCTGCAACTTAATGGCGTTTTTATCATTTTCTTTTGCTTGAAACATCTGATGCAAGAGTTTTAATCCTTTACCCTACCACGTGAGAGGGAATAATGGATTTGTTGATCATTGCATTTGTTTGAGAAATCCTTTAACTGCTGTAACTGCTACCAGAGACTTCACATGGGGAGGAGAATGGAACAAAACATTGCCAGCATTTAAATTTGTTTGAATGTTTCCCTGTGGCTTTTCACCATGCCATGCACAGCAAGGAGAGAATGGAAGGGGAGGGTGCAAATGTTTGGATTTTGCTGTTTGAAATTTTACTTTGCTGCTTCAAACTTTCCAACGCACCATGTGAGCACTGGAGATGTGCCTTCAACCTGCCAATGTGCATTGATTGGAGTTTCTTGTTGCTACTATAGCTGCTACCTCCCAACCAGCACTCTTCTACACTCCATGCTGCCTGTTGTATTTTATTTTTAGCTCAAATGGTAACCCACAGGGAGGGCTGCCATTATATTTGTTTTTAAAAGACTCCAACTGCTGGCAAACATGCATTTGAACTTTGCTTTAAAAAAAACACATTGCCTTCTGATGATCACACAGGGAGGACTTTACTGGCATTTGTTTGAATGGTTTCCTTTTAAACTTGTATGTTCACCAGCACATGAACTACCAATTTCATTTTGTTTGAAGTTTTTGAGCCCTCCAAACTCCATCTTCAACTCTACAAAAGGAGATTTAATTTTACACCTGCCAAATGCATTTGTCTGAAAGTTTATTGCTGCTGTAGCTGCCATCAAAGGGAGTTTCAATGCACTTGGTTGTTTTCATTTCATGCCAAAGGCTTTTCAAACTTCTCTTTTCTCACCACTCCTTGTATTTGGCTGCAATCAGTCATAACCATTTGGCAGTGGAGTTGTAAAGGCCATTATAGATGGAGAATAATGAAAGACACCAGCCATAGACTCTACTTTTTTTTTGCCATCCAAACAATACACATTCAGCAAAGAGGGAAGATGCTGGGGATTTCATTTGGTTTGCATATTTCATAAAACTCATCTCCCAACCACCAAGTTCCAGCAGGGAAGGAAAATATGGCATTGATTTTACATTATCCTCTGGTGGGAAACATATAAGTATTTGACTCCAACAATAGACGTCAACATTACTCTAGAAATGCTCATAAAGCTAAGTCGGCAATAAAATAACAATGCACAGGCAAGAGCCAGGTCGGGCCCCAAAGTGGGTCCGACTAAAAAAATTTTCATTTTCACGCAACTGACCTTCGGAATGCTTCAGGAACCTCAAACACACCTCTGGAATCGATCAACACCATTTTCGGATCATAAAATTGCATTTTACATCTTTCAGGCAATTACGCCACAATTTTCGCATTTAATCGCGAAGACGTAATTTTCAAACCTGTCAAAACACCTTTCTAGAGCTCGCCATCTGACAGGCGTGTACTTTGATATACAAGGATGATATCTACCAAATGGTTTCTCAAGACGAGTCCCGAGCGAAGAGATAATAATTTCCGAAAATGCCCAACTGGCTTTGTCGACACTGCGGACCTGATGAAGTCAATGTTCTGGCAACACATGACGCCTTTCTTAAAAATACCAAACGACCTCCGTAAGCTCTCAAATTTGGAACATAGGTACCTTTAAGTACATATTAAATCTTTGAATTCTTAGTTTGATCACCTGACTGACAGGATGCAAATGGCGCGCTCACCAAAATGGCTACATTAACTGATCTAACACTGGAAGTGCGGATAACTGAATTTGATGACAAAATGAGTCCTTTTGAAAACCGATCAAACGGATTGATAGAGCTTTGAAATTTGAAACGTAGCTCACCATTTATGCCAACATTAGCCCGGAACAAACATTTTGACATGACGCTCACCAGGACATTTTTACACTTGTGCAAACATCACAAACTACAAACAGATTGAACTTTGAAAACTGAGCAAATGGATTCATAAGGACTTGAAATTTGAAACGTAGCTCACCATTTATACTGACATCAACTTGGAAGAAACACTTTGTCATGATGCTTACTGAGGAAAGTTTTACAATTGTGCAAAACAGGGCTCCGACTAGCTGTCAAAACAGGGACTTGCCAAAACACACAAACTGCAAACGGATTCGCTTTTGAAAACTGAGCAAATGGATTCGTCAAGACCTGAAATTTTGCAGGGTGACTGACATTAATGCATACAATTGAATACATTTTGAATTTCTCCATGATGATCAACAGGGAAAAAGATATAATCGCTCAAAGTAGGCTACTCAATAAAATATGCATTTGTGCCTAAAATGCACTTCCAGCTCACCCCTCAAACTGGGTACCTCATAAACTTATCCAAATTGAATTCTAAAAGTGGCACATCACTGAATAGGCCAAATGAAAGGTGTGGGACATGAATCCCTAGCCTTACCCTTTGAAAATCAACTGGCTCCATTTACCCCCTTGCTAACTAGGCCGTTCAAACTGACTTCATTTAGGTATGCAGAGCAAAAATTTGAAATGGGCCTATAAAATTGACTCAATTTTAATCAGTCCCAACAAGAGCATCATTGATTCATCTTTTAGAGGCATTATTGCGGCATCAAGAGGAAGATCTAAGATGCAGAATCTTCTAGAGGCGTCTTAGACCAAATCTGACCTCACCATCATGTCTGGGTGGTCGTTTCCATAAATTTTGACTTTAAATTCGCCTATATTGGGTGAAGCTCAAGTTTGGAGCTTGGAGGAAAAAATTTGCCCAATTTGGGTAGGCTACGATATGGATTTTCAAAAAAAAAAAATACATTATTTGTATTTTCCAAGAAAATTTTAATTTTTCGTAATTTATTAAAAAAAATCGTAGTTTTTATTTTTTATTTGAAAAAAGTTGTTTTTCAAAATCAATCAAAAAAATTATTTTGTATTGTGGGGGGGTCCATGACCACCCTCTTGTACCCTGTACTGGCAGTGCAGACGCATTGTACACTATGACCACTGGCTATCTACCATCCTCCGACCACCAGCGATCTCCCTGCTGGCACTTCTCGGCCTGCCTTCGATCTCCAACATTGGGCTTCGCCTCTGGCATCAATCTCCCACCTGTGGCCTTGTCGACATTCCAACCACCATCAAACCCCATTCTAGATCTATTGGAGGCCATCGTCTACCCACTTACTCCAACAACCATTCCTCTAGCCGCCGAATAGCGACTGGCCCTACTACTATCGAGATCTCCATCGCCAACGCTGTCGTCAATTTGCACCTGCACGCGGAGCCTGCCAGCCACACAGCCCTATCAACACCACATAAGAAGTCCTCCATATCTTGCCACATCAGCAGCCGCATCACAGGTTGTACTACCACCTCGACATCCACACCGACAGACATGTTAGCAGACCATACACTTGCCATGTCAACATCTACCAATCTGTAACTGACACGTGTCAAGTTTGTACTATATGAACTCACAGTCAACAAGGGAGTGAAGTTTTCTGCAATGGTCATATGGTCATCAAATTTAGGCTCATGTTTTTCTGACATCATCAACTTTTTGAAATTTTTTTACCCCACTATTGAGCTTTTTAGTTTTGCAGTTCAACTTTGGAAGGCCATATCTTGCTCATTTTTGCTCCTTTTTAGGTGCAATGTCTTTTGAAATGGGCTAATTTTTCATTTACTTTATCATGGTGGCATTATTTTCTGATTTTGGTGGATAGATTTTTTATAAATCTTAGTTTTTGGTGACTATACCTGTCCAATCCTCATTTCTACAACTTTCAGGACTCTGTTTGGGCTCATACGAACTTCTTTTCAGGTGCTATTTTTTTTTGAAGTGCATAATTTTTCATCTACTTTCATAATTTGCCATTTGTTTGTAGTGATTTTGAGTATAAATTGTACTTCTAGCATATGGTCTTTTTTGGCCAATTCGGCACTTGTATTGCATAGATCTATCTTTCTAGTCTTTTGCATTGTAGTTCTTAGCCTATTGGGGTAGTTGTAAAACAAAATCAGAAGTCCACCTTGCCATTGTTTGCAAGTGGCCTATTGTACACGCACTATATATAAAGTGCCAAAGTCATCATTTGGGGGGGGGGGGGGGGGGTGTCTCTTGTCCTTTTGTGCTCTTGTGTTCTTTCATTTTGCTACTATGGGTTCTCCTAAGTTTCCTCTCTTAACTCCTCATAATTATGCTACATGGAAAATTTATGCATGGAGTAAACTTATGGAAAAAGGACTAACTCATTATATTGATGGAACTATTGTTGCTCCCGCTCATCCTAAGGTTGATCTTGTTGCTCACTTGTATTGGATCACTAATAAAATCATGGCAATTGGTACCTTAAGAAAGTTTGTATCAAAGGATCCCATTTTTCATATTGAGAAATGTACTCTAATCAATGATTCTTGGCATAAGTTTCAAGACTTGTATGGTCAAGTTGATGAGATTAGGGGATACCAGATTGATAGTGATCTCACCATGTTAGATCCCAAGAATTTTAATACTAGACAAGATTATGTCACTAAGGCAAAAGAGTTGAGGGCACAACTCAAGGATTGTGCCATTGACAAGAAGGATACTCAATTGATCTTCAATCTAAAGGGAAAGCTTCCACAAGAATATGGAGCATTTGTTTCTAGTTTTCAAACCCATAGGATGACAATGGGTTCAAGCTACACAATGCCTACATTTGATGCTTTTGCCAAAATGTTGATGATGGAACAAACTAAGTTGATAAGCATGGGCATTCTTAAGACTTCTATATCGCAAGCATTAGTGGCAAATCAAGGGAACAAAGGAAATCAAGGAAAGGACAACTCAAACAAGAAGAAATGGAAATCAAAGCCTAAGGACAAAGCAACACCTTCTCCACACCAAGGAGATTCATTCTCTTCCGAGAAGGACAATTCACCAAAGAAGGAGAGACCTACTTGTGCCTATTGTAAAAAGGTTGGTAATGAGGAATGTTGTTGCCATTCTAAGAAGATTGATAAGCTCACACACATCCTCAAAAAGCACAACATTGATCTACTTAATTCCTACAAGGAGGATTCATCAACTTCCACTTCCTCACATTCAAAAGAGAAAGGGAAAGCATTCATGGCTTCAACAAGTGGGAAGAATCACTCGTTTTGGAAAAGAAAAGGACAAGCTCTTTGTGCTACTACAAGTCATGATTCAAGGAGATGGCTTCTAGATTCAGGGGCTTGTCATCATATGGCATCTTCACAGTCTATGTTTTCTACATTTGAGCCTTGCACCATGCCACATATTTTGATGGGAAATCATACACATACATGGATGTGATTGGGAAAGGATCTATTGGCATTGGGGATAACTCCTTCAATGATGTGTTGTGTGTACCCCACTTGACAAACAATCTCCTTTCCATCTATCAAATCACACATGGGGCAACAAAGAGAATTGCAGAGTTCACACCTGAGTCAGTTTTCATTAGAGACTTGGAGACTCAAGCTATCATTGTGACTGGGGTGGTTGATCATGCATCTCAGTTATACTCCTTTTCAGATTTTGTTGATGAGGATGATTTCACATATGATGATTCTTCACATGATGATCACACTTTTTGTGATAATTCAAATTTTGAGGAGAACTTTGGGTACTTGAACTTGGGGATTCTCACATGTGACCATGTTCTTGTTCCTTCTATTTCATCTCCTCCTATTGATATAACATCACCTATTGCACCTGATGATGCAGCTAGTGTGACAGTTTTGCCTTCTTCTGATTCAATGCAGCAAGATATTTCATGTCTTCCAGCTTCAGTTCATTGGGATGACTACTTGACAGACATTGTAGGCTTGTTTGTGGAGTCCTACATTGCATATTTAGGAGACATCATTGATGATATTCATCTTCTCTTTAATCAAGATGATCCTTCTTTGATTGTTGTGAGGTAAGACTCTGACCCTCTTGTGTATTCTCTACATGATCATTCTTTCAAGGTTGATATGATTGTGGATTCTTATGTACAGCAGTTGGAGGAGGTCTCTTTATCCTTAAAGGAGACATGTGAGTCTTTGGGACTTGTTCTACATTCATCTCCACTAGATCTTGGAGTGCCTTTTTCAGCAATGTAGAGTAGTTCACCACCTTTGGAGGGGGTATCTTTCAGCATCAACATGGAGACACTTGAGTAGTTTTCAAAGATTCCTTTCATCATGAGTTTTTTTCCTACATCTTCCATTCATGATTGGGGAGACTTCATGGATACACCTTTGGTTTTGTTTCTTCCCAAGGGGAGGAATGTTGTTCGACATTCATGGAGAAGTTTCTTCATTCATTCTCGAGCTTCTACCATTGGTACAGATTCTACATTGAGAGGGGGATACCTAGCTTCTCTTCTCTCATATGGGGGGCCTTTTTCCTCACATGGGGTTTTGTTCCTCACATACTTCTGTGAGAGTTCTCTCATATAGTTTTCATCTCTCTTTTGGGGGAGGATTTTTTCCCATTGTATTTTTCTCTCTTTCCCCGTTTTATGAGAGATTTCATTGCATTGGTTTGCATGCATTTGTACATGGGTACCTAACATGGCCTCGTAGCCGAGACCCATCTTGCATTGCTTAGTTGCATTGTAGACTTAAGTGCATTCCCCTAATTTGCACTTAAGGGGGTGTTGGTGTAATTAATTATTTTTGTGGGATATTATTACACCTTACTTAAGTTCACTTAGGATAATGCATTTCATAGTAGTTTGGGTATGAGACACTTGGGTGTTTGTGCCACATTGGGATAGTGTGTGTAGGAGAATTTCCACCTTTTGTGGTTTTATGTTTTTGTTACATTCCACATTCAATGGATGATCCACCTCATGCGGAATTTCATATTATTTCTCTTACCTACCCCTACTTATCCCTACCTACCATTGTTTCTTATTGAGCCACATTTCATGTTTGTGTGCTTACATATCCATATAGCCTTGCCTATATAAGAAGGTTCATATTCATTGTATGTAACAACTATTGAACGAATGATCATTTATCTATTGATGAGAATACAATTTATTCTTGTCCTATATTTTGTCTCTCTATTATACTTTTCATTAAGCTCTTGATCTTGGAAAAAACTCACAATTTGTAATCACTTTTAATGATCTAATTCATTCAATTTTGTGTTGCCCCCATCTTGTCCGGCTTTCGTTGTGTTTACTCTTGCTGCATAGTCTTGACATTGTTACAAGCTAGGGTTTTTGTTACACCAAAAGATCGACCTATCCAAGCCGGATACAACCACTAGACTTATAGAATCCACAGGAGGTTGTGAAACCATCTCATGAATCCCCACAAGGGACGTTGGCCCACTGCCAACAATCCCCCTCCTTGCGTCACTCATTGCAGTTGCATGATTCAAACCCATGACCAAGCTCTGATACCACTTGTTACAATCTAGGTTTGTCGTTGCACCAAAATATCGACCAGTCAATGCCCAATACAACCACTAGACCTATAGAATCCACAAGATGTTGTTAAACCATGTCATGAATCCCCGCTAGGGATGTTGGCCCACTGCCAACAGATAGATCTTATTGAGATCCCTCCTAACCATGATTGCACTACATACTTGATGAATAATGATGAAAAAATGATACCCTAACTGGTATTGACAGGGGGGGTGAAACAGTACAACCAAAAACTTTTTCAACACTTTATCATATTAAAACAATATTGACTGGTTGTCTTCACCACTGAACTTAACCATGGGTATATTGGTTAAACACAAATACTTCAGACATCATTTGACATACCTTAAATATTGATGACTACTTCCTGATATAATCAAGCATGAGTTGTATCAACAATACCACAATCATTTAGCACTGCATGCATAACTAACTTAATCAACAACTACTCAATCATCACATGAAAACTCATAACCCATAACACACAGATTTTTCACGTGGAAACCCAAATGGGAAAAAACACGGTGGGGATGAATACCCACAAGCTTGTTTTGAACTCTTTTGAAGTTCGCTCTGTTAGAAGCCTAGTCCAGTTAAAGACTTTACAATAAGGTTCTGTTAGGAACTGATCCTGTTAGAGATCACCTGGTTAAGGGATGGCTATAAACCCTATTAAAGGTTGAAACACTGTTAAAGGTTACCTCGCTAGAGGATTTAAAGAACTCAATGAGCTTGAGTCACCTGGTTAGAGGATTTGCAACAAGGTTGTTAAAGCTACCCGGTCAAGGGATTTTCCTTCTGTTGAAATGGTTAGAAGTCAACAGGTAAAGCTTTGATCTGATAAAACACTAATTGCTAAGGAAGATCCTTTTCAACTCCTCTCCTCTATAATCACACTCTGCAGATTCCACACTCTAGTTTGGCAAGTATCTCAACATGTGGACACAAACACATCATTTTCTAACACAAACAATAAAAAACATCATTGACCTTATAGACAACAATTAGGTCGGTAGCATAAACCCTAAACCCTAAACATTTTAGGTTTACAAATACAAGCGGTCAAATCCTAACCATTAGATCCATTTCATAGAATGAAGCAATCTAAAATAGATCTTAAGTCATTCTGCATTGTCCATTCTTAACTACGTCTTGAAATCAATAACCCATCATGCACACTTCATATACCACTTAGAACATTGTGCATTCCCCAAGTAGACATTCAAATTAATTCGATCTTCATGCTCACAAGCACATAGCTGACATGGCACCACGATCTCATCCTTATCTCTTAACTAACTCATCATAGAATTTCATCGGTTGCACCACAGAGGCCAAACCGGAAACCCTAGAGCTGAACAGGGACTACCAACTGGTAGTCACACTTAGTGAACCCCGACACTGATCCACTCCATCTCGGTTGACCATAACCGCTTCCAATCTTCATACCGGTTCACCTATTGACATCAATGACAACATACATTGTCACCAATTCATCATATGCCAACAATCTCCCCCTTTTGGTATTGATGGCAATACTCAGTGTATCATTGCTTAGTATCTGCACCATGCTTAACAACATATACTAATTGATGTATATTGGTTCAAAGATCATAACCACCACCATCTAGACTGGTTAGTGTGCATTCTACCATATATCCTCATCATCAGATATCTTCTCCCTCATACATCATTAGATATCTTCTCCCCCTTTGACAGCAATGCCAAAGTGGAGGCAGAAGCCTCCAAGCTCCACTATGTTGCTACCCCTGTGGAGTACCATCCTTCAGCACATCAATCATGTAAGATTTGTCACTATAGTACCTAACTGATGTGGAGCACACAACTTTAGTTTACTTCATGAAGGGGTAGAACCCCTAATTCACCTCTCAAATAGGTAAATGTAGTCTTCGGTAAGGGCTTAGTGAATACGTCTTCTAGTTACTCCTTACTGGAAACATGTTCTAATACAACCTCTTTATTCTGAACCTTTTCTCTCAAGAAATGATTCTTGAGTTCAATGTGCTTTGTCCTAGCATGCAATACTGGATTTTTGGAAATATTGATTGCACTAGTATTATCACAAAAAATACTCACTAGTTCAGATATAGGCACTTTGAAGCCATTCAACACATGCTTCATCTAGATTGCCTGAGTGTAGTTCATAAAAGCTGCCACATACTCTGCTTAAGCTATAGACTTGGAAATACAGCTCTGCTTCTTACTCGTCCACGAGACTAGTCTTCCACCAAGGAAGAACACTCCACCAGTTGTGCTCTTCCAGTCATCCACATTACCTACCCAATCTGCATAGGTAAACACTTTCAGACCAAAGTCACCATTATATGGATACCATAATCCATAATCAACCATCCCTTTCAGGTATCTAAGAATCCTCTTTACCGCTACCAAGTGGGATTCTCTTGGACTCTCTTGAAAACGGGCTACTATGCCCACTACATGAGCAATATCCGGTCTACTGTGCACCACACAGTGGAGCTTACCGATCATCGACCAGTACTCCTTCTCATCCACCAACGTTGTATCATCCTCCTTTGTCAGTTTGCAGCTGGTCACCATCGGTGTTCCAACCATTTTTCTCTCCTCCATGCCAAAGGTCTTCAATACCTCTTTGATATACTTGGACTGGGTAATGAAGATACCTTCCTTCATCTGTTGAATCTGTAGACCAATGAAGAACTTTATCTCTCCAATCAGAGACATCTCAAACTCTTTCTTCATTTCATCTACGAATGCATGGCTCATTTCATCATCTCCTCCGAAGATTATGTCATCTACAAATACTTTACATATCAGAATCTAATCACCTTCAGGTTTCAGGTAGATGTTATTGTCCTCACTCATTCTCTAAAATTGTATTGTCACAAGATGAGATTCTAACTGTTCATACCATGCCCTTGGTGCTTGTTTCAATCCATGTAGGCCCTTGTGTAATCTACACACCATGTTACTATCTTCTGACAAAGAAATTCCACCTGGTTGCTCAATATACACTTCTTCATCTAGGATTCCATTCAGGAATACAGACTTCACATCCATCTAGTATACCTTAAATCCCTTGAATGCTGCAAATGCAAGTAGCATTCAGACACCTTCCAATCTAGCCACTGGGGCAAAGGTTTCTCCATAGTCTTCTCCCTCTTCTTGAATGTATTCCTTGCATACAACTCTTGCCTTGTTCCTTACCACAGTGTTGTCTTCATTCAGCTTATTCTTGAAGACCCATTTGGTACCTATTACATTCTTGTGTTTCGGTTTGGGTACCAAGGACCATGTTGCATTCTTTTCAATCTGGTCTAGCTCCTCTTCTATTGCCTTTATCTAGTCTTCATCATTAAGTGCCTCTCTAGTGGTCTTAGGCTCAAATTATGAAATCATGAAAGAGTTTTCTTTCACCTTTCTCCTTCTGAGTATCCCTACATCTTTATCTCCTATGATCTACTTTGGATCATGATGTAGTTTCACATACCTAGGAATGACCCTAGCTGGTTATGCTTGGTTTTCCTCTTCTTTTTCCACTTCATCTTCTTCTTCACCTGCTGCAACTTCTACCGGTATAGGAACACTAAGGTCTTTCTGGTGTTTGAAACTTATTTCCTTCTTAACTAATTCCCAGAAGGCTACACCTAGTTTATCTTCCGCTTGCTTGCTGCAAGTTTCCTCAGGCTCCTCAGGGGGTTCATCAACCTTGACATTGATACTCTCAACAATTTTTTGAATCCTATTGTTGTATCATTTGAGAGCTTTTCTTTTAGTGGAATATCCCAGAAATATTCCTTCATCCCATTTAGCATCAAACTTACTCAGATGCTCACCTCTCCTGATATAGCACTTACTACCAAACACTTTGAAATAACTCACATTAGGAGTTCTCCCGTTCCAGTAATCATAGGGGGTTTTTATTTAATGTTCTTGATGAGTACTTGGTTCATGGTATAGACTACAGTGCTCACCGCTTCTCTCCAAAAAGTGTGAGCAACCTTTCCTTGGATTAGCATAGTTTTGGCCGCTTCAACTATAGTCTTGTTATTCCTTTATGCTATGCCATTGTGTTGTGGTGTCCTTGGGGTATACAACTGCCTCTTGATGTCATTCTCTTCACAATACTTGTTGAATTCATCAAAAGTGAATTCACCTCCCTGATCAATTCTTAGGCATTTTATTCTTCTGCCGCTCTCCTTTTCCACCAATGCTCTGAAGGCTTTGAACTTTCCAAATGCCTCAAACTTGTCTTTCAAGAATGTGACCCACATCATTCTTGAGCAGTCATCAGTAAGAATCATGAAATACCCATCTCCCTGAATACTTCTAGTTTTCATCAGACCACACAAATTAGTGTGCACAAGATCAAGTAAGTTATCTGCTGAAAAAGACTTACCTTTGAATGTTGAGGAAGACATCTTCCCAAGTTGACATTCTCTACATAAATCATTCTTTGGTTTGTTCAGCAAAGGCAATCCTCTTACTGCCTTGATCTTACTAGCCTTTACAATATTATCAATAATCATATGACAAATTCTCCGATGCCATATCCGACTATCATCAAACTTCGCCATCAGGCACTAACTAATCTTGGCATTCAGCTGAAACAAGTTTCCTCTGGTCTTCTTACTAGTGGAAATAAGTTCACCACTCTTTCCAATTATTCTGCAAACTCCACCTTTGAACTCCAGAATGAGTCCATTGTCATTCAGCTAAGAAACACTCAAAATGTTGTGCTTAAGGCCTTCCACCTATTAGACATCATCCGCACTTCTTTTTCCATTCAGTGAGATGGATCCTTTTCCTTTCACCATGCAAGGTGCATCGTTACCAAACTTGACAACACTTCCATCATATTCATCCAGAGATAGAAATTTTCTCTGGTCACCAGTCATGTGATGAGAACACCTGCTATCAATGATCCACTCATTAGAGTTGTCAATGTGAGAGACAAGGGCTTTCTAATCAGACACTTCTTCCTTTATAGCTATAAACACTATGTCCTCATTCTCTTCATCCTCATATTCTTCATCAGTAACACCTTCATCCACTGCAACAAGACAATTTCTCCTACCTCCTCCTTTATACTTTCTAAACCTTTCTGGTTTATCCATATTGTCATTGTTAGGATATTTAAAAGCTATATATCCTATCTTATTGCAGGAAAAAAAATTTAGAGGAAGCTTACCTTTGTATTTTCTGGTGCCTTTTGGAAGTCTCTTGGAAAGAAGAGCTTCAAACACCATCAGAATCTCCTCATCATCCATGTCTTTGTTTGGCCTAGATTCATAACTGGTGCTGACTTCTTTTCCTTTTTTGGTTGGTGTAGAGGAAATAGATGGTCTAAAGGTTGACTCTATCTTCTAAACACTACCATCATAGCTATTCAATTCATATGCAGTCAACTTTGCAATGATAGAGTCAAGAAATACATTTGTCTTGTCAATAGATCTTAACTCCTGAATAGCAGAAACCCTGGTTGCATAGACCGGTAACAATTATCTCAGAACTTTACTGACAAGGGTGGCATCATCAATTGTTCTACCAGTGATCTTGATATCTCCAACCACAGTCTTGATCCTTATGCCATATTGTTGAATGGTCTCACCTTCAACCATCCTCATGTCTTCAAATTTTCCTCTAAGGCTTTCTTCCTTAGCCTGCTTGACATGATCATCACCACCATAAATGGTTTCCAGTGTGTCCCATACATCCTTAGGAGTGTCCTCATCTTGTACATCAATGAACTCAATACCGGACAGGCTGCTAATAAGGGCTTCCTTTCATATTTTGAAATTATCCCTATTGAACTTAGGACCTTCCCTTTTCATCATTAAAGCATAATCTTTTGCCTCAAGCGGTTAAGCTTATATCACCAAGGACCTAGAGTTTCTCTGATACCAATTGATGAATAATGATGAAAAAAAGATACCCTAACTGGTACTGAGAGCGGGGGTGAATCAGTACAAACAAAAATTTTCTCAACACTTTATCATATTAAAACAATGTTGATCGGTTGTCTTCACCACTGAACTAAACCATGGGTATACCAGTTAAACACAGATACTTCAGACAGCATTTGACAGACCTTAAATATTGATGACTACTTCCTGATATAATCCAGCATGAGTTGTATCAACAATACCACAATCATTTAGCACTACATGCATAACTAACTTAATCAACAACTATTCAATCATCACATGAAAACTCACAACCCACAACACAGATTTTTCATGTGGAAACCCAAATGGGAAAAACCACAGTGGGGATGAATACCCACAAGCTTGTTTTGAACTCTTTTGAAGTTCACTCTGTTAGGAGACTAGTCCAGTTAAATAATTTACAATAAGGGACTTGTTAGGAACCGATCTTGTTAGAGATAACTTGATTAAGGGATGGCTATAAACCCTATTAAAGGTTACCTTGTTAGAGGATTTAAAGAACTCAATGAACTTGAGTCACCTAGTTAGAGGATTTGCAACAAGCCTGTAAAAGCTATCCGGTCAAGGGACTTTCCTTTTGTTGAAATGGTTAGAAGTCAATAGGTAAAGCTTTGATCTGATAACAACACTACTTGCTAAGGCAGATCCTTTTCAACTCCTCTCCTCTGCAATCACACTCTACAGATTCCACACTCTGGTTTGGCAAGTATCTCAACATGTGGACACAAACACATCATTTTCGAACACAAACAATAACAAACATCATCAGCCTTATAAATAACAATTAGGTTGGTAGCATAAACCCTAAACATTTTATGTTTACAATTACAAGCAGTCCAATCCTAACCATTAGATCCATTGCATAGAATGAAGCGATCTAAAATATATCTTAAGTCATTCTACATCGTCCACTCTTCACTGCATCTTGAAATCAGTAACCCATCACGCGCACTTCATACACCTCTCAGAACATCGCGCATTCTTGAGGTAGAAATTCAAATGCATTTGATCTTCATGATCACAAGCACATAGCTGATGTGGCACCACGATCTCATCCTTATCTCTTAACTAACTCATCAAAGAATGTCATCGGTTGCACCGCATAGGCCAAACTGGAAACCCTAGAGATGAACAAGGACTACCAACCAGTAGTCATACTTAGTGAACCCCTACACCTATCCACTCCATCCCGGTTGACCGTAACCACTTCCAATCTTCATGCCAATTCATACCAGTTCACCTATTGACATCAATGACAACATACATTGTCACCACTTCATCATATGCCAACAATACCTAGCGTAAACCCAACCACCCAGATGCGCTTGCAGTGATGGTTCATTTCAATGATGAGCAAAATGAAAGTTGCGCTATATTGCCATGTTTCACTAAATGAATTTGACATTTTTTTATGTGAGAGAAAAATTATCAACACAAGAAAACTGAATTGAGTTGTCCAAAAGAGAGATAGGTCTTTTTAGGCACCCACCACATGATCCCATAGGTTTAGATGCCTTGTCCATACATGCCACGGTCACCGAGATACATGATGTCAAAGTTTGACAGTTTCTGCACTTTGAGCATTAAAGATAATGCATCACGAGGGTGTAGCTTGGAATGACCAAGTGACTTGGGGAGTGAAACAGGGGCATACCTAACATAAACTCAGCCACTCAAATGTGCTCGCACTGATGCCTCATTGTCATGACAAGCAGAACAAAATTTTGCTATGTTGCAGTCTATATTTTCTAGCTCCCTCTAGATATCAACTTTATAAAAAAGTGAATTGGAGAAGTTGTTTGTGCTAGTAATACGACTTTAATTGTTGACTTTGTGATAAAATATCTTATTATTTTAGCAATTAGTCTTTCCATTTAAAAATAACTTAAGTGTAACATATAATATAAGTCTTGATTACTACCACTTATCCATTTGAAAATCACATAACTATAACTACATAACTATAACTACATAACATAAGTATCTCAATAACTGGAGAACAAAATTATATTGCACATAAGTATCTCGTAAAGATATTTAATATTACAATGCCTCAAATATTTCATTTGTACAAATATACAAGTCATATGTACACATATCCAAATAAGCTTGATATGGCAGTTTAATTTATTGCATTTTCATTCAATTCAATGAACCATCTAGATCCTCTCTACTCTTTATCGTGTCAATAATTTCCTCATGGTCAGACTCATGAACCTTCCATAGGTTTTGGTTTAGTGGTCTACCCCCATATTTAGTCAAGTGAACATTTGATGCCATCACAAGGTTCAAATAATGAAGAATCTTTCTATGTGTCGCAAAGTCCTCAAATAACCACAGGTTAGATTTCTTCAATTTGTACCTCCTAAGCCATGTACCAGTAACAATGACTGATCCTATAGTTTATTTAATGTTTTCACCATCTACCATAGGGCCATACAATTTCTTTTTTGCCTCCACACAATGACATAGATAATAATGTGTTCCTTCTTCATTGTCTTTACTTGCAATAAATGCATAAACATGCCCTGCAATCATATTTGCATGTATGTACATGATTAGCATGAACAAATATGAAATAAAATAAATTTTATTAAATATGTATGTAGATAATTTACCTACTTGGATGAGATCTAAGACATGGTCAAAGTCAAATGATGCTTCCATCTATGTGATTTGCAATGTTGTCAAGAGTCGATATGTCTCAAGTGGGCTCAAATTTCTCATACACCATTCGTCGACCCACTCCTTTGACTCACATTCATTCCATGATTCATTTGCACATGATGAAAAAAAGCACACCATATGTCGCATATGTATAATCCATGAACTTGCATTAGAGCTTCTAAAAGAGTGTATCTCACTTGATCCTGTCAATCTACAACAATCCTTGTATTTTGCAATGTTAATATCATCTATCAACCAAAATAATCTACAAACTAAAGACTCGCCTTGATTTTATAGACCCATTTTAGCATTACACCACTCGATAATAGCTCTTGCATCTGTCAACTTTTCTTTATCTATGTACTTTAACTCTTCTCATGCCAAGGCTCTTTTGATACATGCTCTTGCACCATCATGCTCCCCCTTTCCATGCTTGGCTTCACAAAAATTCCATATATGTTGAACACTAGTACTCTTATGCATTCTTCTCAACCAATAAAACATTTGAGAGTTCTTGAATTATGAGGCACAATTATCTGACCATATGATATGTTGGCATAATGAAATACCCCTACTAGTCAGATTACGGTAGAACATCTGAAAGCAACCTTGTGCAAACTCTATAGAATATGAGAAATCATCATTGATATAAAAGTGATACTCCCTCAAAATCTTCCTATTTTCATCTATGCTATCAGCAGCATGCATGAATGCTATATCCACAAATATAGCAACCTATGTGGAGTTGTAATACTAGGATTGAACATCATTATGTGTCTTTAGTATGTAGCTCTCTGTGAACTCAACAACTAAAATGATGGTATCGAGTGGAAATGTGTCCTTCCATATCTTGAATTGCAAGTCCAACCATCGAGCTCTATGGGTATGCCTTGCATACTCATATAATATTTTCTCATGAAAAATGCCCATAAACTGATACACTAGAATCTTCTCAGTGACAAAATCACACCTTTTTTCTTCTTTTCTATCTTTTGGACTATAGACCACCATCTTATATTTTCCAAATTCCACTAGTTCATTCCCAATAACATGTGTACTATCCATATACTCACACATTGGCAAACTTTGCAAGTCACCACAATGAACAAATGTGCCATCCAAGCATACTTTATTGTAAAATTATTGACCATCAACTCTTTCACAAAAAATGGTAGATATGAAGCCCCTTGAAGATCTAGGTGGAGCCTTTATGCTACATTCCTGCAAAATATTATTAGTATGCAAATCTACACATATATGTTGGTAAACATCATAATGATTAGAAAATTCAATATGTACTCTACAACAACAAGTAGTGTGTGTGTGATTTATTTTGACATAAAAAGGCTTTGCCATTTCAAAAAATCTTTGACTAATTTTAATTTGAGCATACATGTCTAAAAACTTGGCAAAAATTGTGTTTGATTCATATCCAAAAAATGCTTTGGATGTGGATCACGGATTTGACTACCAATTCTCCTCCTTACAACATCTCTTTGATTAGGAGACACCCTTGTGTTAGTCTTCAAAAATTCTTCAATCAACGATCTCAATGCTTCAACAATTGCTTTATCTTTTCATGGTACTCTATTAGGAATGCCCATAATTCTTTGTCATTTGGATTCTCAACTCTTTCACACCTTCCCATAGCTCTCATTAGATATTTTCTGCTTATTTGCATTGCTTTACTTGTCTTTCTAATCAAACAAGATTTCTTGGAGGACACATCATGTGACATTTCTATCTTTCATGTGTGATGTAGAACCCACACTCTAATACACACTCATTATATTCTTGACAATTGATTTCTCATTAAATCATCCGATGCTCTTAGCCCAAGAATCTGCATGATGGGCCTCAATTTAAGATTTCTCATCATTTCAACAAATAGTTGACATCTTCATGTCTCATTTAACCTTTAAAAGTACAATCTCCAAATTTGGTTATCATATATTTGAAAAGTACGCTTTGGATTCTTATCAACCATTGGTTGCAAAATATTAGTATCAATATCAATCAAATACTTAGACTTTCTATGCAGAATTCTAGGAGGTGTTCTCAAATTTTGAGTTGCTTCAATATTAGGAATGTTAACAACATTAGCGATAGATGGCATACCTTCAACTGGAGATGAAAATGATGACATACATTGAAAATGAGATGTACTTGCAAAGTGACATATTGTAGAAGGTGTGTCTTCAACTTGAAAAGTGAGAGGTGGTGTGCCTTTAACTTGAGATGTGACAAATGGTGTGCCTTCAACTTGATATGTGACAAATGGTGTGCCTTCAACTTGATATATGAGAGATGGTGTTCCTTTGGCTTGAGATGTGACAAATGGTGTGCCTTCAACTTGAGATGTGAGAGATGGTGTTCCTTCAACTTGAGATGTGAGAGATGATGTTCCTTCCACTTGAGATGTGAGAGATGGTGTTCCTTCAACTTGAGATGTGAGAGATGGTGTGCTATCAACCTCGGACATCGATTGTCTCTTTGCACAAAGGTTTTGCATTCATTCTCTTTGTTTTTCCAATACCATATCTCTCTTACGCTCCTCTTCAATTGGCATGTCTTCTTCTATGATGTTCAATTTCCTTGATTGATGAATTTGCCACATATTTTCTCTTGTCTTTGCATTCTTAGCTTCTCGCTCTTCCCATGTTAGCTTTTGTCATCTTTTCCTTGGCATGGTGGTGATTTCTAAATATACCTACACAAACATTATATAAAAAAATTGCATAAACCAATAGCAACATATGAAATTAAGTTATGAATGCTAAAATTGTTGAAGTTATGATCTAAGTAGAAAGATGTGATAAAGGTGGTCTTATTCACATATGCGCTACTTAGATTTTTCTCTTATTGATGTAGCTAAATTGTATATTATGAAATAGAAACAAAAAAATCATAATAAACATTTTAGTCAAAAAAAAAAGAAAATTACCTCATATAACAAAAATACCTACAAAAACTTCAAATGTTTGTCTTCTATGATGTCCAACTAGCAAAAAGGTGGTAAAATTGTGATGAAATATGCTAAATATGCTTCTATGATAAGTCAATAGAATGAAAAAAGTGTTTCCTTGTCATGATCAGAGAAAAAGAATAGACAAAGCCAGGGAATGTGGGCTAGAATCATGGGTCCAATATCTTAGTTTACCATTTTTCACATGCAATCCATTTGGTGCATGCCAAATTGACTCTATCAACTTTTTTAACATTCACCAAAAATATTAAGGTGTGTATGTATGAGAGAGAGAGAGAGAAGAAATGGAGGGAGGGAGAGACAAACAAATAATAGAGAGGGAGAGGGAGGAAGAATAGAGATAGGGTGAGAGAGAGAGTGAGAAAAAGAGAAAGGGAGTGGGAGGGAGAGATTTGAGAGCGGAAGAGGGAAATAGAGAGGGAAAGAGGAAAAGAGGGAAAGAGGGAAAGAGGAGAGAGAAAGAGGGAAAGAAGAAGAAAGGGAGGGAGGGAGAGAGAAAGGAAGAATAGAGATAGAGAGGGAGATATAAGAGGAGAGGGAGGAAGAATAGAGATAGGGAGATATAGGAGGGGAGGGAGGAAGAATAGATATAGGGAGAGAGGGAGAGAGGGAGAGAGGGAGAGAGTTGAGAAGGAAAGAGAGAGAGAGAGAGAGACAGACAGACAGACAGACAGGGGGAGGGAGGGAGAGAGGGAGAGAGAGAAAGGAATAATAGAGATAGGGAGATAGAGAGAGTGAGAAAAAGAGAAAGGGAGTGCAAGGGAGCGACTTGAAAAGGAAAGAGGGAAAGAGAGAGAGGGGGAGGGGGGAGGGAGGGAGAGAGAAAGGAAGGAAGAAGAATAGAGATAGAGAGGGAGGAAGAGTAGAGATAGGGAGATAGAGGAGGGGAGGAAAGAATAATAGAGAGAGAGAGAGGAAGAGAGAAAGGAAGAATAGAGATAGGGAGATAGAGAGAGTGAGAAAAAGAGAAAGGGAGTGGGAGGGAGAGACTTGAGAAGGAAAGAGGGAAAGAGAAAGGGAGAGAGAGAGAGGAGGGAGGAAGAGAGAAAGGAAGAATAGAGATAGGGAGATAGAGAGAGTGAGAAAAAGAGAAAGGGAGTGGGAGGGTGAGACTTGAGAAGGAAAGAGGGAAAGAGAAAGGGAGAGAGAGAAAGGGAGGGAGAGAGAGAGAATCAAAGAGAGGGAGGGAGGGAGGGAGGGATAGAGAAATGAATAATAGAGATAGAGAGGGAGATACAGGAGGAGAGGGAGGAAGAATAGATATAGAGAGATATAGGAGAGGGATGAAGAGTAGATATAGGGATATGTAGGAGGAAAGGGAGGAAGAATAGAAATAGAGAGAGAGAGAGAGGGAGGGAGGGACTTGAGAGGGAACAAGAGTAAGAGAGAGGGAGAGAGAGAGAAAGAGGGAAAGAGAAGGGAGAGAGAGAGAATAATACAAAGAAAAGGAGGGAGGGAAAGAGAAATGAAGAATAGAGATGGAGAGGGAGATATAGGAGGAGAGGGAGGAAGAATAGATAGAGGGAGATATAGGAGGGGTGGGAGGAAGAATAGAGATAGGGAGATAGAGAGTGATAAAAAGTGAGGGATTAGGAGGGAGAGACTTCGGAAGGAAAGAGGGAAAGAGAAAAGGAGAGAGGGAAATAGGGAAAGATATGGGGGGGAGAGAGAGAGAGAGAGATATCGGAGGAGAGGGAGGAAGAATAGAGATAGGGAGATATAGGAGGGGAGGGAGGAAGAATAAAGATAGGGAGAGAGAGAGAGAGAGAGAGAGAGAGAGAGAGAGAGAGAGAGATGAAGAATAGAGATAAAGAGGGAGATATAGGAGGAGAGGGAGAAAGAACAGAGATGGAGAGATATAGGAGGGAGGGAATAAGAATAGAGATAGGAAGAAATAGAGAGTGATAAAAAGAGAAAGAGAGTAGGAGGGAGAGATTTGAGAGGGAAAGAGAGAAAGAGAGAGGGAAAGAGGGAAAGAGAGGGGGAGAGACAGAGAGATAAGAAGAAAGAGAGGGAGGGAGAGAAATAAATACTAGAGATAGAGAGGGCATATAGGAGGAGAGGGAGGAAGAATAGAGATGGGCAGATATAGGAAGGGAGGAAGGAATAATAGAGATAGGGAGATAGAGAGAGCAAGAAAAAGTGAAAGGGAGTGGGAGGGAGAGACTTTAGAAGGAGAGAGAGAGAGAGAGAGAGAGAGAGAGAGAGCTTAGATAACCAGAGGACAACTAAGAGGGGAGGGGTGAATTAGTTGTCACTGGATTATAGAACTTTAAGAATTTAAATCCTTATTACTAGAACACATAAACTTAATACCAAAATGCATATAATGACAGATATAGCAATTAAACATAAATATAAATCATATAACAATTACCATCCATCCATAACACATAACACCAAGATTTGTACATGGAAAACCAGGTAAAGGGAAAAACCACAGTGGGAAGCCTACCCATAGTTAGATAATACTTCTGCAATAAGTATGTGAATACGATATGAGGGGCCTGCACATATAGGAAGGCCAACATCCTAGAGCGCATTGCTCATCACAAAAAGGAGCCTCACTAACTACATAAACATAAGACTACAATTTGGAAACAGGAGTGAATTGTAA
Source organism: Cryptomeria japonica (assembly GCF_030272615.1). Classification (NCBI taxonomy): domain Eukaryota; kingdom Viridiplantae; phylum Streptophyta; class Pinopsida; order Cupressales; family Cupressaceae; genus Cryptomeria; species Cryptomeria japonica. Next base: position 233,562,173 of record NC_081406.1, read on the forward strand.
GTATAACATCTCCTATGACTGAGTATAGTTTTGGTTAACCTCTATACCAGAGGCCTTAAACCTCTCTTACACACCCAATTCGATCACCTATGATCAAATAAACCTTCTGCATATGATTACAACATTATTCACACCTAGATAACCATAATCCCATATGCCCATACCATACATGATCTACAAAGAGATCTTACATCATATTTATACCAATCGGGGACCTAAACAATTAGGTCAGCCACTTGAAAGATAATACAATAAGTTCATAACATAAACCCACAATCCAATGATCAACCAAGTCATATTAGGCTGAAAAAAATGTAAACCAATCATTAAATCCCACCAATAATGCATCAGGAACATCCTCCAACATGTTACAGAAATTGGTCCATAACCTAGATAACACTGGACCCAAAATAGGTCACCATAAACCAAATCCAACACCATCGATGAATTGGAACATGAACAAGATAACCAACAACATCATGAGAACCATCTAGAAGCTGCACCAATACCACTTATCATGTGCATCAAAATATCTTCAACAAAGCTCTATCGGTAAAACCCTTACCGGTGACCAAAAGGCTTACTAGAACAAATGATAGCTCCCAAGTCATCAAATCCCAAACCAACTAATCATGATACACATCTGAATAGCATGAATGACAGATCCAAACCAATTCCACAAACCAAAGCATACTGAATCCTACCGGATCAATATCATAATCAACTACTATACTAGAACCAACCAGAAACTGGTAAACAACAAAAACAAACGGTGTTGCCATCAATGACAAAAGATCAATGCAACACATAATAAATTCCTCCAAATTTCCAACAATCTCCCCCTTTGGCATTGATGGCAACACTAGATGTGAAAAACATCCAAGTGTCAAGAAATGCCAAACAAGTCTCCCCCTATGGAAGACAGCAAACAATCTTCCACAAAATGATATAGAAATGAAGTTTTGAACCAAAATCTCCCTTTGACTGTTATTCTATTAAGCTCTATTTTTCACATATATCTCTCCCCCTTTGACATCAATGCTAGAAATCTGACATAAACATCCAATAAAAATCATAAATCCTCTGATTCACACAGCTGACTACTCCCCTTGAGTAGTAGCACCACCACATCAATCTAGAATGAGTAATAACTCTAAAAATGCATACCGAACTAATGCCAATCAACATCACTCAGGTCTCTATGAGAGGGGTAGAAACCCCCAACCTGTCTCTAAAGTACTCAAATGATTCTTTAGGCAAAGGTTTAGTGAATATGTCTGCAATTTTCTCTTTAGTGTTCACATAAACCAGTCTGACTTCATTTGCTTCCACCTTCTCCTTTAAAAAGTTATACTTGATAGATATGTGCTTTGTCTTAGAATGAAATATCGGATTCTTTGATATATTAATAGCAACAGAGTTATCATAGTGAATAACTACCAGTTCATTACAATCCACCTTTATATCCTTCAACATTTGCTTCATCCATAGAACTTGTGTACAATTAGCAGCAGCAACAACATACTCAACTTCAGCAATAGATAAAGAAGTGCATGATTGCTTCTTGCTAATCCATGAAACAAGTTTATTTCCAAGAAAGAAATCTCCACTGGATGTGCTCTTTTGGTCTTCGACATCTCCATCTCAATCTGCATCTGTATATGCACATAATGTAAATTCATCAATTTTAGGATACGACAAACCATACTCAGTTGTTCCCTACAAATACCTAAAAAATCCTTTTCACCACACTCTCATGATTTTCTCTAGGATTACTCTAATATCTTGATACAATGCAAACTAAATTCATTATATCTGATCTAGTTTGAGTCAGATATAACAAACCTCCAATCATAGACTTGTACCTTGTGGTATTTACCGATGTAGATGCATCATTCTTTGTCAATTTCTCACTTGTAACCATGTGCATACTTAGTTTGATAGATGAAAATACCTTTATCAATCTAAGTAATCTACAAACCTAAGAAAAAATTCATCTTCCCAATCATAGACATCTCAAATTCATTCTTCATATTGTTAGAGAATTCCATACACAACTTATCTTCACCTCCAAAAATGATATCATCAACAAAGACCTCAATAATCAATATGCCATCATCAGTGATTTTATAATATAAATTATTGATAACATTACCTTTAGTGAAATCAAGTTTCAAAAGATATTTATCCAGTCTTGCATACCAATCTCTAGGGGCTTGTTTCAATCCATATAATGCTTTCCTTAACCTGCAAACCATGTTTTTGTCATCTGAAAGCAAAAATCCATCAGGTTGCTCAAAATAAACTTCCTCTTCATGATCTCCATTCACAAATGCACATTTAACATCCATCTAAAAAACCTTGTAGTTCTTATGAGTAGTATAACAAGAAATAATCTCATAGCTTCAATCCAAGCTACCAGTGAAAAGGTGTCATCATAATCAATTTCTTCCTTCTGAGAATATCCTTTACAAACCAATCTAGCTTTATTCCTCACAACTTGTCCATCCTCATTCAATTTATTCCTCAAAACCCATTTAGTTTCAATAACATTCTTATTTTTAGCTCGGGGAACTAAAGTCCATGTGTTATTATTTTCTATCTGATCCAATTCTTCTTCCATAGATTTCATCCAATATTCATCTTTACAAGCTTCAATTAATGATGTCGGTTCAACTTGAGAAATAAAACATACTTCATCAACTGCCAACCTTCTTCTTGTCATCATTCCTTTGCATTTGTCTCCAATGATCTAATCTTCTGAATGATTCAACCTTACATACCTAGGAGTCTTCTGATTTTTTGTTCCTCTGTTCTGATCTTCAGTCACTATTGAATTTTCTGATACTACCGGAGTAACTGGTTCAACATTTTTTTGTGGTATAGGTACTATCAGTTCAGTTATGATGATTTCCACTGTCAGTTCTCTCTCATAAGTTCTGATTTGACTTATGTTCTTCTTATCCACCTTGACATTTGTGCTCTCCACAATTCTCTACAATATTTTGTTATAACATCTATATTCTTTGCTTTCATTAGAATAACCAAGAAATATTCCTTCATCACATCTAGGATCAAACTTTCCAATGGAATCATCTCTTTTGATATAGCATTTACTACCAAAGATTCTGAAATACTTAACTGTCAATGTATGACCAAACCATAACTCATAAGGTGTCTTACCGATATCTCTTTTGATATGAACTCTATTGAATATGTATATCATTGTGTTTATAGCTTCTCTCCAATAGATATGAGGCATATTAGCTTCCATCATCATGGTTCTAGCTGCATCCAAGATAGTTATGTTCTTCCTTTCCACAACTCCATTATGTTGAGGTGTCTGTGGTGTAGACAACTATCTTATTATCCCATTCTTCTCACAATAGCTGTTAAATTCACCGGATGTGAATTCTCCACCCTGATCTAACCTTAAGCATTTAATCTTCAATCCTATCTTTGTCTCAACTTTAGCTTTAAATATTTTAAAATTTGCAAATTCTTCAGACTTCTCCCTTAGAAAAGTAACCCACATCATTCTTGAATAGTCATCAATGATTAGCATGAAATATCTGTCACCCTAAAATTTTTGATTCTAGTAGGACCACACAAATCAGTATGAATAAGATCAAGAACATCATTAGATTTGTCTTGTATACTCTTAAAATAAATTTTGACTTGCTTTCTCATTTGACATTCCATACATACAGGATTATAGGGCTTTACAATCTTAGGTATATCTCTAACTGCCTTAGTAGAACTGGTCATCACAATGTAATCAAAATTCACATGAAACAACCTCTTATGTCATAGCCAACTCTCATCAATTTGTGAAAAACATGTCTTCTCACCGGAGTTCAAATAAAATATATTACCTTTAGTTTGTGTACCGATTGCAATCTCCAATTCAAATTTGTTGATAATCTTGCATTTTCCATCCTTGAACTATAACTGAAATCCCTTATCCACCAACTATCCTACACTCAAAATATTATGCCTTAAACCTTCAACATAATAAACATTATCAGTGTTATTCTTACTATCCAATGGTATTGTTCCTTTTCCCTTGATCATGCATGCTTTGTCATCTCCAAATCTAACCAGACCACCCTCAAATTCTTGCATAGATAAGAACTTCCTTTTATCTCTAGTCATTTGATATGAACATCCACTATCAATTACCCATTCATCCTTGTCTTGAATTTTAGCAGCAAGGGCCTTCTCTTCAACTACCGGATCATCTTCCTTGATAGCCAGAAATACCCATTCCTTTCCATTGCCATATCCACTATCCAAATCTTGTATCAATTCATCATCAGAATCAGTCACACCTTCCTCATTCGCATAGTAGCATGATTTGTATTTGTTTCTCATGTACTTATGTTTGTTCTAATAATAATGGTTAGGCCTAAAATATCTTCTATCTCTTTCTTCAAATCTTGAATTCCTTTCAGGACATCTAGATGCAATTTGACCTATCTTATAACATGGAAAGCATTTAAAAGGTGGTTTTCCTTCATACTTACTTCCTGTCGGTCCTTTAGGTACTCTTCTAGAAAATAAGGCTTCAAGTTGCTCAAACTCTTCATATTCTTTCTTCATATCCTCTAGTTCCTTCACATATAAATCTTTCCAATCACTCTTGCTGGTAGATGATGTAGATGTGTGAAAAGCAGGTTCAGATTTCACAGCTCCAGAAGGTCCAAATTCTTCAAGCTCAAAAGTAGATAATTTCCCAACCAAGGTATCCCTATTAACAGAGGTTTTTGCCATATTTATAAGCTCATTAATTATAGTAGCCTTCATCTTATAAGAAGGTGGCAAAGCTCTTAGTACTTTAGAAACTATTTCATCTTCGCTCAGAGATCCACCACAACATTGAATTCCCAAAATAATCTCATTAACTCTCTCCATAAAAGAAGCAATCCTTTCATCTTCTTCCATCTTCAGGTTCTCATACCTCACCTGGTAACCATCAAGTTTAACAATTTTAATACTAGGATCGCCTTCATTCAGAGTCTCTAATTTTTCCCATATAGCTTTTGTAGTTGATTTGTCAGTTAGTCCTAGTATTTGTTGATCAGAAAGTGCACAGAAAAGGGATTCTCTAGCTCTGCAATCATTCTCAAGCTCTTTATCTAGACCTGCCAGAGGAGGATTGTCAGATGTCATATTAAATGATGTAACATCATTCTCAGTGATCTCCCAAATTTACTTTCCAATACATCTTAGATGAATCTCCATCCAAATCTTCCATACCCTATAACTTGTTCCATCAAGCCTAGGAATTTCTCTCCAAAAAACAACTGCATATGTACTAGATGAACATGAACTACTAAATGCCATAGGATAATCCTCAAGCGGTTAAGCTTCTACAAAGAGGACCAGGATCAGATACCAATTGTTAGACAACTTAGATAACCAAAGGACAATTGAGAGGGGGGTGGGGTGAATTAGTTGTCATTGGATTATAGAACTTTAAGCATTTAAATCCTTATTATCGAAACACATAAACTTATGAAAATTGACACTCATTTGGTTTCTTATGTTGTCATTGATGGAAACATTGGCAACATATTTTTTTTCACACCAACATCTAGAAGACATTTCACCGACATCAAGGATTTCAAAGGTAACCGACAAACTAGGTACCGGTATGGGAAGCCCACATCAATTGGAGATCTAGCAAAGGGTAGTATCCGGTAAAGGGTAGTATCCGTCAAATAATTTTATAATTCATATATATTTATAATAAGATGACATGTATCATCATTTTTGTATTGTTAATGTAAGCCGATATATGACATGAATGTTTGTAAGGGTATATAAGTCAGTCTATTAGGTCATTTTGATATACAACATTTGAGAGAAGATCATAAATGCAAAGATTATGTATGCGAGATCATTTGTATGTGAAAGAAATATTTTGTAATGATTTGTAGATGATTTTTAAGGTGCTCATAAGGTGTATGTTATTCTCACAAGGGTTTAGGGTTTAAGAACTGGAACAGTCATATCTTTAACTGGAACTCAATCAGGCATAGTAGATGCATTATATGAGTTTAGTTTTGTAATTTTGTATCAGAAAGTGATTGTAGTCAGTGAGACTCTTGGTGATGAGCAGTGTGCTCTAGGAAGTGTTCCTGCATGTGCAAGCCCCTATTATGTGTAATATCTCTTCATATGGCCAGTGAATTGATATTATGGGTCACAAATCCCACCATGGGTTTTCCTCATTGAGGTTTTCCATGTATAAATTGTTTGTCTTAAGGTGTTCAATTATGTGTTTGCATTATTTGTTTCAGTTATATGTATTTATGTCTACCAGTTGATGAATGAACTCTTTGATAAGGCTAAAATCTTATATTCTAGCAGAACATTGATTCACCCCCCCCTCTCAGTGTTCTTGGATTCCAACAATTGGTATCAAATCCTTATGCCTCGGAGGAAGCCTAACAACTTGAGGAAAATCCTGAATCCAAAATCCATGGAGATGTGTTTGAGGCAGCAGCTTGAAGTTTCTCCTGAAGATTTTGAGGCTGAAAAAATTTAAGAACATAAAGCTAGAAGATTAATTAGATCTACAAAAGAATTCATTATCACTCTGCAATAAAATCTATCTAATGCTCAAGACAAAAGGAAGGAACTATGGGAACAATTGCAGGATCAAAATGATGAATAAAAGGATACTTTGAAGAACCTATGTCAAAAGTTGAATCAAGAAAATGGAGTTATGAAGAATGAAACGCAAGCCCTAACCATGAGGATGAAAAAATAAATTGAAGACAGAAAGAAAAAGGAGGAAGACCTTGCTAGATCACTGAAGGACAAATATGAAGAATGCATCAGGTTGGCTCATGAAAATGATGTGTTGAGAATGAAATTAGTGCAATTCCAAAACAATGAACAAGAACTTGAAAGATAGATGATAATCCTAAGAGGTGATCCGACTATTGCAAATGAGTATAAGGACAAATTTAAGGCTAGTTCAACACAACTTAATGAAATATTGAAGAGCCAAAGGAATAATAGAGACTCCAGAGGACTTGGATTTGAACAAGGTCAGAGCTCTGGTACTGCAAATGAAGATCAGACATCCAATATGCAAAATGATTAGAACAACTAGAACTAGAGGATACCGATAAGGCAGCTCAATGCTCACAAATTCAATGGTAGATGTTTTGTTTGTAATAAATTTGGTCATATGGCTAGACAATGTAGAAATAGAGAAAATCAGAATTATAACTCTATTCCCGGTCAATGTTCCAAATGCAATAAGTATGGTCATAAGACAGAAGATTGCAGAATGAATGTAAAATGTCATGCATGTGGAAAGTTTGGAGATATGGCTAATCTATGCAGGTCAAGCAATTATCTTGGATATATCAAAGCAATTCAAATGAACAATGTTACATGTTATGCATGCAACAAGATTGGACACATAGCCAAGTTTTGTAGAAGCAAAAATCTACCAGTTAGCAATAATGGATCAAATGATAAAGGAAAGAAAAAGATCAATGAGATCTAGCATAATCATACTAAGAGATGGGTCAGGAAGTCAGATGATCAATTGGGAGATGAAACTGCTCTGGTTACTCAACTCGCAGAGTGAAATGTTCCTAAACCAGTAGGAAGCTCATCCGAAAATTAAGGCAAATGTCTTAGGGGTAGGAAAATTTCATGAAAATCCTGCATATTCCCCGAGAAAGAGATCTGATATGTCTCACCACAAGGCATAAATATGTTGAATCGAGATCCGATATGTCTCATCGGAAGGCATTTATATCAATGAAAAATTAGGATTTTTTGAAGGATAAAAGGAAGAATTCACCTCATTATGATCACCTTGCATTCAGAGTAATACATAGTGAGTCAAAGGCAATTTAGAGCGATCAGAAGCAACCATCAGTGATTTCAATTGCATTCAAAGGAGATTTCTAGGGTTTGTCACCGGCGGCTATTTCTATGTATTTCTCAAAATTCAATCATTCAAAATGGAAGTTGGTTCTTCTTTTGTCCCCACTTTCATTGCAAATCCCACTTTAGTAGAGGTTAAGGACCGTCCGAGACCAATATTCAAAAGTTACCCTCATATTGCAACTCTTGATTATTTGGTTGGCATTTTTTCAAGGGTTCCCAAAGGCATTGTTTATGTTGAGTATGTCAGTGCTGTTGTCTTCAAAATCCGATTCCCTTTAACATCCTTAGAATAATTTGATTTAAGATTGGTGCAGAAGACACATCAAAGATAAGGAAATTCTCAAGACAACATATGACAAGGTTTGATTAGACCTTCTACACTTCGGGCTTACTCAGAGCCCAGGCGGGTATACCTTTGTGAATTAAATTCACACTTTCAAACATAAACCCACAGCAAACCAGTCCAGAAAACCAGTGGATCTATTCACCTTGAAGTCAACTGAAAATAAAGGATGGAAATTGTACTTAAATTCAGCATTTCGATCAACAAAGCATGCAATAAACAACTTCAATTAATACGAGTGCCTTATCCAAGGTCACAGAGTCATCTAAACTCAAATAAAACTCCTCAAACAAAACATCTTTATGCTTCCCTTCAGCTTGGTTTCTATTAATCCTTGTATATGCCTGACACCTACAAGAATTCAAGCATTCCAAACTAAGCTATGGTCATCAAAAATTCAAAATTCCTTCCAAAGAGTTTACTAGTATGAGTGATCCCCTCATCTTTAATTTCCCTCCCAAAGAGAAAAACTAACGAACACTTATACTAAAATTGCTTTGCAATTCCATTCAAACAGAACAACCCTGGATTATTCAAAATGAAAACAGTAAACAAACTTGTGAACAAACTTGAAGACAACACAAAGCTTTACTCAAAACCGATGGTCTGTATATTGATATTTAATTCAAGAAATATTACAAGAAATTTTGATTCTCCATTAAACTTAGAAAAGCTCAGATAAATTTTTGCAGCATTTTCTTACAATTTTTTGTGATCTCTTTTCCTCTAGTCCTGGTATCCATTTATAACAACATGGATGCACAATGCTTTGGACTTCTCGAGGAGAGTTTGTTACAATCATTTATTTCAAAATAAAGAGGTTACAAGCTTTTTGCAAAAAATAGTTACAAGCTCTTTTCAGCCTCTGCAGTTTCTTCAACAGGCTGTTCAGTTGCAACCTCTTCTACCTTTTCAGGGGCCCTCTCTAACTGTTCCGGATCATGGGTGGCATATTTAGTTGTCCACTCACCATATACCTCTTCTGTCGGCCATGAGAAATTAATCACTTTATCTTTAGTCTTAGTCAACCTTTTCCAAGAATTTCTCATTTTGTTGACTTCTGAATTGAGAAAATCTTAATGTGACCTAATTTCCTCTATCTCTTGTATTGTCACAACAAAGAAAGAAGCATCATCAAGATCAATAATTCCTTTGACTCTTGCTGACAATTTAGCTTCTATCTCCTTAAGCCATATTTGTTTGTCTTTTAACTGATCCGGGTTAACAAAAGCTCCTGGGAGAAACTCAAAAACTTGATCAGTGTACTCCTTCTTGCACAAATTAACCTTCCTATCCACATTATCCACCTCTGCTGCCAATTGTACTAAAACTTTAGAGACATCAGAAGTGGATTTGATGATGGGATTGGCCCTTGCTTCATCGCAAGATACACACATAAACTCTAGATCTTGCTCCCTAGGCCTCCATCTGTCAAAAATAGGTGGTAAAATGGCCTTGTCTCTCCTAAGCTCATTCCATATTTCTATAATTTTACCTACATTGTTGTAGAACAATGAGGCATTTATTGTATCTACAAAACTGGAAATTGTAGCCCTTATTTTATCCTCATATTTCTTTGCATATAAGGCCTGAGCCTGTTTAAAGTTTTCTAATTCTTGGGGAGTGATTTCAATCATTTGAGAGCTGGAGGGTGCTGGAGATGGTGGAAATTCAATGATAGGGCTAGTAGGTGGAGGTCTTGCAGGAAAAGAGGAAATCATCAATGTTGAAGACTCACCTTGTTGGTATTGTCCAGTCAACTGGCTCTGCAACTTGGCAATGATGCTATCCTTACCACTTACCTCCTCCTTGGCATTGTTATAAGCCTTCAAAATTGTTTCCAACTTAATTTGGAGGGCCTCCTTCTCTTTGGCTTCCTTCTCTGCTACTGCAACACTAAATTTTGCAGTCTCTAATATAGTGCTAGCAGCCTCTACTACCCCTATACTCTGCACTCTCTTCACCATCATCCCACCAAGGTAACTTGACCCTGGGGTGTCTTTGCTTTTCTTACTCTCATTTCTCTTGAGAGAGCACATGATGAGTGTAGCATTATCCTTATTGAAAGTAACCCCCTCCATAAGTTTAGTCTCTTTTCTTATTGCATCTCATACCAGGGCATCTGCAATATCCCATTTGGGTAAGATGAGCACTCCAGCTTGTGCTACCATATCTCTTCCCTGCTCAGGGGTGATGGTTTTAAATTCTTCCATCATCTCTTGCTTTATTTCCTCTTCCACTAGGGTTGGATCTTTATTGGGCTGGTCAGCCTTTCTTGTTTCACGTCTAGCATTATATTTATCTATGTGTTGTTTCCATATAAACTGCATAAATGCTTCTGATGTGACAAAATTGTTATCAGCCAGAAAGGCACTACTTGCCTGCTTTATCTCAGGATCCCACTCTTGGCCTTTAAGTTCAGTGGAGGTGATATCCATTTCAGCACCAATGGGTTCTTCTGGCATCCCTTCCTCCACTTCATCATAAGTGTATGCAATTTCCCCTAGACTACCCAATTGTAAGAGGTGCTCAGTTGTTGCTTGCTCATTTCCTATATGGATAGGGGATTGGGATGGGGAATACAAAGGTGTATCTGACTGCACTTCTTTTCACACCCTTTGCTTCTTTAGGCTCCCTTGGATGTCAATGACATCTTGTATCTTCCTCTTTCCTTTGGAGGAAGAGGGCTCCCCTGTTGTAGGCACCAGCACACTATAACTGGATTTCTTATGCAGTGTGTAATCACCAGGAGGGATTGCTTTGCTGGAAGCTGACCTACTTAGGATTATTCTTGCCTTTTCAAGGTTGCTCTTTATTACAACTTCCCTCTTCTCCTTCAGTGTCTGCATCACATCTTCAAAACAAACAATCAAAAACTTTATTTTCTCTTCCAGTGGGAAAAATCTAGACAATGGATCATAGCTAGCATCAAACTGATGCACAAAATCCAAGGCTTTCTTATAAGCCACCCACTTTTCTTTCCTTATCTCCTGCTCATCTAGATCAAACTCATTTCTGATGAGGTCTTCAGGAAACTGGAATTGATGAGGCCTACCTCTGCATGCTACCTTCTTCCTAAACATACCATTGAAGAAGTCTTCTGGATCAGCACACCTAGACACTGCAGTGGACAAATGATAAGGTTTGAGGAAATCCTCAAAGTAATTCCAGCCTCCCTTTGCTATTACAAATTGGTGGGCTATGGTAGCTGGAGGGAAAATGGTTCCTTTACCCCTCGTTGTCAACTCTGCCTCTTGTAATCCACCAATTTGTCTAAGGATCTCTATGATTCCTACTTTGAGTGGGACCTAGTAAGGTAACAAAAATGGGGTGCCTCTAAAACCAAAAACTCTAAAAACTGTGGAGGCTGGATATAAATAAATGTCACCCCAGTTATCAACAATTTTTATGTTCTCTATGAATTCTTTTGGTCTTATGAATTCCAGAAGAACCTTGGGGATTCTTGGGTTTTCAGAGTAGAGGAGAGTCCTTATTTTAGATGCAAAATATTTATCAAACTTCAAAAAACTGGCATCCTCTATATCCGATGACAACACAGTACTCCATAGCTGTACTGGCATTTTTTCTCGTTCCTTCTCCTTAACCAAGTCCAGTCCACTGGCAAAATAATCACCACCTTTGAAGAGAAAAAGATGCATTAGGAGTGAGTACCATCTGAAAGGCCTATCCACCTTTCCATTCTTGATTCCTATTAACCCTCAATGGATAGCATCAGCAATAAAAGAGGCATAATCAAATGTAATTGCAAGAGAAGGATTCAAAATTTGGAAAATCATTAATAGGTAATGATTCGGCATATTTGCCTCAGCATCTTCTCCCAAAACTTGGCAAAGTGCCCAATATAGTCCTTTAGCCCTCAGGGTGAACATACTTAATGAAAAGGGCTCTTGTGTGTTGGGTCCTACAACTGTTAACCCTCCTATTTTCACAAAAAAATCCTTGAGAGGCCCATTCTTGAGATGACTCCTCTGTGCACCATAAATTTGGGCTAATGATGTGAAATTTATAGGTTCTAGGAAGTTTGTGAACTCATTAAGCCAAAATGCTGTCCTAAACTCTTTAGCATTAATTTCAACAAGGGTTTTCCCATTTACATCCCGAATACTTCTTGTGACTAGATCATAATTGAGCGCAATTTGGGTCAGCAAATCTGTGTCCATGAATACCCCTGGGACTACTAATTTCCCAACATCTAATTCCCAGATACTATTTTGCGGGGCAAAAGAATTTCTCATTCCGAATACAACTTTAAACAACTCCAACCCAGACAGTCCAACCTGTGGGTCTCTCAACCAATTACCCTTGTCATATAATCCTTCTCCTATCTTTAGACGGGGAGCCTTGGGCACTAACTCTTTTGCCTTTGATGCCTGATTAGTTGACAATGTCAACTGTTCTAAAAAATCATCACAAACACTCCTTTCTAAATAGTTAACTTTGCCAGAAAATTCTCTTTTAGGAGCCATTTTGAAAATGCAAGAAATGAATGCCACTCTTAAACAATTTCGTGACGAATCAATTATCTTATTTAGAACACTACACAAGAATTGCTACACAAAAATATGAGAGAACCTGTTCTTTTCTTGAAGGAATTTGCTCTGCAAATGAACCAACTTGCTCTATATTTGAGGAAAATAACTCTGCGTCTGCTTTTCTACAAAATCCTTTAAAAGATAACTTCACCCGATTGATAGGAAATCAAATATTTGTACTCAGGGCCTTAACTATAACATTGATTCTGCATGCTTCAGCCGTCCCTTCAAAATTGAATTCATACGAGAATTCATATTTTTCGCTCCAACGGGTCACAACATTCCTGCAAGTGTTTCATTTTGCTCTTTCGCAACTTTGCGAAGCATAACTATCGGGCAGCTTAGTCATGCGAAATAACGCCAACCGTTTGATCAAAAGAAACTTGATCGAGCATTAGATTAACTGACGGCTTTGGCTTTTCTCTGGGTCCCACTTTTCTATTGGCTACATGATACCATGTGGCGTCCAACCATTGGCCTTGAAATTCCCTTCGCACTCCACTTGATACTGGCCGAGTGTCTTTCTTTTATATCGCCGGTTCCACCTTGGCGAGCCCATACTTTCTTCTTAGACCACGTGTTATCATGACATGTAGACGGCTCTAGTTCACTCTCGCTATTTCGCGGGGTATAAAGAATGAGAATCTTACCCTTGCGAAATAGCGTGAGCCATCGGATCATCTCTTAAGCTGATCGGCTTTTAATCCTCTGAAAAGGCTCTCAAGAGGGGTGGGCCCGCTAACTCATTGTGAACACCTGGCACCTAGTCACTTTCAGAGCTGACTTGTCACTCTGTTATACGCCAAAAGGAAACCACGGGGCCCCACTTTCTTCTTAACAACTATATCCTCCAGGTCATCATCATGACACGTGGATGGCTCTCATTCACTCTCGCTATTTCACGGGATATAAAAAGTGAGCATCTTACCCTTGCAAAATAGCACGGGCCGTCAGATCATCTCTTAAGCTGATCGGCTTTTAATCCTCTGAAAAGGCTCTCAGGAGGGGTGGGCCCGCTGACTCATTGTGAACACCTGGCGCCCAGTCACTTTTGGAGCTGACTTATCACTCTATTATATGCCAAAAGGAAACCACGGGGCCCCACTTTCTTCTTAACAACTATATCCTCTAGGTCATCATCATGACACGTGGATGGCTCTCATTCACTCTAGCTATTTCGTGGGGTATAAAGAGTGAGCATCTTACCCTTGCGAAATAGTGTGAGCCGTCGGATCATCTCTTAAGTTGATTGGCTTTTAATCCTCTGAAAAGGCTCTCAGGAGGGGTGGGTCCGCTGACTCATTGTGAACACCTGGTGCCCAGTCACTTTCAGAGCTGACTTGTCACTCTGTTATACACCAAAAGGAAACCATGGGGCCCCACTTTCTTCTTAACAACTATATCCTCCAGGTCATCATCATGACACGTGGATGGCTCTCATGCACTCTCGCTATTTCGCGGGGTATAAAGAACGAGCATCTTACCCTTGCGAAATAGCACGAGCCGTCGGATCATCTCTTAAGCTGATCAGCTTTTAATCCTCTGAAAAGGCTCTTAGGAGGGGTGGGCTCACTGACTCATTGTGAACACCTGGCGCCTAGTCACTTTCGGAGCTAACTTGTCACTCTGTTATACACCAAAAGGAAACCACGGGGCCCCACTTTCTTCTTAACAACTATATCCTCCAGGTCATCTCCACCTGCGACCTGACTCACCTCTGGGGCCCGCCTTTTAGCCTTTAATCCTGACCCGCTGACTATTGTGACTTGTGCCACGTGCCACCATTTTACTTGCTATCAACAACCAGCTGGACCGTCTAGGTGGCATGCCATGTGGTTTTCGCAACTTCACTGGTTTTAAACTACATGCAACTTCACCTAGCGAAATAACGCGAGTTGTGGATCCATCTGCGAGATGCGCATTAGTTACTGGGCCCGACAACTTTAGAAGAAAAACATACAAGGCATAAATTTTTCGATTAATTAACATAACCGCCTAGGCAAACAACAAGGGGGGGACACTTCCTATGACCCCACGACCCATTACTTAAGTGAATAAAGTAACGAAAGATTAGAAACCAGAGGGTTTAAAATGAACACAAGAGGATCTAAAATCAAAAACCCTTAAACCCTTGAGGTCTAGAACAAAGCTAAAGCATTTGGAACTACACCTTACTCAAAAATTCAACAAACCATAGCCAATCATGGGAAAAGAAAAGCCCATCTTTAATCAGTGATAACAGCGGCTCTGACTGGGGATGGTTGATCGCAAGGTCAACACAAGAAAACTCAGAAACTCTAGAGAAACAGACCAAAACACAGACCAAAACAGAAAAGCAGGAAAGGAACAAAATATGTACAAACAAAGGACCTACCGTGCATGGACATTAAGAGAAATAATTCTTCAGGAATTGTCCATGCACTGGAAATTCCTGCATTTCATCATCCATATTCTTCAAGAAATATGAATCCTTAACCATTTAAGTTACAAACCACAAAAGGGCCAATCCATAATGATTCAAATTTCTTATGCTTTCCCTTATCTTGTCCTTTTGCATTCCACTGAAGAACCATGTCATCAATTCGAAACTTCCTTAGTGATGTCCTTTTATCAAAAAGATACTTTGACTGCAACTGGATCTTCTGATTTCTCTTATGAGCAGAAGCTCTAAGCTCCTCCATTTCTACAATTTGGATCATTATGTTTTCCATTGGTTCAGATACCTCCATGTCTTCATTCTGCAAAAACTTATACACTGGAAGAAGGTTATTTACCGATAGTCTGGCTTGGGCACCATAAACTAATTCAAAAGGTGACATTCCAATGGATTTTTTAACTATTATTCTATCTACCCACAGAGCTAACTTCAACTTTTAATCCTAAGATCTTTTATTCTCTTCTAGGATTTTCTTGATGATATTCAGCAGGCTTTTATTGCTGGATTCTGCTTGTCCATTCCCCTGAGGGTGTTAAGGTGAAGAGTATGACATGAGTATACCATGACTAGTACAAAAGCCTACAAATTCATCTGATCTGAAACACATGGCATTATCCATCACCAATTTTGCAGGTGTCCCAAATCTAGTTACAATATTATCCATTAGGAAATCAATGACAATTTTACTAGTAGCTCTTCTTGTAGGGATGGCTTCTATCCATTTGGTGAAATAATCAGTGGCCACTATGATCCATCCATGACCTCTCCCTGACTTTTCAACAATTTCTCCAATAAAATCAATACCCCACTGAACAAAAGGAGCTTCTACAGAGACTGGATTTAGGGGTAAGGCTCCTTCATACTTGAACTTGGATGAGAATCTTTGACATGGATCACATCTCCGAACATATGCATGGGTATCTTTAAATAAGGTGGGCCAATAATACCCAGCCCGTATTATCTTACTAGCAGTAGTCTTAGCAGAATAGTGACCTCCACATACTCCATCATGCATTTCAGTCAACACCTGTTTAGCTTGAAATTCATCCAAACACATTAGTAACTTTCCATCTCTTTTTCTCTAGAAAAGATCACCCTAAATGAGCACATATTTTTGGGACTTGAGTTTTAGAGTTCTTTTCTGATTGTATGTCATTTCTTCTGGGAGTATATCACCTCTCAAGACTTGGATTATCTCTGTGTACCAAGGTTGCCTCTCAATACTAGTGACCAAAGCATCTCTAACCTCAACATTGTGTATTTCTACATTCATGAGATTTGACTTAGTCATGAGCTTAGCCAAACCTAAACCTCTCACCAATTTGGTGATCTTTATCTCCAAGTTGAACTCCTGAATTCTATTAATCCATCTGCATCTCTTCCTAGTAACCTTAGACTGAGATAAAATATCTTTAACTGCAGCATGTGGGACATAGGCAATGATGTTTGCATTCACTAAATATGGCCTAAAAGCCTTAACAGCTTTAACTAGGGCATAAGCTTGTTTCTCCATGGCTTCATATTTTAGTTCTGTTGCCTGCAAAGATTTACTGTAGAAGGCTATGGGATGTTCATATCCTTCATTGTCCTTTTGTAGTAATACTGCAGCCACCGTATGATATGAAGCAAAAGAAAATAGAGAAAAAGGCTTACTATAATCAGGGGATTTCAACACTGGTGCCTCCTGGATTGCCTTCTTAATCTCAGCAAAAGCTTTTGAAGCTTCTTGATCTCAATGAAACTTTGTGTCCTTCTTAAGCAATTTGACAATAGGCTTGACTATCTCTACGAAGTTTGCAATGAATCTCCTGACAAAATTTACTTTACCTAAAAAGGATTGGATACCTTTCACATTTTTAGGTTCAGACAGCTTATTGATTGCTTCAATTCTCTCAGGGTCTATTCTTACCCCCTCCTTAGAAACTGTGTCCCAATAACTTTCCTTCAGTGACCCCAAAATGACATTTCTTGGGATTCAGTGATACACCAAATTCCAAGGCTTTATTGAACACCTTCTCTAGATGTCCACAATGATCATCATCTCTTTTAGAGAAACAAGTTAGATCATCTTGATACACCACCATGATGATGTTTATGAATTCTTTGAAAGCTACATCCATAGCTCTCTGAAATGTAGCTCCTGCATTTTTTAATCCAAATGGCATTCTCACATATACTTAAGTTCCCCATAGAGTAGTGAAAGTTGTTTTAAACTATTCAGACTCCTTTACCAACACTTGGTTATATCTTGAGAAACCATCCATCATGGATAAAAGATCACATCCTATCACTCTTTGTAGCATGGCTTCCATATTTGGGGATGAGTAATTATCTTTCAAGGAAGCAACATTTAGATTCCTAAAATCTACACACAATCTGATGTCTCCATTCTTCTTCCTTACTGGAACCAAATTGGAGACTCATGAAGAATGCCTTATTGGTTTGATAATCCCCCCTTCTCTCAATTTGGTCAATTCTTGTTGCATTTTAGTTTCTAACAAGGGATTGATAGGTCTCTGTTTTTGTCTGAAAGGCTTAGCATCTGGAAGTAAAGGAACTTCATGCTGAAAAAGATCTTGTCTATATGCCTTTAGGTCTTCATAAGACCAAGCAAAGACATGCTTATACCTTTTCAATAAATTAATAAGGTTAATCTTGACATGAGGGGGTAATTTCTTTTCAATATATACCAACTTAGGGGATGATTCTATCCCTAGATTTACCTCCTCTAACTCTTCCAACTTAGTGGTAGACTGCTGATGTAAATGACTATCATTATAACTAAACATGCTCTCCAGCTCTACCATCCCTTTAGGTATTTCATTGGTTTCCAACTGGACAACATCATTTCCAAACACTGTCTCTCTATTGTCTACCACTTCCACCAATGCATTACAATCAGTTTTTTGTCCATCATAATCATCAACACATTGAATAAACCTAAGAATGTCTTCATTATCAGCAAAAACTTGCCAATTGTACCCATTATCAGGAATAGCAGGCCTAGATTTTATTTCCACAGTGGAAATACCGGTTAGCGTTGCATCATCATTTTTCAAAGCAACATTAGCTAGGAAATCTGCCATAATATTTTTTGCTCGCTCTATCCAATTAATAGAAAATGCATCAAAATGCTCAATAACATCCCAAACAGCATGCTTATACTGTTTTAATCTATCATTTTTGGATGCATATTTAGATCTTACCTGAGAGACAACCAATTCTGAATCCCCCATTACTTTCAACAGTTGGACTCCATGCCTTTTTGCAACCTCAAGTCCCAGTAACAGGTCTTCATACTCTGCAGTATTATTTGTGCACTGGAATGCCAATAAAAATGAGTATTTAAAAGTTATACCTGACGGGAACACAAAAAGAACCCCTACTCCAGATCCTTCTTTGGAGCAAGCTCCATCAAAATACATCTGCCACAACCCATACTACTATGCTTTTAGCTCGACTACAATTGGGTCAGTATTCTTCAATTGAGGTGAAATTGGTTGAAGTCTAAAATTATCTAAATCTACATCAATCATACAATTAAGCATACTAGGGTCTACATTTTCAATTACCCTAGGAGCTCGTGGCTCTCTGTATAATTTGACCTGATTACCACCAATAGGAATGGTAGCATAAGATAAGTCCAGTTGAACATTTCCCCCTACTGCTGCTGCCCATTGTTTGGAAAGTAACATACCATAGTGGGGTTTAGTATCAGTAACAATAACATCCATTTTGTAAGTGGCTTCAAGAAATGCTGCTCTTTTTACTTCTACATCTCTCATTGTACCTATCACAAGTACTTCTCTGTTATCCATGGCATAACATTTCCCATACACAGTGGTTACTGATAACCCTAATTCTTTCATAACACCATAGGGCATTACATTAGCAGTAGCTCCTATCATGCAGTTTTTAATCAACCGGTTATTGACTAACAAAGTAACATAGAAGGGATCTACCTGAGAAGGTTCCTGAGTGATAGTGGTTCCAACATAAACCTCTGGGGTTTGGAACTCTTGATCCTTTTCAACTTTAGCTAAACCAGTGGGTAATACTGTGTCACTATCAGATATACTAGAGAATAAAAACAAAGTTGTATCCTTATGTTCTTTAATCTTTAGCAATTCTACTAATGGAACAGTGACTTTCATTTGAGTTAAAGATTGGGCCATATCAAATGTAGAATTATTGTATTTTTCAGTATTAACCCTAACTTTTTCTGTTTTGAATTGACTTCCCCTTTTCACTGTCTTTGCTCCTTGTACATCACCAACATTTTTTATCATCTATGCCTTTAGATACATCTTTAACTTGTTCCTCTTTTTCTTGACTGACCTTAGGAAAAGTAGTAACACTACTTGATGCCCCCTTTATTGTGACTTCTTTTACAAACATAGAACCTGGTTCACCTTGATCAGTGTCTCTCTTGGTTCTTCTCAGATTATAGTTATGTTTTTCTTTGGCAATTGTAGCCTTAGTGAGATTTCTAACTTCTTCCTCACTGAGCCTTCTAAGATGAACCTCTTCATCTTCAATTGTTACCACATTCAATGTAGGATGCCAACCTAAGGCTAACTGTCCTTGCACTAACTTTTCATTATCCAGCACATCACTGTATTCACTTTGCACAGATTCCTCATCACTTTCTATGATGGTTTCAAACATATTAATGTCAAGCTCTGCTTCTGGTCTCATAGATTCTTCTAGAGCTTGAGCCACTGCACACTGATGAGGGAAATGCGGTCCATCACAAGCAATACACCAAGGAGTATTTTCTATACTGTGAACAGTTTTCCCTTTCAAGGGATCCGGTGTGTCTTGACTTTGGGTAATTTTGGGCTTCTCAATTTGGGGTTTACCATCCTTCCAATTGGTATTATAGGGCATGTCATGTAATCTAGGGGGTCTATCTTGCCAGTTATAATGAGGTTTATAATTTTTGTTAACCTTAGCAGTTAGATCTTTCATAGCAGTAACCAATTTCTCTATTTTGTCATCCTCTTTAACAACTTTGTTAGGTTGTTGTTTGGTTTCTTGCCATAATCTACCATCTGTCCTTCTTCCTACTTTTCCAGATGCTTTTCTGTTACTTTCTACATTTATGGCAATTCTAAAAGCATCTCTCAAATTATGGGGATTTTTATCTCTTAAGATATAGGCCATCTTGGAATCAAATGCATTGTAATATGTATTAAGACACATGTTGTCATCTAGCCTCATCACCTGATACAATCTGTGCATAGCTTTCTGGAATCTGGCATTGAAATCAATGACCATTTCATTTTCAGATTTTCTAATATTGTTGAACTTATTATACATGAAACTCACATTAGTCTTGTCACCATACTGCTCTTGAAAGCAATTTTTAAAATCTTCCCATGAACCTATGCTATTTACTGGAAGACCTCTGTACCAATCTCTTGCATCATCAACCAAGGATTGAACAAACAGTTTCATAATAACATCTTCATCTGCTATCTCATAATCATTTATTAAATCCCCAAAAGATTTCAGATGTTCCTCAGCACTAATTGCATTATTCCCAGCAAATTTATGGAGTTTGTCTCTTAGCTCAATGGGAACATGATTCCAATATCCTGGGATCCCATCAAAAAACAATTGCCTATATTGTTCCAGATTGATTGGCCTTCTTTGAAAAGGGGTAATAGCACTATTATTTCCCGTGGTCATTTTAGCTTTTGGGATTGGAGATTGAGGTGCTAGGGTGTACTGCTTATTCACAGGTAGCTGGCTTACTGAGGCAATATTAGCCTGTACTGTAGGTTGAGCATTAACCTGAAAAAAGGAGATGTGTTGGGGATTAGGCTTGCTAAGATCTTCTGATGGGAATGTAATAGGGGGAGCCTTTAAGTAATTAATATTTCTTTTTACTTCTTGATTCACTGCTTCTAACTCAACCTTTTCCAGTTCCATTTGGAGATCTTCCTTTTCCTTCCTCATCCTTTCCATCTCTCTCTCATGTGCTAGAATCCTATGAGAAATCTCTTCTACAGTTTTAGATTCTATTCCATCATCTACCCATTTCTATTTTTCTTTATCTAAATTGGCTTTAGGAGGCTGGGAGTCATTAAATACTTCCCTAATTGGCTGGGCTACTGACTTGCAAGCCTGTCTAGTTTTAGGGATTAGGATTTCCCTAATCACAGGGCCTTCCTCATCACCTTTTTCCTTTTCCTTAGAAAGCATTTCAAGATTAGCTATCTGTCTAAGAAGCCTATCTCTTTCCATTAATTTGGCTTTAACTTCCTTCTCCTTATTTGCCTCCTTTTGGGCTCTTAGGGAGATTAAATGATGGACTCTTTTATTTAAATCTTCAATCTCTTGAGACACTTTATCCTCATCAGGGAAGTTTTCTTCAGATTCTGATGCATTAACTTGATCTATGTCAATCAGACTAATGTTCCCATCAATTGTCCTAGGAGCAGAGTGCCTAATTGCATTTGAACTGGTTCTATCTTTTGCAGAAACACTAACATGAGATAGATCTTGATTTAAAATAGGTGCATCATCAATATTTCCAAACAATCCCGAATGAAACCCTAAGATATCATGCTCTGAATCTCTGGAAGATGAATTAGACTTTGCATAGACAGGTCGATCAAGCATCTTACCAGTAGTATTGTTTTTCTGCACCCAAGCAGCATTTGATGGCTCATGCAACACAGATCTCTTCTGGCCTCTTCATGACTGTTCTGGCAGACCTTCTTGCAAAGTTTCACAAGAATGTTTCTTCATGAATGATCTTGTGTTTTTTGCTCCTTGCATCTTGCTTGTCTTCCTTTCAGAAAGATTTGTATCTCACAAGGACTGGTTCAAAGTAACAGAGTCGCCACGCACAAAACTATGGGAATAATGAAAACAAGCAATATTATCCACAAACACACAATAATTTTCTTTACAAGCCTCAACATAGATCTATGCTTATATCTTTATTGTAACTCTCCCCAGCAGAGTCGCCATTTTTGTTGTCTTCAAAATCTGATTCCCTTTAACATCCTTAGAATAATTTGATTTAAGCTTGGTGCAGAAGAGACATCAAAGATAAGGAAATTCTCAAGACAACATATGACAAGGTTTGATTAGACCTTCTACACTTCGGGCTTACTCAGAGCCCAAGCGGGTATACCTTTGTGAATTAAATTCACACTTTCAAACATAAACCCACAGCAAACCAGTCCAGAAAACTAGTGGATCTATTCACCTTGAAGTCAACTGAAAATAAAGGATGGAAATTGTACTTAAATTCAGCATTTCGATCAACAAAGCATGCAATAAACAACTTCAATTAATACGAGTGCCTTATCCAAGGTCACAGAGTCATCTAAACTCAAATAAAACTCCTCAAACAAAACATCTTTATGCTTCCCTTCGGCTTGGTTTCTATTAATCCTTGTATATGCCTGACACCTACAAGAATTCAAGCATTCCAAACTAAGCTATGGTCATCAAAAATTCAAAATTCCTTCCAAAGAGTTTACTAGTATGAGTGATCCCCTCATCTTTAATTTCCCTCCCAAAGAGAAAAACTAACGAACACTTATACTAAAATTACTTTGCAATTCCATTCAAACAGAACAACCCTGGATTATTCAGAATGAAAATAGTAAACAAACTTGTGAACAAACTTGAAGACAACACAAAGCTTTACTCAAAACCGATGGTCTGTATATTGATATTTAATTCAAGAAATATTACAAGAAATTTTGATTCTCCATTAAACTTAGAAAAGCTCAGATAAATTTTTGCAGCATTTTCTTACAATTTTTTGTGATCTCTTTTCCTCTAGTCCTGGTATCCATTTATAACAACATGGATGCACAAAGCTTCGGACTTCTCGAGGAGAGTTTGTTACAATCATTTCTTTCAAAATAAAGAGGTTACAAGCTTTTCGCAAAAAACAGTTACAAGCTCTTTTCAACCTTTGCAGTTTCTTCAACAGGTTGTTCAGTTGCAACCTCTTCTACCTTTTCAGGAGTGCTCTCCAACTATTCTGGATCATGGGTGGCATATTTAGTTGTCCACTCACCATATACCTCTTCTGTCGGCCATGAGAAATTAATCACTTTATCTTTAGTCTTAGTCAACCCTTTCCAAGAATTTCTCATTTTGTTGACTTCTGAATTGAGAAAACCATAATGTGAACTAATTTTCTCTATCTCTTGTATTGTCACAACAAAGAAAGAAGCATCATCAAGATCAATAATTCCTTTGACTCTTGCTGACAATTTAGCTTCTATCTCCTTAAGCCATATTTGTTTGTCTTTTAACTGATCCGGGTTAACAAAAACTCCTGGGAGCAACTCAAAAACTTGATCAGTGTACTCCTTCTTGCACAAATTAACCTTCCTATCCACATTATCCACCTCTGTTGCCAATTGTACTAAGAATTTAGTGACATCAGAAGTGGATTTGATGATGGGATTGGCCCTTGCTTCATCGCAAGATACACACATAAACTCTAGATCTTGCTCCCTAGGCCTCCATCTGTCAAAAATAGGTGTCAAAATGGCCTTGTCTCTCCTAAGCTCATTCCATATTTCCATAATTTTACCTACATTGTTGTAGAGCAATGAGGCATTTTTTGTATCTGCAAAACTGGAAATTGTAGCCCTTATTTTATCCTCATATTTCTTTGCATATAAGGCCTAAGCCTGTTTAAAGTTTTCTAATTCTTGGGGAGTGATTTCAATCATTTGAGAGCTGGAGGGTGCTGGAGATGGAGGAAATTCAATGATAGGGCTAGTAGGTGGAGGTCTTACAGGAGAAGACGAAATCATCAGTGTTGAAGACTCACCTTGTTGGTATTGTCCAGTCAATTGGCTCTGCAACTTGGCAATGATGCTATCCTTACCTCTTACCTCCACCTTGGCATTGTTATAAGCCTTCAAAATTGTTTCCAACTTAATTTGGAGGGCCTCCTTCTCTTTGGCTTCCATCTCTGTTACTGCAACACTAAATTTTGCAGTCTCTAACACAGTGCTAGCAGCCTCTACTACCCCTGTACTCTGCACTTTCTTCACCATCATCCCACCAAGGTAACTTGACCCTGGGGTGTCTTTGCTTTTCTTACTCTCATTTCTCTTGAGAGAGCACATGACGAGTGTAGCATTATCCTTATTGAAAGTAACCCCCTTCCTAGGTTTAGTCTCTTTTCTTACTGCATCTAATACCAGGGCATCTGTAATATCCCATTCGGGTAAGATGAGCACTCCAGCTTGTGCTACCATATCTCTTCCCTGCTCAGGGGTGATGGTTTTAAATTCTTCCATCATCTCTTTCTTTATTTTCTCTTCCACCAGGGCTGAATATTTATTGGGTTGCTCAGCCTTTCTTGTTTCACATCTAGCATTATATTTATCTATGTGTTATTACCATATAAACTGCATAAATGCTTCTGATGTGACAAAATTGTTATCAGCTAGAAAGGCACTAGTTGCCTACTTTATCTCAGGATCCCACTCCTAGCCTTTAAGTTCAGTGGAGGTGATATCCATTTCAACAACAATGGGTTCTTCTGGCATCCCTTCCTCCACTTCATCATAAGTGTATGCAATTTCCCCTAGACTACCCAATTGTAAGAGGTGCTCAGCTGCTACTTGCTCATTTCCTATATGGATAGGGGATTGGGATGGGGAATACAAAGGTGTATCTGACTGCACTTCTTTTCCCACCCTTTGCTTCTTTGGGCTCTCTTGGATGTCAATGACATCTTGTATCTTCCTCTTTCCTTTGGAGGTAGAGGGCTCCCCTGTTGTAGGCACCAGCAGACTATAACTGGATTTCTTATGCAGTGTGTAATCACCAGGAGGGATTGCTTTGCTGGAAGCTGACCTACTTAGGATTATTCTTGCCTTTTCAGGGTTGCTCTTGATTATAGCTTCCCTCTTCTCCTTCAGTGTCTACATCACATCTTCAAAGCAAACAATCAAAAACTTTATTTTCTCTTCCAGTGGGAAAAATCTAGACAATGGGTCATAGCTAGCATCAAACTGATGCACAAAATCCAAGGCTTTCTTATAAGCCACCCACTTTTCTTTCCTTAGCTCCTGCTCATCTAGATCAAACTCATTTCAGATGAGGTCTTCAGGAAACTGGAATTGATGAGGCCTACCTCTGCATGCTACCTTCTTCCTAAACATATCGTTGAAGAAATCTTCTAGATCAGCACATCTTGACACTGTAGTGGACAAATGATAAGGTTTGAGGAAATCCTCAAAGTAATTCCAGCCTCCCTTTGCTATTACAAATTGGTGGGCTATGGTAGCTGCAGGGAAAATAGTTCCTTTACCCCTGGCTGTCAACTCTGCCTCTTGTAATCCACCAATTTGTCTAAGGATCTCTATGATTCCTACTTTGAGAGGGACCTGGTAAGGTAACAAAAATGGGTGACTCTGAAACCAAAAACTCTGAAAACTGTGGAGAATGGATATAAATAAATGTCACCCCAATTATCAACAATTTTTATGTTCTCTGCGAATGCTTTTGGTCTTATGAATTCCAGAAGAACCTTGGGGATTCTTGGGTTTTCAGAGCAGAGGAGAGTCCTTATTTTAGAAGCAAAATATTTATCAAACTTCAAAAAACTGGCATCCTCTCTATCCCATGACAACACAGTACTCCATAACTGTACTGGCATTTTTTCTCCTTCCTTCTCCTTAACCAGGTCCAGTCCACTGGCAAAATAATCACCACCTTTGAAGAGAAAAAGATGCATTAGGAGTGAGTACCATCCGAAAGGCCTATCCACCTTTCCATTCTTGATTCCTATTAACCCTCCATGGATAGCATCAATAATAAAAGAGGCATAATCAAATGTAATTGCAAGAGAAGGATTCAAAATCTGGGCAGTCATTGATAGTTAATGATTCGGCATATTTGCCTCAGCATCTTCTCCCAAAACTTGGTAAAGTGCCCAATACAGTCCTTTAGCCCTCAGGGTGAACATACTTAATGAAAAGGGCTCTTGTGTGTTGGGTCCTACAACTGTTAACCCTCCTATTTTCACAAAAAACTCCTTGAGAGCCCCATTCCTGAGATGACTCCTCTATGCACCATAAATTTGGGCTAATGATGTGAAATTTATAGGTTCTAGGAAGTTTGTGAACTCATTAAGCCCAAATGTTGTCCTAAACTCTTCAGCATTAATTTCAACAAGGGTTTTCCCATTTACATCCCGAATACTTCTTGTGACCTGATCATAATTGAACGCAATTTGGGTCAGCAAATCTGTGTCCATGAATACCCCTGGGACTACTAATTTCCCAACATCTAATTCCCAGATACTGTTTTGTGGGGTAGGAGAATTTCTCATTCCGAATCCAACTTTAAACAACCCCAACCTAGACAGTCCAACCTGTGGGTCTCTCAACCAATTACCCTTGTCATATAATCCTTCTCCTATCTTTAGACGGGGAGCCTTGGGCACTAACTATTTTGCCTTTGATGCTTGATTAGTTGACAACGTCAACTGTTCTAAAAAATCATCACAAACACTCCTTTCTAAATAGTTAACTTTGCCAGAAAATTCTCTTTTAGGAGCCATTTTGAAAATGCAAGAAATGAATGCCACTCTTAAACAATTCTATGATGAATAAATTATCTTATTTAGAACACTACACAAGAATTGCTACACAAAAATATGAGAGAACCTATTCTTTGCTTGAAGGAATTTGCTCTGCAACTGAACCGACTTGCTCTGTATCTGAGGAAAATAACTCTGCGTCTACTCTTCTGCAAAATCCTTTAAAAGATAACTTCACCCGGTTGATAGGAAATCAAATATTTGTACTCAGGGCCTTAACTATAATATTGATTCCGCATGCTTCGGCCATCCCTTCAAAATTGAATTCATACGAGAATTCGTATTTTTCACTCCAACGGGTCACAACATTCCTGCAAGTGTTTCATTTTTCTCTTTCGCAACTTCGCGAAGCATAACTATCGGGCAGCTTAGTCATGCGAAATAACACCAACCGTTCGATCAAAAGAAACTTGATCGAGCATTAGATTAACTGACAGCTCTGGCTCTGCTCTGGGTCCTGCTTTTCTATTGGCTACATGATACCATGTGGCATCCAACAATTTTCCTTGAAATTCCCTTCGCACTCCACTTGATACTGGCCGCGTGTCTTTCTTTTATATCGCTGGTTCCACCTTGGTGGGCCCATACTTTCTTCTTAGACCACATGTCATCATGACACATGGATGGCTCTCGTGCACTCTTGCTATTTCACGGGGTATAAAGAATGAGCATCTTTCCCTTGCAAAACAGCACGAGCCGTCGGATCATCTCTTAAGTTGATCGGCTTTTAATCCTTTGAAAAGGCTGTCAGGAGGGGTGGGCCCGCTGACTCATTTTGAACACATGGCACCCAGTCACTTTAGGAGCTGACTTGTCACTCTGTTATATGCCAAAAGGAAACCATGGGGCCCCACTTTCTTCTTAACAACTATATCCTCCAGTTCATCATCATGACACGTGGACGGCTCTCGTTCACTCTCGCTATTTGATGGGGTATAAAGAACGAGCATCTTACCCTTGCAAAACAGCACGGGCCGTCGGATCATCTCTTAATCTGATCGGCTTTTAATCCTCTGAAAAGGCTCTTAGGAGGTGTGGGCCCGCTGACTCATTGTGAACACCTGGCACCCAGTCACTTTCAAAGCTGACTTATCACTCTGTTATACGGCAAAAGGAAACCACGGGGCCCCACTTTCTTCTTAACAACTATATCCTCTAGGTCATCATCATGACACGTGGATGGCTCTCATGTACTCTCGCTATTTCATGGGGTATAAAGAATGAGCATCTTACCCTTGCGAAACAGTGCGAGCCATCGGATCATCTCTTAAGCTGATCGGCTTTTAATCCTCTGAAAAGGCTCTTAGGAGGGGTGGGCCCGTTGCCTCATTGTGAACACCTGGCACCCAGTCACTTTCAGAGCTGACTTGTCACTCTGTTATACGCCAAAAGGAAACCACGGGGCCCCACTTTCTTCTTAACAACTATATCCTCCAGGTCATCATCATGACACATGGACAACTCTCATGCACTCTCGCTATTTCACAGGGTATAAAGAACGAGCATCTTACCCTTGCGAAACAGCATGAGCCATCGGATCATCTCTTAAGCTGATCGGCTTTTAATCCTCTGAAAAGTCTCTCAGGAGGGGTGGGCCCGCTGACTCATTATGAACACCTGGTGCCCAATCACTTTCGGAGCTGACTTGTCACTCTGTTATATGCCAAAAGGAAACCACGGGGCCCCACTTTCTTCTTAACAACTATATCCTCCAGGTCATCTCCACCTGTGACCTGACTCACCTCTGGGGCCCGCCTTTTAGCCTTTAATACTGACCTGCTGACTGTTGTGACTTGTGCCATGTGCCACCATTTTACTCGCTATCAACAACCAGCTGGACCGTCTAGGTGGCATGCCATGTGGTTTTCACAACTTCGCTGGTTTTAAACTATGCGCAACTTCGCCTAGCAAAATAACGTGAGCCGTGGATCCATTTGCGAGATGCGCATTAGTTACTGGGCCCGACAACTTTAGAAGAAAAACATACAAGGCATAAATTTTTTGATTAATTAACATAACTACCTAGGCAAACAACAAGGGCGGGACACTTCCTACAACCCCACGACCCATTACTTAAGTGAATAAAGTAACGAAAGATTAGAAACCAGAGGGTTTAAAACGAACACAAGAGGATCTAAAATCAAAAACCCTTAAACCCTTGAGGTCTAGAACAAAGCTGAAGCATTTGGAACTACACCTTACTCAAAAATTCAACAAACCATAGCCAATCATGGGAAAAGAAAAGCCCATTTTTAATCAGTGATAACAAGTGCTTACATCCACTGCAATCTAGAGGACTTGGTAATAGCTGAAATTAAAACAATGTACATATCTGAACTGTTGAACGACTTCCGAATCATCAAGCTCAAATTCAAACATGTTGCAAACCTAGGGTTAACCAGAATCTTGGATATTCTTGAGTTTGAGGATGAAATAATCTGGTACATGTTGAGAGGAGTTCATGGTGAATTTATCTGGTTGGATAGACCCCACAAGATCACTAAGGATACAATTAGAGCTATCACTGGCTTACCTCAGATAAGTTAGAAACCATAGAAGAAGATATCAAATGATCAAATCAACAAGCTCACAGGTGCAACTCTTGATAATCGATCAATGAGAGTCAGTACCATTACTGACAAGGATGTCAGATTCATCAGCGTGATTATAGGTTACAAGGTAACCCAATCTAATTGGCTTAACTCAATTTCTAGCTCTTGTATTTTTTTTGCTTATCAAATGTTGAAGAAGGATGAAAAGTATGATCTGTGTGAATGGATGAAAAAAGAATTTATTATAAACTTGGGCAAGATCAAGGGAGAGAAAAAGGAGTTTTCTGGTATGTAAATTTGATAGTGTGCCTAATGCTTTTCTTTTTTAATGAGATACTTGGGTTTCGGCAAAAGGCAATGGGCCTTCGATATACTAGTAGGCAGGTAGATTAAGGGTTCTATCACCATTTTGAGAATCCAAAGAGATGAAAAAGTTTGGGGGTACTTCAAAATATTTTAGAAAGCCATGAAGTCAAGGGAAAGAATTCCAAAGCACATAGTTGAGAAATACTCAACTGAAAATTGTTTTATGGTGGAAAAGGATGAAACTCTTATGGAATTTATGATACCCTAGAAGATATGGATTGAAGAAAAGGGTTATGAGGTAGATGCAAATATTTTGGATGCATATGATAAGATTCTTATAGATGCACTGACAGATGAATATGAAAAAACATTTGGAACTGCCAAGCAAAAATAACTTGAAGTTAAAACATAATTTAATTAGAAGAAGAGAGAGAGGCAGAAGAGAAAAGTAATTCAATTTATTGAAAAAGTCTCAAAAGATATTAACACTATAATTGAAGCCTCATCAGCCAAAGAAGTCAAGAAGAGGAAACAACTTGAAGCTCTCATTGCACTAATTAATTCAAATACTGAGACTGAGGATGAAATTCCTCTATCTTTCAAGAAGGTGCAGAGAAAGAAAGTAGAAGACCCAAAGGAGAAAGTTGAGAAGCCAAGGAAGAAGCCAACAAGGTAACCTTTAAGATAGTGGAAAGTAAGCCAGCTGAAAGAAAGCCTACTCAGAAGAAAAGGCCAGTAAAAGAAACTCCTGCATCATCCGGCAAGAAGAAGAAGAAGGAAGACATAGATAAAGCTATTGAAACCGGTAATGTAACTATTATTCCACCTATGTCTTATGATGAGTTAATAGATGAGATAACAAAGGATGGTATTTTAACGAGCATTCAACATTATTATGAACATTTGGATGATGATGAGAAAAAAGAAATTGAGGAAGCAATTATGTTACACTTAGATATATATAAGAAGTCTTTATTAGGAATTGAAAAGAAAATACCGACACAATTATACAATAATCTAAATGCTAGATTATTATCTATTGTAGAGTAAGATTGACACATAAAGATTCAAGGATTATTAACTATTTGTGGTTCAATTACCTCAGAGGAGATGAATGTGTGCCTTGAAACTGCTAATAAAAAAAAATTCTGAAGAAAGCACAAGACAGTTAGCCTTATGGTAGGTAGAGTTAAAGAAATAATTAGTGAAACCCATGAGGAATGGGTCAAATTCTTTACTGACAACCCTGATTTCCTTACATCATCGAAAGCTAATCCTAAGTCTGATATTACAGACATCTCGGTTGATGTCAAAGGCAAAGGTGTAGTGGGTGGCCCACTCAAAATTTTGAAAGATGCCAAGGAATTGAATGTACAATCTTAGGCAGAAGCTAATGTACAAGATAAAGAGGATATATCGGTAGAAAAAGCTAGTGTACATAATGAGCATGTTACAAATGTTGAGGAAAATAGTCATCTCGATCAAAATGAACAGGTTGTGGATAAATAAAATGAGGTACTAACAATAGCAGATGTTGCACCAAGTGGCAAAGCCATTGGTGCAAAAGAAGATAATATTGAAGAAAATAAACCGGAGGAGAAGGATAAAGAGAAAAATTAGGGAGAGAAGGAAAAGGAAGATCAAACTGAAATAAGTGCTTCTGCACAATCATCAAAGAAAAAGGAAGAGGAATCCAACAGAGAACTAGCAGCCAGAACTTCATTGTTGGCAATTAACACTACAATTATTGAGCAAAAGAGCATAACAGTGATGAGTTCAACCGAACTCATGATGATTGTTTCTCAGAAAATGATCAAGGAAAGGACTAAGGAAAAGCAAACAATTGATCAATCCATTCCAATTTCACACTAGTTAGTCCTGGAATGCCAAATTGATAAGGGAGCAAGCCCATCCAGCAAGCCCAAAATGCTGACAAAGCATATTTCAAAAGAATTTCAATCATTGCAACAGATCTCTAATCGGCATGCTCTGGACCAGTTTGTTCAAGCCAAAAGGGCCACTTTTGATTAGTTGATTGAATTGGACAAAATACAAATAGCAGATAGATTGAAAATGATAGATGATGCTTTGAGGCAATGCACAAATATTTACCGGGTATGCTGCAATTCAAGTTTACTTATAGCAGATATAGACAAAAGCATTAAAGATATTCAAAATACATTTGTAAGCATTGTAAATAACTTTGATGGAGTAAATTCCTTAACCACATCTGTAGATGGTCAAATTTTGCTGTTAGAAGTCCAAATTTAAGCTCTTGAAAGAGACAAAGACAAAATCATACGAAGAGCTAAATAGCTCAGAGGGTTAAAGAGTCCTCGGTTGGACACACTATATGTACATAAGGAGTGTATAGATATGATGGGAAAGCCCACAGCAGCAGAACTCAAAGAAAAATAATCTCATGCATATGTCCTAAATGTACTTGTGTCAATTTTAGGGACATTCAAATCTAGTTGAGACACATGTTTGGAGTTCTTGAAGAATGCTTACCCGGAAATTTTCAAGCTCATCAACTCCAGTAAGTATTTTGAGGGACATTCCCCTGTAAAGAATTTTATTGATTTATTCATTCTTTGTACCATTTTTTGGCATTGATGCCAAAGGGGGAGAGATGTATGTGAAAAATAGAAAGGAGAAATATGTATGGATCAGATTTTAGATGGTATATATAGCTCAGGGGAAGAAAAATCATACTCCAAGATCAGCAGGGCAGATTGAAACCATTTTTCACATGAGTATAGCCATCAATGCCAAAGGGGGAGATTGTTAGAAATTGACACTCATTTGGTTTCTTATGTTGTCATTGATGGCAACATTGGTAACATATTTTGGTTCACATCAACATCCGGTAGACACTTCACAGGCATCAAGGATTTCAAAGGTAACTGGCAAACTAGGTACCAGTATAGGAAGTCAACATCACTTGGAGTTCCGACAAAGGGTAGTATCCAGAAAATCATTTTATAATTCATATATATTTATAATAAGCTGACATGTATTATCATTTTTATATTGTCAATGTAAGATGACATATGGCATGAATGTTCGTATATAAGTCAGTCTATTAGGTCATTTTGATATACAACATTCGAGAGAAGATAAAAAATGTGAAGATTATGTATGCAAGATCATTTGTATGAAAAATAAATATCTTTTAATGATCTGTAGATGATCTTTAAGGTTCTCATAAGGTGTATGTTATTTCGGCAAGGGTTTAGGGTTCAAGAACCAGAACTCAATCAGGTATAGCAGATGTATTATATGAGTTTAGTTTTGTAATTTTGTATCAGAAAGTGATTGTAGTTAGTGAGACTCTTGGTGATGAGTAGTGTGCTCTAGTCAGTGTGCCTTATTGCATGTGTGGGCCCCTGTTATGTGTAATATCTCTTCATATGGCCAATGAATTTATATTGTGGGTCACAAATCCCACCATGGTTTTTCCTCATTAAGGTTTTCCACATATAAATTTTTTGTGTTATGGTGTTCATTATGTGTTTGCATTATTTGTTTCAGTTATATGTATTTATGTTTACCAGTTGATGAATGAATGCTTTGATAAGGCTAAAATCTTATATTGTGGCAGAACACTGATTCACCCTCCCCCCTCTCAGTGTTCTTGGATTCCAACAATTCCTCAAGCAGTTAAGCTTCTGCAGAGAGGACCAATCTCTGATACCAATTATTAGACAGATCGGATAATTAGAGGACAATTGAGATTGGGGGGTGAACCAGTTGTCACCGGATTATAAAACATTAAGCATTTAAATCCTTATTACCGAAACACATAAACTTAATATCAGAATGCATAAACCAAATACTAGAATGAAAGATATAGCAATTAAACATAAACATAAATCACAAAACATTTACCATCCATCTATAACACATGACACCAAGATTTGTACGTGGAAAGTCCGGTAAAGGGAAAAACCACTGTAGTAAGCCTACCCACAATCAGATAATATTTATGTAGTAAGTATGTGAATACAATATGAGGTTCCTGCACATGCAAGAAATCCAATAGCCTAGAGTGAATTGATCATCACATAAAGGAGCCTCACTGACTACGTAAACATCGGACTATAATCCAGAAAGAAGCATGAAATGCAAGTATAGCATCTCCTATGCCTGAGTACAGTTCTAGTTAAGCTCAATACCAGAGGCCTTAAACCTCTCTTACAAACCCAATTTTATCACCTATGATCGACCAAATCTTTTGCATATTATTACAACATTATTCTCATGCTGATAACCATAATCCCATATGCCCATACCATACATGATCTACAAAGAGATCTTACATCATATTTATACCAGCCTATGACCTAAACAATTAGGTCAACCACCTACAAGATAATACAATAAGTTCATAACATAAACCCACAATCCAATGATCAACCAAGTCGGCTTAGGCCGAAAACAATGTAAACCAATCATTAGATCCTGCCTGTAATGCATCAGGAACATCCTCCAACACATTACAGAAATCGGTCCATAACCTAGATAACACTGGACCCAAAATAGGTTGCCATAAGCCAAATCCAACACCACCAATAAGCTGGAACATGAACAAAATAACAAACAATATCCTGAGAACCATCTAGAAGCCTCACCAACACCACTTATCACGTGTATCAAAAGATCTTCAACAAAGCTCTGTCGATAAAACCCTTACTGGTGACCAAAAGTCTTACTAGAACAAATAATAGCTCCAAAGTCATCAAATCCCAAACCAACTGATCGTGATACACATCTAAATAGCATGAATGATAGATCCAAACCAATTACACAAACCAAAGCATACCGGATCCTACCAAATAAATATCATAATCAACTACTCTACCGGAAACCAGTAAACAACCAAAATAGCTTGTGTTGTCATCAATGACAAAACATCAATGCAACACATAATCAATTCCTCCAAATTCCCAATAGAGAGAAAATAAGAATAAAGATAGGGAGATAGAGAGAATGAGAAAAAGAGAAAGAGAGTGGGAAGGAGACACCTTAGAAGGAGAGAGAGAGAGAGAGAGAGAGAGAGAGAGAGAGAGAGAGAGAGAGAGAGAGAGAGAGGAGGGGAGGGAGGAAGAATAGAGATAGGGAGATAGAGAGAGTGAGAAAAAGAGAAAGGGAGTGGGAGGAAGAGACTTGGGAAGGAAAGCTCGAGAAAGAGAAAGGGAGAGAGGGGAAGAGGGAAAGAGAGGGAGAGAGAGAGAGAGAGAGAGAAGAAGAAGAAAGAGAGGGAAGGGGGGAGAGAGAAACAAAGAATAGACATAGAGAGGGAGATATTGGAGGATAGAGAGGAAGAATAGAGTTAGGGAGATATAGGAGGAGAGGGAGAAAGAATAGTGATAGGGAGAAATACTTGAGAGAGAAGGAGAGAGAGTTGAGAGAAAGAGAAAGGCAACGAGATTAAGAAAGAGAAAGAGAGATAGAGGGAAATAAAGAGAGACTTGAGAGAGTAAGAGAAAGGGAGGGGGAGGAAGATGGAGATAATGGAAGAGAGAGACACTTAAGAGAGAGGGAGAGAGTGAGAGATAGAGATACTTGAGAGAGGGAGAGAAATAGAGACCCCAAGTGAAAGACGAAAAGAGAGGGATGGACCAAAGAGAGAGAGCGGGTGAGGGAGATGGGAAAGAGAGGGAGAGATACCTAAGAGGGAAGGAAGTAGAAAGGGAGATACCTAAGAGAGAGAGGGGCAAGGGTTAAGGAAGAGAGAGGGGGAATGCGAGGAAGAGACCAGGGAGATAGTGTTGATATGAGCATGTTAATTATTGAAATTTGATAAGTTTGAAATTTATATGAATACTCTAAAAACTAGAATCTACACTATATATTTTAGATATTTGGAACCACTCTCAAATGTCCTAACAATATATACATAAAATATAACTTAAAGTATAAGAAAGGAAAAATACAAACAAATAAAAATGTGAATTATACTTAAATGTTATATTTTATGTATATATTGGAGAGAGAACACTCGGTACCTTCTAAGATGAAAAAATACTATGAAATACATTTGGCATACACCTTATTTGGCATGCGCCAAATATTGTGTGTGCCAAATTTGGCATGCACCAAATATGTCACCTTGGGGAACACCAAGCCAAAGGCTTGGATTTTCCTTAGGCATCCAACCCAAATGCTTGGATTCCCTTCTCAGGCCTAAGACGTGTTTTCAAGCAAATATTCAAAATTCTCTTTTTTGTTCACGCTCTCCATCAAGTTTGCACGTGTTTCAATGCAATTAAAAAAACACCATACAATTTTCAAGATTTGTCTTAGCTATCCAAGCATATAATTCTTTTCAAATTTTGATAATGTTAAGGTCTTCATCTATAATTTCTTTTGTTAGTGTGTCTGATTTTTGTCAAAAAATAACATGTCATATTTTGGCCATAGATTTTTACCCGTTTATCGAATTTTGAAACAAATTACGTTTCTAGAAACTAGACTCCATTCTACACAATTTTTTTTTTTTTTTTAATTTCTTATTTTTGATGAGTTTTCATAAATTTTTGGAGGGAGCACACTCAAATTTCTAGTTTTTAGGATAAGTCTACTTTGGAAATTTGTAAAAATTTAAATATTCGTAAAAAATTTAGCTGAAAAATTTGGCATTTACTTCAATGTGTTAGATACTTTCTCACTCGAGCAATTTGCAAAATTCTAAAAAATAGCTGATGTTTTAGGGGCACCACATTTCACGCTATGTTATTTTTTCTGAAAAAATAGGACCAATAAATGTGGTTCCCCTTTTTGAAACCCTTAATCTCCTCTGTTTCAAAAAAAATTAGTAGTTTAGAAAGTAGATTTAGAGCACTTCAACTTTTGTTGTTGTTGCATCTTCAAATTTTGAGTATACCTATCTTCAATTTCTCATCAAAGTTCAGACTTTGCTGATTTTAGAAAAAAAGTGGCATCTTAAAACCCCTTTTTGGTCCCCCATCTTTGTGCACTTACCCAATAGTTGTCTGGTGGGAGAGGCCAAAGATCATGGATCCAAGATGCATTAGGTCTTATGCCACATGGTGGGGGGCCCATAGACTCATTCGTCTCACTATTATAGGGATATTAGAGTTAGATGAGATAGCTCCATTAGTGGACGAGGTGGGGGGGGACAAGGGGATGCGGTGGGAGAGGGAGGAGCTGTAGGATGAGCTAGGTTTAGGCAATGGGTGTCGTGAAGAGGAGGGAGAGGGCCAAGAGCAGCACAAGTACCAATATAGGTATATGCACCTCCACAAGTACAGGTTATGAGAGAGCAGGTAGAGCTAACTCGATAGGTTGAGGGGTCACTAGGAGGAGGGGTGGAGCCTATGGATGTACGGGTGGGGGATGAGTAGGTACAAGGACAAATCTGTCGGGCCATTTTAGATTAGGCCATTTTGGAGAGAGATAAAAAGAGGGATTGGAAACAAACCCTATATGATCAACTAGCCGCAGAGAGGCATAGGTCAAAGCAGGAGAGGGTTAGAGTAGATAGCCTATAGATGAACCTGGACAGGGTGAGGGAGGAGGGGGAGGCTCTGAGGAAAGACCTTGAGGATTCTGTATGAAAGAGAGATAGCTACAAGATAGAGGCAAAGACTACCTCTGAGATGCTAGAGGACGGAGGAGATGAGGAGGATGGATGAGGAGATGGAGAGGATGGACAGTGAGCTACAGACATTGAGAGCTCGAGTGACTAGAGCAAAGGCAGATGCAACTTGGTTGTGAGGGGAGAGGGATATGGCTCGTCAAGCCATTGATCCAAGGTAGATGATGACTCTCTTTATAGAGTCCATGGATGCATGCAGAGCCTCAAACGGATCTCTCAGGGAGGCTCCGTACTACCAGAGCCTATATGAGGGTGCAATTCTAGTTGATTAGTGAGCTTCCAGTTTTGCATAGAGGACCCAATCGATGTAGACACAGACACAAACATTAGGGGAGTCTGTGGGGATGGCAACAAGAAAGGACTTTTTAGTCTAGCCTATTTTTAAGTGCTCCCTTCCTTGTCTCTTGTTGTCAAAACTCTTGAATCTTTTGGGTTACTCTTCAAGACAGAATGAATTATAAAAGAGATGGCAACTCTTTTAAAAGAAGAATTAATTTAATTTAATTTTGGTAGTAAGAAGTACCAGCCAATTCATTAACATCCACTAATATCCACCCTTGAAAATCATACTAATGCAATTCCCCATGCCTTTCACTAGCTAACAACCTTATTTATGCATTGTGTGTATTGATGCCATGAAAAGACTGTGCCTTAAGAGATGAAAATTCCATTGAGTTGGGTGATTGAGGAAATGTTGAACTATGAAACTAAAGATATG
The DNA here is from genome assembly GCF_030272615.1 of Cryptomeria japonica. Lineage (NCBI taxonomy): Eukaryota > Viridiplantae > Streptophyta > Pinopsida > Cupressales > Cupressaceae > Cryptomeria > Cryptomeria japonica. Next base: position 233,600,231 of record NC_081406.1, read on the forward strand.
TGGTGTTCAAAGTTTCAAAGAACTTGTGACTAGACAACAATGAAGAGCATCATTGTTATGTGACCAACAGTTAGGCAAGACACTTGAGGGAAAGTCAAGTGATCAGTTGATTTTGGAATGAATGAACTTGTTGACTAGGTACAAAAGGTAAGAAAAAGGTCGACTATATAAAGGGCACAAACTGACAAAGGGAGGCAAATAAAAAATGACTCAATTTTGACAATTATGGAGAAATTATTTCTAGTGAATGACAACAGTGGGGAAGACCTCTTTCAGCATGCAATTCTACATCATCAAAATGCTAAGCCATTTCACCAAAAGTAGAGACCCACCAATCTTAATCTTGCCACTAAAATGCAAAAGGAGTTGATGAAATTAAAAGAGAGGGGTATTTATTAAACCAATCTATCAATCAAAATGGGTTTCAAATTTTGTTCCAAGTGGGAATAAAAATGGATAAATAAGGCTATATTTAGACTTTAGGAATTTGAATATCAAATCCCTATAATGTAATTATCATTTTCTTAACACAAGTCACCTATTATAAAACTTGATTGGTTTTTAGTTAATTCCAGTGATGGGTGGGTTCTTGAGGCATAAATAGATTGTGTGTGCTGGAATATGCGGTGATTAGAATATCAACATTGAGATCAAAAGACCAACATACCAATGAGACTTTGGAGTGCAAATATTAACTAACTTAAACTAGTTTAACTTCTCAAGATATGTCTCATTGTTCTCTATCTCATAGGATCCCTAAAGTCAATGTTTTTCTCTCAGATCATTGAGCAAATGACTTAGGAATGACAACTCCAAGAACGAGTGATATTGTGATCTATATGCATGAATGCATTTTAAGATCTATACGATATGTTCAAACTCGTGATATTAAGCTAAAAGGAAGATAATGATATGATAAAGATATTGACAAACTATCCTAACATGATATACTAGCATGGATATGTTATGATATGAAATGCTTCTTAATGCTAAAATGCTATTCTAACAAGGAGAGGCTAAAATGCTTGATATAATTAGACTATAATGTAGATACATGAAACTTGGATATGGACAATGAAGAAGGTGAGCTCTATTTATAGAGGAAATAGGGAAATGAATGGTTAAGATTGAATAATATTAACAATGGCTAGGATTGAAAGTCACTCAATCCATGTTTACAATTTTCACCAATGAAATCGTGACAATTGTCAACAAGAGGTGGCTTGAGAGGAGATGTAAGAGGCATTAACTGCCTGAGAAGACATGAAGGTCACCTTAGGAGGTTCGGTTATGGCTAGGTTCGGGTCATCCATTGGATAAAGTTTCTACCCAAGGGATAAACTCTTGTGCAAGGGTTAGATGGGATAACTAGGGTCAAAGCAATGCGTGCTTGATGAGACCCTTGAGTTAGATGAGGGTTAAGTTAGAGAGAAAGTCTCTAACCATGAGGGAGGGTTGGATTAACCATTAATGGTTAATAGGACCTTGGGGGACAAATTTGTAAGAGTTCTTCCAAATTTGGGGAATTCAACAAGTTAACTTGTTGAAGAAATAAAGTCTTTATTGCATTTAGAAGACTTTCTTCCAAACTTGAGAAGTGACCTCCTCAAACTTAGGGAAATGATATGATTGGATTAGTTAAGGTTAATTAATTGGGATTAGATAGGTTCTAGAAGAATGATTAGGAGGCAAGTGGGAGAAATAGGAAGGGGCAAGTGGGAGAAATAGAATTTTAATTAAAATAAAATGTTTTATTTCAACTAAAATAGATGCAACTTGCGTTTGTAGGAAAATGTGAGTGGGGGGTATAAATAAATTTGATTTATTTATATGCAAGGATCAATTTAATTAAATGTAAATTTATTTAAAATGGAGAAAGGGGATTTAATTAAATAAAGTGATTTATTTAATTAAAAGCTAGAAAGGTGGGGTTAGATGAATTTAATTATAAAAATTAAATAATTCATTTAATTTAATAGATGAAAATGAAGAAATTAATTAAATAAGATTTAATTAATCGCGGGATGCGGTTTAAATAAATATTAAATGTTTATTTAAGAAGGTGGTCAGATTTATATTTCTATAGATTGTAGTCAAGGAATTAAAGTAATATGAGATAGTCTTTACAAGTCCTTGGGGAACACATGTGTATCTAACAATGCTATTTGGACTTGAGAGTGTAATCTCTAAATTTTAAAGAGCCATAGAGGGTGTGTTGAAATAAAGGACCATGATAAGCACTTGGAGTAAAAAATTTAAAAGATTCCTTGAGTATCAAATCTTTTTGAATGCCAAGAAGTATATATTTGGTATAGAGGAAGGTGTTCTACTAGGACACATTATCTCCAAGGATGTAGTAAGGTTCAATATAGAGAGCTTCAAGGTGATTGATCGAATTCCTAGGACCAAAATAGTGAAAGGCATATACACTTCTTTCATGATTAATTTCTTGAAGTTTATATCAAACTTTATGATGCAAGAGCATCCTAGGTTCATTAGCAATCTTGCATCAACCAAAAATATTTTCTTTCAGTTTGGTTTCCTATTCCGTTTTGTGTTTCAGTTTCTATGTTTCACTCTGGATCCCTCTGAGTTGCTCATTCTTTGTGCAAATATGAGTTTGGATAATAGACATGTTCTCGTACGTTGATCTTGGATTTCGACAGAATGTCACTTCCGAATTGTCTGGCAGTTCTTAGTTTTCAAACCAGTTTGAACCTTAGCGGCTAGATGATGTTTCCTTATCTTTTGAAGCATCTCCTTGACTTATGGAGCCGATTAGAACTTCATACGATGTTCCCATACGCTTGGTCGACCTTCCTTTTGGTTCATGTTTCATTTCAGTTCTTCTCTGGAGGATTTCCTTCATACTTGGGGCCGGCCTATTTGCACATTACACTTTCTTGCCTTGGGGATTGTAATCTTTCTTTGGCCAACCCAGATGTGTTCTGAATACTATATATTAATGTATTAGATCCTAGACCTGAGTAGTTAGTGCATGGTTGATGATGATCAGATAGATATAGATCAAATTTGAACATCTCTTTAGTTCTTGATTGAATGTGCATTTTGTAATCAGGCCTGTTAGCCTGCTTGTAACTCGGATGTTGCTAGTCAGTTGTATTTGAATTCATGATATAATTAGAGTCCGATCTGGCATTCTTCTCTATTATATTTTGTTGTTTTCGTTGTGTTAATTTTTCTTCATGGTTCAGACAATTCTCTTTGAGGACTCTCCAACCATGGCTGCGCCACTTTTATTGAAAAGAATAACACCATTATAAGCATGTTAAAAAATTAGATTCAATCATTCTTATAATGATGAATCATCTAAATTAGTCCTTGGAATCAAGGAGTTCATCAAAGAAGAAATAGTGTTGGTGAGTCTAGAAGTTTAAACCCTTTTAGATTTTCTCTTTCTTCATTACACACAATATTTGTTGTGTTACTTCAAAAGAATAAGGTTAGGTATTACTATTCAATTGTGTTCTTTGGAGAGTTATTAAAGGATAAAGTACTCAATAACAGAGAATCAATCATATGCCTTAGTCAAGATTGTGAAGAAATACATACCATACTTGATCAGGACAAAAGTAATTGCATATGTTCCACACATAATAACAAAGGACATTCTTACTTGATAGGAAACTTCAAGGAAATTGTGCAACTGGATCAATGAGATCCAATAATATTACATTGAGGATCAAACAAATAAGATATTCAAAGCCCAAGGTTACCCAAACTTATGGCAAAGATAACTTGGAGGCAATTGAGGTTAATAAAAGTATTTGTGATCATGCACCATCTTGTTTCAAATTAGAAAATGATTCTTGGCACAAGGATATAATGTTCTATATTCAAAACATGAAATGATCCTTTGAGATGAGTAAGTGCCAATGAATATCTCCTAGACTAAAATCCAATAAATATGTGCTCATCCATAATTGATTATTACAAAGAGATCCAAATGGATTGATAATAAAATTCCTTAACCAATAATAGTCAAATAGAGTGGGATGAATTCCATTAGGATATTTAGAGGAATTTTCAAGAGAAAAACAACTACTCATATGATCATTGAGTTGATTTTCTAGCAGTACACAATTCAAAGATGTGGCTAAAAGAGTAAGGATATGTGATATCGTCCAAAGGTTTATAAGTAAATTAACATTTGTGGGTGGTCCCCCTCTTATGTCTATGATCCAGTAGAGGCTCATTTTTTACATTAGGGGATTAATTTCATAAGAGAAATTTAAGAGAGATTTAGTAATATATATAATTGGATTCTTGTGGAAAATGTTTATTTTATCAAAGGGGTTGATGTAGTTCCAAACCATAGTGCTACATCAAGGGTGGTAATTGATTTTTTATTGAATAACACCATAACTTGGTTTGGTGTACCTACAAGAACTACTATAGATAATGATATGTGTTCCAAGTTACATATTTTTTCTAGCCTATGCACTAATTATGGATTTAATCTAATTCACTCTTCACTTTACCATCCCTATGAAAATTTGAAAAAATTGAGTAGATAGCAATAAGTCTTATAAAGATCATTAAAAAAGAGATAGGATATAAGTAAGAAAAGGTAGGATCCTAAGATAAAGTATCCACTATGGGATGATATCACAAAAAAATGTTATTATTAAACCTCATTTGAGATTGTTTATTGGATGAACACCAAGATGCTAGCGAGCTTGGAGATGTTTATATATAAAATATTGCAAGAAGTAATGAGACTATGGACACTAGATTATCATGTATGGTTATAGAGTTGATAGTACATATGAGAATATAATAATTACACAAGAAAAGATCTTATTAAGTAAGAAATGGAATATTTTTTTGACAAGAACGCATCTCAAAGAAATATCCAAGTGGTTTGGTTCTCATGTGGAATGTAAAATCAGAGGACAAGGAAAGACATGGAAAGTTTGATCTGTTATGCATCAAGCCACATAAAGTTGTAAGAGAGTATGATCACAATGTGTACCATCTAAAAGAGTTGATAGGAGGGCTAATGGAGTTTTCCATTCATGGTTAACATTTGAAACACTTTTTTTGCATAAGTGTAGATTATACGTCAAGTAAGGTATGATTTTGTCTTGTGCTTTTCTAGTCATATAAGTACCTTCTAGTGTGTTGTTATGTAACTATGACTCTTGTTCATCATGGTGAAGTATAAGGTCTTGGTCCCTTTTTGTGCCCCATTTATTTTTCTTTTGGGGATGGTTGGATTCTCATTGTGTCCACAAGAGGAACGCATGCTTAAATAGAGCCTATGGTGACAATCTTGCAATGTCAAATTATACTTGAGTCCCTTCTCTTTTGTGTCTCAACCTAATCAGGTTCATCACATATAACCAATATGAGAAATATCTAAATGAATATTCACTTAATCAACTTTCACTTGAGTATTATCTTTACCTACCCTATGTTTCAAATCTCAAGTTGTTATTATTTGTAAATATAAAATTTTCTAAGTTTTGGGGGTTTGTACAAGTGTTCTTGACCAATTTTAGAATGTTGCAAGGGTACCAAGTTCATGAAGTTAGTGAAGTTGTGATATATTTCATCAAGGAACAAAATGTGTGACATAACAAGAAAAAGAAAAGTTAAGTGTCACGTAACACAAAGTTAAGAATGTCACAAAGTTTACAAGTTCATGAACCTTGCAACAATATGATATGTGAATGAAAATAAAGTGAAGAAAAGGATAAAGTAATTTTCAAAATTCTTGATATTATGTAGTTCATGAGTTACAAGCTTTGCAAAAATGCAAGTAGGTTCACAACAAGCACACATGTTTGAGAAAATAAAAATAAAGAAGAATGAAAGAAAAAGAAGAAGAAAAATGGGTACATTCAAATGTCACATAGTTCATGAGCTCATGGACTATGCGAAGTGTAATGTGGTTTACTCAAAGACTATATCTTCAATAAACAAAGAAAAACGCGTTTATGGAAAAGTTTCTAAATGTGAGAAACAAACCAAAAATGTTTTGAATTCTACAACTACTCATGTATATTTCAACCACCTTTATGGTGCCATGAATTTTATAAAAGACCCCTTATCTATGAGGTGCTCATTATACTTCAAAATTATAATAGATGTAAATGTTAGAGATCTACATGGGATGATTTTTGGCCCCAAAGGCTTTCTTCCTTTTCCTTTTAAGTGCTTCTAGGTTGTGATTTCTAGCATAAATCAAGGGTTATAACTACTGATTTTTGGCCCCAAAGGCTTCCTTCCTTTTCCTTTTAAGTGCTTCTAGGTTGTGATTTCTAGCATAAATCAAGGGTTATAACTACTTTGGTCATGGGAATCCATGGTTTGGTACCATTCATGGCGTTTTAGGAGTAACAATGGCTTATATGTTCTCCTTAGTTTGGTCAAGTATTTGATCATTTCCAGGAGCTATATAGGTCTAAGATTTCTTTGTAATAAGGGTTGGTCATTTGGGTTTCCTCAATTCACATAGTGCTAATATATACAATCTAGGGTTTGAAAAAGTGTGTATTTATTCATCATCTAGGCATTTCATCAAAGAGGTTGCAAAAACAAAACTACTATAGAAAATATTTAGTCTTGTGTCTCCTTGGCATGTTGTAGATATTTTGGAAAGTTTTGAGCAGAGAGGAGTGATAAGCACTTTTTTTTTTTTTTGTATCTTTCCTTGACCACTTAGTATTATAATTGTAATATGAACTAAATAAGTGTAATAGCACTTTAAATTCAATATAGAAATTACTATTTGTACTGGTCTTTTTGATGCCGCATGTGAATGTCTACAAATTAGGAAAGGGATGATTAAGAAGACTTGGTTACACAATGGCATTTTTTTTTTTTTTTCTTATCTAATGCTTTTATGGTTGGATTTGACTTTGCAACCCAATAAGACATTGATCTTGAGAAGCTTGACACTCCATCCTCTAAAAGAACACATCATTTATCATTAATGTAGAAGATAATTTTAGGATTTGTGTAGATTATGATTCGATCTAGTTCCAACAATGGAAACATCTTTGTGAGCTCATATAAATCATTCCCAAATCATCTTCTTGCACTCATATTTTGCATTCTTTGCATTAATGTCTTTCTCAACTAAATAGAGGTCATTGCAATGGGCAACCTTAATCTAGTAACAACTTTTAGGATTAAAGATTACACTTTAGTACCATTGCATCCCATTTTTCATGTGTCATTGTTGAATTGTAGTTAAAAACCTTGTCGTAGGTTGCATCTCAGAACACATTCTTAGGCCTACCTAATCCCAAAGTGTAGTAGATACTATCTACTCTGGTTGTTAGCTTTTAGTCCTTTATAATCCATTGACGAATTATTCTTTTACCCATATGAATTACATCCTCTAGCCTTGCTAAAAACACTATTTACTAGAATTATGACAGTGTTGTTTTAGGACCTAATAGAACTTATTCTTAGTACAATATACAATTAAGTGGCTCTTGGTTTATAAAGCTAAACAATTAGTACAAAGAGTGCACCAAAAGCTAAGTGTTCACAAGACATACATTGTTTTACTTATCAAATAAAACGACTACTTTATATAATATATAAATAGTAACTTCACTTCTCATAAGTCACATCACTATAAAATTAATAATAGATATTTGAGAAACTTCTAAATTATAAAGCAAATATTTCTAATATTTTTTTTAATCAAAACAACATTACAATCCAATCCAATCCAAGACTTTAACATAAAAAGTGCATCATTTCTCACTTAAAATATACATAAATAAATGAATAAATATAAATGATTCTAATGACCATTAATTATCCATCAGACTAGGAATAGACTAACAATATAGAAGCACTGGCCTAAGAATCAGAAGCAGGAAGCAGCCTAGTAATGTTGAAAAATCCCAAAAAGATTACAGACTCTCGAGCATTTTAAGGGTCTCCTCAACATGTTTCTCTGGCTGAAATTGGTTGTTATATACAAGCTGGACTACTCCGTTCTTGTCAAGAACATACGTCTCCCTGCCAGGCAGTGACCCAAAGAAGTCCCCTGGAACTCCCCATTCTTTTCTCACCTTGTTCCCTTCGTCACTTAGCAATGTGAAAGGAAGCCTGTATTTCTTTGCAAAGGCCTGGAGAAAGCACAGCTCAGCCATTGTCTTGCTTACTCAAGGAAAAAACTGTACACAGAAACAAAAATGATGAATTCATAGGAAATGCAAGGGAGACTCACCTTGTGAGATTCAGGGCCATCTGCACTAATTCCAATAACGTCAGCACCGGCCTTTTTGAACTTCTCATAAGAGTCTCTAAAAGCACAAGCCTGACCCCGAAATGGAAAACACATTAAATCATCAATTGCCCTTCCAAATTTGCAGAAGTTGCAGATAATTGAGACTCTAAAGAAAAAGTTTGGGGGCTTTTACCTCTTTAGTACAGCCTGGGGTTTCATCTCCAGGATAAAAGTAGAGCACCACTGGTTTGCCCTTGAACTTGGAGAGACTCACGATTCGGCCCTCTTGGTCTTTTAGGTTAAACGGTGGTGGCACAGATCCTTTGGCTACCTAAGTTTCACAATGCAAAACAGAGGAAAAAAGCCCAAAAGATTAAAACCTAAAAACGGAGCAGTTAAACTATAAACTGAAGAATGAAAGCATTCCATCCTACCTTAGCAGCATAAACTATCATTCGCTTTGACTGAATTGCTGTGGGCTTATACCGAGCTGGTGTTATGGTGATTTTAGTCCCGAATAGCTGAGAACTCCCTGATGAGAGTACTGTGTTGGGTGAGCAGGATTCCAATCCGTGGGGCTTCATGTAAGCTGTGGGAGCAGCATTGAAAGGTAATACATACTTTGGGAGAGAAAGCAATGATAATGCCATGGCTAAGGCAAACAGAAGAAGCTTGCCCTGTTGGGAATTTGAAATGAGGAGCGGAATTAGTGTGAGGAGAGAAATCGATGGGGGGAGATGTTTTTGCTTCCTCCGGGGTAGTAGATAGATAGTCGTCTCCGTGGCAGCTTTTTGACCTCACCCATGTGTACTTCAAAACCGGGTCGTAAACAAGATCCTCAGGATCACCGTATTTATGGGGATTTGCCCACCACTTAACTTTGAAGTCGCCTTGTAACATGGGAGGATAGGAGGTGTTGCAACATTTTCCACTAAGTCAAGCCCATGCTACTTCCTAGAAGGCAAAGGGCAAATTGTGTGATGGTTTATTTTATTTTATATATTACTTACATGAATATGGTAATGGTGAAATTTACAAATTCTTATTTAGTTTTGGGTTATTTTTAAATAATGGTTTCGTATTATAATATTTTGATAATTATTAAATTTTCATTCTAAATTAAAATGGTATTCTTTAAATTGTTTTGAATATAGAGTCTTCATGGATACATTGGATATTAGTTATTGATCTTTTGTATGGCTAGTAATGGAATCAAGATCTACAGTGGGGTTCAAATAAAGATGCAGACATTTTGATATTGTATGATGATGATGTAGCTCCTTGTGTGATTCGCTACTGATGGCACCAAACTTCAAAATGGTGTTGCTATTCCTAGGGCTTTTTTGTTCTGGAATGTTTTTAAGCCAAATTTGGATCTTCTACAAATCATAAAGGGAGAAAGAACTCTAGGCTTGTTAAAGAGGATCAAGTGAGAGAACAAATGAGATAAAGGGTTTGAGAAGGCCCTTTTTGTGGAAAGTAGGGTATTCCTTTATGGATGCCATAACAAGCTTATTGACAAAGAATAAGTATACCCTTTTTTCACATGGTTTGTCACCCAAAGTTTGGCCTTTTAAGTACATTTGACTTAGGTGTTAATACTAGAATACATGCTTATTTCATGGAAGGCCTTACTTTTTTGTGAAATTTTGATCTTGTTTCATTTCAAGAGCCTTAAGAAAAGGGATTACAAGATTCCTCCCAGGGGGAGGTTAAGTCTTTGACTTGCTTTTGGCCTAGTCTTTCTAATTTACATTAATGGATCTCTAATACTTGGTGGCCCATCTTGGAGAATAACCTATAGATTTACACTTGTGAGCGAGGTTTATTATTGTTGTTTTTTATTATGCCAAGAATCAAGGTGCTATTCTATGTGATCATTTCTAGTTTTTAGGTAATAACTCATTCATGCTTAAACCCTAGCATCCCACTTTAATATGAGGATATATTGAGGTATCATGGAGAATCTACAAGTTGTTTGGAAAGATAGGAATTTGTAATATCGTAAATTGCATCTCATGCAATTTCACATCACATAAGTGCCTCCACTTTAAGCTAAATTGGAGATATCCCATGGAGCTTCTATCTATCCACCTGCTTGGCTAGCTTTGTCATTCCTTTTTGTCCTTTTTTCTCAACTATGTTGACTATTTGACGCGAGGACATCTACTAATGTCCCTTAGAAATGTAGTCTGAAGGTCATCATTGGAGCATTACATTTGCTAATTTTGGTAGTGTAACACCTCCTTCTGCATCCACCAATGTCACGATTTCCTTTTGAGTTGTTTATCTTGACTTTTTGCTCCATTATTCCTATCTAGCCCCTCTAATCATTTGAAATAATTCTTCTAGGCATTCTTGATTGTTTTCGTCTGTTTTCACTATGTTCACAATCATCATTGTTGCACTCATTCATTGCTCTCATTCACTATTGTTTCCTCCGTATATCTGAATATTGTTGTGCTCATCTTCAATCTAGAAGGCTTTTTCTTTTTTAGTGTTGAAGAGGATTTTCTTCCCTCTTGTTTGTTGATCTTTTATCATCACATCTCCATTAGAATATCAAATATGTTGTTTCTTCCTTTGTTTATCTTTTATCTATCTTATTTGTTCGCGGGGGTGGAAACACCAAAGTGGGGGTCTGAATATGGTAGACCTCTTAAATGCAACCCCAACATCTCCTTTTCTTTAGTTTTGTGTGCAGGTTTGTTGGAGAGGGATCATGCTTGTTGGAAGCTTCATTCTATGGATTCTTGTGAGCTTTTCCAGTCTAATATTTATTTTCATCTTTATTATGGGTATGTGTCGGATCATGGTAAGCCAAATAGGCCCTTAAGTGGCAATGAAAATCAGAAAAACAAAGTTAGGCAACTTGACATAAAAATTTGAATAAGTTGCCAACATTATTTCAAAAATTTGTAAGAATAGAATTTGTAGAAAATTGAATGTAGTTTCTAAGTTGCTAGTTGCTTTCTGAAAAATAATTAATCTATTTGATGAAAATTTGAAATTTCAATGTAGTATTACTAAAATTTCAGGAAAAAGATAAGAAGCAGGTGTATGTCTGACTACCCTAACCACAATCAAATCATAATATTTTTTTATAAGATTTTAGACATAAGTAGAAGACTCATGTCCAATGTGACACATATTTTTTTTATTTTTTTTGAAATATATAATTAATTATGATTTTTTTATAACTTTAAAAAAAATAAAAAAACTCGTATACATCTGACCACCATAACTTGGTCAAAACTTTATGAAATTTAGTTGTTTTTTTATAAATCCTATAGTATACGAAGCACAGAATGTGACACATGTTTTGGATTCAAAAAATGTGATACCGTTTGAAAGTTATAGATATTTTTCAATCAGCCTATCAATCAAGACTTTAGTCAGGATATCACCACTTTTTGGCCCCTCATGATCCTGCACATACCCTTATTGTTGTCTATATTTGTTTACTGTCATTTTATACTTTTCATAACATTAAAAACATAAAACCCCAAGTTTCTATCACTTTCGTATTTTATGTATATCGACACACTTTCCTTTCATGTTCAATTCAATTCAATTTCAAGGTTGATTCTAAAACTAGGGTTTGACTTAGGCAAACTCCTTTCTACCCAACATGTTCCCTCTTTTCTATTGTGTAGGAACATGTGGCACACCTACAAAAATTGTTACAGTCTAAATAGGTGGAGATCTACAATTTGCAATTCATCAGAGTAGAAACTATCAAGGGTGGGTTGAGCATAGCAACCTAGTCACTACACTTTTGCCTCAAATTTGGATTGTGTTATGGTTCTGGTTTGTGTTGTTGTATTCTTTTTCCTTCTTTTCCCTAATTCACATAGTCACTTTCAAGTACCCCTCACGAGGGATTATTGAATTAACCTTGTGCCTTAGAACATCTTAGGACAAGTGGATCATTCTCCCTCTCAATGTAATCAAAGCAAAAACAGGCCTAGGTAAGTTTATATATACATGCATATACATATATATACATACACACGTACATGTTAATGTAATGAAGCATACATAATATCTTACTAATTTTTTATGAAAATTTACCAAAAGTTACAAAATACACAAGAAGAATCTATAATATGAACATAATAAACAATATATACAAAGCTCATGCAATTTTATTTTTACATCATAGTTAGAAATAATGTTTTGAGTATTTCCCATTTACTAGTAATGTTACTTCTTCACCATTTAGGGTTTTTAAATGATAGTTACTACTATAGAGCTTCCTATATCCACTTGTGATCTAGGTCTATCTAACAACTTCTATAACTTAGGGATTAACTATCTAACATTGAGAAACCCTTAATGGACTATAGGTTGCATTTTAATTTTCAACCCATTGATGTATACTTAAAATGGGTCAACATTGTATGTGCACTATGACTCTACCTAGTTTTGTCATTATATTAAGTTTGTTGGTATGATGATATTGAGAAGGTTGTTGGAGATTGATGATATAATTGATAAAGGATGATTACTGTCTTAATAATATTATTTTGTCATTGATGTCAAACAATTGATTTCCTGATTCAGTATGATGTTGCCATATCTTAAAGAGTATGTTTTGATGAGTATAAAGATGTTGGTAAGTGACACAAAAAGAATGTGAAAAGGAAGGGGAGTAATAAGTTATTCAATGGCCAACTATTACTGAGTTAGACAGTGATGATATTATGTTATTTTGATTGTTTTGATATCCTATATGTGTGTATTCAAAGACTCAATAAGAAGGAGAAAAGATTTCATGTAATAGAATGAGTAAAGGTTTGATGCTATTCTATTTTACCGAGCAAGGAGCTAGTCGGTAAACACCAAGGTTATCAGTATCGATTAAAGAAGAAAGAATGTCTACCATGTAAAGTTCAGTATTTATCGAGTATCAACTGAGTAGTAACAGAATGCATTGGATGAATAAATACATTATTAAATGAAGGATGCCAATGAGCTAGAGATTTATGGAAGATTGGAATGTCGTGCAAGAAGTTTGTTAAGGATCAATGGCAATGAAAATTCAAGAGTTGGATCTACAACACAGATTGAATGGTCATAATCAAGCACAAGTACCAAGGAAGGTATACAAGTTCCAAGGCAAGATAAAACATTTTTTCAGTTTGAAGGATTCAATGAACCTAGTCCAATTTGAAGATCTGATGGCTAAGATTAATCATGGGAAATGTGATTAAGGAGATTAAGTGGTTAGGAATTGCTTATAAATAAGGAAAAGTTGATGAACAAAAGAAGCGGGCAAATAGCAGAGCAGTGATACTGTAGAGGTGATTACCGAGTACAGAAGATTGAAGATCTGATTGAAGAACAAATTGAGAAGCCCAGCAAGGAGGAAGATAAGTCTTATGACAAGATTATTTTGAGCACATAGAGTCTGCTTTAACATTTCAAATGTGAAGTTGCAAGTATATTTTATTACTGTTATTTATTTTTGTAAGTGACAGGAAATCTCTTAACCGAGTGGACCTAACAGTCTTATTTGTAAATCCTCTAGCAAGGTAACATTCTGAATGAGTGTTTGAAGTCCTTTGACAAGGTCACTTCTAACAAAGTGCAAGATTCTGATAGATCTGAGGGAAATCCCTTGATCGGGTCACATCTAGCAATGTGTTTATGTAATCTTTAATAGGATTGGCTTTTAACCAAGCATACTCTAGAAGAGTATATTTTCTTAGTGGGTCCGAAATCCCACATTGGTTTTTCCCTATTTGGCTTTCCACATTAAATCTAGTGTTAAATGTGTTTTGTTGTTTCAAGTTTATCAGTTTATGAGTTTGAATGATTTACAGTCATAGTTGCATGTCAAGTAAGTTCTACTGAGGTTGAATCTGATGAATATTTTGTATTGTGAGTTTATCTGATTCACCCCCCCCCTCTCATCTGACTAACAATTGGTATCAGAGCTAGAAATCCGGAAGAAAAGTTTAAAGGAACTTGAGGCAAGATCTGAAGATGTATAAGAGGGATGAACCAAAGTTGAACAAGTCAAGTTTCTCCACATGGCAGAAAAGGATGAAGCTGCACTTATCAGGTATTGGATAATATGCAACATATTATCTGGAGAATGATTACACTACACCTAGCACCTAGCCGATGACAATGGAAGAGATAAAGGCAAAGCAAGAACATATTCAAGCAATGATTGAAATAACATCAGCATTGACTGACTCAGAGTTTAATGATCTAGAAGGTTGTAATGATGCCAAAGCTATGTGGAATAAGCTTATATTTGTGTATGGTGGTGATGAACATGTTCAAAGAGCAAAAGTAGATAGTCTAAGAGGACAAATTGAATCCATGAGAATGAATGAAGGTGAGAACATAATCCAATACAATACAAGGTTAAAGGAAATTGTCAATCAAATCAAAGGAGTAGGAGGAACTATTGAAGAAAAAGATGTAACAAGTAAGTTGCTGAGAACACTTCTACCTGCTTATGCCATTCGAGTCTCTGCAATTAATGAATTAAGGTTTGTACCAAACATGCCAGTCTCTTTAGATGCTACTATCGATAAGCTACATGCTTTTGAGTTGAGTAATTTTGATAACAATGGGTCTTCGGTTAACAAAGTTGAATCTGCATTCAGTTCTTTTCATCTTGATGAATCTAATGATTACAATGATAGAATGTATAAGTATGCTGAAGGAAATCACAGTGGAGCAAGTGAGGGATTTCGCAAAAACATGGAAGAAGTACACAAACTATATGAGGAAATCAGAAAGCAAGAAGAGTTTGAAGCATTATTGGCCAGAAGATTGCCGAGAGGCAAAGGTAAGTATAAAGGAAAGTTACCTTTGTGTAAAGCGAAAAATCGAACCCTAGGTGTTCTCCCCCACTCCAAGGAGAAAGGGGGTCACTAGGATTGACGGTTTTCACTTAGGAGGGACTTTACATTCAAAAGAGGGGTTGAAACCCACAAGATCCAATCCCACACAATGCAGGATTGGATTCTAAATGAGTTTCAAGGGTTGTGACAGCAAGGCTACCCTCTTTTGTAAAGAATGTAGATAGAAGATTGAACTAGGAATGTATGTAGAAGCAAGAAAGATTCGCTTATAAACGGAGATAGGAATATAGGATGAAGCTGCAGACCTGGAATTAGCAGTAAAATGTCGAGATGATGCTATTCTGCAAATTCGAGTGAAAGTTGACAGGACAATAGCGCTCGGCGTGCACACGGTCCTCCGAAAAATCTGCAAAATGAAGGGGGATCTGTTCGTCTCTGCACAAGGATTCCAGATCTTCAATTACAGCCGCGTACCTGCAACCTACACACAGAAAAGCGAGGACGATTGGGGGGTTAGGGATTAGGGGTTTGCCCTTAGGTCAAACCCCGGTTTTGGAATTAACCAAGAAATGAGAATGCTGTAAATGTAAATGTTTGTAATGTAAACAAGTACTGATACCTTGTTGTAAGAATGTTTGTATTCTTACATGCGAAGGTGTAAATGTTGTTGTATGTTGTATGTTGTATGTTGTATGTGGTATGTGATCTCCTCTTCAATGGTTGAATCCTTGTCTTGAATGCAACACTTAGCCTTGAATGGAGACTTAGAATGCTCAATTGCTTGAAGGAATGCTTGAATGTTTGAATGTCGCTTCCGCCTTTTTTTCATCTACCAAAATGGGAGAGGAAATGTAGTTTATATACTTGTCAATTAGGGTTAAAAGACTGATTTTTCCGACCTTAGGCCGACCTGGGAAGATTATTTTCCAATTTGCAAACATAAAGACCCGAGACCCAAAAGAGATCGGGCCCAAAAATAGGGCCAGGGACCAGGGCGCTGGGTGCCATGGTCCTGGGGGACCAGGGTGCTAGGCGCCATGGTCCTGAAGGACTAGGGCGCTGGGCACCATGGTCCCACCTCCAGGGACAGCAGGGTGCAAGGAGGATCAGGCCAGGGTGCTGAAAAATGCAGTTTTTGATGTCATGAACAAGTTTCGGGGTCTCCATTCAAGTTCAGTGTTGCATCGCCATCGTGAAGAACCAAATGCGGTCGAAATTGCAAGTGTCGCAATTTTAGGACGCTACACTTTGAAATGTTTTAACTGTGATAAAATTGGACATATGGCTTCAAACTATCCTGACAAAGAATCTAGTGAAAAGAGAGAATACCAAGATGACAGACAGATAGACAACCAATACAGAGGGCACCAAGACTTCAGAAGGAGAGATAGAAAGACATGCCTAGTAGCTGATGAGGAATCCAATGATGAAAAAATATGATGGGACTGAGACAGAGGAAGTTGTATATGTGGCTATCAAAGATGGATCATATGAAGAAAGGTATGAAGAAAAAGCCTTAATATCACACATAAATAATAATGATTCTTGGATCATAGATAATGGATTCTCACATCACATGACAGGTGATAAACACAAGTTTGTTAAATTAGAAGATTATGATGGAGGTTATGTAAGATTTGGTAATGATGCACCATGTCCTGTGAAAGGTAAAGGATCTATCACACTTCTTGACAATGCTAAATGTGATGATGTATATTGGGTTGAAGGTCTGAAATACAATTTGTTGAGTGTAGCACAACTAAACAATATAGGATACTGAATAGAATTTCAGAAAGGAATTGTCAAAGTTCATGACAAACAAGGAAAGTTGGCTGCTACCGGGACTCAAACAAGAGGTAATACATTTCATCTTGACTCAACTTGGAACCATTGTCTGTATGCAAAAATAGAAGACACCTAGTTATGGCATAAAAGGTTTTGTCATGTAAATTTTGATAACCTGATCAAAATAAGTAAGAAGCACCGAGTAAGAGTTCTACCAAGCTTGGAAAAACCTGAAAATGCAATATGCCGAGGATGCCAGATGGGTAAGATGACAAAATCAAGCTTTACAACTAAGTCTTACACTTCTAAATGAATTTTAGATCTTGTACACACGGATCTTTGTGGTCCTATGAAAGTTCAAAGTTATTATGGTGATAAATACTTCATATTATTTGTGGATGATTACTCAAGGATGATGTCATTTATGTTTTTAAAAGAGAAATCAGAAGCCTTTCAAATGTTCAAATGGTATAAGGCAAGAGTTGAAAATGAAACAGGAAGACAGTTGAAATTTCTAAGATCTGATAGAGGAGGAGAGTTGATTTCAGATGAATTTAACTTATTTTGCAATGATTATGGTATAAAGAGACACATGTCTGCACTGAGAACACTGCAGCAAAAAGGGATAGCTGAAAGAAGAAACAGATCAACTGTAGATTGTGCCAGAACCTTGATGATAGAAAAGAGAGTACCTCAAATATTTTGGAGAGAAGCAATAAGCACTGCAGTTTACACCCTGAACCAAGTACAATTGAAGAAAGGAACTATGAAGACACCATATGAAATTTGGTATGACAAGAAACCAATGTAAGTTATTTTAAAATATTTGGAAGTAGATGTTATGTTCACAAAGATGACAAAAATGGAAAATTTGATTAGAAAAGCAAGGAAGGAAAATTTCTTGGTTATTCCTCTAGGAGTAAAGCATTAAAATGTCTGATCAAATCATCTAACAAAATAGTGGAAAGTGCAAATGTGAAAATTGATGAATTTGCAAAAAGGAATGATGAAGGAAACTCCAAAGAACTAGAAGATTATGAAGAGTTTGTATATGTACAACCGAGAAGTCTAACCAAGAAAGCTGATGAAGAAAATACTCTGTTACCAAGTGATGAAGAAGATCATACAGAGCCTACTGAGCCTATATTAGCAAAATATGTCAGAAGAAATCATGAATCAAGTTAGATTATAGGACATAAGGATGCTCCAGTGATGACAAGGAACAAACTAAGACAAAATTTACCGAGTATCAACCGAGCAGTAACAAAATGCATTGGATGAATAAATACATTATTAAATGAAGGATGCCAATGAGATGGAGACTTATAGAAGATTGGAATGTCATGCAAGAAGTTTGTTAAGGATCAATGGCAATGAAAATTCAAGAGTTGGATCTACATCACAGATTGAACGGTCATAACCAAGCACAAGTACCAAGGAAGGTATACAAGTTCCAAGGCAAGATAAAATGTTTTTCAGTTCGAAGGATTCAATGAACCTAGTCCAGTTTGAAGATCTAATGACTAAGATTAATCATGGGAAATGTGATTAAGGAGATTAAGCAGTTAGGAATTGCTTATAAATAAGGAAAATTTGATGAACAAAAGAAGTGGGCAAACAGCAGAGCATTGATACTGCAGAGGTGATTACTGAGTACAGAAGATTGAAGATCTGATTGAAGAACAGATTGAGAAGCCCAGTAAGGAGGAAGATAAGTTTTATGACAAGATTATTTTGAGCACATAGAGTCTGCTTTAACATTTCAGATGTGAAGTTGCAGATATATCTTATTACTGTTATTTATTTTTGTAAGTGATAGGAAATCTCTTAACCGAGTGGACCTAACAATCTTATTTGTAAATCCTCTAACAAGGTTACATTCTGAATGAGTGTTTAAAATCCTTTGACAAGGTCACTTCTAACAAAGTGCAAGATTCTGATAGATCTGAGGGAAATCCCTTAACCAGGTCACATCTAGTAATGTGTTTATGTAATCTTTAACAGGATTGGCTTTTAACAGAGCATACTCTAGAAGAGTATATTTTCCTAGTGGGTCTGAAATCCCACTGTGGTTTTTCCCTATTTGGGTTTCCACATTAAATCTGGTGTTAAATGTGTTTTGTTGTTTCAAGTTTATCAATTTATGAGTTTGAATGATTTACAGTCATAGTTTCATGTCAAGTAAGTTCTATTGAGGTTGAATCTAATGAATACTTTGTATTGTGAGTTTATCTAATTCACTCCCCCCCCCCCTCACATTTAACTAACACCTAGGTTGTTGTCCTACTTGATAAAAAAAAATCAGTAAAATAATTTACAAGAAAGAAATCAACTTAAAATGATAACAATTGATAATGAAACTATTCAATAAGAACAAATTTGTCAAAGCATTTCGATGGAACCTTCAAAATTTCCCTGCATTTTGCCAATAGGGTTAGGTCTGCACTTAAATGAGTCGTTGTTTTGTCTTAAACCCTAAACCCTAGGGTTTTAAAAATGGCTAAGTGAGTATTATTTCATGTCTCGTGCTTTATCTTATATCCTTTTAGTGACTTGTTCAAGGTTGGTTCCATGGTTTTAAGTCATTGATTGAAGGGTCTTTATGTTGTGCCTTGACCAACCCCTTCCCCTAACAACATCTTCTCCCAGTTGCTTTTTATTTCCTTAAGCCCACTATACTTAACTTAAATTAATCTTCATCTGATGTTTGTAGTTTCTCTACGACTTCCTAATATGTGATTAATTAAGCACCTTTTCCCTCTCGCGAGATATCCAATTGAGTTTTGGGGCCCACAAAGCATTTTACCCTTATATCTTGCATTAAATATTCAAAAGAGAAGATTTGACAACTAATGTTCACTCGTAAAAGGGATATTTCTTAGAAGAGATGCAATCACAAGGCCATGATCATCGTTCAATAAAAAGTTGTACCAAGCACTGAAACCTTGGCATAAAATAGAGAAATCTAATGGCCAACATTGTAGAGTGCCCGGGGAATATGTTAGAGATGTCAGTCTTTCAGGATGATGCTAGTTGTTGATTGAAAAATGGGCCCATTGAAGGTGTGATTGCATGTTGAAGGTGTTGGTAATTCGGATATGTTGATATGGTTTTGTCATTGATGTCAACACTTATCAACACTGGCCAAATTGGTTATGTTCACCGACATGCAAGCGACTTATGCATAGTCACCAATATTTGGTTCACCGACAGGTTATATTATTTGGAGACTACTTGGTTATGTTGAAAACATCATTTGGACACTTTGTTTTGGTGATTTTTTCATTGGCTTATTCAACTTTTCATATTTGTTGTTACCGGCAAATAGGTCCAGGATATGCACCGGCAGGTATATCTATTCTAGATCAGCATGACACGTTATGGAGATGATTTGTTATTATTGTAAATGCATTGAGCCGACATCATGCATCCGATATTGATTTATTTGTAATTGATTTTATTGTAATATCTTTAAGTGAGCCAACCTACTCAATTGGTCTTAGGCTATGGTATAAATGTAAGATCTCATTTGTGAGATTAATAAATGGAAGAAAAGAGATTGTAATTCGGTATATGCAAAAAGAAGCAGAGTTATACACGCAGACATCATTTGAAGGTTGAAGGAAGGATTTTGTAAAGGAAATCAGAGCTAAACTGGTACTGAATCCAACATATGGAGATGCTATTTTAAGTAGTACATTATCATTGGACTTAATCATCCAATTGTAGTCAGTGTGACTCTCATTTTGTGATTGAGCAGTGAGCTCTAGGCGCTTGGCCTTTCTGCATGTGCAGACCCCCTATTGCACACACATACTATCTGCAGTAGTATCATCTGATTGTGGGTAAGGTTTCCCACCATGGTTTTTCCCCTTACAAGGTTTCCACGTACAAATATTGGTGTTATGTGTTGTGGATGTTATTGTCTTTCTATTTCATGCATTAATCTTTATCGGTACTGCAATTAACTGATAAAACTATCTACCGGGACAATCCTAAACTTGATGGAACCAACTATGGTATATGGAAGATTAGGATGGAGACATATCTGAATTGCATTGCATTGGAAAAGACATATGGTAGGTTACAAAGAATGGTTACACTATTTCTACTCCTGGTCAGCCTAATCCACCAACCTTAGAAAAGATGAGGAAAATGATTGCAAAGCAAGAGAAGCACTTTTGAGTGTATTGTCAGATCAGAAAATCATGTGATTATCAGATAGGTCTACTGCTAAAGCTATTTGGGATATATTGAAAACATTGAATGAAGGTGATACCACAGTCAAAATTGCAAAACTTGAATCCTTCCAAGTCAGGTATGAAAATCTAAAAATGGAAGAGGATGAAAGAATTTCTACTTTTATGGAAAGAGTAAATGAAATTGTTTTGGGTATACAATGTTGTGGAGGAACCTTAAGTGAAGATGAGATTGTTTCAAAAGTTTTAAGAGCATTTCCACTGGCATCTAAAATGAAAGTAACTGCTATAAATGAATTGAGAACAATGCCTAATACATCAGTAACTAGAGATACTTTGATTGGAAAACTTTTAGATTTTGAAATTGAGGAATTTGGTCTTGTTACTACTATAAAGACAGATTTAGCTTTCAAGGCATCAACATCATCTGCATCATCATCATTTGACAAATCTGATTGGAAAACCTTTTATGTAAGAGAACTTGAAGAAAGTAGGAGAGAAAATGAAGAACTTGAAGAACTTGAAGCACTATTTGCAAGGAAAATGCCTAAAGGTCCTATTCGAAGTAAGTATGAAGGTAAAGAACCATTTAAATGTTTTAACTACAATAAGATTGGTCATATGGCATCTAGGTGTCCTGATAGACATGAAAGATTAAAAGAAGAAGCTAGAAGAACATACAAGCCTAACCCTGAATATCAGAGATACATATTTAAGAAAAATAGAGACAAATCTTGTTATCTCTCTGATGAAGGAGTCATTGATGATTCTGATGAGGATCCGGCAGACAATGGATGGGTTTTTGTTGCTATAACAGAAGATCAACCGACACTTACCGTTCAACTAGTAGAGAAGGCCTTGACAGCTATAATTGAAGATAAGGATGAATGGATCATTGATTCAGGATGTTCACATCATATGGCTGGTGATAAAAGTAAATTCTTAACCTTTCAAGAATACAATGGAGGTTTAGTAAGATTTGGAGATGATAAAGCTTGTTTGATCAAAGGAAAAGGTACTATATCTCTTGATGGTAAGCACAATACTGATAATGTTTACTATGTTGAAGGTTTAAAGCATAATCTTTTGAGTGTTGGTCAGTTAGTTGAAAAAGGATTTCAGTTACAATTCAAGAATGGTAAATGCAAAATCATGAACAAAACTGGTTTGGAAATTGCAACCAGAAATCAGACTAAAGGTAATATCTTTCATTTGAACAATAGTGAAAAGACATGCTTGATTGCACATATTGATGAAAGTTGGTTATGGCATAAGAGACTCTGTCATGTAAATTTTGATTGCATTGTGAAAATCAGTACAACTAAGGCAGTAAAAGATTTACCTAAGATTGTTAAACCCCACAATCCAGTATGTAAGGAATGTCAATTTGGAAAGCAAGTTAGAGCATCTTTTAAGAGTATTCCAGAAAAATCCAATAATGCTCTTGACTTAATTCATACTGATTTATGTGGTCCAACAAGAACTAGAAGCTTACAAGGAGATAGATATTTTATGCTAATCATTGATGACTATTCTAGAATTTGTTGGGTTACTTTTCTCAGGGAGAAATCCGAAACACTTGGGAAATTCAAGCTATTCAAGGTGATGGTAGAGAATCAAACCGGTAAGAAAATTAAATGTTTGTGATCAGAGCAAGGAGGTGAATTCACATCTAAGGAATTTAATACATTTTGTGAAGTGAATGGAATCAAAAGACAATTGTCAGCACCCCAGACACCCCAACAGAATGGAGTTGTGGAGAGGAAAAGCATAACCATTTTGGATGCTACTAGAAGTATGTTATCAAAAGCTAATCTACCACAAGTATACTGGAGAGAAGCAGCGAGTACAACCATTTACACATTCAACAAAGTTCACATCAAAGGTGAAACCGGTAAGGCCCCTCATGAATTAT
This sequence comes from Cryptomeria japonica, assembly GCF_030272615.1. Lineage (NCBI taxonomy): Eukaryota > Viridiplantae > Streptophyta > Pinopsida > Cupressales > Cupressaceae > Cryptomeria > Cryptomeria japonica. The sequence goes on from NC_081406.1 coordinate 233,623,175, forward strand.
GGTTTGGTAATACTCCTACTCTTGAATATTTAAGAATATTTGGAAGTAAATGCTATATTAGAAGAGATGAGTATATTGACAAATTTTATCCTAGAAGTGATGAAGGAATATTTCTTGGTTATTCATCTAAGAGAAAAGCATATAGATGTTTTAACAAAAGATTGCAGAAAATTGTTGAGAGCACAAATGTGAAGATTGATGAACAATTTAGAGAAAATTCAAGGTACATAGACTCTGAACCAACAACAAAGATATTGACAAATGAACCTACATTGATTACACCAGTACAAAATGAAGATCCAGTTACACCGGCATCATCTGAAAATTCCACAGTAACTGAGGAATAACAGAAAGCAAAGACACCCCGGTATGTAAGATTGAACCACTCTGAAGATCAAATAATTGGGAACAAGTATCAAGGAGTCATGACTAGAGGAAGACTGACAAATGAAGAGGTATGTCTTATTTTTCAACTTGAACCAACATCAGTTAATGAGACATATGAAGATAAACACTAGATTAAGGCTTTGGAAGAAGAATTGGAACAAATTGAAAAGAATAACACATGGACATTAGTTCCCCAGCCTAAACACAAAAATGTGATTGGAACAAAATGGGTATTCAGAAACAAACTTAATGAAGATGGTAAAGTAATCAGAAACAAAGCAAGAATAGTGTGTAAGGGATATTCACAGAAAGAAGGAATTGATTATAATGAAACCTTTGCACCGGTAGCTAGAATTGAGGTAGTCAGATTATTTTTGGCTTTTGCAGCACACAAGAACTACAAAGTATATCAGATGGATATTAAATGTGCATTTCTGAATGGAGATCTTGAAGAAGAAGTTTATATTGAACAACCTGATGGATTTTCTTTGATATATGACAAAGATATGGTTTGCGGGTTAAGGAACACTTTGTATGGGTTGAAGCAAGCTCCAAGAGCTTGGTATGCTAGATTGGATAAGTATCTTTCAAAGATTGTTTTTTCTAAAGGTAATGCTGATAGTAACTTATACTACAAAGTGACTAATGATGACATCTTGGTTATTGAAGTTTTTATTGATGATATAATCTTTGGAGGAGAAGATGGATTATGTAAAGACTTTTCTAATGAAATGTAGCAAGAATTTGAAATGTCTATGATTGGAGAGATAAAATTCTTTTTAGGATTACAGATTTCACAAACTGATAAAGGTATATTCTTGAGTCAATCTAAGTACTTGAAGGAGTTACTAAAGAAATTTGGCATGGAGAAATCTAAACCGGTAAGCACACCCATGACTACAACCGATAAATTATCACTAAGGGGTGAATCAACACTTGTTAATTTGACTAGGTACAAGTCTATGATAGGAGGTTTACTGTATTTGACACAAACAAGACCTGATATTATGAATGCAATATGTATCGTTTCAAGATTTCAGAGTAATCCTAAAGGAAATCATGAATCAGCAGTAAAAAGGATTTTCCGGTACTTACAAGGCACTACAAATCTTGGCTTATGGTATCCTAGAGATGAAAATTTTGAATTATGTGCATACACAGATGCAAATTGGGTAGGAGATGTAGATGACAGAAAAAGCACCACCGGTGGAGCATTTTTTCTTGCTAGCAGATTAATTTCTTGGTTGAGTAAGAAACAAAGTTGTACATCTTTATCAACAACAGAATTAGAATATGTTGCAGCAACAACTAATTGCACACAGGTATTATGGCTTAAGAAAATGTGGAAAAACATAAAGGTAAAATGCAAGGAACCTATAACTATCTATTGTGATAATACAACGGTAATTGATATATATAAGAATCCGGTATTACATTCTAAAACTAAACATGTTTCTATCAAATTAAATTTTCTAAAAGAGAATGTTGAAGAAAAAGAAGTGAAATTGGTTTATGTGAATACTAAAGAGAAGATTGTAGATATTTTCACTAGGCCTTTGCCTAAGGAGACTTTTGAATATCTCAGAGATCAACTTGGGGTTATACCCCCACCGGTAGAGACTTAGACAGTTGATGTTTGTCATCAATCGACAGAATTAATAGAAAAATCTTTTATTCTAGCTTTGATGAGGAGAACTTCTTCTCAGGGGGGAGTAGTTGATATTTTGTAATGAGTTGGTATTTTGTATTTGAACTTGGTTTTTGTATTGCTTTGACATTTGATGTCAAAGGGGGAGAGATTGATATGGAAAAACACATGGAAAACACATATTATTCCTATGGGGAGAGACTTTATCCCTTGGGAAGAAATTATTACTTTTGGGAGAGATATTATGTATTTTGATTTCTGGTTATGATCTCTTTGGGAGATTATTGCTTTTAAAATTTTTTGGCATTTCTGTTTTGGCACTTTGATGGTTTTTCCATCTTGTGTTTCCATCAATGCCAAAGGGGGAGATTGTTGGTATTTTGGATATGTTGATATGGTTTTTCATTGATGTCAACACTTATCAACACTGACCAAATTGGTTATGTTCACTGGCATGCAAGTGACTTATGCACAGTCATCGATATTTGGTTCACCGACAGGTTATATTGTTCAACGACACTTGGAATCACTTGGAGACTACTTGGTTATGTTGGAAACATTGTTTGGACACTTTGTTTTGGTGATTTGTTCATTGGCTTATTCGAGTTTGCATATTTTCTATTACCGACAAATAGGTCCAAGATATGCACCGACAGGTATATCTATTCCAGATCAGCACGACACGTTATGGAGATGATTTGTTATTATTGTAAATGCATTGAGCCGACATCATGCATTAGATATTGATTTATTTGTAATTGATTTTATTGTAATATCTTTTAGTGAGCCGACCTACTCAATTGGTCTTAGGTTATGGTATAAATGTAAGATCTCATTTGTGAGATTAATATATGCAAGAAAAAAGATTGTAATTCAGTATATGTGAAAAGAAGTAGAGCTATACATGAAGACATCATTTGAAGGTTGAAGGAAGGATTTTGTAAAGGCAATCAGAGCTAAACCGGTACTGAATCCAGCATATGGAGATGCTATTTTAAGCAGTACATTATCATTGGATTTAATCATCCAATTGTAGTCAGTGTGACTCTCATTTGGTGATTGAGCAGTGAGCTCTAGGAGTTGGGCCTTTCTACATGTGGAGACCCCCTATTGTACACACATACTATCTACAATAGTATCATTTGATTGTGGGTAAGGTTTCCCACCATGGTTTTTCCCCTTAAAGGTTTTCCACGTACAAATATTGGTGTTATGTGTTGTGGATGTTATTGTCTTTCTGTTTCATGCATTAATCTTTACCAGTATTGCAATTAACTAATAAAACTGTCTACCGACATAAAGTTTGGTTTACTGGTATTAAGCATTAAGTTTTGGTTAAGTTAATTTTGGTTTGAATTTATTAGACAACTGATTCAACCCCCCTCTTAGTTGTCTCCGGGACCTAATAGAAGGAACTGGAATATTTTGGTTGTCTCATGCCTTTGTGATACAAGAGTTGTTAGAGGTTAATCATCCCTGCGGAGCCACAAAATGAGTACACATGTCCAACAGAGCCCACTGTTTTGAACGAGAAAATTTAAAGGAGATGTAACTGTTAATTAACTTCAAATGTATTCAACCATTTGATTGTGCACACTTCTTGAGTATCAATGGTGAATATTTAATTTGCAAAAATACGCAAATTGCAACAAATGCAATATGAATGAAAATCTGACTATTGCAAACATAAAGATAAATGTTTAAGATCATGTTGTGTGTCATAATCATTTATAGTTGATATAATTTAAAGTGTTGAGTGTAGAAGCTTATTGCAAACAGAATTAGGTTTCTTGGAAAAATTCAATAGCCTTTTGAAACAAGCAATAAGTGACTATGTTCTTGAAATTTTTCAAATTCGATGTTCATCTCTTGTTTTAGTTTCAAGTGTTAGGGTTTGGGTGAGTTAAAAATATGTTTACTATAAGTTCAAAACAACACTAAGTGCCCTATGTAGAAACCCTAGTCTGTAATCTTTCATAGCTTTGAAAATGAGTAGAGAAGTATATGTTAGACAGTTTAAATAACTGGAAGACAACTGAGAGGGGGGGTGAATCGATTGTCACAGATTACCGGAAATATTAGCAATTTAAACTTTAATACCGGAACCCAAAACATTAATACTGGAATGCTTAAACCAAGTACCAGAATAATAGTTAAACTAATTAAGCATAAACAATAATCATATAATAAAATCCATCCACATGACACCAAGATTTATACGTGGAAAACCTGGTAAAGGGAAAAACCACGGTGGGAAGCCTGCCCACAATCAGATAATACTTTTGCAATAAGTATGTTAATTACAATTGAGGGGCCTACACTTGTAAGAAGGCCAACAACCTAGAGCACACTGCTCATCACAAAAGGAGTCTCACTAACTACATAGAGATCCAAACTACAATCTGAAGAAGTGTTGAACAACAAAAGATAGCATCTCCTATGCTTGAATATAGTTCTGATTAAGCTCAATACCGAAGGACTAAATGCTCTTACATAAACCCAATTCAATCTCCAAAGATCGACAAACTCCTCAGCTTGAATGATATTACATTATTCGTACATTACATTCCTTGACGATGACCTCTAACTATAACCATGATGATCTACAATGAGATCTTACATCTATATATACAAACCCTCAACCATAAACAATTAGGTTGGCCACCAGATAATAAACCAATTACATAATTACAAACCATGTCGGACTTAGACCAAACAAATAATATCCAACACATAAGACATCCTTGAAATACATTGAGAGGTCAAATCCACACGTTAAATTAAATTCAATCCATAAGCTAGATCAATCGGGACCCAGTATAGGTCCACATGCTACAACAATGATCTCCATTTGCCAAGTCTCAAACATGATCACCAAAAACATCCTGAAACTCCACCAGAAGCTACACCAACACCACTTATGCAATTCATCAAAGATGTCCATTAAAATCTCTATCGGTGAAACCCTTATCAGAACCAGAAACTAAGCTTCTAAGCAAGCAGGATAGCATCCGATCACCAGACTAAAACCAACTGACCAAATATGAGCATGTGTATCATAAACAAGACAATTCCATCTCCAAAATATATCGGATCATGTCAGATCCAAATCAACTAGAATTCACTCAACCTAAAGGGACCAGAAGGGTGTCGGTAAAGCATCCAAACAACTAGTGTTGGCATCAATGACAAAACATCAATTCAACACATAATCAATTGCACTAAATGGCCAATAGTATAAAGTAGTACGAAGGATCCTTCAAGAAAAATAGGTGAATATTTAATCAAATAGTTGGATGGAAAGAGATTTGTGCATAATGTCCATGGTCTAGTGGGTATAAATGATAGATTACTTGACAAGTTGCATAGTGTCTGTGATGCTAATCTCCCATAAATGGGACAAAATTCATTTAGTTACTTCTATTGGAAAATAAATATGAAGCCCCCATTGTGCACTACATGGATGTTGGATCTGTTGGCATTATGGATGAATTGATTATGTGTTGCATTGATGTTTTGTCATTGATGTCAACACTAGCTATTATAGTTGGTTATCGACAAATAGGTTTTGGTTACCGGTAGAAGATCTAGTGTTATCTACAGAAGAGACTGTCTGTTGGATACTTCTGGCATGTTTGGATCAATAGAGTATGTTTGGTTTTATGTGTTATATTCTCCTCGAGCATGTTTCAATCAGTTGGTATTAACTTGGTAATCGGATGCTATCATTCACTCTTGTAAACCCTTACCGGAGTTGTTTTAAGGTTTAACCGGCATATCTTTCATTGAGGAATCTTGATAGGATGCATAAGTGGTGTTGGTGCGGCTTCTAGATGGATTTCAGGATGCTGAAGATGTTCTTTGATCATGCTTCAACTTCTTGAAGATATTGCTTTGGCATGTTGGACCTAGAATAGGTTATGGACCGATATCATGTTAACGTGTACTCTACACGTTACCAGGATGTTTTGAGATGTTCTATGAATTGGTTATTGATGTTTTAGTCTGAAGACAACATGGCATATCATTGTAATATAGATTTATGTAATGATCTTATTGTAATATCTTTAAGGTGGCCGACCTAATAGGTTTAGGCCTTAGGGTTAGTATAAAATGATGTAAGATCTCATTGTAATAGAGTGTCCTGGTCTTGGAATGCAATATCATATGCGAAGGAGATTTGGTTGATCATAGGTGATCGAATTGGGATTAAGGAAGAGGTCAAAGGCCTCTGGTATTTGTCTACTCCAACTATAATAATAATAATAACTCTAATTGAAATCTCAACCCGAAGTTTGGACATTCATCTGGTAAAGTTACTATTTTCGTGGCTAGTGTTCATTTAGTTATCAACCCAGGGACATAAAACTTGAAATGGGTCTGCACTATATATGCACTAAGTTCCTTCAATGGCTATTCTGCATTGTTGCAATAACTAACATTATGTGGAAAGGAAAGGCAAGCATGGAAATTATAGAAGGCTACTGGAAAAATTATAAAAACATTGCTGGAATGATCTAATATAAATAATAGAAATCACTCTGTTTTGGCTTGGCTGCAGGAACAGTCAGTGGATCTATTTCCAGTGGCTATAGGAACAGTCAAGGCATGAACTTCTACTGCAACTAAAGAAGAAATAATTTCAATGAGCATAAACATAGGATCACTCACCAAGTGGGCCGCCTTGGATGAGTGATATCAAGCTTCCAGAAAAATACTTTTAGCAGATCAGAACAACATATCTTTTATTCATTGCTTCCTGAAAATGATTACATGTTTTTAAAAGAAAAACTCCAGAATGCTTTTTCAAAATTCTCTTCTCTATTCCTTTCTATTATGTCTCCCCTCTAAGAAAAAAGGAAGAGCTTATTAAAAAGCTAAGATCAACTACAATGGACAAATCAAATCATGCCTAGAAGAAGAGGTGAATGATTGACTGATGAAGAAGATAACTAGAGCTTTGCTGCATGAAACATGGATCTAGACCAGACCACAGTCTTTGCATGCCGTAGCGATATTTTGCGAATTCAATACCCACTAGAGTTAAACTTCCATAGTGCTACCTGGCTACTCCACTCATGCCATACCTTACACTCACTCAGCTCCTCTTCAGTTTGATCTCCAGTTATTTCTTACGTGATTCTTCCTTTTTCAGGTGAGAAAGGTGAATATCCACTGCGACATCATTTATTATCTGTACTACAACAAAAAAAATATATAAGGACATGCATACGTATTTTATTTATTTAATACATTCATTAATTCACATATGATATTACCCTAAATAATCTGCATAGCAACAAGAACACATCGCTTGGCTGCAGGAATAAATGGCATGGCTGCAGGAATAGACCGACAAAGTTCAAACATGATTTCATAAGTTCAGGTTTAACACATGGAATACATATAGTCAATTTACAATATTTCACTTCTACTATGCAAACCAAAAGATGTCAAAAACCTAAGAGTTTTGATGATTAAAACATGACAAAGTCTCAACTTATCATGCCCCCCAACTTTAAGAGTTTGCTGATCCTACAACAAAAGGAAAATTTCTGACTCTTGCTCTAACTCTTAAATCACCAATGGTGCCTTTACCTGTCCCCCCTGAAGCCAAGTTCCAATAAAATCCTTTCATTTTTTCTAGCCTGGACCATCTAGCTGTTTCTTCTGTGACTGCATCATAATTCTGTTTTGTAGGCTGACATGCCAAAAGAAGCCACAAAAGGATTGGGGGTTGAAAGATCAATGGTAGCTAGTTGTTTGCTTTCTCCCTACCTAACTGTATGTATCTGGGGGCTCTTTGCATGGCTGCATGAAAATTTGTAGTGAATAAGGTTCTCCCTATTTTAACTGTTCCCGTAGATTATTCCAGTGCTGAGTTAACCCTTCTATTGCAGTTGTCCTGTCAGTCTGAATCAAATGCTCATATGCTTGATAGACTTCTTCTCTCATTGGAAGCACTAATTTTCTAACATCATCTCTTACTAGTAACTTTTGCCAATCATAACAAAGAACTCTTGGTGCTTCTGATTCCCTTCTTAATGGTAATGGACAGTCAAGCTCTAATTTTTCATACTCCTTGGCTTGTGCCCCCATGATAATCTCATTTTGGATCCATGACATTAAAGCTTTGATATGGATATCCCCAATATACAATAAAGGGTTCCATTCCCTGTATGAGGGTATAACATAGTTATGTAAGTATAATTCACATAGCAAATTCTTCATAGCGGGTGGAGAGGTTTGGTAAGCATAAAAGAATTCTTTAGGTGTTTCTAAAGAGGGGTTAAGGTCCCTAACAATGTGGTTTAGTTTGAAGTTCAGATACTGCTCTTTCAAATGTACTGCATAAACTCTTGGAGGTGCCCTACACTGCATCAACTCAGGAACCATGCCATAAATTATTTCTACCTTAGCCTCTAATTCCTCAATTTTGTTATCTCTCTTTTCAATTTCTTTTTGTTGTTTATCAATAATCCCCTGCAACCTAGCCTTCTCTACTTCCCATTGTCTATAAAATGTTAAAGCAATAGGTAAACTACTTAGGGATGAAGGGGGTCTAATAGGTACTACCTTAGACTGCGAGATTTCCTCAATAAACTCCTCAATCTGAGCTGACATCTCTCTAATATTTTCATCAGGCTGCTGTAGAATATCTTCAATAGTTTCTTCAAATTTCTATGCCACAGAAGCAAGATTTGCTAATTTATCCTCAACAACATTTTCTTGGATTTCATCCTCTGCAGGACTTCCTTCTTCTGAAGTTTCCACTGTAATAACCTCTGCTGGATTACCCATAGGATGAGTCTTCTATGTCTTGCTAGGTGTTCTTCTTACATAAACTTTTGGAATGGCTGTAGGAGTTGCTTTAGTTGCTGCAGTAGTTTTTATTTTTGTCCTACGCCTCTTGGCTGCAGGAGGAATCTAAGTTACTTGTGGCTGGGTCATAAGTTCTTCATCTGTTTCATCCCTTTCCAAATCTTTTCCTTTCCTTTGCAGAACTAGTGAATCTCTTCGAAGAGAAGTAGAGGGTTGTTCTTCACTTGATTCCACTATCTTTTCTTCCATAACAACCACAGCTCCTTCAGCAACAAGCAAATCCTCATCTGCAACAACTACGGGGGAAGAGGGTTTTGCAACATTTTCTTCTTCAACTGGTGGGTTATCTACAACAGGGGCATCTTCAACCCTAAATTTTTGTATATCCTCAAATACACCCCATTCCATTTGTAAAACATCTCTCAGGGACTGTTGTACAAGTAGCTTAACCAATCCATGATGGCTAACGAAGCAATTTCCATGTTTTTGTGTCTCCTTAGCACTTGTACTAATGAGGTGGTATAAGAAATTAGGAACATTCACTCGCCGACCATGCTACAGATGACCAAGTAATTTAAAATGAGGTGAATGCAGAGTTGAATGTCTCCCTTCATATGTAATGTATTTCATAACATACAAAGCTACTTGAGGCCAATGTGCTGGTAGAGAAACCCTTCTAGTTCCTTGTTTGTCCACCATTAAGGGTTCATCCATGGGAATTGTGAATTCTACTATGGCACTCCTTGCATCTTTTGATTCTGGAAAGAGTTCTCCTTCCTGTGGCAACCTCGCTACTTCTGCTATTCGCTGCTTCGTAGCAATAACCTCAAACCTTTAACTGTAGCCTCTCCTTCATTAAAGGAATGCATAAATTCTACAGCAATTTCTTCTTTAAAACCCCTGATTTTCAAGAAGTAATCCAACCAGTCGTGGTGTCTGAAATAATGCTCACAAAGAGCATCCTGCAGCAACACTTCATGAACCGTCGGCTCATGATGAATTGGATCACCACCCATCTCTTACTTTGCTATTTTTCTATCTCTGCAGCTGAACCAAAATATCTGACAGTCTTGCTAAATTAAAATTTCCTTACATATCTCAATTCTGGCGGTAGAGTTTATTATTCACTTGCATGAAATAATAAGATAATAAGTAATGATGGGGAAAAAATTAATTTGGGGTACCAAAAAGGACTGATAATTAATCACTTTGGAAACTGAACCATAAAGCACCCCCCCAACTTAACCTAGCACGTGTCCACACAAGTTGACAAGATTTTGGGTAGTGGAGTGGATTTAAAAAGGATATAATCATAATAAACTAATAAATGCATAATTAAAATAAAACACAATATACACATACCTACAATTGTACGAAAATGATGGCGAAATGAAATGAAATGACAGGTAAGAACGTGGGATGGAATGTCGTGGATGAGATTTTATGTACGGAGAAGAATATTCCCATAGAATATAGAAGTATTTTATTATGAAGTGGCAAGTATGTTCACTGCAGAGGCTGCAAGAACTTTACCTTTATTACCTTGCTCAAGTGCAACAGGAAGCTCATGAGTTGCTACAGGCTCATTGTCAGTTGCTGTAGGAACCTCTATGTCACTTTGTGGAGTAAACTATTGTAGGAACTCTTCTTTAGTAGCTGGCTTATGATATAGACGTAGTCGATGACCATTTACTAAGAGTTTAAATTGAATAGTATCAATTGTGGACAAACGAACAACTCCATTCTGGAAAACTTCTTCTATCTCATATGGACCTAACCACCTAGTTTGAAGCTTTCCCATAACATCCTTATATCTAGAATCATACAGTAGTGCCTAGTCACCAACTTTGAATTTCTTTTCCCTGATATATTGTTCATGCCATTTTGCCCTTTGATTTTGAATCAATTCTGTTTGTTGAACAACTATCTTTCTCCATGCATCTAGAGAATTTAATTGCTGAATGTGTTCTTTTTGTGCTTCAGACAATGTCATTTAATTGCAAAGCTATCCTCAAGGTTTTATGCTCCAATTCAATAGGCATCATTATTATTTTTCCATAAACCATCTCAAAAGGTGTGAAACCAATTGGTGTTTTCCAAGTTGTTCTATATGCCCAAATTGCTTCTGAAAGCTGGTGAGACCAATCTTTCTTGTGAACAAACACTATTTTTGTAAGAATAGCCTCAAGCTCTCTATTTGTAACTTCTACTTGTCCATTAGCCTATGGATGATATGGAGTAGATATTTTGTGCCTTATATTGTATTCATTGACCAAAGCTTTTATCAATGTTGAAGTAAATTGAGGTCCCTGGTCTGAAACAATTTCCCTTGGTACCCCATATCTTGTAAATATCTCTTCATAAAGAAACTCAGCTACCTTATTATCTCTTGCATGTGTCATGGCACGAGCTTCTACCCATTTTGTTACATAGTCTGTACATACCAAGATATAAGATCTGCCATTAGAAGGTGGATCAATTGGGCCAACAAAATCTAATCCCCACTTGTCAAATGGTGCAACTGATATTTGAGGATATAGTGGCATCTCATTAGATTTTGTAGGTCTGCCCATTCGCTGACATCTGTCACATTTCCGTGTGTACTGACCGACATCCTTATGTAATGTGGGCCAATAGTATCCTGTATTGATTATTTTCAATGTTGTTCTTTCGGCAGCAAAATGACCTCCATGTGGCTCATCATGACATGCATGCAAGATGTCATATATTTCATCTTCTCTGACACATCTTTGCATGACTTGGTTAGGTCTAGTATAAAATAGACAATCAGCAATCCATGAGAAGTTAAAACTTTTTCAACTAGCAAACTTCTTTCTTTAGGAGAGAAATAAATTCCCATCTTAGTTGTAGCTAAATAGTTGGCAATATCAGCATACCAGGGAGTGTGAGCTTGAATGAGAAACAAATGTTCATCTGGAAAAGTGTCATATATTATTTTAGAATCTTCTTGCAATTGAAGACGTGAAAGATAATCTGCAACCACATTAGACTTCCCTGGTTTATCAACAACTATGATATCAAATTCCTACATCAACAATAACTAGCGAGCTAATCTACCAGTGATTGATGGATTATTCATGAGATATCTAATTGTAGTATGATCTGTATGCACAAATATGGGATATCATGTGATATAGTGTCTAAATTTGTTAAGTGCATATATGACAACTAGCATTTCCTTTTCAATAACTATGTAATTCAATTCAGGTCCCTGCAAATTATTGCTAATATAATATATTGCATTTTCCAATTTGTCAATTCTTTGTCCTAGCACTTCTCCTATTGTATAATTAGATGCATCTGTATGGATTTGGAATGGTAGAGACCAATTTGGCCCTTTAAGAACTAGTGCTTGAGTTAAAGCATGCTTAGGCTTTAAGAAAGCTTCATTGCATGTTGGGGTCCATTTAAACTCTGCATCTTTAGTAAGCAGTGAATATAAGGGACTTGCAATTTTATTGAAATCTTTGATAAACCGTCTGTAGTATCCAGCATGACCAATAAAACTCCTTACATCTTTTTGTTTCACAGGGTCATTAATATGTTGAATGACCTCAATCTTTGTTGGATCCACCTGGATGCCTTGTACAAATATATGATGACCAAGGACTATTCCTTCTTCCATCATGATGAAACACTTCTCACTATTTAAAGACAAATTGTAGTCTTCACATTGCTGCAAAACTTTCTTCAGATTACCCAATGCTTGATCAAATTCAGAACCATAAGTTGTAAAGTCATCCATGTAAATTTCCATAATATCTTGAGAAATATCAGAAAAGATACTGATCACTTCTCTTTGAAAAGTGGTTGGAGCATTATACAACCCAAAAGGAAGAACAAAATATGCATACGTGCCCCATGGGCAAGTAAATGTTGTCTTCTCTTGATCCTTGGGAGCTATCTGGATCTAATTGTAGCCACTAAATCCATCTAGGAATGAAAAATATCTCTTACCAGCTAGAGAATCCAATACCTGATCCACAAATGGAAATGGAAAATGATCTTTTCTAGTTGCTAAGTTCAGAGCTCTATAATCAACACATACCCTCCATTTTCCTCCTTTTTTAGGGACTATCACCAGAGGTGATACCCATTGATTGTCAGAGATAGGATAGATAAACCCAGCTTTTAACAATTTTTGTAATTCTTCTTTAACTATCTCCTTCAAAGCAGGATTGATTCTTCTTTGAGGTTGTCTAAGTGGGCAACACTCATCCTTTATATAAATACAGTGGGTACAAACTGTTGGATCAATCCCATTCATATCCTTGTAATCCCATGCAAAAACATTTTTATGAAGTTTCAACAAGTCCACAAGGCCCTCTTTTTAAGTATTTGATAGATCTCTATTGATATTCAAATATTTATTCAATTTCACCTCTATCTTAATAGTAAGATCAATCTGGTTTATATCAGAAAAATGAGAAGAAGATAATTCCTGCGGCAACAGAGTATGCAAGATATCAGTGGCTATAGGAAAGTCCAAACTTGCAATATTTGGAACCAATTCCTGCAATTTTTGCTCTTCTATAAATTTATTTATAAGGATTTTATAAAGAATTGATTCATCATATAACTACATGAGTGGTCCTTGATTAATCATCATAAGGTGATTAATAGAGTCAATTTCTTCAGATTCTTCTCCCAAGACAGGCCTAACGACTTGTTGTTGTTCAAGTTGGGGTTGTGCTAGAGAATACAAGGCTAATGTTTTTGTAGAACTCCCATCTGAAATAGTCATATCCCCTGATCTACACTCAATATATGCATTAGCTATGGCAAGCCAAGGTCTACCCAAAATGACCGGATATCCTCCCAATGTTTCCTTTGGAGATAAAATCATAAAGTCTGCAGGATATTCCCAGGAATCTAGAATAACCACTACATCCTCTATGATACCATTAGGTCTCACTGTAGAGCCATCAACAAGTTGTAGAACTGTGGGTGTAGGCCTTAAACTATTGATCTCAAGATGTTTCATTACTTCCCTTGTCATTGCATTAATGGCTGCCCCTAAATCAATCGAAACATTTTTTATTTGACTGCCATTAATGACTATACTCACAACAGGACTACCTGGATCAGAATACTTTGAAATGGCAATCTTACCTAACATAATATCAGCCAGTTGACCCATAACATGCATTGTTTGTGGATCCTTTTTCTTCCTACCAGGTTTTTTAGACATGCTTCTCTCAATGCCTTACCATATATGGGAACATCCTTTATTGCTTGCAATAATGGAATTTTAACACAAATGTGCTTCCGTTGATCAATAATATCAAATCTTTGTTGTTGTTTCATGGGGACTTCTTTTTCTTGCAATCTATGTGGAAATGGTGGCAATATTTGATTCTGGGGTAATGTATCTATTGGATTAGAGATTTCTTGCTCCTCTTGTACCTCAGTGATAACATGATGAGAGGGATTAGGTAAAGTTGTTCTAGATCGGAGGTGAATGTCATCTAGTGATAAAGAATAGGCTGGGTATTGATTAACATCAGCTGAATAAGCTTGTTGTTGTTGCTGAGACATGATATTTGGATTTGGCAATGGTTGAGTAGGCAACTATGTTGGTTTAGGCAGTGCAACAATAGCTGCAAGAGGAGGCATTAAAGTAGGAGGTTGTGGTTGTTGAATAGGTGGCTAATAACTAGAAGATTGAGCTGGCCATGGTTGTCTTCCCCTCCATTGAGAAGTAGGTTGCCAATTCCCTTGAAACTAGTTTCCTTGGCCCTGAGGTGTGTACCAGTTCCCCTATGGTTGCTGCCACTGTGGCATTTGATTAGTAAAATGTTACCCTTGGCCTTGTGAACCATACCAATTTTGATAGTTACCAAGATTTTGAGAATACTGTGGTTGCCATTGGTTATTTGGTGCATAATAATTTCCACTATAACCAGAAAAAGAAAGTGGATCGAGTGGCATACCTTGTCTTTGAAAATTTGGTCTTCTTTGAGCAACATAGAAGACTTGCTCATCCTCACCTTGAATTGGCTTGAAGTCAGGTGCCTCCACATTTGCAACCATCTTACATCTGCAATCTTTCTTTCGCTATTTATAATGAGGACATAATTCTGCAAGGAATGCATCAACTTCCTCATGCTTCTTCTTAGCTGCCAGTGTATCCAACTGGGTAGCCATATTGTTTATAATGTCCTCCTTGAAATCCTTTAACAGATGACTAAGTTCCATTCTAGAAACTCTAGTTCTAGATGCTGATAATGGTGCCCCTAGTTTAAATCTCCTATTCTTCTTAGAAGTAGATCTGAATACTTCTTGCAAATTTGTCCTATTTCAGCCCAAGTGGATTGTGTAATGTCACCTCCTCCCATAAGATCCAAGGAATCAGTGCATTCATCATTGATTCCCCTCAAAAATATCAATTTGAGGGAATCTTCATTAATAGTGCTATGCTTGGACTTTTTGACACTAAACAAAAACCTTTCCAAGTAATATTCAAGACTCTCATCCTCAGTTTGTTTCATTCTAAATCCCCATGACGATCAGTACCTCTACAATAATCTTTTTATTTTGCAAGAAACAACTATTTCATCTCATCCCATGTATTGATTGTGCTACTACCCAAGCTCGTAAACCATCTCAAGGATGAGTCTATGGGCATCTGCAGTATAGTCAAAACTCCTACAGAGAACATCAAACTCAAACAAAAATGTGTCTGGATCCTTTGTCACCAGTCCATAGAATTTAGGGAGTGAAGATGCTGGAATGTTCTTGAGATTAGCATTATCATGCTGATCAGAGATGGGAAACTCAAACGTTGGTCCTGGTGGTGGTGGTGGATTATTCCCACTAGGAGGAGGGTTCCCTTGCATTATAATTGTGGGGGTTATTACTATAGGAAATTCTTCTTCTTGAAGACCAAAAAGGAACTGAAGACTACCTTCCGGAAATTCAAATTCTGAGTGATTCAATTTCTGTGGGGCTTGGTAAAGTTTAGCAAAAGGATTTATATCTAGGAAATTATCTTCTACATGATTAGGATGAGTGGGTTGAAATCTACCTCTGGGGTCTCTTCTTCTTCTATGCATGCAGATTCATGAAATTTTCAAACAATAAAGAGTCTAAAAAACAATTAACTAGAAATAATTATAACCATGAAAGGTTCTTAGTTTGACACCATCCCCGACAATGATGCCAAAAATGTCTACTTCAACTATAATAATAATAACTGTAATTGAAATCTCAACCCGAAGTTTGGACATTCATCTGGTAAAGTTACTATTTTCATGACTAGTGTTCATTTAGTTATCAACCTAGGGACGTAAAACCTGAAATGGGTCTGCACTATATATGCACTAAGTTCCTTCAATGGCTATTCCGCATTGCTGCAATAACTAACATTATGCGGAAAGGAAAGGCAAGTATGGAAATTATAGAAGGATACTAGAAAACTTATAAAAAAAATGCTAGAATGATCTAATATAAATAACAGAAATCACTCTGTTCTAGCTTGGCTGTAGGAACAGTCAGTGGATCTATTTCTAGTGGCTGTAGGAACAGTCAAGGCACGAACTTCTACTGCAACTAAAGAATAACTAATTTCAATGAGGATAAACACAGGATCACTCACCAAGTGGGTCCCCTTGGATGAGTGATATCAAGCTTCCAAAAAAATACTTTTAGCAGATCAGAACAACATATCTTTTATTCATTGCTTCCTGAAAATGATTACATGTTTTTAAAAGAAAAACTTCAAAATGCTTTTTCAAAATTCTCTACTCTATTCCTTTCTATTTTGTCTCCCCTCTAAGAAAAAAGGAAGAGCTAATTAAAAAGCTAAGATCAACTACAATGGAAAAACCAAATCATGCCCAAAAGAAGAGGCAAATGATTGACTGATGAAGAAGATAACTAGAGCTTGGCTGCAGGAAACGTGGATCTAGACCAGACCACAGTCATTGCATGTTGTAGCGATATTTTGTGAATTCAATGCCCACTAGAGTTAAACTTCCGTAGTGCTACCTGACTGCTCCGCTCATGCCATACCTTGCGCTCGCTCGACTCCTCTTCAGTTTGATCTCCAGTTATTTCTTATGTGATTCTTCCTTTTTCAGGCAAGAAATGAGAATATCCACTACGACATCATTTATTATCTGCACTACAACAAAAACAACATACAAGGACATGCATACGTATTTTATTTAATTAATACATTCATTAATTCACATATGATATTACCCTAAATAATCCGCATATCAACAGGAACACATCACTTGGCTGCAGGAATAACTGGCATGGCTGTAGGAATAGACTAGCAAAGTTCAAACATGATTTCATAAGTTCAGGTTTAACACATGGAATACATATAGTCAATTTACAATACTTCACTACTACTATGCAAACCAAAAGATGTCAAAAACCTAAGAGTTTTGATGATAAAAACATGACAAAGTCTCAACTTATCAGTATTGATCTTAATTGGGACTTTAATCAGGCATGGTAGATGTTATCTCTGGTAGTTCATTATTCTGGATTGTTGTCCATTTATCTTGAAGTGGTTATAACCTCTCTGCAGTCAGTGAGACTCTTTTGTAATGAGAAGTACGTGTTGGTATTATGGATGTGTTGTATTGGTTTTGTCATTGATGTCAATACTTATCCTTTTGGAGATCTACATTGTTGATTTGGCACTATGGTTATATTAGTTTACTGTTGAACTGACACATTGTGTTCACCGGCAAGGTCAGTGACTTATGCACAGTCACCGATATATACTTACCGATGGGTTATATGGTTCACTAGTACTGATGATGACTTGTTATCATCTGAAGATCACTTGATTATGTCGAAGACATGGTTTGGATACTTGGTTTTGGTGTTTTGGTTATTGGTCTAATTAGGTTGACATATTTGTTGTTACTGGTAGATTGGTCTAGGTTATGGATTGGTATACGTTATCTACTCCATATTAGCATGACACGATATGAAGATGATTTATTGATTGTATATTATTGTAAATGTATTGAGCCGACATGTTGTATCACATCAAGACTTATTTGTAATTGATTTAATTCTAATATTCTTAGTGAGTTGGCCTACACATTTGGTCTTAGGTTTTGTATAAATGTAAGATCTCATTTGTGAGATGAAGTGTGGAATTGTGGTATGATCATGGTATGTGCGAACATTGAAGATCATATGAGCCGATCATAAAGTAAATCAAGCAAACATCATTTGAAGGTGTTTATCAGAGCTTAAACTGATGCTGCATCCAACATTGCAGATGCACTTTGAAGTACTACATTATTCTAGAATTTAACCATCCTACTGTAGTCATTGTGACTCCCATTTGAGCAGCGTGCTCTAGGCGGTTGGCCTTTCTGCATGTGCAGACCCCATTTCTATACACATACTATCTGCAGTACTATCATCTGATTGTGGGTAAGGTTTCCCACCATGGTTTTTCCCCTTACAGGGTTTCCACATCAAAAATATCTATGTTATGTGTTGTGGATGTTGTTTCTCTTTCCATTTCATGCATTCAATTTCATCGGTAGGCAAGAGTGAACACAACAGAAACACAAGGGTATGATGGAGGCAATGCATAACCGAATGAATTAAATCATGAAAATTGTTTACAATCAATTGGTAATAACTGGGTTACAAAAACTGGCTCACTGGCCTACTAAAACATGCTTAATTACAGAACAGGTCACAACCGGGACCTCAAATCTTCAGATCTATCTACCGATTTTTGTAACTTGGTTGTTACCGATTGATTGTAAATAGTTTTCATAATTTAATTCATTCAGTTCTTCATTGCCTCCATCATACCCTTGTGTTTGTGTTTACTCTTGTTGATCGGTCCACACAGATCTCTTTGAGGTCTCTCCTAATCGGTGACTGCACCAGGAACCTTACCTATGAAGAAATTAGTAAGAAACAAAGAAGTTGAAGCATGGACAAGTGTGGTTGTAGATTAAAGAGCTCTATAAATTGAAACCATTGTAGACCCTCTCATAAGATATGTTGCTATGGGTATTACTTATAAGACTTACTTTTGAAATAAAGAAGGTTCTACATCTGCTATTGCAGTACATGTTTCTTATCACATGGCTAAGATAGGAATGAATTATGATTTATGTTAGAGTTATCTTGTATTAGCTAATAATTATTTATTTAATTATTAGTCTATTATACTCTACGCTTAATCTAAACTTAGGTATTTAATAATATTGTAGGTATTTAATAATTATTCTAATTATTAAATACTCTTTATCCCTTTAGGGTTTCTTTAGGGTTGCACATATTTAGGGTTTCATATTCTCCTTTCATAAGGATTGTATTGTAATTTTCTTATTCATTCCCTCTCTAAATGATAATCTTTCTCTTCAGAGCCTTTATTGTGTTTCTATCTCCAATCTTCTCTTGTGATAGGTATTTTGCTTGTAGGTGCTCTTGGGATCTCAGAAGTTGTACTTTCTCAACTTCTTCATGGTATCAGAGCCTACGTCTGCTGCTACTTGTTCTTGATTTTGTTCAGAATATTTTCTCTAGAGGCAAGTGTTTCAGAATTTTTGAGTTTTTTAGTTTAGATCTGGTCCACCTCTTTGTTTTTGGGTATTTTGAGCTCAAACAGACCTCACCATTGAGCCCAGAACACCCAAAAACCCCCATTTTCATATAAAATTTGTCCAATTTGGACAACTTTGGCTCTAGAATTTTTTTTAACTTTTGGCCCTTACAACACATTTTTCGAGACAAAAAAAAACATTTTTCAGTAGTTTAATGGCTTTCCTAGGCCGAGCCATCACGCGATGGTCTATGGAGTCTCAGGCGATCTCCCACTACACGCTGGTCGTCACCCTACTGACAACCATTGTGGTCACCAAACGGCAGCCGCAACGGTCTCTTAATCACCTGACCACTTGCCGCCTGACTGCTTGCTGCCCACTACTTGTCGCCCACCACTGCCTGACCTCTACCACCACCTGAAGCTCCACCACCACCCAGCTAGAGTGCCACCTCCACCCACTCTCCTCCTCTTGCTCCTTCTTACAAGCCTTTTGATAGGGGGGAGGTTTTTTTGTCATAACTTGGGCAAATGGAGTCGGATTTTTGAAAATGAATAGGCATTGAAAATTTATTTTTGAGCTCTATTAAGAACTGGTGGTGAGATTTCCTGATTGTTTCATCTAGTACCTATTTTGTTCTATCCAAGTCAACGCTTTTTTCTACACTTTGGGAGCCATAACTTGGGCAAATGAACTCTGTTTTCAGAAAATGAATAGGCATCGGAAAGGTCTTAGAGAGCCCTACTCAGATTTGGAGTTATTGTTTCCAGAAAAATCACCAGGTACACAAGATATTGTCTGACACATTTTTTTTAGCACTTGTCTTCTTTTCTGGCTCTTAGATTGTATTGGTTTTTTGTTTTACATATTGTGCGGGGTGTTATTGTTTACTATTTTCTGTAATTTACTTCAAAAAATCAGAACACATAAGCTCAAAAAAAAAAACCCTTCTGCATCTTCTATCTAGTCTGAAAGATCACTTAATTAAAAAAATCAAGAGCAGGTCCAGGTTCAGGTACAGGTACACATGGCAGATTCTTCAGTTGAGCTTCTTACATCCCAGAACTATCACCTCTGGAAAGCTCGTATGATGAGGCTTCTTAGATTGAGAGGGTTGTGGTCCCATTTGGATGCGGATTAGTCATTGTTGCAGTGTCCTTTTGAGATTCTTTAGCACCGAAATAAGATGGATGAGGCTATGGGTGTCATCTCCTAACATTTTTTAGATAGATTTCTTTTTCACCTTGATGGTTTGCTCACTCCTCGGGCTATGTGGTCCAAATTTGAAACTCTCTTTGGTACTATCAATGAGTTTAGAGCATTACAGATTGAGGAAGATCTCTCTTCCTTATTGTTTGAGTCCTTCCCTCACATTGAGGACTTTCTGAACAAGTTTAAAACCACCAGATCTATCCTACATAGTTGTGGTAAAAATAAGATAAACACAGAGTGTATCTACCTGATTCTCTCTAAGCTTTGAGGTCCCTATCTGATATTTGCTTCCATATTTTATTCTACTATGGATTCCTTGGGTACACACTTCACCATGCCTACTTTTGATGTGTTATGTGATTTCTTGATGTGTGAGCAGGCTCACCTCTCTCAGCTAGACACTCTCATAGGATCAAAGCCGAAAGCATTGGTTGCTCAGACATCTAAAGAGAACAAGAAGCATAAACCAAAGCCTAAGAAGGATTCAGTTGGCAGTGAGCGTCCCTCCAAGCCACCACCTAAGTTTGTTTATAAACCAAAGTCCTATCCCAAACTTGAGCACTCTTTTAAGTTTGGTGAGTCTTCCTCCAAGACTAAGAAGAAATCAGATGAACTTTGTAGTTTCTATGGCAAAGATGTTAATCCAATTTCTCGTTGTTGTAAATGATTAGAGGCTTTGGAGGAATCCATGCAGCAACATCATATTTCTACTCCTTAGCCTTCATTTTCCTCTTCTACTGGGAAAGGACATGCTCTTTCTACATGAGCTATTCCTTCTGCATCCACTTGGATTATTGATTCTGGGGCTTCTCACCACATGACACACTCACTGTAGCTTGTTACCTCACTTACTCACAGTAATATTTATAGATTGTAGTTGGTAACTCAACAAAACTTTCAGTTTCAATTTCAAGTTCTGTTCCATTGACAGGTGGTTGTTTTTCAGGATGATCTTTTGGTTCCTAACATTTCAATGAACCTCCTCTTTGTTTATCAGATTTTTCATTCTGACTCTAGTAAAATAGTTGAGTTCTCACCACATGATGTGGTTATTAGAGAGCTCCATGATCCTGATTTGGTTGTGGCTACTAGCAGTGTTGATCCTGATTCTTAGTTATACCGATTTGATGGCTTTGAGAGTCCAGATGGTTCAGGTGTTGCTCTTGTAGCACATGTAGATTCAATGAGCAGACTTTGGCATGAGCATTTTGGCCATGTCAATTACAGATACTTACAGTAGATGAGCACACAAGAACTTGTTATTGGGCTTCCTCAGATATCCTGTACCGATGGTTTATGCCAAGGTTGTGCACTTGGTAAGTATCACTTTGATCCTTTTTCCTACAGGAAGAGCCACACATGCTAAGGAACCCTTGGATTTGATACACACTGATCTTATGTCATTTTTGACTCCATCTTTTTTAGAGTCTAAGTATGTGATCACTTTCATTGATGACTTCTCGAGACGTACATGGGTGTACTTTCTCAAGTACAAGTCTGATGTCTTTAATTCATTTCGAGTCTTTAAGACATTTGTAGAGAAGAAGTCTGGTTTTTATGTAAAGAGGATACACATAGATAATGGGAGAGAATATGTGAATCAGGCTTTTATAGATTTCTGCATAGAGCATGGTTTGCAACATCAGTTATCAGTTCCTCACACCCGTTAGTAGAATGGTGTTGCTCAGAGAAAGAACAAAACACTACGGGAGATGGCCAATTGTATGATTCAGTCATGTTCTATGCAGCCTACTTTTTGGACAGAGGTAGTTAATTATGTCACTTATATTCAGAATTGGATGCCTCATAAAGTATTGTACCAGTTGACTCCTGAGGAGGCTTGGTCCCATGTCAAGCCTGATGTTTATTCAATCTGAGTTTTTGGTAGTGAGGCTTGGGCATTTATTCCAGATGCTCAGAGGAAACCCATGGAGAGGAAGAGCCAACCACTCATTTTTGTTGGCTACTGTGAGGATGATAAGGCATACAGGTTGTTTGATCCTGATTCTCGAGAGGTCCTATTTAGGCAGGATGTCCATTTTCATGAGCACCTTCCTCAGATAAATTCTCCATCACTAGCTTCTCCCTCACTACCTCCTCCTCCCTCTTCATCTTTTGAGGATTCCTTATTCTTTGAGAATGATGCAAATGATGGTCTACCATCCCCACCCTTTCCCAAGTGGGTCTAGTTTATAGTTGATGCTGCTAGTTCTATGGAAGGTGATCCTTTTGACACTCATCGTACTCATGCAAAGACATTTGGTTCTAGTCTTTTGATTCATGCAAATTCGGATGATCCTCAAAAAATTTCAGAGGTGATAGGTCACCCAGAGTGGGATAGGGTCATGGATGAGGAGTATTCTTCTTTGATGAAGAATCATACTTGGGATCATTGTACTCTTCTGAAAGGAAGAAAGTTGGTTCGGTGCAAGTGGGTGTACCATACCAAGTATTCTGCAGATGGCTCTATTAATAAGTATAAGGCTCATCTTGTTGCGAAGGGGTTCTCTTAGGTGGAGGGTATTGATTACTCTGAGACCTTTGCTCCTATTGCCAAGATGAATTCTATTCGCTTTGTACTTTCTCTAGCAGCTTCACAGGGATGGAAATTTTTTTAGATGGATGTGAAGAGTGCTTTCTTGCATGGAGACCTTCGTGAGGAAATCTACATGGAGCAACCTCAGGGATTTGTGCAGGATTCCTCTTTGGTTTGTAGACTTCGACGTTTATTATATGATCTCAAACCGGCTCCTAGGGCTTGGTATGAGAATATGGACTCTTTCTTTCTCTCCAAACTCTTTACACATTGTCATTCTGATCCCATAGTATATATTCAACGTTAGGGGGATGGTATCATTATTCTTGTGCTCTATATTGATGATTTTATCATTACCGGTAGCTCATTCTCCTTCATTCAAGATATTCAGAGAGCCTTGATGGAGCAATTTGAGATGATAGATATTGGCCTTCTACACTATTTTTTGGGCCTATAGGTTATTCAGTCTTCCAATAGGATTTCCATACTTCAGCAAAAGTATGCTCTTGATATGCTTCACAGATTTGATATGCTCACTTGCAATCCTACACCCACACCATTTCAGTCAGGTGTTGTTTTGTCTACCATTTGTTCTACACCTTCCGTGGATCCTACCTTAAATAGGCAGTTGGTTGGCAGTTTGTTGTACCTGACACATACACACCCGAATCTTTCTTTTGCGGTTGTTCTTGTCTCTTGATTCCCCCATGATCCTCATGAGAGCAACTGGCAAGTAGCCAAACATATTTTGAGGTACATTCAGGGCACTACACAGTTTGGCATTTACTATACTTCAAGATCCCCTCACATTGTTGGCTCCACTGACTCAGATTGGGCTGGTAATGCTCAAGATCGGAAGTCTACTTCTGGCTTTGTTTTTTGCCTTGGTTCTGGTCCTATCACATGGTCTTGTAAGAAGTAGTTTGTTATTGCATTATCATGTACAGAGTCTGAGTATCAAGCAGCGACGTTAGCTAGTCAGGAGGTATTATGGCTTCGACAATTGATGACTGAGTTTGGGTTCCCTCCTGATAGTCCCACTATTCTTTGGTGTGACAATCCAAGTGCCATTCACCTTTCCCACAACCCAGTGGAGTACCAGAGGTCTAAATACATTGAGCTTCACATGCACTTCATCAGACATTTGATTTAGGATGGCTTTGTCATCTTGGAGTACATTCCTATAGAGGAGAAGGTTGCTGACATCTTCACTAAACCTTTTGCATCTCTGTGCTACCTTCATATGCGCTCTATGCTTGGGGTGAAGGAAGTTGTCCTTGGGGGGTCTCATTGAGGCCTTCCTTCCTTCATGTTTTTTTCGTATGCTTTTCTCATCTCTTTTTGGAGTAGATTTTTTTCCCATGTGGTTTTCTCTATTTCTCCATTTCATAGAGATTTGGTTGTGATTGGGTACCTCATCAGGCCTTGTTGCCAGGACCTAAATTTTTCCTTCTTCATGTAGTTGCATTTTGCTTTCCTGCATTTAGTTTTTTAAATACTCCCCAAGTTCATCTTAAGGGGGGGTGTTAGAGTTATCTTGTATTAGCTAATAATTATTTATTTAATTATTAGTCTATTATACTCTATGCTTAAGATAAACTCAGGCATTTAATAATATTGTAGGTATTTAATAATTATTCTAATTATTAAATACTCTTTATCCCTTTAGGGTTTCTTTAGGGTTGTACATATTTAGGGTTTCATATTCTCCTTTCATAAGGATTGTATTGTAATTTTCTTATTCATTCCCTCTCTAAATGATAATATTTTTCTTCAGAGCCTTTATTGTGGTTCTGTCTCCAATCTTCTATTTTGATAGGTATTTTGCTTGCAGGTGCTCTTTGGATCTCAGAAGTTGTACTTTCTCAACTTCTTCAATTTATGTGAGCTATTGAGATAGCAAGTGTTGAGCAATATTGAGTTGACTAAGGATGATGGTTATCCTTTTTGTTTTAGATCATTGATTTTATGCCTAGCATTTTACTTTTTAAATTCATTACCAATGAAGGAAATGTTATTTGGGATGAGAACTTACCCATAGGAAAGAAAATCAAAAGATATTTGGATAATCTGAATGACCAAGATAGGTTGTGCAAAGAGTATTTCTATGAACTTTTAAATAACCTAATTTCAAACTTTAGGATCTCAAAAAGATATATTGAGATGCAGAAAGATAGTATTTCTTTCTTAGTTGATACTGATCATTGTTTCATGGAAGCTATGTTTCCTTGAAAGTTCCGATTAACAAAATTTAGATATGAAATTAGTGATGAATAATGTGTGATGTATGCAGATGAGCTTCTTAAACTTCAAGTAGATCTCATTGTAGATAAGTTTGGGACTTATGAAGAACTCATTAGATCACATGTTACTGAATAGGTGGCTCTAGAAGGATCCCCCTTTGGCAAGAAGAGAAGCAGAAAATCAACTGAGATTCCATCTCTAGTTTTAAAGAAGAGGAAGAAAGAAAAAAAGGAAAAGATTGAGATCATTAGCATTGATGATGTTGATACTGTTGAAGTTGATGTGAAGCAAAAGGAGATAGTTGTTGCAGAGGAAGAAGTGTAGAAGGAACCCTCTAGTTCTTCTAATAATGAAGATCCCTTTGAAGTTGTTAAAGTGTTGAAAATTATTGAGAAACTTGATGGAATAAAGAAAATTGGAGATGCATGGTTATCACAACCATCAAATGACAATGATATGATTGAAGAAATTTTGACTATTTACTTGCTCTAGAAAAAGATTGTTCTTGGTTTTATTGAATTTTTTTTCCCAGATGTTTTGTTTGAAAAATTTAGTGAGCAATTAGCCCTAAAAGCCACTAAAAAAGGACAACAAGATCTTGAAGATGAAGTGTAGAGAGCTATGAGAATAAAGTGTGTTGCTGCATAGAATAAATTGACTGAATGTATAAATGAAATGAGGAAATGTATGAGTGTTGTTGTCAGTGTTTACAAAGATTGTGCAAGTGGCCTGCTACCACAACAAATAATAAAGAAACTATTGACTCCTTGGAGTCTAAGATGAACAAATTTGCATATAATTATTCAATAACCCTAAAAAAGGGACTGCTACACTGGAAAAACCTAGTTTTTGAACTGACTAGGTAACTGCAAAGATTCGACCATTAGACAACTTAAATGTGTTAGATATTTATGCTACTAGGATATGTTGTTGTCATTGATGTCAACATATTCCTCTGTTACAGTGATCTATTTGTTGTTCCGATGATTGCATTGAATTGATTTGGTTGGATTGAGGATTTGTGGTTCAGTAATTAAGTATCTCCAGTATCTCTACTTCATTCCTTATTGCTTTCAATGATCTAGGAGATTGCTTGATCATATTATTTGATCTAGTTTGTAGTTCAGTCTTTCTGTTCAGTGGTTGGCAAAGTTTGGTATTTGATCCAGTGAGCTTTGATATGATTATTTTTGGTTGCAGATTTGGGAGAATGTTTTGGATGTTCATGTGTATCTTCAGTTCAGATGGTTTGTGATTTGGTGCTCCGCAAGTTATCTTTCTAGTCTAAATTATTGAATTTTGAGTATTCCTGTGAGCTAGCATGTTGATCGATGAAGATTTGCATAAGTGGTGTTTGTGCAGATATTGTGGATGGTTGTAATGTTCTTGTTGGTGTTTCCTCATCATGTCATACTTGTTTTGGTGGTCCACATTGATCTTTGTGTGCGTTCTTGAAGACCTTATGGGTCCGGTGATATTTTTTATGTTATGCGGTATTCTTGATGGTGTAATGTGTTGCGGTTGGTCTTGGCGAGATTTTCAATGGTGATGCATATTTGGAGATTTGATTTAGGTCCATGTTATGTCATGTATATCATTATATTGGTCTGGTGGTTCACATATGTATCGTGTGATGTAATTTTGTAATTGAGAGTTGAGGGTTTGACCGACCTTGTAGTTAAGGTTGATGAATTGTATATATAGGTGTTATAGTCATGTAATTTAAGTATCGGTGTTGTGTCTGCATTATCAGAGAGAGGTGTATGTGTGCATAAGAGAATTTATCCTTTGGTGTGGTGTATTGAGTAGGGATTGTTGCAGGGCAGACAAATGTACTTAATCGGAACTGTCATCACGCATAAGGAGATGCTATATTTGTAGTTCATGTAATCTAGATTGTAATATGAATCTTATTGTAAGGTAGTGCGTCTTCCTTGAGGGTTGTAGCCTTTTGGATCATCTTATTTTGAGTAGTGAGCTCTAAGAAGTGTGCCTGAATGCATGTTCAATCCCCATTGTAATATTTACACATACTACTGCAGAGTATCATCTTATTGTGGGCAGGTTCCCACCGTGGTTTTTCCCTTAACCAGATTTTCCACGTCAAAATCTTTTCGTCATGTGTGTTGGTGCTATTGTGTTTATCTTTATTCTTGTTGCAATTGTTTAGATTTGAGATTGTGCTTAAATTGTTTAATCTGGTGAAAATTGATTCATTCCCCCCCCCACCTCATAGTTTTCCTTCTTGGTTGCTGCTAACAAAATGAACTTTTTTTTTGAGTTGGTAAGAATGAAA
Source organism: Cryptomeria japonica (assembly GCF_030272615.1). Classification (NCBI taxonomy): domain Eukaryota; kingdom Viridiplantae; phylum Streptophyta; class Pinopsida; order Cupressales; family Cupressaceae; genus Cryptomeria; species Cryptomeria japonica. The sequence goes on from NC_081406.1 coordinate 233,650,882, forward strand.
AAGTTTTGTGATCCAATTATATTTCCAATAATACAAGTTTTAGTCCCTCATCATGTCTGTATAGGTTGTATCTGCAAAATCATCCTCACCACCTTCCTCCACACTTCACCACAAAAAAATGATTCAAAAGGCGCCTATTTATAACTATCCACATCCTTTGTAACTTCTCCAACTACCCCTTTACAACTTTTTCTTTTCAACTTCCCATTTTGCACTTTTACAATGACAACTTTTACAAAAGTTGCTAAAAGGACCTTAACCAAGACTCTTATGGCTTGAAATCATTACAAATATGTTTGAAGAGACCCGATAGACCCTAATACAATGATAGAATGCCATTGGATACATATTGACAACATTTTGTCTCCTCATGACAATATTGACAATTTTCTAACAAATTTGCATCATGGACCTAAAAGGGTTTCCAGTTACATTGATTGACTACAAATCATTACAAAATGGTATATAGAACCTTATTTGACACAAAATATAGAATTTGAAAATTTTCCTTATGGAGGCATCAATGGTCTTGGGTGCCCCTGCACCATATTTTCAAAGATAAAGATGGTGCAACAAAGAATAAGATTAATTCATTATAGTTGGAATTATCCTTGGTGCAAAGACAAAGAGATGATTTTTTCAATAAGTTCTGGACTATCAAAGAAATTGTTGAAACTAGAATGGATCACTTTACTCATCTACTAGAAGATGTAGAGAAGGCTGAGTTGAATTTTCTTGTCTTAAATGATTTGATTGTCGTAATTGACATGCTTGTGTAATGCAATTTTCAATGCACAATGTTGATGTCTGCTATTAGCTCCTAGAATTCTCTTCTCCTAGAACTCAAAGAAAAATATACAGAGATTTTTTCGCAAAAAAGGTAACTAAGACTTTATTTTTGAATTGATTTTTTTTTGTTAAGGGGAAGATGTGTGAAGGTATTTTTTTTATACCCTTTGTCCTTGATGGCAAGGCGGGAGGAAATTTGAAGTGGGGAGAGAATGTGAAGTAGGAAGAAGATGTGAAGTTTGGTGAGTAAGCAGAAAGGTGGGGAAATGAATTAAGTAATGATTTTGATACTCTTTTTTTGCATGTTGACATCAATGAAAAAATAGGAGATTGTTGGAGTTTTGTCATTGATGAGTGCTGTATAGGCTATTAGTTGTCATTGACGTCAACATACTTATATTAACTTATATTGTTGTTGCTTTGGTATTTTACCATGTTTTGCTTCATGTTGCTCCATAGTTGCAAATATGGGTTTGCGGTTTGGGTAGTATACTCATGAATAATAGATGTACCTATGTTCCATATTATACATGTTATGGATTTTTGGAAGGTGAGATACATGGTTCAATAGTTTGGTTTGTCAGTTAATTTATTCCTTCATAATAGAATAGTTTGTTTAGACATCTGCATTTCATCAATTAATTGTTTTTGATCTTGTGGTCTTGGGACATGATTAAACATTGTAGATAATGTGTGTATTCTTGTTAGCATTAGCTTTTGTTATTGTTGGCCATTTGGAGGAATTGATTATGTGTTGCATTGATGTTTTATCATTGATGTCAACACTAGCTATTTTGGTTGCTTTATTGGTATCCTTTTGGTCCCGGTAGGTTGTTTGGTTTCTGGTTGGATTAGATCATGATGATCTGGTATGCTCCGATATGTTTGGGTTATGAAATTGGCTTATTCATGCTACTCATATTCATGTCCAGTCAATTGGTTTTGATTTGATGATTGAATGCTATCCTGTATGTTGGCAATCTTGGTTTGTTGTTCCAGCGAGGGTTTCATTGACAGAGCATTGTTGAAGATCTTTGGTGTTATGCATAAGTGGTGTTGGTACGGCTTCTAGTAGAGATTCAGGATGCTGATGGTCATCATGTTCGATACCTGGTTGATTGGGATCATTTCTTTAGCGTGTGTGGACCTATATTGGGTCCTGATTTATCTAGCTTATGGACCGACTTAATGTAATATGTGGATTGGACTTCTCGATGTGTTTTCGAGATGTCTTATGGGTTGGATATTATTTGTTTGGTCTCAGGGTGACATGTTTTGTAATTATATAATTGTTTTATTATCTGGTGGCTGACCTTATTGTTTGTGGTCGAGCGTTTGTATATATATATAATATAAGATCTCATTGTAGATCATATAGGAATGTGGAATAGGAGCAAATATTGTAATAATCATTCAGGCAGAGGATTTGGTTGATCATTGGTGATCGAGTTGGGTTTATGTAAGAGGATTTAGTCCTTCAGTGTTGAGATTAATTAGAGCTGTATTCAAGCATAAGAGATGCTATCATTGTAGTTCATTCATTCTTCCGAATTGTAGTCTGAATTTCTATGTAGTCAGTGAGACTCCTTTTTTGATGAACAATGTGCTCTCGGCTATTGGCCTTCCTGCAAGTGCAGGCCCCTCAATTGTAATCACATACTTATTGTAGAAGTATTATCTGACTATGGGTAGGCTTCCCACTGTGGTTTTTCCCTTTACAAGGTTTTCCACGTACAAATCTTGGTGTCATGTGGATGGTATTTATTCTCTAATTGTTGTTTATGCTTAATCGGTTTATGCATTTCGGTATTGATATTTTGGGTTCCAGTATTAAAGTATTAATTGCTTAAGGTTCTGGTAATCTGGTGACAACTGATTCATCCCCCATCTCAGTTGTCTTCTAGTTATTTGATCTGTTTAACAATTGGTATCAGAGCTCTGGTCCTCTCTGTAGAAGCTTAACCACTTAAGGAAGATCCTATGGTGACTAACAGTTCAAGTTGATCTAGTTCATTTGCAACTATCTTTCAGAGAGATATTCCTAGGCTTGATGAAACAAATTACAAAGTATGGAAGATTTAGATGGAGACTCATTTGAGATGTCTTGGTAAGGAAATTTGGGAAATAATAGAGAATGGTGTTACACCTTATAATCCGGCATCTGGAAACCCTCCTTCGGCAAAATTGGATAAGGAGCTTGAGAATGATTGTAGAGCAAAAGAAGCCCTCTTGTGTGTACTTTATGATCAGCAAATAATGAGATTAACTGGCAAATCATATGCAAAGGCTATATGGGACAAGTTGGAGACTCTTAATGAAGGTGACCCTACTATTAAGATTGCTAAACTTGATGGTTACTGGGTGAGACATGAAAACTTGAAGATAGAAGAAGATGAAAGGATTACTACATTCATAGAAAGGGTAAATGAAATTGTTATGGGAATTCAATATTGTGGTGGAACTCTAAGTGAAGATGAAATAGTTTCTAAAGTTATGAGAGATTTGCCACCGGCTTATAAGATGAAGGCTACTACAATTAATGAATTGAGAACAATGGCTAATAATTTTGTCAATAGAGATACCTTGGTTGATAAATTATCTTCTTTTGAGGTTGAAGAATTTGGAGCTTCTGGAGCTGTGAAGTCTAAACTTTCTTTTCATGCATTTACATCATCAACTGACAAGAAAATTGGAAAGCTTTGTATGCAAAGGAATTGGATGATATGAAGAGAGAAGATGAATAATTTGAGCAACTTGAAGCCCTATTTGCTAGAAGAGTACCTAAAGGACAGGTAGGAAGTAAGTATGAAGGAAAAACACCTTTTAAATGTTTTGCATGTAATAAGATAGGTCATTTTTCTTCTAGATGTCCTAAAAGGAATTCAAGATTTGAAGAAAGAGAGAAGATCTTTTAAGCCTAACCTTGGATATCATAACAAGTATAAGTTTAGGAAAAACAAAGATAAATCATGCTACATAATTGATGAGGAAGGTGTGACTGATTCTGATGATGAACCAGTACAAGACTCTGCTGGTGGTTCTGACATTGGAAAGGAATGGGTGTTCCTGGCTATCAAGGAAGGTGTTCCGAAACTGGAAGAGAATGTACTTGAAGAGAAGGCACTTGCTGCTAAAATTGAAGATAAAGATGAATTGGTAATTGACAATGGATGTTCACATCATATGACTGGAGATAAAAGGAAGTTTCTATCTTTGCAAGAATATGATGCTGGTTTGGTTAGATTTGGAGATTACAAGGCATGCATGATCAAAGGAAAATGAATTATATCATTGGATGGTAAGAACAATACTAATAATGTTTATTATGTTGAAGGTTTAAGGAATAATCTTTTGAGTGTAGGACAATTGGTGGATAAGGGATTTCGATTACAATTATGGTGAGAAGACATCTTTTATTGCACAAATTGATGGGAGTTGGCTATGGCATAAAAGGCTATGTCATGTGAATTTTGATTGCATGGTTAAGATCAGTTCAATTAAGGCAATTAGACTAGATATAACTAAAATTGTGAAGCCCTATAATCCGGTATGTAAAGAATGTCAAATGGGAAAATAGGTCAAAACCTCTTTTAAGAGTATACAAGAAAAATATAATGATGTTCTTGATCTTATTCATACTGATTTGTGTGGACCTGCTAGAGTTAAAAGTTTTCAAGGTGATAGATATTTTATGCTAATAATTGATAATTATTTTAGAATGATGTGGGTTACTTTTCTAAGGGAAAAATCTAAGGCTTTTGAAAAGTTTAAAATCTTTAAAGCTAATGTCATGCCCAAAATTTTTGGTCAAAAACACAACAACAATTTTTATTTTTTAATACACTTAATTACTAGTGACCTACGTTAAATTAGATGTGACAACTTAATAAGTTGCACTAAGGAATTCTTATTGGACATTAAGAATGGGTTTTTAAAGTGAGCAATAATTTTTTTAATCTAATTAGGAGACTTAAGTCTTATCTCAAACTCCTAAGCGATTTAATAAACAATTAGACTTTAACTTACTCAACAATTACAATAATTACCATTACTTAAACTAAATTATTTAACCCTATAAAGTCGTCACAACTTTATTAGTTAATTGATTCGCTCGATTAAAATACTTCAATTTTAATTACATTACGAGTTATTATTATTCCCTTGAATATTTAAATATCACCAAGTTTCATTAAATTAATGTTAATACAATTCCTTGTATTAATAATAATAATTTAAATAGACAATATTGAAATGTCCCCAACTTCATCAAAATTAACAATCATAAGTTTGCTTAGAAAATTAATCTTCCTTGAGTGGCAATTAATCCCCTTAAAAGATTTTAATAATCAAATGCAATTAAACTACCCCTTTAGGTTAAAATAATCATTATTAAAAAAAAATACCCATTAGTAAATGTTTAAGAAAATTAGATATTATATATATGATTATCTACACAAGAAAATATAATTTTTCATTATTGATAACCAATCTCCCCTAAAACTTAAATAAACATTTTCACCAAAATTACTCTCTTGGGGATTTAATCATTCATTTACCAATTACACCTTCATATTGTTGGTATTATTGATGACTTTGTCATGTGTTTCATTGGTTTTGTCATTGATGTCAACACTTATCTTCTTGGAGGTTTACATTATGTTCACCGATATGGTTAGTGGCTTATGCACAGTCACCAGTATGTGCTCACCAACAGGTTATATTATTCACCGACAACGATGATGACTTGTTATCATCTGGAGATCATTTGGTTATGTCAAAGATAGTCCACTAGAAGTTTGGATTTGGTGTTTTGCTTATTGGTCTAATCAGGTTGACTAATTTGCCTTTACCGGCAGATAGGTCTAGGTTATGGACCGGTACTCCAAATCAGTACGACACCTTATGGAGATTGTTTATTGATTGGATATTGTGGTAAATGTATTGAGCCAACATGTTGTATCGCATCAAGCCTTATTTGTAATTGATTTAATTATAATATCTTTAGTGAGCCGACCTATACATTTGGTCTTAGGTTTTGTATAAATTATTGTAAGATCTTATTGAAGATCGTGATATGGTTATCGTATGAGTGTATTCGAATATTGAAGAGCAAAAATAAGTAGATCCTTGTGCAAATCACGCAAACATTATTTGAAGGTTGAAGGAAATTTATGAAGGTGTTTTGACACTCATGTTCAGAGACTAACCGGTACTGAATCCAACATTGGAGATGCTATTTTGAGTAGTACATTATCATTGGATTTAACCATCCAATTGTGTAGTTAGTGTGACTCCTATTTTGTGATTGAGCAGTGAGCTCTAGGTAGTTGCCTTTCTGCATGTGCAGACCCCATTTGTATACACATACTATCTGCAGTAGCATCATCTGATTGTGGATAAGGTTTCCCACCATGGTTTTTCCCTTATCGAGTTTCCACATCAAAATCTCTGTGTTATGTGTTGTGGATGTTGTTTCTCTTTATGTTTTATGCATTAAGTTAAACTGGTACTGCTATATCTATTAATATGTTTTATCGACACTTAATTTTGGTTTACTGACATTTAAGTTTAAGTTGGAATAATTTGCATTTGGATTACAATTTATTGACAACTGGTTCACAAGTGATTCACCCCCCCCCTCTCAGTTGTCCTTCTCGGGACCTAACACATATAGTAATTATAAAACACCCCTCTTAGGATTAAATAATTATCCAATTAAATAGTACCTTTAAAATTTTCCCTCTTATATTTAAAATAACTCTAATGAAATGAGAAATTTCCCATCCGCTTATTTTAAATTTCAAAAAAACCCTCTTATTTTATTATACCCTAACTAGGGTTTACCCTATTTACTTCCTTAATACACACAACTGACTTCCTTTTCTTTTTGCTTGCTTTACTAACCCTAACCTGAAATTGGGTTAGGGTATATTTATTTTTTGTTTCCTTCTTGAAAATTCTTGTAGGTCATAGTGGATGGTTGTTGGTGGCCATGGATGGTGAGGCAAAGAGGGGCAAAGTGTTTGCACCGATGAAAGAAAGAGGGAAGGGAAGGCGATGGCCGAACCCCCCCCCCCCCCCCCTCCGCAGTGGTGCTGAGGTCGGTGATGGTGCCATAGTGTGTGGTGTTTGTCATAGATGGTGGCGGCACCATCGTAGGTGGCCGCCACTACCGACAGCACCTAGTAAGGGGGGCGCTGTTTGAGACCCCCCCCAAAAGTTTCATTTTATTATTAGTATTATTATTTTATTTATATTTTTCTTTAAAAGAAGGTTAGGGCACGATGACAAATATATATATATCTGTGTGTGTGTGTGTGTGTGTGTGTGTGTGTGAATGCATAAATGTATAAATAAATATACTTTCTGAGAGCATAATCAATTTATTTAATATCAAAATCTGATTTTTATTATATATATATGCACATAAACATACATCCCAGAATGATTTATTTTATAACCAATAATACTAGCTTTATCTTTAATGCACAAATAGATTTATATAGCTGAAGAAGTTTATTTATTAACTATTTTAAACTGTTCTATTGTAGATTGGAGTTTAGAAGCACAATAATGATTTACTTGAATATTCTCTCTCTTTTTTTATAAGGGTATAAACATGAAGAGATATACAACTAAAATCATGGTAATCTCATAAGGGTAAGCTCTATGTTATTTTCTAGATTTATTAAATGCTAGAAACTAATAAAGAAAATATGCTACATCAACTTTTATTCCAGAATGAAATTTTATAACACTAGTTTGTGAACTGCACTTTAGTTTATCAACAAAATGATACTTTCCTTTTTACCAGCATTATGTCTTTACAAATAAATAAAGAATACATGAATTCAATATGAAGTTCCTTCTATTTCCACAATCCTAATTTTTCTTAGCAACATTGACTCTTTTAGGTTTAGCAATATTTCATTATGCAACAAGAATAAACACCATTAAATATGAGATTCATTTTCTGCAACTATATTCTTCTCTCTCCTTCTTAACTAGAAAACAATAATAAAACTGAGATGATAACGAATGAATCAAACATAAATATTTCCCATTCTGTCTTTAAATCTGAAACTGACTTTAATAAGTATGTTTGTTAAACCTTTTTCAATATTTGACAAAGTTAATGAACCAACAATCAAAATGCTCTTTTTCAATAGTAGAATAGAAGTATTTTATTGAATTCTCCTTTGATTCTAATCTAATGAATCATGAATAAAACAACAAGTAAATGCATCTCTCTTTCTCTTTCTAGAAATACATTGTTCACAAGGAGATACATAAGAGCCATTCCTTCTTTACATTTTTAGTGAAGAGACTAAATACAACAAGATGAAATAGGTAGATACAAAGGGGTGCACTTTCAGCATCCTTAAACTTCACTTTTTAGGAGATCTATCTCATCTCCATCCTTTCAACCTGAATGTGATCTTGCAATAAAACTTGTAGGTTGTGACCATGGAGGCTCACCTCCCAACCTAGACTTACATGAAGCCACCCCCAAGCTAGGAGAACCAAGGCTAAATAGGTTACAAACATCTCAACCACAAAACAATAAGAAACTCAACACACTTGGACTCCCAGCCCAAGGATAAACAAAGTCACCAAGTGACTATTTCTTTTGTGGGGTGAAGGTGGACCATGTACCTAGAAGAGATCTGCAAGAAAACTAGCACATGCCTTCACAAGGCTACCAAAATACAACCATCTCAAGTCACATACTTGACCCAAACACAAACCTTATGTCCCCCATGGCTTAAAAGCCCATATCTCCCCTTATGACCCCCTTATGCATAAGCATACGAATAATGCAACAAGAGTCCCATAACCCTTGTGTATCACTCTCTTCCAAGATGAGAGTCTCTACACTCATAGGCTGTCAAGGAACCCTTCACCCCCAAGGCTACTCTGCCCTCCCAAGAGTGAGTATGGCCTTGAAACACCCATAACACAGTAATCATATAACTCACAGAAAAAAATGCAAGAAAGGAGATTCCACATTCAACTCCACAAATTATGTAAACAACAAGGCAAAATATATAAACAATCTTTACTACACATTAACAATGGAACTCAAAATGAAAGGAAGAAACATAACCAACCTTGATCCTGCAAATGGAATGAGGAAGGGTTGAAGGAGAGCTATCCAATCCACTATTCTTTTCTTTCCAAAACTTAGAAATGCCACTCCAAAACCAAAACTTCCAACAAGAATTCTAAGTCTCCAAATATGGAGAGTGGGTGATCAAAATCCTAATTCTCAAACCCTTCCCTAAGTAGACTCTTTTCACTCTTTCCAACCTCTTGGAAAGGGTGATAGATTTCATAGGTTGGTCTTCCCAACCTCTTATAGGATCTCTAAAAAAGGCAACCTAAAAAGGTAAAAAAAATGGGGAAGAGCAACTATCACTCAATTGGGAGGTTGTCTAACCTAGGAGAAATCCTCAAAAGTTCAATTTCGGCCATCTTGTAAAACTCAACTTTTGAGGTGACTTGACAGTCACTAGGGAGTGGACATATGGCTAAAATTTACCTTTACCCATAGGTATAACATATGGACCTTTAAAAATGCCCCTAACCTAACCTAGGAGTTATTTTGATCCTCTAGAAACTCACCCAAAGTTTACCTATGGGTCAACCTTGAGTTGACCTTTCTAATGGCTCTCTATCCACGACTCTCTTGGGACCATACTAGGATATTTGAAAAATGCATTGGTTAAACAAATTCTCTCCAAGGGACATGTCACTGCCAACTCACTTCACACCATATGTGTCAAGTGACACCACACAAATACACAATACTTAAATAAACATGGTAATATCCCTTTTTTTTGAATTAACAAATTTAACAAACTCAATTTAAACACACATTCAAGCATAAACATTTACAAATAAAACAAATTTCACACGAGGTGTTATCTCTCCAAATAGACAACCCTTGGCTTCACAAACACAAATAGGTTTAGCTTGATTCTCTGATTAGTTTCCATAGTCACATGGATTAGTTTTCCTACACAACTCACTTTGCACATTAGTAATCCCAATTGATCATATGAAATATTAATATATGAAAAGAATGCAATTCAGACACTTTGCAAACAACTTAAATAATAACAACCAATTTATCAATTATCCAATAAAATCCACTTGAAATAATTTACTCAGTGACATCATCATAATCATCATGAAACTGTTGGCATTCTACACTCTATGAGAATGGTTGATGTTGTCATTGATGGCAACCAACCGGTAATAGGTTGTATAGGTTCACCTATAACACAGACATCATCTACAGGCACCAACAAAGGCACATTCACCGACATCCCGATTACACCAACAATGAAGTATACCGGTACTTAGGCTGACATGAGACAAAGTTTTGTTTATATGAATTATATTGTAAATGTAATTAATTATTTGTAAGCCAACATGATGTATTGTAACGACTCATATATATATGAGATCTGATAGATCATTTTGTATAAGGATAGGTGATTATTATTATTGGTATATGTAAGATAGCGAAAGGTTTTTGGTTAAGGTTTATGATAGAGCTTAAACTGGTACCAAATCAAGCATTGCAGATGCTATTTTGAGCAGTATATTGTATTGGATTTAATTATCCATTTTGTAGTCAGTGAGACTCTTCTATTGAGAAGTGAGCTCTAGGCTATTGGCCTTCCTGCATGTGCAGGCCCATGTTGTAAGTAATATTTATTTATATTTGCCAGTGAGTAAATATTATGAGTCACAAATCCCACTGAGGTTTTTCCCACATCGGGTTTCTCCGCCAAAACATCTTGTGTTATGGTGTGCATTTATGTTGTCTCTGTTATTTCTCTTTACTGCACTATTGGTTGTTTACCCATACATTGATTTAAGTTGCAAAGTTATAAATAAGTTCAAATATTCCACTAACCCATTAGACACTGATTCACCCCCCCTCTCAATGTCTTTGGGACTGTCATTGCATCTAACAATTGGTGTCAGAGCTTTGTCCTATATTTGCAAAAGCCTAACAACTTGAGGAAGATTCTGAAACTAGTACCGATGGAGAGTTTGAGAAAACAGTTGGAAGGAGCTCTTGAATATTTTGATGCAAAAAAATTGAAGAATATCAAACTTGAAGATGATTTGAGGACTACTAAGGAATTCATTAAAGGACTTAAGGAGAACCTGGTTATAATACATAACAAGAGGAAGGAACTTCATGAGTAAATGCAGAAACATGATGATGAAAAGGAAACTCTTAGTGATATTGCAGAGAAGCTAAGACAAGAGAACACTAACATGAGGAATGAAATGCAAGATCTAACCATGAGGCTATGTAAGGATATTGAAGACATAAAGAAGAATGAAGAAGACTTGACTAGAAGACTTAATGATGGAGCAAATGAAAATCTAAGACTTTATCATGAGAATGATATGCTAAAGACAAATTTGATTCACATGCAACATGATAAAAAGGAGCTTATGAGAAAAATTGGCATTCTGGAAAATGAGTTGATCACTGCAAATGAACACAAAGACAAATTCAAGAAAATTTTAGAAAGACTTGATGACATGCTGAGAAGACAAAAACCTAATGGAGATACAATTGGACTTGGATTTGAACATGGAGAAAGTTTCAGGACTACAAATAATCAAGATCACAGTAAACCAGTAAGATAACCTAATGCTTATAAATTTAATGGGAAATGTTTTAATTACAACAAATTTGGTCATAGAGAAAATCAGTGCATATTTAGAAATAATCAAAATACAAACTTACCCAACGGTCAATGTTCCAAATGCAATAAAGTTGGTCACAATTCAGAAAATTGCAAAATGAATGTGAAATGCTATGTTTGTGGTAGATTTGGACTTTTATCTAATCAATGTAGAACACAAACTGGTCAAGGATATGGAAAAGCTATTCAGAGGAATAATGTAACTTGTTATGCTTGTAACAAGATTGGGCATATTGCAAAATTTTGTAGAAGCAAGACTATACCGGCAAACAATAAAGGATCTAATGAGAAGGGAAAAGAAAAGGTAAATGAAATAAAGCAAGAATTTTCAAAAAAATGGATTAAGAAGAGAGATTAGAGAGTTGATGAATCTATCTTTGCACCGGTTGAATAGAGTAATCCTTCCACCAGTAGGAGATTCTTCATCTAACTAAGGAATAACCCTTAGGGGGTATGGTAGTAAGTTGAAAATCATGCATTCTACCCTCAGTTGATGGTAAGAAGACACATTTCTTCTTTACCGACAGGTGTGCTAAGATTTCACTTAACTGACTAGTATTTAATGCAGTTTTTGAATAACTTTTTGGTGGTTATAAAGCACTTGAAAACCATCATTTCAAACCACCAAGCATCCAAGCATTTAGAGAGTGCGAAATTGAGCAAAGGCATCCTAAGGTGAAGCAGCAAGGTATTTTCAGGAATTCAAGATTTCAAGCAAGAGGTATTTATCTTTCAAAATGGAATCTTCATCTTCTACACCTTAGTTTATTGCAAACCCTACTGTGGTAGAAAACATTAAGCACCCTAGGCCTATGTTTAAGGTCATCCCTTAAATTGCCAAGCAAGATGATTCTATCAGAGCTTTTTCAAAAATTTCGAAGGGAGTCGCTTTTGTCAAAGACCCTAGAATCTACATTCACTGCAACATAGAAAATTTAGGGACTGATGATTTGGAGAACATTTACAATGATGTTATTACTGATGAACAAGGTTTGGTTAAACCAAAGCACAAGATTGTAGGAGACCTAGGATTTGTTGAAATTCTGAAGATACCTGAATTTACGAAGGAGTTAGTTCATCTTGTACTGAGCAGAGTTCATGGAGAGTTTATGTGGCTAGACTCTATTTTTAAAATCTCAAAGGAAGCAATCAAGGTAGTTACTGGTTTACCCTCAACTGGTAGTAGGCCCAACAAAACAAAGAAAATACCTAACAAGGGTGTTATGGACCTAACGGGAGCAACATCTGACAACAGATCTCTTAGGGTTAATGGCATTACTGATGCAAATGTGAGATATGCGAGCATGGTACTTGGCTATAGAGTAACTTATGCAAATAGATTAAATTTTGTTTCTAGCTTATGTATTCATCGTGTATATGAGATGGTCAAAAACAATACTAGGATTGATATCTGTGAATGGCTTAAGGATGAACTGATTGATAACTTGAAATATATTAAGGGTGAAAAGAAGGGGACATTCTATCTTGGCAACCTACTTGTGTGCTTGATGCTTTACTTCACTAAAGAAATACCCGACATTGGTCATAAGGACTTTGGATATGACATCCCGGTAGGCAAACAAATTCTGAAAGCTATCACCAGTATGGGCTCTAACAGTGACACCATTATAGTAGACTACTTCAAAAAATTCTAAACTAAGATGAAAGCTATAGAAAGGATACCACAGAGCATTATAGACAAGTATGATAAGAAAATTTGTTTTGTAATGAAACAAGATGAAACATGGATGGAAGCTATTACTCCTAGAACTATTTGGATAACAGAAATGGGTTATGAAGTTGATCTAAATATTCTTGAAGCATATGCTAAAACACTTCTTGATGCACCTAAGGAACCATTTGAAGAAATTTTTGGTAGTGCTGAGACCATTGAGAGTGTTGTTTTGATGCAAAAGCAGAGAAAAAGAAGAGAGAAATTTATCAGAGATGCATCCAAGATGGCTAAGGAGGTTAAGGAAAATGTAATGAACTTGAGTGGTATATCTACTAGTGAACTAGAAGGATTATAACTGGTAGCTCATGTTTCATCGGTTGTAACTTCTTCGGATACAGACAGTGGAAAAGCAGCTGAGTTCATGAGAGTTGAGAGGAAGAAGAGAAAACCCTCACCAGTACCTTCTCCTTCTCCTAAAAAGGATAGAACATTAAGGAAGAAGCAGCAGGCTGTAAGGGAGCCTAAGAAGAAGCTAACACCAAAGAAGAAAAACCTAAGACACCGGATGGTAAATGAGATAACACAAGATGGTAATCTTAGTAATATGAATAAATTGTATCATTCATTCAAAGATTTTGACAAGGACACAATAGAGGCTAGTATTATTTTGCACTTAGACATCTATAGGAAGGTTTTGATTGAAGTTGTAGATGATCTGCTGAATGACTTGTATTTAAGATTAGAAGCTAAAAGAATGTTTGTAGTAGAATTAGATAAAAAGTTAAAATTTGAAACATTATTGGCAGTGCACCTTGTAAATTCTAAAGAGGAAATTGATGAACTAATTTCTGAAGCAAACCGGTCAGTTTTTGTGAGTGGACATCGATAGGTTAGCCTAATGGTTGGGAAAGTAAAAGAGATAGCCGATGAAATTGTAGACAAATGGGACATATTCTCTGTTGAAAAAGAAAAGAAAGAGGAAAGGGAGAGACAGAAAATGGATAAATCTTTTGCTAAGGTATACCAGAAGGAAAAAGGTAAAAGCAAAATTGGTAGTATACCTATTATAAAGATCTTAGATAACATTCTTCCACCAACACAGGATACTCCACCAATAACTTCAGATACATCAGTACATACAGACAATCAACCATAAAAGGCAACTGAAGAAGTAACTCATGATGACACTAACCCGGATTCTGAAATTCTTTTCACTATGAATGTTGATACACAAGATTTTAACATTGTTGTGGATAAAGAGACTGCAGAGGTTAAGGGAGTCAATGCTAAGGACAGTGAGATCTCTAAGTCACCGGCACACACTATTGACTCTCAGAAGACTGAGATACTGACAAAGGCTAAGGTAACTGACATTGAGAAACCATAGACAGAGAAACCAATAGTTGCAGAGGTAATAACATAGACTGAAAAACCAAAAGAAGCAGAGGTAATAACACAAAGTGAGAAACCGAAAGAAAATGTGAATAAAAAGGAAGCAATTGATGGAAACAAGGAAGAAATAGCTAAGGCAATTGGTCAAGTATCCGTTGAAAGGAAATCTATTACAAAACCAAGCACATCTAGTGGAGAATTTAGACCCACTAATGTAACAAATGTTCTATTGGATTCAATTAAGAGGATAATAGATTGCAATGCCTTAGAATTTAAGGCTATTGATGACACCTTACCTATCTTGAAGATGATTGCACCAACCTGTAAGATAGATCATATTGAGGATTCTTTAGGTAAATTGGACACATTGTCCAAATTTATTGTTGAAACTGTTCTAACCATAGATAAGGTGAATGATGAAATTGTAAAGGAAAGAGTAGATAAAGAGAAAGGTGAATTCTTTAAGAAAACTATCAATGACTGTACTGAGCACATGGATTCATTATTATCGGTACTTAACACAACAATTTTGGAATATAAGGAACTATATAGAGAAGCTAGAAAGCCTCACCACCTAACTGAAGATATTGATGAGGAAATTAAGAAGACACAGAAGGAGATAGATGACATTGTGGATAATATGATAGGTTCTTTGGGACTTATCTTAGTTTTTGAATAGGAGATGGCAGCTTATGAGGAAAAGATTGAGAAACTTAAGAAAGAGAAAGAAAGGATAAGGTCAAAGGCCAAGGAACTGAAAAACAAACTTGGTCCAAGTTTGGACAGTCTTATTACTCAACGGGTTGAGCTATCAAAGACAACAATTCAAGGAGAATGGTCACCAGAGAAACATATGCACTATCTGACTAGCATGATCCAACAAATAGAAACCATTCTTTTTGATAGTAATAAATTCATGCAGAGCTTGAATCTAATTTTGGCAGACATTTTTCAACTTGTAAACAACCGGTTATAGGCTATGAGGTAGCATTTTTGTATTCTTTGATTCCTTTTGACATCCTTTGTCATTGATGTCAAAGGGGGAGTAGTATGGAGAAAAATAAATGCACAAAGGAGATCACTTTCTCAGGGGGAGCACACTTTTGTTGTGGGATCATATTTTGGATTTCATTTTTGGATAACAATTTTGGATTTTTCTCATGAGTGTTGCATCAATGCCAAAGGGGGAGATTGTTGGCATTCTACACTCTATGAGAATGGTTGATGTTGTCATTGATGGCAACCAACTGGTAACAGGTTGTACAGGTTCACGCGTAACACAAACATCATCTACCAGCACCAAAAAAGGCACATTCACCGACATCCAGATTACATCGGCAATGAAGTATATCGACGCTCAAGCCGACATGAGACAAAGTTTTGTTTATATGAATTATATTGTAAATGTAATTAATTATTTGTAAGCTGACATGATGTATTGTAAAGACTCATATATGTATGAGATCTAATAGATCTTTTCTTATAAGGATAGGTGATTATTATTATTGGTATATGTAAGACAATGAAAGGTTTTTGGTTAAGGTTTATGATAGAGCTTAAACCGGTACTGAATCAAGCATTGCAGATGCTATTTTGAGTAGTGCATTGTATTGGATTTAATTATCCATTTTGTAGTCAGTGAGACTCTTCTATTGAGCAGTGAGCTCTAGGCTATTGGCCTTCTTGCATGCGCAGGCCCATGTTGTAAGTAATATTTATTTATATTGGCCAGTGAGTAAATATTGTGGGTCACAAATCCCATTGACGTTTTTCCCACACTGAGTTTCCTTGCCAAAACATCTTGTGTTATGGTGTGCATTTATGTTGTCTCTGTTATTTCTCTTTACTGCACTATTGCTTGTTTACCAGTACATTGATTTAAGTTGCAAAGTTATAAATAAGTTCAAATATTCCACTAACTAGTTAGACATTGATTCACCCCCCCCTCTCAGTGTCTTTGGGACTGTCATTGCATCTAACATAAACTCAATCATTAATAAGTCATGCATCCATGTTTTCTAACATCATAATGAAGTACTGCAATTTCATAGATATCTAACATACACCATATCAAGGTTATCAAATCAGTGGATCATATAGGATCTAAATCCATAACACATTAAAATATGCACCGCAAGGTAAAATGATCCCATAACATGGTTCAATTACTTATCTTACTAGTTTATCTGTCTAACATAGCCCATCCTATTGTATTATAACATCTATTGATAAGGTCAACCATGGTCAAACTAGGTTAACCAGGGCTTGATCGGAGAGGGGCTCTACAACTAAGGTTGAGACTAAGACAAGATTGAAGATTAAATGTTTAAGGTCAGATCATGGTGGATAATTCACATCCGGCGAGTTTAATAACTTTTGTGAGAAGTATGGCATAAGGAGACAATTTTCTGCTCCCCGGACACCTCAACAAAATGGAGTTGTGGAAAGGAAGAACATAACTATCTTGGATGCTGCTAGAACAATGATGATGTAAGATAATATACCTTATATCTACTAGAGAGAAGAAGTGAGCACAATAGTCTATAAATTCAACAGAGTACATATCAAATGAGAAACTAATAAGACACCTTATGAATTATGGTTTGGCAATGCACCTACAGTTAAGTATTTCAGAATCTTTGGTAGTAAATGTTATATCAGGAGAGATGACATCATTGGAAAATTTGATCCTAGATGTGATGAAGGAATATTTATTAGTTACTCTAATGAAAGCAAAGCATATAGATGTTATAACAAGAGATTGCAGAGAATTGTGGAGAGCGCTAATGTCAAGGTGGATGAGCTGAATATAAGTCAAATCAGAGTTTTTGAGCAAGAACCGGCAATGGAAATGATCATAAATAAACTGGTAACACCTTTACCAAAACAAAATGTTGAACCATTTACTCCGGCAGTATCAGAAAATTCAATAGTAACTAAAGAATGGGGAAGAGGAATAGAGAATCAGAAGACTCCTAGGTATGTAAGGATGAATCATTCAGAAGCTCAGATCATTGGGGATAAAAACAATGGAGTGATGACAAGAAGGATATTGGAAACTAATGAAGTATGTTTAATTTCTCAAGTTGAACCGGTATCAGTAATTGAAGCTTGTAAAGATGAATGTTGGATAAAAGCTATGGAAGAAGAATTAGATCAGATAGAGAAGAATAGTACATGGACTTTAGTTCCTCGGCCTAAAAATAAGAATGTTATTGGAACTAAATGGGTATTTAGGAATAAGTTGAATGAAGATGGACAATTTTTAAGGAATAAAGCTATATTGGTTTGTAAAAGATATTCTTAGAAGGAAGGAATTGATTATGGTGAAACTTTAGCACCTGTAGCTAGGATTGAAGCTGCAAGATTATTTCTTGCCTATGCTGCACATAAAAACTACAAGGTTTATCAGATGGATGTTAAGTGCACCTTTTTGAATGGGGATCTTGATGAGGAAGTCAATATTGAGCTACCTGATGGTTTTTTACTTTCAGATGATAAAAATATGGTTTGCAAGTTAGAGAAATCTTTATATGGATTGAAACAGGCACCTAGAGCTTGGTATGCAAGGTAAGACAAATATCTTTTGAAGCTTGGTTTCACTTAAGGTAATGCTGATAGTAATATATTATAAAGTCACTGATGATGATATATTGATTATTGAGGTTTTTGTTGATGAAATCATTTTTGGAGGTGAAGATAAGTTGTGCATGAAATTTTCAAAAAACTATAGAGAAAGATTTTGAAATGTCTATGATTGGGGAAATGAAATTTTTCTTAAGTTTGCAGATTACTCAGAAATTGACAAGGAAAGATGAATCTACATTAGTAAATCCTACAAGATACAAGTCTATGATTGGAGGTTTGCTA
This sequence comes from Cryptomeria japonica, assembly GCF_030272615.1. Classification (NCBI taxonomy): domain Eukaryota; kingdom Viridiplantae; phylum Streptophyta; class Pinopsida; order Cupressales; family Cupressaceae; genus Cryptomeria; species Cryptomeria japonica. The sequence goes on from NC_081406.1 coordinate 233,669,347, forward strand.
TATTTGAATCAGAGTAGGCCTGATATAATGAATGTTGTTTGCATTGCATCAAGATATCAAAGTGATCCTAGAGAAAATCATGAGAGTGCGGTGAAAAGAATTTTTAGATACTTGCAAGGTACATCTAAATATGGTTTGTCGTACCCTAAGGATGATGACTTTACTTTATGTGCATATATAGATGCAGATTGGGCAGGTGATGTTGACGACCGGAAAAGCACTTCCGATGGAGCTTTCTTCTTGGAAAGAAGTTGGTTTCATGGACCAGAAAGAAACAATCATGTACTTATTTATCTAGTGCTTAAGATGAGTATGTTACCACTTCTACTAATTGTACACAAGTTCTATGGATGAAGAAAATGTTGAATGACATAAAAGTGCATTACATTGGACCAGTAGTTATTCACTGTGATAACTCTGCTACTATAGACATATCAAAGAATTTTGCATTTCACTCTAAGACAAAGCACATATCTATCAAGTATTACTTTTTGAAGGAGAAGGTGGAAGAAAATGAGATTAGATTGGTTTATGTGAACACTAAAGAGAAAATTGCAAATATTTTCACTAAATCTTTGCCTAAAGAATCATTTGAGTACCACAAAGATAGATTAGGGGTTTCTGACCCTCTGATAGAGAACTGATTGATGCTATTTGGCATTAGTTTGGTATGCATTATCAAAGATATTATTCATTCTAGATTGGTGTGGGGATGCTACTGCTCAGAGGGAGTAGTTAGCCTTGTGATTTAGTGGTTTTTGTTTTTGCTTTGATATTTTTCTCAGATTTCTGGTATTGATGTCAAAGGGGAAGAGATATTCATGTGAAAACAATAATGGATATATACATCAGGGGGAGTATGTTTCAGAACTTCATTTCTATATATTTGTGTGGGAGATTTGTTTGCCATTTCTTGGCACTTGGATTTTTTTCACATCTAGTGTTGTCATCAATGCCAAAGGGGGACATTGTTGGCCATTTGGAGGAATTGATTATGTGTTGCATTGAATTTTTGTCATTGATGTCAACACTAGCTATTTTGGTTGCTTTATCAGTATCCTTCTCATCCCAATAGGTGTTAGCATTTGGCATTATAACAGACAATGGAAGATTGTTGGCATTTCAACAAGGATATTGAGAAGGTTGTTGATGATTATGGATATAACTGATTAAGGATGTTTACTATCTTAATATTATTATTTTGTCATTGATGTCAAGAAATTGATTTTCTAATTCAGTATGATGTCGCCATATCTTGAGAAGTATGATTTGAAGAGTATAAAGATGTCGGTAAAAGACACAGAAAGATTATGATGAATAAGAGGATGAATAAGGTATTCAATGGGCAACTATTATCGAGTCAGACAATGATGAGATCATGATGTTTAGATTGTTTTGACATCATACATATGTTGTAAATTGTAAGATTAATACTATACTATGTTACCAAGCAAATAACCTAGTCGGTAAACCCTAAGAAACCTAGTCGGTAAACCCTAATGTTATCGCTATCGGTTAATGAAGGCAGAATGTTTACCGAGTGAAGTTTAGTATTTACCGAGTTGTAACCGAGCTGTAACTGAATGCATTAAATGTTTACATGCTTTATTTAATGAAGGAAGTTGATGAGTTGGAACTGATTAAATGATTGGTATGCCATAAATATAGTTTGTTAAGAATCTATGGCAATGGAAGATCGACAGGAAGATCTATAGCTCAGATTGAACCGCAATACCCTAGCACAAGTTCCAAGAAATATATGCAAGTTCCAAGGTGAGGTAAAATGTTTTTTAGATCGAAAGATGCATTGAACCTGGTCAAGCATGAAGATCTGATGGCTATGATTGATCATGGGAAATGTGATCAAGAAGATTAAGTGGTTCACTAATTGTTTATAAATAGGGAACTATTGATAAACAATGCATGCGGGCAAGTGTATGCATGGGGATGCTACATAGTGATTACCGAGCACAGAAGCTTGAAGACCTATTTGAATAATAGAGTATAGAAGCCCAGCAGGTGGACAAGATTAGTTCTATGTCTAGATTGTATTGAGCAAATAAGAATCTGCTTTAGCATTTTAGATGTGAAGTTGTAGATAGATTTTATTACTGTTATTTTGTGAAAGTGATAGAAAATCTCTTAACTGAGTGGACTTAACAGTCTTATTTGTAAAACCCTCTGGCAAGGTGACATTTTGATTGAGTGTTTGAAATCCTTTAACAAGGTCACTTCTAACAAGGTGAAGATGCTAACAGATCTGAGGGAAATCCCTTAGCCGGGGCACATCTAGCAATGTGTTTGTAATCTTTAACAGGATTTGCTTTTAACCGAGCATACTCTAGAAGAGTATATTTCTTAGTGGGTCCAAAATCCCACAGTGGTTTTTCCCTATTTGGGTTTCCACATTAAATCTGGTGTTAGGAGGTTTATGATGTTTATATGCTTTTGAGTTTGTATGTTTAGCAATTTTGGTTATATTACTGAAGTATATATTACCGAGGTTGAATCTGATATTTTTATGGAAGATTAAGTTTGTATGATTCATTCCCCCCTCTCATCTTGTTGGCTATTGGATCTATACTTATATTAAGTATCAGAACTATCAATTGGTATCAGAGCTTTGGACTCCAAAAGAAAAGTTTAAAGGCACTTGAGTTAAAGATCCAAAGATGTATAAGAGGGATGCACCGAAGCTAAACAAGTCAAGTTTCTCTACATGGCAGAAAAGGATGAAGCTACAACTATCAGGAGTTGGAGAATATGTTGTATACTACCTGGAGAATGATTTTGTTACACCAAGCACCTATCCATTGACAATGGAAGAGATAAAGGCAAAGCAAGAACATATCCAAGCAATGATTGAAATAACATTTGCATTGACCGACTCAGAGTTTAATGACCTAGAAGACTGCAATGATGCAAAGGCAATGTGGGATAAGCTCATATCAGTATATGGAGGGGATGAACATGTTCAAAGAGCAAAAGTAGATAGTCTAAGAGGACAACTTGAATCTATGAGGATGAGTGAAGGTGAGAACATAACTCAGTACAATACAAGACTAAAGGAGATTGTCAATCAAATCAAAGGAGTAGGTGGAACTATTGAAGAAAAGGATATAACAAGGAAGTTGTTAAGAAGCCTTCTACCAGCTTATGCAATCTAAGTCTCTACAATCAATGAATTGAGGTCTATACCTATTATTCTAGTTTCTTTAGATGCTACTATTGGTAAGCTACATGCATTTAAGTTAAGTAACTTTGATAACAGTGGATCTTTGGTAAATAAAGTTGAATCTGCATTTAGTTCTTTTCATCTTGATGAATCTAATGATTACAATGAAAGAAAGTATAAGTACTCTAAAGGAGATCATAGTGGAGCAAGTGAAAGATTTCGTAAGAACATGGAAGAAGTACACAAACTGTATGAGGAAATCAGAAAGCAAGAAGAGTTTGAAGCACTATTAGCCAAAAGATTACCGAGAGGCAAAGGTAAGTATAAAGGAAAACTACCTTTGAAATGTTTCAATTGTGATAAGATTGGACATATGGCTTCTAACTATCCTGACAAAGATTCTACTGAAAAGAGAGATTACCAAGATGACAAACAGAAAGACAATAATTACAAAGGACACCGAGACTTCAGAAGAATAGATAGAAAGACATGCTTAATAGCCGATGAGGAATCCAATGATGATAAATCAGATGAAACTAATATAGAGGAAGTAGTTTATGTGGCTATCAAAGATGGATAAGATGAAGAAAAGTATGAAGAAAGAGCCCTAATATCTCATATAAATACTAATGATTCTTGGATCATAGATAGTGGATGCTCACATCATATGACAGGAGATAAACACAAGTTTGTTATATTAGAAGATTATGATGGAGGCTATGTAAGATTTGGTAATGATGCACCATGTCCGGTAAAAGGTAAAGGATATATAACACTTCTTGACAATGCAAGATGCAATGATGTTTATTGGGTTGAAGGTTTGAAATACAATTTGTTGAGTGTAGCACAACTAAACAACATAGGTTACCGAATAGAATTCTAGAAAGGAATTGTCAAAGTTCATGACAAGAATGGAAAGTTAGCTGCTATCAGGACACAAACAAAAGGTAACATATTTCACCTTGACTCAACTCAGAATAAATGTTTGTATGCAAAGATAGATGATACCTGGTTATGGCATAAAAGGTTTTGTCATATAAATTTTGATAATCTGATCAAAATAAGAAAGAAGCACTGAGTAAGAGGTGTACCGAGTCTTGAAAAACCTGAGAATGCTATGTGCTGAGGATGCCAGATGGGTAAGATGACAAGATCAAGCTTTACAAGTAAGTCTTACACTTCTAAGGGAATTTTAGATCTTGTGCACACTGATCTTTGTGGTCATATGATAGTTCAAAGTTATTATGGTGATAAATATTTCATATTATTTGTGGATGACTATTCAAGGATGATGTCAGTAATGTTTTTAAAAGAAAAATTAGAAGCTTTTCAAATGTTTAAATGGTACAAGGCAAGAGTTGAAAATGAAAGAGGAAGACAACTAAAATGTCTTAGATCAGATAGAGGAGGAGAGTTCACATATGATGAATTCAACTTATTCTGCAATAATCATGGTATTAAAAGACAAGTCTCTGCACCGAGAACTCCACAGCAGAATGGAATAGTTGAGAGAAGAAACAAATCTATTGTTGATTGTGCTAGAACACTGATGATTGAAAAGAAAGTGCCACAAACATTTTGGAGAGAAGTAATAAGAACAACAGTTTACACCTTGAACCGAGTAAAATTGAAGAAAGGTACCTTGAAGACACCATATGAAATTTGGTATGATAAGAAACCCAATGTAAGTTATTTTAAAATCTTTGGAAGTAGATGCTATGTTCACAAAGATGATAGAAATGGCAAGCTTGATCAGAAGAGTGAAGAAGGAACATTTCTAGGTTATTCTTCTAGAAGCAAAGCATTTAAATATCTGATCAAATCATCTAACAAAATAGTAGAAAGTGCAAATGTGAAAATTGATGAATTTGCAGAAAGAAATGATGAAGGAAATTCCAAGGAACCAGAAGACTATGATGAATTTGTCTATGTTCAATCGACAAGTCTTACTGAGAAGACTGTTGAAGAAAATGAAGAGAATATCTAGTTACCGAGTGATGAAGAAGATCATACAGAGCCTACCGAGGTTGTATTAGCCAAGTTTGTTAGAAGACATCATGCACCAAGTCAGATTATAGGAGATAAGGATGATTCAGTGATGACAAGGAACAAACTGAGACAGAACACATGTCTAATATTTGAATTTGAACCGAGAATAGTGAAAGAGGCATTTAACAATGAAGATTGGATAAATGCTATGACAAAAGAGATTGATCAAATCAAGAAGAATGACACATGGACACTAATCCCAAGACCGAAGGACAAAAATGTAATGGGTACAAAGTGGATTTTCAGAAACAAGCTAAATGAAAAAGGAGAGGTCATTTGAAACAAGGCAAGACTAGTTTGCAAAGGTTATGCTCAAGAAGAAGGAATTGATTATGGTGAAACTTTTGCACCTGTTGCTAGACTTGAAGGAGTAAGAACATTGTTGGCATATGCTACTTTCAAAAACTTCAAGGTATATCAAATGGATGTCAAATCTGCATTTCTGAATGGAATATTAGAAGAAGAAGTTTTTATTGAACAACCTGAAGGATTTGTTGAAGAAAATAATAAAGATCAGGTATGTAAATTGAACAAATCTTTATATGGTTTGAAACAAGAACCTAGAGCATGGTATGAAAGATTGCACTCTTATTTGATTAAGATTGGTTTTATAAGAACAAGTGAGAACATCAATATGTACATGAAGAATGATGAAAATGGAATACGTTGCTGTAGCAAGAAACAAGGATGTGTTTCACAGTCAACAATAGAAGCTGAATACGTTGCTGCAACATTGAATTGTACCAACATTGATCAAACAACTATTGGAAGGTATAAATGAGAAATTTATCGAGCCAGTAACTATATTCTGTGACAATACTAGTGCCATTAACATTTCAAAAAATCTTTTTATGCACTCTAAGACAAAGCACATCTCTATAAAATATCATTATCTTAGAGAAGAAGCCCAAGAGAAGAAAGTGGTGTTGGAGTATGTTATCACAAAGGAACAAATAGCAGATATCTTCACCAAACCACTACCAAGGAACAATTTTGAATATCTCAGAAGTAAGTTAGGGGTCCTACCCCTATCTTCTACTCACTGACCGAGTTCGGTGAAAGCATCAATCTGATGACTCTATTGAATATCTTTTAGGAGTTGATGTTGATTTACACACTTTAGGATGTTTTCTAAAGGTGTGTAGGAAACAATACAAGATACCAAACAGGGAACAGGAATTGAAGACAAAATGCTCTGACTGAGACTTAGTTGATACACAACAGCAGGAAATCACTTCATACAAGAAGAAATTATGTTTTAGTTCTTTACTTTTTGGCATTGTTGTCAAAGGAGGAGAAGACTAATACAAGGGGGAGAAGAGTAATATAAGGGAGAGAAGATTGATTGAAAAGACTGAAGAAAATAGGAGAAGTCTAATGTATGGGGGAGAGCATTTCAGCATTTCAGAATCATAGCAATTTGAATCTTTTAAGGTCAAATCAATTGGTTTTGCCATCAATGCAAAAGGGGGAGATTGTTAGCATTTGCCATTATAACAGACAATGGAAGATTGTTGGCATTTCAACAAGGATATTGAGAAGGTTGTTGATGATTATGGATATAACTGATTAAGGATGTTTACTATCTTAATATTATTATTTTGTCATTGATGTCAAGAAATTGATTTTCTAATTCAGTATGATGTTGCCATATCTTGAGAAGTATGATTTGAAGAGTATAAAGATGGCGGTAAAAGACACAGAAAGATTATGATGAATAAGAGAATGAATAAGGTATTCAATGGGCAACTATTATCGAGTCAGACAATGATGAGATCATGATGTTTAGATTGTTTTGACATCATACATATGTTGTAAATTGTAAGGTTAATACTATACTATGTTACCAAGCAAAGAACCTAGTTGGTAAACCCTAAGGAACCTAGTCGGTAAACCCTAAGGTTATCGCTATCGGTTAATGAAGGCAAAATGTCTACCGAGTGAAGTTTAGTATTTATTGAGTTGTAACCAAGTTCTAACTAAGCTGTAATTGAATGCATTAAATGTTTACATGCATTATTTAATGAAGGAAGCTGATGAGCTGGAATTGATTAAATGATTGGTATGTCGTAAATACAGTTTGTTAAGAATCTATGGCAATGGAAGATTGACAGGAAGATCCACAGCTCAGATTGAACCGCAATACCCTAGCACAAGTTCCAAGAAATATATGCAAGTTCCAAGGCGAGGTAAAACATTTTTCAGATCGAAAGATGCATTGAACTTGGTCAAGAATGAAGATTTGATGGCTATTATTGATCATGGGAAATGTGATCAAGGAGATTAAGCGGTTAGCTAATTGTTTATAAATAGGGAACTGTTGATAAACAATGCATGCGGGCAAGTGTATGTACAGGGATGCTACATAGTGATTACCGAGCACAGAAGCTTGAAGACCTGTTTGAATAATAGAGTATAGAAGCCCAGTAGATGGACAAGATTAGTTCTATGTCTAGATTGTATTGAACAAATAAGTATCTACTTTAGCATTTTAGATGTGAAGTTGCAGATAGATTTTATTACTGTTATTTTGTGAAAGTGAAAGAAAATCTCTTAACTGAGTGGACTTAACAGTCTTATTTGTAAAACCCTCAAGCAAGGTGACATTCTGATTGAGTGTTTGAAATCCTTTAACAAGGTCACTTCTAACAAGGTGAAGATCCTAACAGATCTGAGGGAAATCCCTTAACTGGGTCACATCTAGCAATGTGTTTGTAATATTTAACAAGATTTGCTTTTAATTGAGCATACTCTAGAAGAGTATATTTCTTAGTGGGTCCGAAATCCCACAGTGGTTTTTCCCTATTTGGGTTTCGACATTAAATCTGGTGTTATGAGGTTTATGATGTTTATATGCTTTTGAGTTTGTATGTTTAGCAGTTTTGGTTATATTACTGAAGTATATGTTACTGAGGTTGAATCTGATGTTTTTATGGAAGATTAAGTTTGTATGATTCACCCCCCCCTCTCATCTTTTTGGCTATTGGATCTGTACTTATATTAAGTATCAGAACTATTAGTAGGTTGTTTGGTTTTTGGTTGGATTAGATCATGATGATCCGATATGCTCTGGTATGTTTGGGTTATAAAATTGGATTATTCATGCTACTCACATTCATGTTCAGTCAATTGGTTTTGATTTGGTGATCAGATGCTATCCTATATGCTGGAAAGCTTGGTTTGTTGTTTCGACGAGGGTTTCACTGGTAGAGCATTGTTGAAGATCTTTGATGTTATGCATAAGTTGTGTTGGTGCAGCTTCTAGTGGAGATTCTGGATGCTAATGGTGATCATGTTCGAGACTTGGTTGATTGGGATCATTGCTTTAGCATGTGGGGACCACTATTTGGTCCCGGTATTATCAAGGTTATGGACCGGCTTAATGTAACATGTGGATTGGACCTCTCGATGGGTTTCCGAGATGTCTTATGGGTTGGATATTATTTTTTTGTTCTTAGGCCAACATGTTTTGTAATTATGTAATTGTTTTATTGTCTAGTGGCTGACCATATTATTTGTGGTCAAGGGTTTGTATATATATGATGTAAGATCTCATTGTACATCATATAGGAATGCATAATAGGAGCGAATAATGTAATAATCATTCAGGCAGAGGATTTGGTCACTCATTGGTGATTGAATTGGGTTTATGTAAGAGGATTTAGTCCTCTGGTATTGAGATTAACCGAAACTGTATTCAAGCATAGGAGATGCTATCACTGCAGTTCATTCATTCTTCCAGATTGTAGTCTAGATTTCTATGTAGACAGTGAGACTCCTTTTGTGATGAACAATGTGCTCTAGGCTATTGTCCTTCCTACAAGTGCAGGCCTCTCAATTTTAATCACATACTTACTGCATAAGTATTATCTGATTGTGGGTAGGCTTCCCACCGTGTTTTTTTCCTTTACTGGGTTTTCCATGTACAAATCTTGGTGTCATGTGGATGATATTTATTCTCTGATTGTTGTTTATTCTTAATTGGTTTATCTTCTATTTTGGTAATTGTTTTATGCATTCCGGTATTGATCTTTTAGGTTTTGGTATTAAAGTTTTAATTGCTTAAGGTTCCGGTAATCTGGTGACAATTGATTCACCCGCCCCTCTCAGTTGTCTTCTAGTTATTTGAATTGTCTAATAGTTATATCCATGGCCGACCTATGTAAATGAAACATATGAAGTATATTATGATAGCATGTGTGGCTGACTTGATATAAGGATCGGTATATATATGATGAGAGACATAAAAAAAATATAGAAGAATAGAGAAATAGAGAGATACAAAGATAGATGTGTGAAATAGTGATCATATGTGATATGTGATTGAAGCAGATAACTAAAGATCAAATGAAGTGTGTGAAGTTTGTCTACTAAGCCTAATTGGAACTATTTTCCATGGATATGTAAGATGAAACTGTAGTAGTTCATTTTGTTTACTTGTTCTCTTTTAGGTAGTAAGCCCTTTGGCAGTGAGCCTTCATCTTTTGGCAATGGGCCTCAGGTAGTGAGAATGACAATGAGCATTTATGATATTCTATAACTACTTATAGTATATTGAGAGTTAACTCTCTCCATTTATTTTCCTAATAGTTTTCCACACAAAAAATTTGGTATCTCTTGTTTATGTTGATGTGGATGGTATCTCTAATTTTTTTGTTCATTTGATCACTCATATATTTTTTTTGCATGCCAATTTATAAGAATTTGCAATGTAATAATAAGGTTGCTTTAGGATTTTGGGAATACTGATTCATCCCCTTATCAGTATTCCAACTGTTCAACAAGTTTTTGTCCCAAGGTTTAGATAGAAGGATAAGAACAATGGACCAATTAAAATTTCTAACCTTGAGAGAGAGCCCTTTGAGATAACTAAATTTTAAGATTATTTTGTGAAGGCTTACTATGCATTATTCTAGGTCATGGGAGAAGATTCTCATGTAATAATATCAATAGGGATGATGTTCTTATCTGCAAATATATAGCATCCCATGAAGAATACTGATTTTGATTTTGCTAGATTTTTGGGGGAAGCGATAAATACAAATTTTGTTAAGGCTAAGGCAGATTTGAGCTAGATTGATTTCAAGTGATATTCTCTCATTTTCCATTTGTTTTTGTTTAGAGGATTGAAACCATGGGATAGAAATTTATAGGTTAGGGCAACCAATAGCCATGGAGAGAAGTTGTCATTGCAATGCTAACACATGTTTGGGATATGCATTGCTCTACTATAGATTTTATCACATTTTAGGAGCATTTTGTGAGGAAAATTACAACTAATTTTTATGCTCCACAAGAGAGAATCCCAAGGCCAATACCTGTTTTCCTTAGACCAACTAAGAGGAGACAAGATTTTGGGATTTCACATAATTGGGGAGAATTTTTCCTTCATTCCACCATAACTGCAATCAGAGAGTATGGCAGACCAGTGACACCCCATGTTTTACCTTAATATGTGCCATTGAAAATTGCATTTATTTAGGTTATCTGGAAAATCGACCAAATAGTTAATGTTATCTTTAGAAAGAAATACAAGTATTATTGGTTTATTACTCAATTTAAATTTTCATATTTTCATGTCACTAAGAAGGAAGTACTTCAACAGGTTTATGAGCTTTTAAGGATATACAAAATGAGACGTAAAGAAGTAAGGAACTACGATCTTTAGGGCTTAATAAGTATCATCTCCACATTCAAACACAAAGATAGGATACTAGAGGACATGATAAGGAATTGGCCCACTTTTGAAGAAGTAAGTGATAGAAGGAATAAGTGGGAAATGGTGATCAAATTTGAAAAGATGAGATGGAAAAGGGACCCCAATTTCCCTAGCTTCTTTGATGACAAGTCTAATTATTGGAGAAGAATTGAGAAAAAAAAAATGTTTGCAGAGGCTTTGTTGAAAAATGAAATTATAAAGGTAGAGAAGTAGCCTCAAGTTTCATAGGAGCCATCAATTAAGAGGCAAAAATTACTCTAGGTGCCAAGGAAGGAAATTTCCCTCAAGATTTAAGATGTTGAGGAGAAAGAACAAGAAGAGAAATGACCTAGTTCCCCTTTATTTGTTTATTCCCCATGACCTCCATCTTCTCTAGAGGATTAGGTCCAAAGGAACATAGTTCCTATTAGGCTAGATGATCAATCAGATCAGACGCTACAAGTAAGAGATGATCCAACTAGTGATGTTAGGGCTATAATAAGTACTAAATTTGTAGATGATGAAAGTTTTATCAGAACTCAATAGTTCAATGATTTTTTGTTTTCATCAAAGAGGAAGGAGTTTGAAAAGATAGTTAAGGAGGAAAAGAAGAAGGTACCATCATCAGAAAGGGACCAAGTTGAAGAAAGGTTAATCAGAGAGTTCATTATCAACACCAATGACATGACAATCGAACAAGCTAAAAAAATAATCAATGATGTAAGGATGTTGTTGTAGGTCCCAGAGACAACTGAGAGGGGGGGGGGTGAATCAATTGTCTAATAAATTCAAACCAAAATCTTATTAACCAACTTAATGCTTAATACTGGTAAGACAGTTAAGTATGCTGGTAAACAATGTTAATAGAAAATTGCTATACCAGTAAGAATTAATGCATGAAACATAAACATAAAGTCATCCACAACACATGACACCAATATTTGTACGTGGAAACCCTGTAAGGGGAAAAACCATGGTGGGAAACCTTACCCACAATCAGATGATACTACTGCAGATAGTGAGTGTACAAAGAGGGGTCTGCACATGCAGAAAGGCCAATAGCCTAGAGCTCACTGCTCAATCACAAATGGGAGTCACACTGACTACAGTTGGATGGTTAAATCCAATGAGAATGTACTGCACAAAATAACATCTTCATATGTTGGATTCAGTATCAGTGTAATGCTGATATTCTTCTACAAAAACCTAACTTCACCTTTGAATGATGTCTTCATGTATACCTCTGCTTGATCTCACATATACCTTCACACAATTCTTTTTCGCATTCCACACTTGATCTTACAATTAAGATCTAACATTTATACCATACCCTAAGACCAATTTTAGTAGGTTGGCTCTACAAGATATTACAATAATTTTTTTTTACAAATAATACAATATCCAATGCAATAAATGATTGAACATGTCGGCTTAATGCATCTACAACAATAATAAATCATCTCCATAGCGTGCCATGCTGATCTGGAAAAGATAAACCTGCCAGTGTAACCCTAGATAACCTAGACCTATTTGCCGGTAAAAGAAAATATGCAAATAGGAATATACCAATGATTATTACTTCAAAGTAAAGTGTCCACATGGTGTCTTCGACATTACCAAGTGTCTTCCATGTCAATGCAGGTATCGGTGAACATTATATCCTATTGGTTAACCATATATCGGTAACTGTTTGAACAGTTTATTGATTGTCAGTGAATGTTGCTGGATCTCCAAAAGTGGATGTATTTAGTAGGTGTTGACATCAATGACAAAACCATACCAAAATACCAAAAATCTCCCCCTTTGGCATTGATGGCAACACAAGATGGAAAAACCATGAAAGTGCCAAAACAAAAATGCCAAGTACAAACAATACAATCTCCATCTCTCCCCCTGGGAGTAATATGTGTTTATACCAAACTCTTATACCAATCTCTCCTCAAAAAGATAATGCATTTTCATTAATCTTTCCCTAATGTTTTTCCATATATCTCTCCCCCTTTGACATCAAATGCCAAAGTCACAAAAAGTCAAGTTCATACAAAATACCAATCAATTCAATATACCAACTACTCCCCCTGGGAGGTAGCTTCCTCATCAAATACCGGAATAAAAGATTTGTCCATTTAATTCTGCCAGTTGATGACAATCATCAACTATCTAAGTCTCTACTGGTGGAGTAAGACTCTGAGCTGATCTCTGAGATACTCAAAGGTTTCCTTAGGCAAAGGTTTTGTAAAAATATCTGCAAGCTGTTCTTTAGTATTCACATAAACCAGTTTTATCTCCTTTTTTTCAACTTTTTCCCTTAGAAAATTTAGTTTGATAGAAACATGTTTTGTTTTAGAATGCAATACTGGATTCTTAGATATATCAATTGCTACAATGTTATCACAATATATAGTAATAGGTTCCTTGCATTTTACTTTTATGTCTTTCAACATTTGCTTAAGCCAAAGTACTTGTGTACAGTTTGTTGCTGCTGCAACATATTCTGATTCTGCTGTTGATAAGGATGTACAACTCTATTTCTTACTTAACCAAGAAACTAATCTCTTTCCAAGAAAGAATGCTCCTCCAGTGGTGCTTTTTCTATCATCCACATCTCCTGCCCAATTTGCATCTATGTATGCATATAAATCAAAATTTTTATCTTTAGGATACCATAATCCAAGATTTGTTGTGCCTTGTAAGTACCGAAAAATCCTTTTTACTGCTGATTCATGATTTTCCTTAGGATTACTCTAAAATCTAGAAACTATACATACTGCATTTATAATATCAGGTTTGGTTTGTGCCAAATACAGTAAACCTCCTATCATAGATTTGTATCTAGTTGGATTGACAGGTGTAGATTCATCCCTTTGAGATAATTTGTCATTTGTAGTCATAGGTGTGCTTACCGGTTTAGAGTTTTCCATCCCAAATTTCTTAAGTAGTTCTTTCAAGTACTTAGATTGACTCAAAAATATGCCTTTATCAGTCTGTAAGATCTGCAATCCTAAAAGGAATTTTATTTCTCCAATCATAGACATTTCAAATTCATGCTGCATTTCAAGAGAAAATTCTTTGCATAATCCATCTTCTTCTCCAAAGATTATATCATCAACAAATACTTCCATAATCAAGATGTCATCATTAGTTACTTTGTACTATAAATTCCTATCTGCATTTCCTTTAGTAAAACCAATTTTTAAAAGATACTTATCCAATCTTGCATACCAGGCTCTTGGAGCTTGTTTTAGTCCATACAGAGCTTTTCTTAATCTGCAAACCATATCATTGTCATCTGTTAAAGAAAATCCATCAGGTTGTTCAATATAGACTTCCTCTTCAAGATCTCCATTCAAAAATGCACATTTAATATCCATTTGATAAACTTTGTAATCCTTGTGAGCTGCAAGGCCAAGAATAATCTAACTACCTCAATTCTGGCTACCGGTGCAAAGGTTTCATTGTAATCAACTCCTTCTTTATGAGAATATCCCTTACACACTAGTCTTGCTTTATTCCTGACAACCTTACCATCTTCATTGAGTTTGTTTCTAAAATACCCATTTGGTTCCAATTACATTTTTATTTTCAGGCCGGGGAACTAATGTCCAAGTATTATTTTTCTCAATTTGTCCTAATTCTTCTTCCATAGCTTCAATCCAGAATTTATCTTCACATGCCTCATTGATAGATAATGGTTCAATTTGAGAAATAAGACATACCTCTTCATTTGCCAATCTTCCTCTTGTCATGACTCCTTTAAATTTGCTTCCAATTATCTGATCTTAAGAATGATTCAGTCTTACATACCGGGGTGTCTTAGTCTATTGTTGTTGTTCAATTACTATGGAATCCTCTGATGATACCAGAGTAACTGGATCATCATTCTGTACCGGTGGATTTATTGTAGGTTCATTTGTCATAATTTCTGTTACCAGTTCAGAGTCTATATACCTTGAAGTTCCTCTAAATTGTTCATCAATCTTTACATTTGTACTCTCAACAATTTTTTGTAATCTTTTATTAAAACATCTATATGCTTTACTCTTAGATGAATAACCAAGAAATATTCCTTCATCACTTCTAGGATCAAACTTGCCAATATACTCATCTCTTCTAATATAACATTTACTTCCAAAAATTCTGAAATACTTAAGAGTAGGAGTATTACCAAACCATAGTTCATGAGGGGTCTTACCGGTTTCACCTTTGGTGTGAACTTTGTTGAATGTATAGACAACAGTGCTTACTGCCTCTCTCCAGTAAACATGTGGTAGATTTGCTTCTGATAACATACTTCTTGCTGCATCCAAAATAGTTCTATTTTTCCTTTCAACAACTCCATTCTGTTGTGGTGTCTAAGGTGCTGATAATTGTCTTTTGATTCCATTTACTTCACAAAATGTATTAAAATCTCTAGATGTGAATTCTCCTCCTTGATCTAATCTTAAACATTTAATTTTCTTACCGGTTTCATTTTCAACCATTGCTTTGAATAGTTTGAACTTCCCAAGTGCTTCTGACTTTTCTCTGAGAAAAGTAACCCAACACATTCTAGAATAATTATCAATAATTAGCATGAAATATCTATCACCTTGTAAAATTTTAGTTCTAGCTGGACCACATAAATTAGTGTGAATTAAATCAAGAGCATTATTGGATTTTTCTGGAATACTTTTGAAACTAGCTCTAGCTTGTTTTCCAAATTGACATTCCTTGCAAATTGTATTCTGAGGTTTCACAATTTTAGGTAGATCTCTAACTGCCTTAGAAGTACTGATTTTTACCATGCAATCAATATTTACATGACATAGTCTTTTATGCCATAGCCAACTTTCATCTATATGTGCAATTAAGCATGCCTTTTCACTGTTATTCAAATGATAGATATTACCTCTAGTCTGATTATCGGTTGCAATTTCCAAACCAGTTCTATTCATGATTTTGCATTTTCCATTTTTAAATTGTAACTGAAAACCTTTCTCAACTAATTGACCAACACTTAAAATATTATGTTTTAATCCTTCAACATAGTAGACATTGTCAGTGTTATGTTTACCATCAAGAGATATTGAACCCTTACCTTTGATTGAACAGGCTTTGTCATCTCTGAATCTTACTAAACCTCCATTGTATTCTTGAAAGTTCAAGAATTTACCTTTGTCTCCAATCATGTGATGTGAGCATCCTGAGTCAATAATCCATTCATCCTTTGATTCAACTTTAGCTGCTAGGGCTTGTTCTACTAGTTGAGCAATAGGTACCAGTTGATCTTCTATTATAGCAACAAAGACCCATCTGTTGTCTGCTGGATCCTCATCAGAATCATCAGTCACACCTTCATCAACAATGTAACAAGATTTATCTTTGTTTTTCTTAAATCTATATCTCTGATATTCAGGATTAGGCTTGTATGTTCTTCTAGCTTCTTCTCTTAGTCTCGCATGTCTATCAGGGCATCTCGAAGCCATATGACCAATTTTATTGTAGTTAAAACATTTAAAGGGTGCTTTACCTTCATACTTGCTTCCAATAGGACCTTTTGGCATTTTTCTTGCAAATAGTGCTTCAAGTTCTTCAAGCTCTTCATTCTCCTTCCTGGTTTCTTCAAGTTCTCTTGCATAAAAGGCTTTCCAATCTGATTTGTCAAATGATGGAGCAGATAATGTTGATACTTTAAAAGCCAAATCAGTTTTTATAGTAGCAACAGGACATAATTCCTCAATTTCAAAAGATGAAAGTTTCCCAATCAATGTATCCCTAGTCACTGATGTATTAGGCATTGTTCTCAACTCATTTATAGTAATAACCTTCATTTTATATGCCGGTGGCAAACCTCTTAAGATTTTTGAAACAATCTCATCTTCACTCAAGGTTCCTCCACAACATTTGATACCCAAAACAATTTCATTTACTCTTTCCATAAAAGCAGAAATCCTTTCATCTTCTTCCATTTTCAGATGTTCATACCTAACTCAGAAGCTTTCAAGTTTTGCAATTTTGACTGTGGAATCCCCTTCATTCAGTGTTTCCAAATGATCCCAAATAGCTTTTGCAGTGGATCTATCTGATAATCTCATGATTTGTTGATCTGATAATGCGCTCAAAAGTGCTTCTCTTGCTTTGCAATCATTTTCTTCATCTTTAGCTAAAGTAATAGGAGTAGTCTAACCAGCTACAGCAATAGTATAACCATTCTTAGCAACTTCCCAGATGTCTTTACCAATGCAATTCAGATGTGTCTCCATTCTGATTTTCCATATTCCATAGTTGGTTCCATCAAGTTTAGGACTATCCTTTCTGAAATAATTAGTAGACATTGGACCTCCTCAAGTTGTTAAACTTCTGTAAAAAGAGGACTAGGCTCTGATACCAATTGTAGGTCCCTGAGACAACAGAGAAGGGGGGGGGGGTGAATTAGTTGTCTAATAAATTCAAACCAAAATCTTATTAACCAACATAATGCTTAATACCGGTAAGACAGTTAAGTATGTCGGTAAACAGTGTTAACAAAAAATTGCTATATTGGTAAGAATTAATGCATGAAACATAAACATAAATTCATCCACAACACATGACACCAATATTTGTATGTGGAAACCCTGTAAGGGGGAAAACCACGGTGGGAAACCTTACCTACAATCAGATGATACTACTGTAGATAGTAAGTGTACAAAGAAGGGTCTGCACATGCAGAAAGGCCAACATCCTAGAGCTCACTGCTCTATCACAAATGGGAGTCACACTGACTATAGTTGGATGGTTAAATCCAATGAGAATGTACTGCACAAAATAGCATCTTCATATGCTGGATTCAGTACCGATGTAATGCTGATATTCTTCTACAAAAACCTAACTTCACCTTTGAATGATGTCTTCATGTATACCTCAGCTTGATCTCACATATACCTTCACACAATTCTTTTCCGCATTCTACACTTGATCTTACAATTAAGATCTTACATTTATACCATACCGTAAGACCAATTTTAGTAGGTTGGCTCTACAAGATATTACAATAAAAACATTTTACAAATAATACAATATTCAATGCAATAATCGATTGAACATGTCGACTTAATGCATTTACAACAATAATAAATCATCTCCATAGCGTGCCATGCTGATCTGGAAAAGATAAACCTGCCAGTGTAACCCTAGATAACTTGGACCTATTTGCCGGTAAAAGCAAATATGCAAATAAGAATATACCAATGATTATTACTTCAAAGTAAAGTGTCCACATGGTGTCTTCGACATTACCAAGTGTCTTCCATGTCAATGTAGGTACCGGTGAATATTATATCCTACTGGTTAACCATATACCAGTAACTGTTTGAACAGTTTACTAATTGCCGGTGAATGTTGCTAGATCTCCAAAAGTGGATGTATTTAGTAGGTGTTGACATCAATGACAAAACCATACCAAAATACCAACAGTTGCTACTACCTACGTGGGACATAAGCATTGAAATGATGTTTCATGTTGCTAGGAGTGAAAGTCAAATTGTGTTTCAGAGTGAAGAACAAATTGAGGAAGAGTTGTCCGAATCAGTCTTCAATCTAGAATATGGATTATGGTCAGTGTGGGCATTAGCTCCTTCAACTAAGCTGACTTGTTTTAGAATTATGCTCAATTTAAAGGGAGTTCCATGGTGAAAAGGGTTTTTGATACATCTCCCAAAGAGGCTACAAATTCAGCAATTGATACAACAAGATTTAGTTAGGTGGTGACAAATAAATTATATGATGATCATGAAAAGTTGAAGATGAGGTTCATAGACTTAGTTGTTGAAAATCAATCCTTGAAAATGAAAATTGACATATTGAAAGTGGGAAATATCCCAATCACTCAATGGCCTTCTACTTTTGGTACTATACCTATTTTTGATTAAAAAAAATGTTGATTTTGGCAATTAAAGAATTAAAGGAGAATATTAAAGGAGAATATTAAAGAAGAGAAGAAATCAAAGGCACTTATGTCCAATGCAATAATAACTGATATTATTGGTCACAAGGTGATAAGGATTCTGATGAGAATTGATGATACTCATAAATCCAATTAGAAAAAAATGGTTTCTTAGAACATCAATTTTGATGGATCTTGTCGAAAGATCAACAAAGGCACTAGACAAGCCACCAGAGTTTAAAGTAAATTATAATTTGGCCAAAGTATTAGAAGAGGCAGTAGCATTTACAATGAGGTTTGAGGTGCAAATAGAGCAGAGATTGAAGGTTATGGATTAAAGAATGTGCTTTAGTACCAAAAATCAGTGACGATCAAGGGAATCCTAAGTCACTTGATCAATGGAAGGAAGAAATTGGTTCTTTATTGTCAAAAGGTGCAACAATGGTGTATAAGGATGATGAGTTGAATTCCACAAAGGTGAATGAGATCGTAGATGAGATTTATTCTTTTGAGTATATTTGTGAGAGTTTATAAAAAGATTTAAAATCATTACTGGATTCAAAATATGTTGTTAATGTGGATAAGTTGGAAAACTTACATGCTAAAAATAGAGTGGCCAAGTGATGAAGTGTTTGAAAATCGACATACAGAGTATGGTCCAAGTGAAGATAGACTTTGACCATGTTTTTAGGATGATAGAGATTTTGAATTGATATGGAAATAATGTTTCCCTCAAACCAACACATACTTCAATTTGTGCCTCCATGAAGCTACAATATGTAAAAGAGTAATTGCAAATTAGTAACAGATTTCAAGGAGCCAATTCCTCTTGTGCATGGGCATGTTGTCATTTTTGTATTTTTTGACTTCCTAATTTTAGGGTAGTTTGAAATTGATTTTGTCAAGTTGGAAATTCGTCAGTGTACATGGCTTAAAGCTTTTTTTTCTCCCTTGTTTTCTATAAAATAGAAATCGGAGCCATTGTACCAGGTTCCCATTCAAATGTTTTAGGGCCTTAGCTTTGTAGTTTTCTATAATTTTATTAGATAGTTTTTTTAATAAGTTTGTAGAAGGGAAATCATATCATTAATAATTGTAGTGTTTTCAGAAATTATGAATAAAATGGAGTTTGGAATATCAATGGTGAAATTGTCTCTTGGGTTGATGTGCTGATTTTCTTGAAATTATGAAACAAGTCTTTGTGGTTTCAAAGTTGTAAGTTCTTTCATAGTTATGTTCATGTTTTCTAATTTATTCTAAGAG
The DNA here is from genome assembly GCF_030272615.1 of Cryptomeria japonica. Classification (NCBI taxonomy): domain Eukaryota; kingdom Viridiplantae; phylum Streptophyta; class Pinopsida; order Cupressales; family Cupressaceae; genus Cryptomeria; species Cryptomeria japonica. The sequence goes on from NC_081406.1 coordinate 233,689,435, forward strand.
GATTATTAAATTGTTTTGAATCAAAAAAATGAAGTTTTAATGCAATCAATTAGGATCTAAATAAGAATTTGGCCATGAATGTTAAGGGGCTTTAGTGTAAAGCACTATATCTTTAAGCCCTAAGGTTTTGTATTTGCATGTTGCAGTTGTTTTGATTTGATGCAATTGATTCTATTTTCCCTAGTTAGGCGTTGGTCCGTAAGGGTTTTAGTAGGATTACAAAGTTATCTTTAAAACATAAAGTAATAAATAATCTTGTATTTTCATGTTTTATGTTTCAGTAAATTAGGGTTTAGGGTGTTCCATAATTTGAAAGAACAAAATTCAAAGAATCTAACTTAAAATGGCTTGCATCATAATCATGGATTGCATAAAGACAAATACATCTTCCCAAAATCAATATCTAAAGTGTTGAAAATTGTATTCAAATATATTTTTGTTATAGGAATACCCTCCTTGGTTTGGTGGAGCCAAAATTAAAGAAGGTTTTAGCCTTGGGATTTAACCTTGTTCATTGGCCATTATCTTGAAAATATTTGAGCATAAGGATAGCTAGCTTTTAGAGGGATTTCAAGGATCTTGGTGGAAAATTACCAACACATTCAATAGTAACACTTAAGCTATGCTAATAAGGAAAACAACATTTCTATAGGATGATGACTACAATAATCAAAATGTTATGCTACAACTACATTAAGTATAATAATGAAACTAAAATATTTAACTAATATGCATAAATATAACTTAGAAATGGGTTGCCTCAAGTTGGATCTCCTTGGGTAATACAACCTCAAATTATCAAAGAGATAAAGTAAACTAGTTCAATAGATCATATATCCATATCATTCAAAATCATACATGTTTTGTTCATAGCATTAACTATACTTGAAAAGAGATGCAAACACATTAACCTTTTCATGTTCTCATTGAACTCATATATAGCCTTCAATCTAATAACTCATCCCATAACTACTTAGTACTCATTAATTTTGTCTAGGAGGATATTTATTATGAATTAAAAAAAGAATAAATAAATTAGAATCCTAATAGGAGTACACCATATAACCATATCCAAACTATAAATATCCACTTGTAATAATATAACATAACATTAATTAGCACTACTAGATGTGTTTAGTCAATAATTGAAGAGTTATTCATATAAATAGAACTCTTCAATGGTTCGTGGTAATCAGACCACTCATTGACTTATTCAAAGTGAATTCTACCTATCATTGTAGGAACTCACACATTCTTGGCTATCAGAATTGCTTCAGTCAGCTTATGTTAGTCTAAAAAAATATTTCATATGATACTAAATACTCAAACCCAACATATTCCACATACAATTTTAGGTATTTATATATATTATATCATTATTCATTAGGTATACATATTATTATGCTCATATGTGTCTTAGGTAATGAAATGAGTCAAGTTATGATCAAATTTTATAATATATAAAAGATAAAAGTATTAACCAAAATTTGATGGAAGGCTATAAAGAGAGATTTAAACACAAAGTCATCATCCCTTAAAAATTAATATCCTTCTTGTCTCTAAGTAGGCTTTTGTAATCATTTTTTGATCAAAGTCAACTCCTTGAAGGCAAAATAAGCTATCATGCCAAGGTGTTGTGTCAATGGGTTCCAATGGAACCCATTTTCTCTCCCAATTATTTTTTATTTGGAATCTTCCATTTGGACATAGTATCCCTCAACCCCTCTCTAGTTAGGTTTGGCCACCAAAGTAATGGTTGTTGGAAAAGAAGAGGCTAAAAAGTGAGCTCTTGATCTCTAGCCAACTACATATATTTACTTATCCTCCTTATGGTCACATTATAGTTACACAAAGAGTGAGGATCCTTCTTATTTATCTCATCAATAAGGTGCTACCATCTTTGTGCAAGAAACCCCATCATTCTTCTACTAGTGGTGTTTTTTGATCTGTCAAATATATCATATCTATCCAATATAGGTGTCAAAACTTATTGTCAGACAACATACATATTCATTAGCATAAATTAGTTGTTGAGAACTGAATTTGGATTCTTGGACTTTTCCCTAGGAGATAGGAAAATATGTTTCTCCACCTCCCTATAGCTAACCATTTGTGTGCCCCTATTTTATTCATTCTTCATATAAGAGTAAAATTCCCTTACATGCAAATATCCAACATACAATAGGGGATCCCAATCAACATCATAAGTAACAAAAGAGTTATGCAAATACAATTCACATAAGGAATTATGTAATTCAAGGGTAGATGAAAATAAAAAAATTTAGGAGTTACTAGAGATAAAGGTAAGTCACAAATTGAAAACTTAACAACTCCCCCTTAGAAAAATAGTATATACCCTAACTAGAGATTTGAAGTTAATAATTTGTGGTACTTTTTGAGTTTTGTAACACAAGCACCAAGAAGATCAAACATCAAACAAGAAAACCTTCCACAAACGAGAGCTACACAAATGAATGTTATATTACTCAAAAGAAAAGAACATAGAATGAGTTACAAATATACAATGAGGTGCTTATAAAGAAATAACAAAGCTAAATTGAGGAGAAATAAAGTGCAAGTATTAGAAGACAAATAAATCTTAACTCTAGCTAAACTAGGTGCACACCTAAAATAAGCACTACTAGGTAAAATTAAGCAAAAAAGTATGACTAGTTGTAAAAAAGAAACTAATAGCTAAATATGCTCTAACACCCCCCCTTAAGTGAAACTTAGGGTTAGTAGAAAAAACTCTAAATGTATAAATGTAGAAATGGGTCCTGGCAACAAAAGGCTTGATTAGGTAGCCATGTACAAACCAATAGAGTCTCTCTAAGTGGAGAAAAGGAAAAAAAAACACATGGGCAAAAACCCCTCTCCAAAAGTGAGATATGCAATGCATGAAATGAAAACATAAACCTCTTAAAAAGGATAGAATGCCTCAAATCTAACCTCCAAGGACAACTTCCTTCATCCCAAGCATCAATCACAACTGAAGATAATGTGGGGATGCCAAAGGTTTAGTGAAGATCTCTATAACCTACTCCTTTGTAGGTATGTAATCCAAGCTATTAAGACCATCTTGAATCAATTGTTGAATGAATTGCATGTGGATCTCAATGTTCTTAGTTCACTAGTGCTCCACTAGGTTGTGAGAAATGTGAATGGCACTTTGATTGCCACACCAAAGAATAGTGGGACCATCAAGAGAAAAAATCAAACTCTATCAACAACTATTGAAGCCATAAAATTCCTGGCTAGTAAGAACTGCTACTCAATACTCAACCTCAGTAGATGATAATGCAATAGTATATTTCTTCTTGCAAAACCATGCAATGGGGATGGAACTAAGACTATAAACAAAGCCAGAACTAGACTTTTGATCATTAACATCACTGACCCAATCTGAGTCAATGAAGCCAACAACCCTAGAGTCTCTTGATGTATAGTGAATACCAAAGTGCAATGTGCCTTGGATGTACCTCAAGATACATTTGAAAACCTTGTAGTGACTCTCATGTGGATCATGAGAGAGACAAGCGACTAGACCAATCACAAAGGAAATATCAGGATGAGTGTGTGTCAGGTATAAAAGACTGCCAATCAACTACCTATACAATGTAACATCAATTGAAGTTGTAGAACAACTAGAAGACAACACAAACCTTGAATGAAATGGTTTGGGGGAAGTCTTGTATCAAGCATACCAATTTTTTGAAGCTATCAAGAGCATGCTTTTACTGACAAATAGAAATCCAATTAAAAAACAAAGTAACCTGAAGACCAATGAAGTACTATAAAAGACCAAGATTTTTCATGAACTGATCCATCAATGCTCTTTAAACATTTTGAATCATGGAAGAAGAACTTCCTCTAATACTAAAATCATCCACATACAAGACCAATATAGAAATATCTCCCTCTTGTCATTATGTAGATTGTGGGATTGAAACGATAATATGTGAAACTAGTAGGAAGCAAGAATGTGCCCATCTTCTCATACCAAGCCCTAGGGGCCTATTTGAGACCATACAACCAATGACGAAACCTACAAAAAAGTGAAGAGTCTTGCACAATACCTTATTGCTTCTTCATATATATCTCCTCATGAAGATCACCATGCAAGAAGATAGTTGTCACATCCATCTGATAAACTAACCATACCTATGAAGCTAAAAGAGAAAGTACAAGGCGAATAAAATCCATCTTGGTAATAGGAGAAAAAGTCTTAGAATAATTAATGCCCTCAACCTATGAAAAAACTCTTAGCAATAAGACAAGACTTATACTTATCAATAGAAATATTTATAGCATACTTGGTACAATACATCCACTTGTGCCACACCAAATTTATTCCTTTAAGAAGAGGAATAAGATCCCAAGTGTGGTTCTTCATCAGTTAAGAATACTCCTTTTCCATAGCCTAATCCCACTCTTGAATACCTACTGCATCTAAATTTTTTTGAGGATCAATAGAAATAACCTAATTCATAAGAGACCCTAGAACTCTATGAATAAGTGTGATGAGAATATAAAGGATCTTTTACCTAATCTCTAGATACATAAAAAATACTATGGGCCCACTTAGGAAGTGGCAAGACAGGTGGTGGGGGTTGAACTAGAACATCTTTCTCATCCTTGGAAGGAAAACAATCATCAAGAAATGAAGGATTAGGAAGTAACAGATAAGTTGGTGATGGAGAGTCCATCAAAGGATAGTGCTTATCAAACTGGACATCTCACCAAAACAAGACCTCTCTAGAAAGATGATAAAGAAAACCTTTACACCTTTGAATCCACACACTAGCCAACAAAGATATCAATGGCTGGCTCTTCCTCTCCATGGATTTCCTCTATGTGTTTGGAATAAATGCCCAAGATGCACTCCCAAAATTTTTGACTGAAGACACCGAGGATTGACATGGGACCAAGCCTCCTTAGGAGTCATTCATCATAATGCCTTGTTAGGCATCCAATTTTGAATGTAATTGACACAATTCACTACCTCGGTCCAAAAATATGCATCCATATCTCGAGACTGAATCATGCAATTAGCCATCTCCTAAAGTATTTTGTTCTTCCTCTTGACAAAACAATTCTATTGAGGGCTATAAGGAATTGTAAGATGATGAAGGATGCCATGCTTAGTACAAAAGTCTCAGAATGTCTAGTTGACATATCCCCCCCATTATCTATGTGTATCTACCTGATAGAAAGAGTGGAATACTTCTCCACAAAGTCCTTATACCTCCTAAATAAATCAAACACATCACTCTTATACTTAATAAACTACACCCATGTACATTTGGAGAAGTCGTCAATGAATGTGAGAACAAACCCTACCCCCCAAAAAGATGGAGTCAAAAAGGACATGAATTCTCTATGAACTAACTACAAGGGAACCTTATCATGGTGACTCTACCTTAAGGAAAACAATCCTTGTGATGTTTACCAGGCACACAACCTCAAAAAACACCATCAATACAAGAAATCTGAGGTACACCAAGCATCAAAGGTTGAGTGATCATTTGCTATAGATACCTATAGTTGACATGAACAAAGCATTCATGCCAAAGCTTGCTCACTGAATTTTCATAAGCTATGTAGGAAGAACCAACATAAGATGGACTCTCAAAACCATCAATGCACTATAACTAAGATGCAAGATCAACACTCTAAGTAGCTACAATAACATCAGGATCATGGAGGTCTCTGATAATCACATCATGTGGTGTGAATTCAACTATCTTTCCTATCCCAAAATGACAAATATGATACATTAATAGAAGGTTGTTGAAAATCTTAGGAACAACAAGAACATCTTGAAGAAAGCCATCCCGAAGATAAATAAGGCCTAAACCAACAACTAAAAGTTGAGTAGAATCCCCCATGACAATTTGTGTAGTGCTACAATCTAAAAGAGAGTCGACGAGGTCTTAAGAGTACATCATATGGTGAGAAGCACCAAAATCAAGAATCCATGTATCATCTATTGACAAGGCCCATGTAGAAAGTTCCTTAACTTTCCTTTGTTTGAGGAAGAAGAGTGAGGGGTTAAAATGTGATGCTACTGCATGGCCTACTCTAAATCCTCATGTATCTTCCAACATCTAGTAACGGGATGTCCCTCCTTGCCACAAAAACTACAAGGTTCATAAAACTTCTTCTTCTTTGTCTTTGAGGAAGAATCACCAAAATTAGAAGAATAAGTAGGTGGTGGAGTGAATTTGGACTTTTGATCTAACTAGTAATGGGGCTAGTAGAGGAAATATTACTATCGACGAAGGTCATATCTTAGGATTTGGATTCTTCTTTTGTTTTCCCTTAGAGGGTTGAGAAACCAAGGTGTGGAAGGAAGAGATTGAAAGTGAATCACATTGAGTCAACAAAGCCTGCTCCCATGTCAACCACTCACAAAATACCTCAAAAGAGGGAAAAGTGAAGGTTGTACCCAAAGAATCCATGGAGGCACAGAATGTAGAAGCTAAGACCTAGAAAGGCCCTTGAAGCTTAGGCAAGATCAAGTAGACACACTCTTTATCAAATTTCTCCTTACCACAACCTTTGAAAAAAGATCCGAGATATTTTAACTTCTCTAGAAAGTCCTCAATAGTGTGAAATGAATTGGGCACTAATGTGGTCAACTCCATCTCTAATCGCATTTCTTACAACTCATTAACTTTGACAAAAAGATCCTTGAACCTAGTCCACATAGCTTGTAGAGTAGTGCATGAATCAAGGTGAAATAGGAGACTATTAGAAACATGTATGGAAATCAATCCCATAGCTTCATCCATCTTATTTCACTAGTACATTTGGGGCTCAATTCTGACAGCAGTTCGACAGGATTCCGACTACAATTCATCGGATTGCCGACGACCAACATCATCGAAAACTTGTAGTCAGACATTCTGACGGTGCTCAAGTCTGTTAGAATTACAACGTCATCAAAGACTCTTCTGATGATGACCATGACTGCGCTTAGTTGTCGGTAAAACTTGATAAGTCATCGAAATTCTAATGGCTTCCAGGTAATGTTCTGACGGTTCGAGTGTCGGAATAAATTGGTTGGGCATTGGAATTCCAATGACCCCCTCACTTCTTAGCCGTTAGTAAAACTCGATAAGTCATTGGAATTCCAACAACAACCAAGGCATCTGCACTGACGAGGATGCTATATGTGTGACAATTTGGGCATCAGAATAAATTGGTTGGGCGTTGGAATTTAGATGGCCCCGTCACTATTTAGCCATCAGTAAAACTCGACAAGTCATCAGAATTCCAATGACAACTAGGGCATCCGCACTGACAAGGATGTTGTATGTGCAATGGTTCAAGCATCAGAATAAATTGGGTGGGCATTAGAATTATGACACCTCCCTCATTGCTTAGCCATCAATAAAACTCGATAATTCATCAGAATTCCAACAACAACCAGGGCATCCGCATCGACGATGATTTTGTATGTATGACGGTCCGGGTGTTGGAATAAATTGGGTGGGCGATGGAATTCCGATGGCCCCCTCACTGCTTATCCAATGAGGATGCTGTCGGACATACATCATGCTCATCGGATGCTTGGTGGATGGAAAGGTTTGCACTTATTGACCAATATGATAATACTAAATATTCATTATTCTGTATTAGCCAACCAAACGACAATAAAAACAATTTGACAATCTAAGCATGTGATGGTTCGGGCATCGGATGCTTGGATGGAAAGATTTGAACTGATTGACCAATATGATAATACTAAAGATTCATTATTTTGTATCAACAGAGCAGACGACAATAAAACAATTTGACAATCTAATCTTTCCACTTGAAGACCAGCCTCAAAAAACCATGTATGATTGAAGAATTGTGTCCCACGTTAAGTTCTTCAATCCCATCAATAGCCACCCATAGGTGGCATACCATAAGATGGCATGGGAGGCATTCCCATTCCACTCATACCTGGCTGAAAGAAACCTCCCATGCCCACTCCCATGCCAGGTATTGGAGGTGCTGGCAAAGCAAGGGGAAGAAGCTGAGCATACATATTCTGTTAAAAAAATAGGCACATATTTATTTCTGTAGAGGATTTTAAATGTTTATTAAAGAGAAACTTAAAATATTCACAGAATCATCAGAGTATATCAAGAACCTGAAGTAGGTATGGAAACACAAAGTCAGTCATATTATTCATCCAGGCAAGTTCCAAAGTCACATCTAGTCTGATCAAGTCATATCATATGAACAAGCATGAAGCAAAGCATTCTTTCTTGCCCTGCAGTTCCAAATGCAAAAGTAAGCCCCATTTCAATTCCCCAATCCAAAATGAAAATTGAAAATATACTTTAGCTTGTGAGAGAGAACAACCAACTATATGTTTTACCAATTGTATACCTATTCCAAAAAATACACTAGCAATTCCTCTAGAATTTCACGATCACCCAATTGAGAACTAGTTTCCATTCCATCAATGTAAAGATTATCCTTTTTAGACAGTGCAATATGTTAGCACATAATTTTTCTATAATTTCCTTAATTATGCTCTTAAAAATGCTGTTTTCTATAATTTCCTTAATTATACTCTTAAAATTCTATTGGAGGTGCTGACAAAGCAAGGGGAAGAAGCTGAGAATACATATTTTATAAACAAAATAGGCACACATTTATTTGAATTTTTAAAAACCATCAGTAGAGTAGAACAAGTGCTCCTTGAGGCTCAATTAAGAAAAATGCATACTTGTTGAGCAACAAGATCTTTCTGTTCTTTCTCCTTGGATTTCTCTTCTTGGATAGCCTCTAACTTGTTGCACAAAATACCTATTCCACAAAATACACTAGCAATTCCTCTGCAAGTTCACGATCACTCGATTGAGAACTAGTTTCCATTGCATCCTTGTAAAGATTATCATTTTTAAACAGTGCAATATGTTAGCACATAATTTTTCTAGAATCTCCTTAAAAATACTATTTTTCTATAATTTCCTTAATTATGCGCTTAAAAATGCTATTTTCTATAATTTCCTTCATTGTGCTTCTAAAATTCTATTGGAGGTGCTGGCAAAGCAAGGGGAAGAAGCTGAGCATACATATTCTATAAACAAAATAGGCACATATTTATTTGAATTTTTAAAAACCGTCAGTAGAGTAGAATATGTGCTCCTCGAGGCTTAATTAAGCAAAATGCATCCCTGTTGAGAAACAAGATCTTTCTCTTCATTCTCCTTGGATTTCTCTTCTTCGGTAGCCTCTAACTTGTTCCACAAAATACACCAGCAATCCTCACCAAGTTCACGATCACTCGATTGAGAATTAGTTTGCATTGCATCCTTGTAAAGATTATCCTTTTTAGACAGTGCAATATGTTAGCACATAATTTTTTTAGAATTTCCTTAAAAATGCCATTTTTTATAATTTCCTTAATTATTCTCTTAAAAATGCTATTTTCTATAACTTCCTTAATTATTATCTTAAAATGCTATTGGAGGTGCTAGAAAAGCAAGGGGAAGAAGCTGAGCATTCATATTTTGTAAACAAAATAGCCACATATTTATTTGAATTTTTAAAAACCACGAGTAGAGTAGAACAAGTGCTCCTTGAGGCTCAATTAAGCAAAATGCATACCTATTGAGAAACAAGATCTTTCTCCTCTTTCTCCTTGGATTTATCTTCTTGGACAATCTCTAACTTGTTCCACAAAATACACCACCAATCCCTCTGCAAGTTCACGATCACTCGATTGAGAACTACTTTCTATTGCATCCTTGTAAAGATTATCCTTTTTAGACAGTGCAATATGTTAGCACATAATTTTTTTATAATTTCCTTAAAAATGCTATTTTTCTATAATATCCTTAATTATTCTCTTAAAAATGCTATTTTCTATAACTTCCTTAATTATTCTCTTAAAATTCTATTGAAGGTGCTGACAAAACAAGGGGAAGAAGCTGAGCATACATATTCTGTAAACAAAATAGGCACATATTTATTTGAATTTTTCAAAACTGTCAGTAGAGTAGAACAAGTGCTCCTTGAGGCTCAATCAAGCAAAATGCATACTTGTTGAGCAACAAGATCTTTCTCTTCTTTCTCCTTGGATTTCTCTTCTTGGACAACCTTTAACTTGTTCCAAAAAATACCTGTTCCACAAAATACACCAACAATTCCTTTGCAAGTTCACAATCATCTGATTGAGAACTAGTTTCCATTGCATGCTTGTAAAGATTATCCTTTTTAGACAGTGCAATATGTTAGCACATAATTTTTCTATAATTTCCTTAATTATGCTCAAAAAATTCTATTTTTTATAATTTCCTTAATTATGCTCTTAAAATGCTATTGGAGGTTCTGGCAAAGCAAGGGGAAGAAGTTGAGCATACATATTCTGTAAACAAGATAGGCACATATTTATTTGAATTTTTAAAAACCGTCAATAGAGTAGAACAAGTGCTCCTTGAGGCTCAATTAAGAAAAATGCATACCTGTTGAGCAACAAGATCTTTCTCTTCTTTCTCCTTGGATTTCTCTTCTTGGACAACCTCTAACTTGTCCTTAACAAGCTCATCAACTTTTGTCATGTATTCTCAAATGAACTTTGAAAAATAATTTTTTTGAATATTAGCTATTTAATTCTACAAAAGATTTAAAATGTTTATTAAAGAGAAACTTAAAATATTCACAGAATCATCAGAGTATATAAAGAACTTGAAGTAGGTATGGAAACACAAAGTAAATCACATTATTCATCCAGTCAAGTGCCAAAGCCACATCTGGTCTAATCAAGTCATAGCATATGAACAAGCATGAAGCAAATCATTCTTTCTTACCCTACAGTTCCAAATTTCAAAAGTAAGCCCCATTTCAATGCCCCAATCCAAAATAAAAAATTTAAAATATACTTTACCCTATGAGAGAGAGCAACCAACTATATGTTTTACCAATTGTATACCTGTTCCACAAAATACACCAGCAATTCCTCTGCAAGTTCATGATCACCTGATTGAGGTGAGGAGGCCTGGCAAATAGGTTCTTGGGATTGATCAAAGTGCACAAGTAATTATTAGAAAGGGTAAAGCTCCCATGCAGAATAGAGTTTTTGTTCAGACTGTATTAAATCCATTATCAATTTTTGTATCTTAAAGGAGTTGAAAATGATTGAAATTTCACATTGTTGATATAAGTTATACCGATGAGGGCACTTAAACTAACAAAGACCAAATTTGCATCGAGATACCATATACTGATGAGAGAGAATAGCAAGACAGAGTTGTACTCATCAGCATAAGTTATATTGATCAAGGAGAAAAGTTGAGGAGAATTGATGCATCAGAAAAAACTATACCAATATGACCCATCAACATAGTAAAAACTAGCGACAACAATGGAGAATTGTCTTGTCGATAGCCGATGAGGGTATCAGTAAGACTTATACTGATAAGAGTGGTGAAAAGAAGAGTCCATCGGTATAACCAAAGTGATCGATATGTGTTACTTTGAGCCACCTCAACACCCAAAGAAATCATAGGTGAAACATATACTGATGGAACATACTTTATCGGGAAGACTTTTCTTATTGTTATGTTGTTTCATTTCGGATTACCCCGATACCCGATGAAGGAGCAGACTGATTGAGTGGAGTGAAGACACTATGAGGAAGACTCATGGTGATGAAGTCGGTTGCATTGGTATAACCAAAGTGATCGGTATGTGTTACTTTGAGCCACCCTGATGCCTGAAGAAATCATCGGTGAAACATATACCTATGGAACATACTCTATCGGGAAGACTTTTCTTATTGATATGTTTCATTTCGGATTACCCCGATACCAGATGGAGTAGACTCATTGAGTGGAGTGAAGAAACTATTGGGAAGACTCATGGTGATGAAGTCAGTTTCATCGGGAAGAGCTATGTCGATGGTGAAGCCTATCGGGGAAACAATGCCTATCGCAATAACACTAAATGAGCTCACCTAATGCTCGATGAGAATATCGGTTTGAGATATACCTATGAGGAGGAAAAGGAGTCATTGGCTGAGGGTGTCCCGATAAGAGAAAATAAGATGTCAAATAAGATAAAGGGCTGTTCAGAGATCGCCAAAAGGGAAATATTCATTGGGGAGACATGTGCCGATGAGCTGTTGTCATATCAGAATTCAAAACTGAAATTTTTAAAATTCTTATATTTAATAGTTGCAGTAGATGCATCTATGGTTTGCACAAGGAAAATTTTATGAGAAGTTCATTATTTCAAAAAAATAAGGCGAAACTAGAAATTGCCTTGTCTAAATACTACGATGGTGAAAGAAGAATACACATATAGAACACATTGCACCTTTGAAAAATGGATCAGAGGATTGTAATTGTAGAAATGGAAGCTTCAAGTTCAACAGGAAAGAAGAGGGTGGCCAAGAGCCCTGACTCTAAGGTGAAGAAAGGAAAAAATGAAGAGGTGCCTCCAGTTAGGAAGTTAAACCAAGACATGATAGACCAAATGCAGGCACCCAACCCAAAATCTAGAAGGTCAAAGTAGCAACTGTCGGGGAGAGTCCAATTAGAAGACAAGTACAGAGAGGTCAGAGAGCTCAGAGATGTCTAGACCAAGGTAAGGGGACATGAACTATTTATGTTCCACTATTTGAGAAGGAGCAAGGAGATGCCTCTCTCCAATCCTTTGATGACAAATTTAGGTAAGCTAACAGTCCCCAATGTTTTTGTAAACATAAGATTGCTAGAGGTTTTGGTGAGGAATTATAATTCGGTGAAGAGGTGCATTCAGCTCCCAAATGGGGAAGCATTTATTATATTTTTTGCGAGTACCATAAACGAGGTTTTCAATTTAGACCCTAGTCCAGATAAGCCCTTGTCCTTTGGGGATTTGGAGGAAGAATACCTCAGAATGGACACTACATATACCAATTGGACATTTTCCATTCACAAGAGGCAAGTAGGAAAATTAACAGAGGAAGACGGGCCACCGTTCAGCATTGATTTGTTTAGACATTACTTGCAGTACACATATATGTCGTGTAAGCAAGTAGGAGGGGTGGAGGTGCCTAATTTGGGAAGCACTGGGTTGCTGGTGTTAGCCTCTGATATACAAATATATGAACCTAGGCCTTTTGACTATGCAACATATTTGGTGGAGAGGTTGCATGAAGGTTTTTAAAACCTTAGGGATGATACTCATCCCAATCTCAAATTTTATTTACTATTGATGCATCTAGTGTTATTCAATGGATATGTAAAGGGTTTTTGGCCCGAGGGCCTAAAATTAAATACCAAGGACAAGGAAGGTGAGGAGAAGCCCATCCAATTGTGGACATCTCTTTGGGATTCTCAATATATGAGGTCCAACTATATTAGTTTTGAAGAACTTATTGTAATGTCATTGTATCGAATGTATGGGATTACATGTGAAGGGTCTATCTCTGACGAGATCAAGAGGTTCCTAAGACCCAGGGATTATGATGAAAGACACATTGTTGATCATAACTGGGGGGACTAGTTTGTGAATAAGGATTTTACTTGTTTTAGAGTATATGGATTTGAGGGGATCCCCTACATTCTGCCAAAACTAGTACTGCACAAAATAACTTATCTAGAGATTGTGAGGTCATTGAGTGTGTCCAATGCTAAACATTTTGTAGATATGTGTAAGCAAGCCTTCCTACCCAAGACACTAAGTTCTGGTGATTTGACCATAGTGTCAACCAAATCTTATGAAATAATTGATAAGAAGCTGATATAAGAATATAATTTGTTTGAGCATTATGCCAGGAAAAAGTATGATCCTGAAGGATACATTCAGTCTTGCAAGAAGAGCCAAAACTTGGAAGGTTATCTGCATGTCAGTATTGAGGCTGAAGATATCTTCAGGAACATGGAGGATGCAAAGGCCAAAGAGGTAACTGATCAAGTGACTAATGAACTAGCAAAAAAGAGATGGAGACTCTAGGAAATTGAAACCCAGGAGGAGGAGGAGGCAGAAAGTGAATCTGATGAGAATGCATTTGTCTCTAGATGGCAAGTGCCAGAGAAGGGAGAAGAGCCAGATATACAGGGCCAAATAAAGACAACATTAGAAGTTCATGCTGACTCTCTGTTAGAGGAGTTTTATGTTTTTGTTGCTGATGATGTTTTTATTCATTCCAAAGAATTTAAAACATTCTTGTACAATGTTAAAGGGAAGAAATTGAGGGACTCTATTCCCAACATAGCGCATGATAATGAGGCTGAGTTGTTAAAGAAATTAAAAGAGGAAATTGATGTAGAGATAACCACAATGACCCTTCAAAAGGGGAGGAAACTACTTATAGAGGCTGGGGTGATTTTGTTTCTCGGATGGGACCTTAGTGCTTCTTTTATCTTTGACAATTTATTGCATTCAAAAAATAAGGAATTCAAATTGGATATACAAGGTGTAAATGATGTATTTATTGGTTCAAGATTCGATCAAGACAAGGAATCTTTGAGGTTATGGGCTCTGTACCCTCTCCATAAGAGACCAAAGATCATTGATGTTGACAATGCCTTTGGCCATCTAATGAAACTAAAAGTTGGTGAAATTGATCCAATTGTTTCTATTGATATCAGAGTGGATATTTCAAAATTCAATAAAGCACAAATGGTTAGAGTAGTGAGGGAGAGGAACTAGTAAAAGGCATTGTATGAAGAAATGCTAAGGAGAAGTGAGCAATAGGTGCCAATGGTTCTTACTCCAAATAGAGCTCAATGGAAGAAAACATGCGGGGAGTTGCAACAAGAAAATAAAAGGATATTAAAACAGATGCAAAGTGTGAGGGTAGATACTGCTGGTGTATTACTAACTAAAATATTTGGGTTTTTACAAGGTTTTCTGAAATAATTCTAGACAGTATTTCAAAAGAACATGGACAATGCAGTTTCACACAACATAATTTCAAATAGATTAGGAACAAGGTTACATGATAAAACAATGGCCAAAGCGCAAACAAAAGAAATTGAAAAAATAAAGAGGTTGCTAGCTAAACACAATAAATTTGATGAAAAACTACAATTTGAATATGATGAATGCAAAGACACTGTTCAACATGGTTTCCCAGATTTAATTGATCAGAAGGGTGATATAAAGGATACAGGTCTATGGATCTCAGAATGTCGTAGTCTTCTCAATGCTGCCCTTGATATTACCCAAATTGATGAAAATGAATTGAAAGAGACTGTGAAACAGATGTAAAACTTTGTCACGCTGGAAGTCATTGTTAGGGATATCATCCATAATGTGGACACATATAAGTCAGAGAAGTACTTGGAGCATATCCAAAAGTGCGACAAGATGATGGGAGACCAGACCTGATGTCTAAGTTGGAGCCTAGAGTCATGTTTTTCTATGTTTTTATAATATGTTCATATTGTAAAGACAATTTTTAGGAAGTTAGTTTTTAGTTAGTTTCAGTTTTAATGAAAGGGTATGCCCTTTCACTTTCAAATTGAATCCTCATCTATAAATGGAGGATCTTTTAGAAAAAGTGGGGGAGATACCTCAAGTTTTATGATCTTATCAAGACAATTTTATACAACACTTATGTAGTTTGTTTTCTGGAAATATCAAAGTTGATGGATGATACAAATTGAAATCAACTGGTTTGATTATCTATTTTCAATATAAATTTCAAGTGTTCTTCATTCTAAATGGTATATGATTTTCAATTGATTGATTAGTTCCATGTGATAAATCTATTTTTATTAGATTGCATCAATGTGCTATCTTATGCTATTGTGATTGAGACTAATTTCCAGTTTAAGCATTAGTTTGAAAGGTTGGCTGACAAGTTTCACATTGTCTTATTGGTCTTTCAGAGCAAAGTAAAAATTCAATAAGACTAACTACATTTTATATTTCAGTTACAATCCATATAGATTCTTTTGATGTGATGGTATTTTTTTGAAAACAAGTTATTAAAATTGTATACACCTAAAAATGGTCTGAAGATAATTAATTAAATAAGCAATTATTTAATTAATCTCTCCTCCCCAATTTAATTATATTCACTAAGCAATTTGATTAAATTTCCCCTTTCATCTACTTATTAATAAATCTAAGGATTTATTAAATAGGTTCATTTCACCCCTTTAATTAATTAATTCCCTCCATCCAAAATCATTTCTTCTAAATCCTTTAATTAATTAAAACAAATCAATTATGAGTTGTTGAGATTAATTAGACTTTTCATATTATTTGAATTTTTAAATTCAAATTCTCCTAACTTCTACCATTCCTAAACCTAACCCATTCTACCTACCACCATGTGCCCTTTCATCCAACATCTTCTAGAACCTTGTGACACTTGTCACTAAGTGTTCCCTTTCATCCAACCCTTCTAGAAGCCTCTTGACACTTGTCACCATAGAGATGACAGATGTTCCCTTTAATCCAACCCCCTTTGCCATCCTCCTCCAATTTAACCATTGATATCTTTAGATCAATCTCAACCGTTGATTCTTTCCAACTCACCCCTAACCTTGGGAAATCCTATAAATAGACCTCATTTTGGAGCAATTTCATGTCCCAATTTCATATCATTGTTGCATATCATTTGATCCCATCTCATTCTCATCTTATGCATTGTTATTATAGGCATCTAGCTTATAGTTTATCAGTTTTAGCAATGTTATCATGCTCATTTTAGCTTAAATCTTAGCTTAAACATGCTAGATCAATCATTCATATAGCTTAATCATTCTATTCTTGCTAAGATAATGCATTTTAATCTTTCAAATCCTCCATATAAGTGTAGTCAAGTCACTGGAGCATGCATAATTAGATCTAAGAGCATTTTTCATACTCGCATTTACTAGGAGGCAATAAGTCGATTAGCTATGGTTTTGTCTTTCTTTGATTTAAATCTTCTAACCATGCTTGTAATGATTTATTGAGTGCATTATGGTTGCAGATACAGGTACACTTCATACAACACGATATTTTGGCACCCACCATGGGGCAGAAATCATCATTTTCAGCCTCTCAAGCTTCAATAAACATTGATCTCTGCCGGATCAGAATCAGAATGTCGTACAAGTTGATTTTCCAACTCGTACAAACTACCTTTTAGCCCAGGATGACACTTCATCCTAACTCGTACTAGGTATAATTCTAACTCATATGAGCTTTTACATTGAAATTTTTTTATTCGTTCTAGCTCATTCCTGTGTCATACGAGTTGATTTTCACTGTCATACTAGAGCTAATCCTGTTTCGTACAAATTTCTGGCTTCAAAATCTTATGTTGTAGGAGTCTTCTTTTATTCTTGTGTGAAATCTAAATTTGTGTCGTAATAACTAATAAATCATGTCGTACGAGTTTCTGAATCTCTGTGTTTTTCCATAAACTGCAAATTAGAATTTTCAAATTTGTCTATACGGTGGTAATTTGCATTTTTTAAGGCCTTCTGGTCATTTTTAGCCCTTGAAAGCACATGCTCTTTCAAAATCTCATCTACAACTCTTGGAGACCTTTCCAACGAGTTAAACGATTCATAATTTTGAGTCCCGAGCAAAACGTTATGCTTATTTGAAGTTAGGCTAAAATTTCATATAGTTTTTTTTGAAAATTTTATAGTTCGGATCACTAATGCTAATCTTGTTATGTATTAGATGTTTGCAGCCTAACTCTTTTCTGCAGGATGCTTGTCAAAGACAAATTCTAAACACAATCATGACTACTAATGGATCTATTTTGCAGGTTGCCTAAGGATTCAGCAAAAAACTTTTTGTATTCTTTAAGATTTTTAGGCACACTTCAATTTGGGCTTAAAGAAATGAACTATCATGTCTTATGTGCTTGTGATGATAGGTGAGTATTCTCTCACCTTTCTTAGGTGATCAGAAAGCTAGACTCATCTTTTTGCTTTCATTAGTGCATCTCTTTAGCAGGCCTGCCCTCTCAAGGAGTTATTAACTTTTAGCCCTTAAGGCCGATGAGAGGGGAACGACCTAAGTGGGAATGGCTAACGCCAAGTAATCCAACCCACTATAAAATAAATGTGTTTTTGATGAAAATCAAAGCAATGATAGTTCTCAGGAATAGCTCTCCTCCGTACCTTCGGGTATATCAAACCTTGGTTTTCAAGGCTGGGAGACCTCTTAATTGGTTTATACCTCGACGCGCCGAATGGATCCCTT
This sequence comes from Cryptomeria japonica, assembly GCF_030272615.1. Lineage (NCBI taxonomy): Eukaryota > Viridiplantae > Streptophyta > Pinopsida > Cupressales > Cupressaceae > Cryptomeria > Cryptomeria japonica. Next base: position 233,707,585 of record NC_081406.1, read on the forward strand.
ACTAGTGTCGGTTAAAATAGAAGCTACCTGATTCACCTCCGAAAGGGTGATAATATTTGTGCAAGAGAGATAGTAACTCTCCCAAGACACTTACCATATCGTGCCCTCATTAGCGTTTGGAGTTGGATAATACGGCGTTGAGAATCCATTGCGTGAGACTCAGCGACCGTATTCTGATTAGCTATTGGGTGTGTACCTAAGTCAGAAAGCAAAGGTTTTCATTCTTAACCAACTTCCTTAGGGTTTATCCTGATTGAGAGTCATGTATCACATCATGTGTTTTCTATGTATTCATCCCTAAATTGAAAAATCAGACACTTAAAACTGGAAAACATCATCAGAATTCAAAGATCAAAATCAGCAAAACAAACACTTTTTGCCATTCTCTACAACCTGTCGTACGAGCTTTAATTCACTATAGCACGAGTCATAATCTCTATCATACTATCTACTATCCTGTGTCATACGAGTCATATGTTTTGTCGTATGGTCTATAATCCCAAGCCATACGAGTTGCTGTTGTTTATATGAAAAACTCTATTTTATCGTATGGCTTTGTATCTTGTGTCATCCTAAGCTGAATCTTATGTCGTACGAAACTCTGCATTTATTAGTCCAGAGCTGTGTCTTGCATGCCTATTTTAGATTTATCATTTCTGCCTAATCAATTTGCAGTAAGCCTAAACACCTGTTATCTGTCAATCTGTTCTTAGATTGTTTGCTTGGTTTGCTTGGTCAAGTATCATCCATCAAAATCAGACTTTAGAAAATATACATCTCAAGATTTTCAAGTGCTTACCCCCAACAAGTTCAAAATCTAAACATCTCAGAGTGCATTATCACCCTCTTTGATAAACTAATCATTCAAACATAGTTTCTCATCAGGATCAATAATCCTTTATCATGAAACTGAAATGTTTAGTTAGGATAACCTTGTCCCACATCATAGGATAGATCATTCCTACTGGACTTGGTTCTTATCAATCATCACCATTGCACTCCTAAACTGAAGATTGAAAAACTTGCAAACCTTTAAACACTTGAACCATCTTTTAGTGTCATATCACTCTATTGCCTTGACATTGACTATTGATCACTTACCCAAAACAATCTTTTGGACAATCGAACCCCTGAAATGGAAACACGAATATTTGAAATAGCTGAAAATCATATCAACATGACATACCAAAGAAAAATACAAGTAGCAAGCCAGCATATCAGAGCAATCAAACAAGTTCAAAATCAAAATCCAACTATGTTAAAAACTCAAAAGGATTCAAACACATCTCAGAAGAAAAGTGGCTCTTTTATGCACCTCTTAAAAAGATCCCTAAAGGATTTGGCTAAAGAAGATCAAAATCGTGCACCTATATCTAACAATGATCCATCCATCCATAAGAAAATTGACGCTCCAAAGGCATCTATTCCTACACCTCTTAAAAGCTTGCAAGAACCTTCCATAGCATCCTTGCCAAATAATGCATCCAAAGCTAAAGTTCCCCAAGCAATATCCATAATGACCATCAAGCCTATTTCAGAGGATCTTACTCAAAGCTCATCTCCTTCTCATCCAAGCATTGATTCCTTGCAGCATCCCCATAACACTTCCTTGCAAATTGAAGTCCTCATTCATAGAACGCTTGTTAAACATGTCCTAATAGATGGGGGAGCTAGCTTGAACATTTGCTCTTTGAGTCTTGTCTGTGCTCTAGGATATTCAGAAGATGTAGCTAATCCCTAGAAAAGGATAAAAATCAAAGCATATGATGAAGAAGAACATTACTCCAAAGGAATGGTGATATTACCCATCATAGTGGGACCTTTGCAAAAGGACATAGCATGCCAAGTTCTAGACATGGAGTTACCATACAATATACTCTTGGGGAGACCATGGATTCAGGACATACAAGCTATTACATCAATAGGTCATCAGTGCTTTAAATTCCCCTACAAGGGGTAGAAAATCACAATATCAGTAGAATCAAATCCATTGCAGTGTTGTAATAATCTGAAAACAACTTAAGAGGTCATTGTTTCACATAACCAAGAGGCAGCACCTCCAAGCACACAATCTAAGGAACAATCATTTGCATCAATTTTGTCAAACATGGAAGAACAAATGTAGCTAAAAGATCGAGGGAATGGAGAATATTTTCTATCATGGAAAAACAAACAAGAGTAACTTCAAATTGAAAGGGATGAAGAAGTAGACATAGAGGTCGATGTAGTCCATACGTATGCAAAACAAATGTTAGGAACTAGCCTACTTGAATCAAAATCACATTCAACTGACATGGACTTAACCAAGGATGATCAAGATTTTCTTATACGAGGTCATTCTGATGAGAGTATTGTTCTAGACATCGACATACATATTAAAAGCTCTGACATCTTTATCATGACCCCTAATATCTTTGAAACTATTCAACCTGAAGATCCTTTATCCTTAAGCTATCCTAAACCTATGGACTAGGAGAATGAAGGACATAACACCAATGATACCTTACCTAATGACCATGCCATATCCTTATATCTTAATGAAATCAAATCCACAACAACTTTCACCAGGGATTCCGCTAATGTATCTTTGAGTCAAATGGATGTCAAATCTCCTAGTTGCAAAATTGAAAATCAAGAAAACAATATCAGGTCTAATGCTGAAAACCATTTATTGGCAACATTAGATCGGGAAAGAGTAAAATTAAAGGATGCATCTAATGGTGAAAACCTCCTCAAGGTGTCAGAAGATGGGAGATTTGATACCTTACCTGAATGTTATCAAGAGAAGTTATCTATCATAATAGCACCAGCAAAGGCAACTATCATTGGTTCAACTAATCTACATCTAGTAGCTTTTCTATTAGAACTAGCAAGACAAAAATACTTAAAACCCTTCAAAAGATGGCAAGTCAATTTTACCTGATCATATATAGACATTCCAGGTTTTGATCCATATCTTACAATACATCACCTAATTATCAGTCCAGGAGCAGACATCAATAGTGAAACACATAATGGGTCAGGAGCAGAGTATGAAGCATTAGTTACAAGTATCAAAATGGCTGTAGAATGGAATATTAAAAAACTTCAAGTCTTTGGAGACTCTCAGCTTGTCATTAATCAAATCAATGATGACTATCAAACAAAAGATGACAAACTTATGCCTTACAAAAAGATGGTGGATGATATCAAGAAGTACTTTGTAGAAATAAGTTTTGAACAGATCCCAAGAAATGACAACAAAGCAGTAGACGCCATGGCTACACTTGCTTCTATATTGCAAACACAAGAAAATCAACAACATTATGAATTCCTGGTTGAAGAGTTGTTTCATCCCGCCTATAATTGTCCTGATTCCCAAACCATTTGTCAACTTATTGGACATGATTCCTCTCACTATGGCCAAACTTACACATACCTAAAAGACAATATCTTACCTCCTGACTTATCGAAAAACCAAAAGAGAAACTTTATTCACCAATCCTCTCATTTTAATCTCGTCGCAGATACCCTATATAAACGAGGTCTGGACGGTACTGTCTTATGATGTCTCGAACAAGAAGAATGTGAGACGGCCTTACATGAAGTCCATAACAACATTTGTGGCACTCATTCAAGTGGTCTTACCCTTACGAAAAAACTCATACACTTGGGCTACTATTGGCCAACTATGGAACAAGATTCTTTTCAGATAGCAAGAACATGCAAACAATGTCAAATCCATGGGCACTTGATCCATGCACCAACACAAGAACTACATGCTTTAGCAACATTTTGGCCTTTTTGTCAATGGGGACTTGATCTAGTAGGAAAGATGAATACTTCCTCATCTAATGGACACAAATTCATTCTTGTAGCTACAAAATATTTTACAAAATGGATTGAAGTGGTACCTCTCATAAACATCATAGGAAAACAAATTGCTGCAGTTATCTTGAACTATATCATCTGTCGCTATGGAATACCAATGACCATTATCACTGATAATGGGTGACCATTCAAAAATCAAGATGTACAAGAGCTATGTGAGAAGTTCAAAATCTAGCACAGATTCTCCACACCATATTATCCACAGGGAAATGGGCAAGCAGAAGCATCTAACAAAACTATTATGAAAATCCTCAAAAAGACAGTGAACGATGCTGGGAAAGATTGGCATATCCAACTAAACCCTGCTCTATGGGCCTACCACACCAGTATCCGCACACCAATAGGTGCCACACTTTTATCTCTTGTATATGGATCAGAAGCCATATTGCCAATTGAAGTAGAGATACCTTCTCTACATGTATCACTAAAAGGTCTCATCCCAAATGAAGAACAAAGAGTATCTAGACTACAAGAGTTAGAACTGATCCATGAATGCAGACACAATGCCTTTGATCTCTAAAGGGATATCTGCAAAGAATGTGTCGGAGCTATAATCATAAGGTTAAACCATGAATCTTTCAAGTGGACGAACTAGTGCTAAAGGAAAATCCACACAACCAGGCAGATCGAGAAAAGAAAGGAAAATTTGAACCAAACTGGTTAGGTCTGCTTGTGGTCATAGCAGTATTTGGGTCAGGAGCATATTAGCTATCAACACAGGATGGAGATCAACTCGAAGAACCTATCAATAGCATGCATCTGAAAAAGTTCTATGTCTGAAAAATTAGAAAAATAAAAAATAGTGAAAAATAAAAAAAAATGAAAAAACAGTGAAAACTCGGAAAAATCAAAAACAGTGAAAAATCAGAAAAAATGGAAAAAAGTAAAAAAAATAGAAAAAATGAAAAAAAAAAGTGAAAAAGCAGAAAATCCAAAAAAAATCAAATATAAAAAAAAGTGCAATAAAAACAGATGGTGAAAACCTGGCAAACAGGCACTATCTATCAGCTAGCTCTTCCATCTATTAGTTCATGCATTCATTCTTCCATCAACGCTATAAATGACCATCATAAAGCCTTTGGACATATGCAGACATCCCAGGTAGCTTCTTACCATGGTTTGGATCATTGGATATATCATAACAACTCTGTTTCTAGGCTTGGGGCAAAATCCTACACCAAGCTGGGGGCAAAAACTCTTGATCATTTTGAGCTAAATCAAACAAGTAGAACAATAGTTAGACAACTCTTATCAAGCGAAAACTGAGACACATCCAACATTGAACTCAAAATCAAACTATCAACTATCAAGCTATCACAAAATCAATCAAAGCACATCACACACTTTTCAGTGGATAATATATTTTTGAATATTGATTGGAACATGATTGTTCAACTTTTCTATATTTCTTTTCGCTATCATGATTTCTGAGTGACTCCGGGATGCCTTTGACTAGAGGAACAAGGAAGAAACATGATATTTTTCTTGTCTACTATCTGAAAATTAATCATTAATATGTGCAAATTTTTCTTGGGACATGATCATCAGAATATCATTGAAGACATTTCCGATTTGCGTATTGAAATGATTAATACTGCCCATTTTACGCAAACAACACTCAGTTCATCTCGGTTCAATTATACCTCAATGCTTGTGCTAACTTGCTATACCAAAATCCAGGAAAGTAATGCTCAGGTCATCATGGTTTAATTATACCATCGATGTTTACACTCACTTCTCACATTTCAAAAGCTCAATGATGACAAAAATGCAAAATAATCTAGTGACTATTCCGATCTTAGTTTGCATCTCCATTGCATTTTCATTTGCATTTTAGCATGCATTTCATTCTTGCATGGGATCTTACAAGGCTCCTTTTATCCAAGTTTAAATCTATCACAGGAATCATCAAAGTATCATCACAAGTGTATACGCAATAAGAATGATGACTCATATCTCTCATGATATGATTGACCTATCAAAAATCTTATGCTATCTCTCTCAACAGAATTAACAGTCAACATATCCAAATATTTTTGCAATCTTGCTATCAACAAGCTGTCAATTCTTTATCTATCAACCTTATCAAATCAAATCAATCAATCAAACCTAATCAATTTGATCATGTCTTATACAGGATGAATCCTTCCTGAAACTAGACGATCTGATTAGCTATGGTTTTGTTTTTCTTTGATTTAAATCTTCTAACCATGCTTGTAATGATTTATTGAGTGCATTGTGGTTGCAGATACAGGTACATTTCACAGAGCACAACAAAAACTATCTCCATGGTTATACATAGGATCTTTCAGTTTGAAATAGTATGAAATCAGTAAGGGATGAAGGCACTGGTCTATTGTTGATCTGATATAATTAAATCAGGTATTTTCAGAAGCAATCTTGATCAAGGAATCATACTTTTAATTTATACAGGCACAACTTCATAAACATTTATAAGTAAGCATTTCATAATTTTCAGCAAGCAATAAATATAACTAGACAAAATTCAAGAATCATTTGCCTCCTCAAAAATATGCTATAGAAAAGCCTTTAACCACAATTCAAGAAGTTCATGTTTATCAATCTAATTGAAATTGAAGATCATTAGAAAACTATTCAAATGCAAAATTGCATCCCACTTTAACTTAAATGAAAGAATCAATAGAGAAGTTCCTCTCACCCTCTGAGCAAGCCCTATCTGATCAAAGTTGTCATGCATATCTATAGATTCTCGAAGCCTATCATAATATTCCTCTTCTACATAAATTTCATTCAAAGCCTGATTAACAACAACTACATTATTGCTCTGTACTACAACCATGTACAACTTCACAATATGGAGATGTCTAGTGTGGATAACAAATACAATAGAACAAAAGATACTCATGAAATTTTTCTAGACCAAATAACTACTAAAGAGAGCATCTAGAAAAATTTAATACCCAAGTGAAAGACATATGGGTAATCCTAAAAATAGTAACAAAAAAAAAAAGTTTAGAGCCATACCTTATGCATGATGTCAACCACTCATGTGTGGTCTACCTTAAGGGTAAGGACATTCAAGAGGTCATTAATAAGATCTGGGTGTTCTTGCAAATAAAAGTGTACAACTTTGTAGTACAATTCAACATTGGCCACTTTAACTATAACATATTTGAATTGCATATGATCCCATGCCTCTGGAGAGTGGTTCATGATATTAGTGGCAACATTATCATATTCGTCATCTTGAATATATAAATATGTAAGTTCCTTCTAGTGCTGCTTCTCATCACAAACACAGATATGAGTTCATCAAAGCGACCCCTGTTTTGATAGTAATCACTGACCTCTTCCAAGTCATCCACCTGGAACAAAAAATAAATGTCAGAATCACAAAAAATATAAATTTCTCACCTTCATAGTGATACATAACACTACATATAAACCTTCCTAGATTATCATAAAAAAAAAACTTAAAAAACAAACTACTTACTTGTGGTGTTGTTGTTCGTGTTGGCTCTGTTGGACCCTGCAATTAAGATTCAATATACATTATCAATAAGATTATCTGTGCAACATAATGAAATGTTGAAAAGTGTGCTATCTTATTGAGCTTCACCTAGTTTTGAGAATAGTTTAATATTCTCTACTTAACATGGCCAACCATGTGAAGGTGGAAGCTCATTTGGCCCCTCCCCCCCCTAACATCACTCTAAATTCCCTATTAACATCTAACATTCTTTCATTGTTTCATCCATTAATAAATTATAACATTCATTCATTATCACATAAATTTTAATAACACATAACATTCATTAACACTCATTAACACGCAACATTCATCAATATTAATTAACACATATCATTTATGAATATTCATTAGCACATAATTACATTCATTAACCCATAAAAATCAGTCATTATCAAATAATGTAGATTACAATCATTTTTAAAATTTTTTTTTTGAAGCTATGATAATTCTAAGTGGACCATCATTTTCTTCATCACTTCCCCCCTCTTCAGTTGTTCTTCCCTTTGCTCATGATCTCGATGTATGCCTAGTCCTCTTTTGAGGACAAGGAGTTTGATGCAAAGGGGGGTCCTCTACAATAACAAAGAAATGTGTTAAATTCAAATCATTTTTTATTTTTGTTACAAGTATTTCATTAATTTAAAGAACATAGCCATGGCACTCATTACTTGATGGGGCCACATCATCTTCTAAATCATTTTGTCTAACCTCAACCTCGACATGTTGAACACCCTCTAGATCATTTGGAGGTTAAATATGAAAGGTTACATTAATCAATACACAAATTGCAATTAAATATGTTTAAATGAATAATAGTGGTCCTCTTTACCTGACTAGGGAAATCACGTTCCTGATGTTGTCTACTCGGATCATGCTCCACTTGGTCACCACCAACTACATGCTCTAAAATATTAACAAAAAAGGTTACATTAATTTCTACACCAATTACAATTTAAGATGTTTATTTGTATTAATAATTACATAAAAAAAATTGAATAGCAAATGAATACCTCCACTACTGGGATGCACATCCAGACCTTCATGTGGAGGTTGTGTTCCACGATTATCAGGCTACATTCCAATGTCATGTGCATTGTTGTAATTGCTTACTTAATTAAAACAAATAAATTCACTTTATGTTGGAACTTAACATCAAATAGATTATTGGTAAGGTATTCAATTTGAAATTATTTTCATATAGCTTATTTACCTATGTATAGATGCACCAGAATCTCGTTTTTGCCCACTCAATTCTCATAGCCATTTAGCCACGGTTGTATAGCCTTGCTGGTAGGAAATTATCTTGTCATTTTCTGTGGGCGCTCTATTGAATTCAGAGCCCTGCATTTTTTCTTAGTATCATGAATTTTTCTTGTATTGTTTGATAAAAAAAAAATTGTTTGCAATTTATAAATATTTTGATGTGATATTTCATTTACTGATTCTTACAATTCGTGTGGCAAGTTTCATATAACCACCAGAGTCGAGTTTGTGTTGCCTGGGATTTTCTTGTCTTGCCTTGGTTATCTTTGATGTGTCACTCAGTCTATGAAAAGTTTGAAATATGTTAGATTATATAAATATAAAGAGTAATTAGTACATAATTACATTCTCAATAGTATCACATACCTTCTTCTAGCATCTAGTGGTGGATTTTATTTTTTCCTTTCAATTCTCTCCTTCGCATCCAAAATCAGGTCCTTCCACTCCCTCTTTAGAATCATTGGGAGACGCTCGTACTTTACATTTTTCTCTAAATGTGTCATGTACTAGTCCCTCACATACTTTTTATATGTACCATCTTTTTCAAGGAGCTTGGTTTTGTCAAATCTATCATTTCTCAAAAACTCAACCACATGGTTTGTGAGTTCATCTTTTGACCTGTTTTCTTGGTCATTCCACCTTTTAAGAAAAAACAAACCTATTAGATTCATAAATGAACTGAAGCTACCTTTAATATTGTTCAAGAAATGGATCAAAGGAAAACTATTTTAGAAATTATTTGAAATAAAAATAGTGGATTAGGGTTAGTTCACATATGATGTTCCACCTCTTACGTATGGTGGGCCCAAACATCTACAATGAAATGTCATTAAGATTTTTATTAAAAATATCATTTCCAGCAAAAAAAACATGGGATAATTAGTCCAAAATGAGTGATCAGTAAGTAAATTACAATTACACTATATAATAATAATTTTAAAGTACCTGGAACCTTCTGTATCTTCAAGGGAATCAATTCTTCGTCGCTCACCACCAATATGGTCTACAATGTTCCTGTACTAGCAATACAAGAAGATCCAGGAAATGATGGTATGGTATCACTAGTATTCACCTCTAGCACATCCTCATGTGCATCTCCTGCTATAGAAAATGAATCCAGTATGAAATGCCCCCAAGAAAGAACACTTCAAGGGAAATAAACACATAACAAAAGAGAGAGCAAAAGAAGGATCCACCAATAGTGGGTGGGGCAACATGATGAGCAGTAGAGGACATCTGCATGCTTCCTGTTGCTAACATTACAGTCAGCAATAACCTCAAATGAGGCAGCCTTTCCATAGGAACATTGGCAGCACCTGAAGAATAATATATTAAATATATGAAAAATGCAAGAATTGTAAACAAGTATGAACCTTTATTAAGAGTTGTAAAGAAATATGAACCTTTATTAAGTGTTCGATACTAATCTTAATGATACAACAGTATGAAGGAGAGTAAGGAAGGTAGGTTTTGATGTAGGACAAAGGTATGTAAATTTGTGACAAGAGGGTAATGTAAGTGATAAACTAGTATAGTCCTTATAAAAGATAGTCCATGGAATCTATTTATTTTGATTGCTTCAATGTACTATCTCATTTTATCAAACTTCACGCTGTCTTATTGGTCTTTGCAATGTCCCTACTTTGAAATATAATTTAATAATAGTAAATTAAAATACAAGTGATCAGATCAGATCAAATGAGAACTTCTAATTGTGCAACTAAATACTTTATTAATAGTTTAATAAACTATTATTATAATCATATATACACACAAAACTTATTATTATTCATTCTAAAGAGAGAAATAGTATAGACAGGGAAAGGTCTATGTAAATAACACAAGCATTAAAAAAGCAAGTTCACAAGTCCAAAGAAGGAGTAGTTTAAATGTATAGAACATGGTCATCGCCCGCACTGCCTACAATACCCTGATCATGTCCACCAGGTTGATGATCACACATGAAATTCTATAAAAATAACATGTACATATTTTAGCTAGTGACATAAAAGAGTATAAAATATAAACCATTATTGAACTTTTGTTTTAATTAAAGCTTTCATTACTGCTTACTCGCATGTTTTTTGCTTCTTGCATCAATTGATTCAACCTATCTTTTCTCTCATCAATCTGAGGGGTTGTGCATACCAAAGCAACAATCTCTCTATTAATTTTTGTGAGAGACATTTTTATCACTTCTACAGGGTTTGTGGAAATTGCGTAGTCCTCGTCGCTTAATACTATGATGGGGTGTTGATGTAAGGGAGTTTCCTTTCCCTTTTCCCGAACAGCCATCTATGACAAGAATATTATTAGCACTATCAAAATTACTCCAAAACACTCAAGAAAATAATATAATTGTAGCATCTTAAAATTGCGACACTTGCAATTTCGACTGCATTTGGGTCTTCACGATGGCGACACAACACTAAACCTGAATGGAGACCCTGAAACTTGTCCACGACATCAAAAACTGCATTTTTCCAGCACCCTGGCCTGATCCTCCTTGCACCCTGCTGTCTCGGGAGGTGGGACCAGAGCGCCCAGCGCCCTGGTCCTTGGCCCTATTTTGGGCTCGGTCTCCTATGGGACTTCGGGTCTTTTTGTTTGCAAAATGGAAAATAACATTTCCTGGTCGGCCTAAGGTCGGGAAAAATCAGTCTATCAACCCTAATTGACAAGTATATAAACTACATTTTCCTCTCTCATTTGGATGGATGGAAAAAGGCGGAAACGATACTCAAACATTCAAGCATTCAAGCATTCCTTCAAGCAATTGATCATTCTAAGTCTCCATTCAAGGCTAAGTGTTGCATTCAAGACAAGGATTCAACCATTGAAGAGGAGATCACATACTACAACATACAACATACAACATACAACAACATCTATACCTTCGCATATAAGGATACAAACATCCTTACAACAAGGTATTAGTACTTGTTTTGCATTACATTTACAGCATTTCTCATTTCTTGGTTAATTCCAAAACTGGGGTTTGACCTAAGGGCAAACCCCTAATCCCTAACCCCCCAATCGTCTTCGCTTTTCTGTGTGTAGGTTGCAAGTACGCGGCTGAAATTGAAGATCTGGAATCCTTGTGCAGAGACGCACAGATCCCCCTTCGTTTCGCAGATTTTTCGGAGGACCGTGTGCACACCGGGTGCCATCGTCCCATCAACTTTTGCTCAAATTTGCAAGACAACGCCGTATCGACATTTTACTGCTAATTCCAGGTCCGCAGCTTCATCCTATATCCCTATCTCAGTTTATAAGTGAATCTTTCTCACTTTTCTATGCATTCCTAGCTTAATCATTCTATCTACAATCTTTACAAAAGAGGGTAGCCTTGCTGTCTTAACCCTTGAAACTCATCTAGAATCCAATCTTGCCTTGTGTGGGATTGGATCTTGTGGGTTTCAACCCCTCTTTTGAATGTAAAGTCTCCTCTAAGTGAAAACCGTCAACCCTAGTGACCTCCCTTCTCTCTCCTTGGAGTTGGAAGAGGGGAGAGCAACTAGGGTTCGATTTTTCCGCTTTACATTTTGGTGAACCCGACGTGAACATCCTTTTTGATTATTCATGGTTAGATCTGAAAATTTGCTTCCTTAATTACATTTCCATGTTTGATCTTTTGCAAATTTTAGAGGTTGATTGCATGAAAACCCTAAATTTTCTTTTTAGTAATTGAACTTGCGAAATGTCTAAATGTTAATGCTTGTTTTAGATCTGCCCTTCTATTACAAATTATCAATCCATATTTGTGCTTTAATTCTGAAAATTAAGTAGTTAAGTGTGAAAACCCTAATTTTTAAAACCCTCTTGATTCAACCTTTGTCCGACAATTTCACTGATCAAAACATTTCCAAATCAGCTGTAACTTTGGATTCCGCAATAAAATCACAATATCTTTCATCTCTGAAAATTTGGAAAAAAGTTGCGAGGACCGTGTGCACCCCGAGCGCTATCGTCCCCGACATTTTTTCCGAAATTTCGGGAGCTAGATCTTACTGTATTTTTTTGCTAAAATCCAGAATTTTGGCTGATTTTATCAATTATAACACTTTCAAAATTAAAGTCAAAGTTGGTCTTGTGGTTGCTTGGATTAAGGCTTCTAAACATTCAAAAATTGTCGAAACTGAAATTCATGTCAAAATTGTGTTTCTTACTATCCTAAATCTGAAAAATGTGTTGGCATTCATTCGAAATTTCAGTGCTTTATTCAAATTCTTGCAATTTGTGACTTTTGAAATTAAGTGCTTAATTACAACAACTTTGATTTCCGCTTTCAAAATTGAATTTTGCATGAAATTGAGTCAACTTTTAAATTTCAAAACTTGCATTGCTTTTGGTATTCCCTCTAAAATCATAAAATTCAAAATTTCAGTTGCCCTCTCTTTTTCAAAATTCAAATTTTGCATTTTTCGACAATCTGGGTAGGGTTCAATTATGAGATTGCAACTTTAATTTGGCCTATCTACAGATCGTAAAATCACTCAATTTTTTTAGATTAGCTTTAAAATCATCATACCTTTCATCCCTACAAATTTCGAAAAAAGTTGCGAGGACCGTGTGCACTCCGAGCGCCACGGTCCCTGACATTTTTTTTGAAATTTCAGGAGATTATCGTGATTGCATTTAACAGCTTAAATCTAGGAGATTGGCTGATTTTACTGAAATTTGCTACCTCTAAAATTCAAAATCTTCTCTCTCTCCCTAGTGCATAAGTTTTACAACAATAAGCCCTACTTACACTATTCCTGTTAGACGAAGCCTTAGAATTAAGTCTTTCCAAGGTTTAATTATTGAGGAGATGGAACCTAATTTGAATGGCCTTTTTAACGAGGACACGGGTAATTCCTCTAATCCTCCTAATGATGAAGAAGCTCTCCATGAGGTTTCTGAAGAACAACTTTTGAAATTGGATAACCAATTTGATGATTTTCGACAATGGATGTCTCAAGAATACCCCGATAGTCAAGCTCTTCCTTTGATTGAGGGTCTAAAACGTATGCTTCAAAGTGATAAGAATGGAATTGATATTTGCATGGTATTGCACACATTGTGGATTCGAATGTGATGCCTATGAAGAGTTGTGCTGAAAATTTGGGTTATACACAACCTCCTACACAAGTCAATCATTCTATTCCTTTGACAACTCCTATTGCTAGCGTACCTACCTTTACATCAAACATAATGACTACTTCTATACAAGACATTCCTCCTATGATCACCAATCATGGGGGCAATCCTTCCTCTTCAATTAACCCGCTTCCTTCATTCAATCCGACTTCTTCATTCACTCCTTCAATGAGTGTCCCTATTATATCTCCACAAATGAACATGACGCAAGGGGGCAATTCATTCAACCATTCCATTCCTCCTTGTAGTGTTCCTCTTTTCCAATCCTCTCCTATGACTAACTATCATAGTGTCCCGCCACCTTACTCTTTACCTTCTTTCAATAACATAACACCTCCATCTCAATCTAACACATCTAATATGAATTCTTCGACTGAAGCGACCATTAACAATCTTGCACAAACTGTCTCTTCTGTACAGCAACAAATTGCCTCTATGAATCAATCTAAGTTTTGTGTGCCCACATTTGATGTTGCGAGCCCACTTTCTCTTGACATTGTTCGAGCTATTCCACTTAAACATGTCGAAATCCCGCATTTGGAGCTTTATAATGGTAAAGGAGATCCTTTAACACATGTTAAGACTTTTCAAACAATATGTACTGATTTTGCTTATGACCAAAGGTTGCTTGCAAAACTGTTTACTAGAACATTAAGAGACAAAGCCCTACAATGGTATTGCTCGTTGCCTTCTTATTCTATTTCTTCTTTCGAACAACTTGCAAATGCTTTCATTCAACAATTTCAAAACAATATAAGTCCTAAAGTTACTTTGATTGATTTAATGCATTGTAAACAAGATGTTAAAGAAAAAGTGACTGATTTCATTGGTAGATATAAGCATTTGTATGCTCAAATTTCTTTTCCAGTGTCTGACAATGATATTCAAAGAATCTTTATTTCTAATTTACAAAAAGATATTCGAGATAAACTTCTATTTTCTGAGTTTACTTCTTTCCAACAGTTGTGTGCAACTCTTCACAATTATCAACTGACTGTGAGTCAAATGGAACAATCACATCCTATGGCTCTGAGTGATAAGGGTGATAGTAGTCAACAACCATTTGGGAAGTTTAAACCGAACAGAGATTCCATCAAATTCAATGAAAACATCATCAACAACAATGTGAATGTAGCGTCAGGTGTGCCTCCTATTTCTAAGTTTTTCAAAAAAGAAAGAAAGTAGACTCCTTTGACTGAATCATTACATAGTATTATGAATAAGTTATTGGAACAAAATGTGCTTACTCTTCCTCCTATAAGGCAAATTGATCCTGCAAAGATTAATTCACCTTATTTTGATAACAAATCTTTTTGTCAATTTCATCGTCAACCTGGGCATGATACTGAAAAATGTTTTGCTTTAAAAGGTAAAATTCAAGATTTGATTGATAATAATACTATCTCTGTTTCTAGTGTGAATGATAAAGGTAATACATCTGTAGCTCCTCCTAACCAAAATCTTCAGATTTTTACTGATCCATTACCTTCTCATACCTCTAATGCAATTGAGGCTAATGATTCCTCTTTCTCATCTGATGGTCTTGTGTCTTGTTGGGAAAAATGGTGTCTCAACCTTGCATTTATGCGAGGTTACTATTTATAGTAAGTTTTCATTTGAGCATGAAATGGTGCGAAACTCTCCCTAAAGCTTCTGGTTGGTTAGATAAGCATTCCGGTAAAGTTGCGTCGCAAGGTCACAACTAGTTTTGAAGATATTAATGTTTTCGTCTTGGAGGGGTGCAATAAAATATTTAAACTTAATTTTGGGGACTTTAGAGGCTTCGAAATGCCCTGAAAAGTGGCCGTAACCGGTGAAGCGGGTTATGAGGTGATAGAGTACTTCGCGAGCTTTCCGGCGCTTCAAACGGTTCATCAATCGGACACCCGGTTCTCAAGTTATGGCCTCCGGAAGTTTGTACTCCTGAAATAGGAAAAATAATTTGTATCGGATACATAAATGAGCTGTAAAGGGGAGTGACACATGTTGATGTGTGCTTTAACATGTCATAGGGCATCTAGAAGGGAGATAAGGTCGGCTACACCTTATTGGGTGGTTTTAGCCCATGGTTTTGTAATACCGTTTGACGGTTTCTTGTATTGTATCTCCTATTTATGAGGTGTGTGAGATAGAGGTTGTGTGTAAGAGTCTTATGGCTATTGAGTTGCCTCTGAATCTCTGATTAGTGGTACTCCTGCGAAGAGCTTGCTCTACAAGTATGTTGTAATCTGTTTTTGATTGCTAAATAAAATATTGAGCTGCTTTTGGAGTGTGGGGTTTTTCTCCCGAAAGGGTTTTCCCCACGTAAATCATTGTGTTGTGGTATGAATGTTATTATATCTATTTCTATTTTCTATAACTGTTGTAATGATCTGAAAAAGTTTTGCATTACCCTCCTCTCAAGGTTAGTATAGGAAGTTGTTTCCACTACTTAACTTCCTTACAAGTGGTATCAGAGCCTGATCACCTTTGGTTTCAATTGTGGGCAGTTGGGTTTTTTGAACTAATCCAGATTTGAGTGGGAGCTTGTGCAGAAGACACTTTTTGATCTTGTTGCAGGAATATTCAGATGGCAAATTCGTCAGGGAGAATAGAGGTGAAGAAATTTAATGGAAGTAATTTTGAGATGTGGAAGCTGAAGATGGAAGATCTGCTAATAGATCGAGATCTTTGGGATGCTGTTGATGCGAATGTCCAAAGGCCCTCAGATCCTACTGCGGCAGCTCAGTATGATGTTATGGACTGAAAAGCCAAGGGTCTAATCAGACTGTGCCTGGCAGACTCTGTTCTAATCAATGTCCATGAAGAGAACTCTGCAAAGAAGCTATGGACTAAGCTTGGTGAGATGTATCAAGTGAAATCTTTATTAAATCAAATTTTCTTAAGAAAGAAATTGTATTCCTTGAAGATGGAAGAGGGCAGACGAATTGCAGACCACCTGGAAGCATTCAATATGTTGGTGGCTCAATTAGTATCCGTCGGTGTTAAGATGGACGAGGAGGAGAAATGTCAGATCTTGCTTTGTTCTTTGCCTGATTCGTGGGATTCTCTTGTTATGGCTATCGGTAGTACTTCTGTTGTTTTGAAATCTGAAGACGTGGTGGGTGCCCTACTCGGTGAAGAGATGCGAAGGAAGGTATCCATCAGTTCAAAGGAAGCCCTAACCGTTTGTGGAAGACCTAAGGAGAAAGGCAAGAAGAATGAGAAGCGCGACAAGTCCAAATCCAAAGGGAGATCGAAATCTCCTGGAAAGTCTAAAGTCATTTGCTGGAACTGCGGTAAACCGGGTCACATCCATAAGGACTACAAAGAAGAAAAGAAGAAGAAGAAAAAGAAAAAGTTCGATTCTGATTTTGAGTCCGACAAGGAAGATGGAGATGCATTTATTGCGGCTTTGGCGACTCATGCAGGTAATGATGCCTGGCTAATTGACTCAGGTGCATCTTTTCATATGACTTCCAATAGAGGTTGGTTTTCTGAATATGAAGGATTTAATGGAGGTAAGGTGTACTTGGGTGATGATTCACATCTAGACATTGTTGATTGAGGTAAAGTTAGAATCAGGTTTTCTGATGGTAGAATAAAAAGGATTAATGGTGTGCTGCATATCCCTGAATTAAAACGAAACCTGTTATCTGTGAGCAAACTGATAGATGCGGGTGTGCAGGTAGTCTTTTCTGAAGCAGGATGTAAGATGATTAAGGGTGCTATGGTAGTTGCTAGAGGTGTCAGGTTTGGCACTTTGTATAAGCTTGAAGCATACACTGTTGAGTGTAATAGCACTTCTGTAAAAAGTAAATCTGCAGATACTTCACTGAACTGATAATGGCGGTGAGTTTTTCTCTAATGATTTTGATAGATTCTGTAAAAACTGTGGAATTAACAAGCAGAAGACAACTCCGTATTCTCCATAGCAGAATGGAGTTGTAGAAAGAATGAACAGGACACTGATGGAGAAGGCTAGGAGTATGTTGAGTGGTGCTGGTTTCGAACAAAAGTTTTGGGCTGAAGCTGTTGCCACTGCTTGCTACCTGATTAACAGGTCTCCTACATCAGCTCTTGTTGATAAAATGCCTATGGAAGCATGGTCAGGTCACAAGCCTTCATTGAGACATCTTAGAGTTTTTGGTTGCAAGGCATATGCACATGTGCCAAAGGAGAAGCGAACAAAGTTGGAGAACAAGGCTATGAAATGTATCTTCATCGGGTATAGTTATGGTGTGAAAGGATACAAGCTTTGGGACCTTGTTGCACAAAAGGTAATTCACAGTAGAAGTGTTATTTTTAGAGAAATTAAGTCTCCTTCTATTACATTGCAGCCAGAACAGACTAAAAAAGAAGATGTGATTCAACTTCCTTCTACACCTGAAAGAGTTGAATCGAGACCCCTAGATAGGCAAGAAGTTGAGGAGAGCTCGTCTAGCTCTGAATCTTCAGAAGAGGAGGAAGAACCTCCAACTCAGCTTGTTCGAAGGTCTACAAGACATAGACAACCACCTGAAAGGTATTCACCTGATGATTGGAGATGTATTTTTGCTCTGAATACTAGTGTGGATGAACCGAAATCTGTAGAAGAGGCATTAGGTATGAATGATGCAGAATCCTAGAAGATTGCTATGGAGGAAGAAATGGCAGCTTTGAAAAAGAATGATACATGGGATCTTGTACCATTGCCTAAAGGACGAAAACCTGTTGGTTGTAAATGGGTGTTCAAGAAAAAGATTGGTTCAGATGGAAGCATTGAGAAGTATAAAGCAAGGTTGGTTGCAAAAGGCTACTCTCAGGTTGAGGGTGTTGATTACGGTGAGATATTTTCTCCTGTTGCAAAAATGACGTCCATTAGATTTTTGCTTTCTATTGCTACTGCTTATGATTTAGAGGTTGAGCAAATGGATGTGAAAACTGCTTTCCTTCATGGTGATTTGGAGGAAGATATTTATATGACACAGCCGGAGCACTATGTGGTGAAAGGCAAAAGTAATTTGGTCTGTAAATTGAAGAAATCTTTGTATGGCCTCAAACAAAGTCCTAGGATGTGGTACCAAAAATTTGATACATATGTGTTGAGTTTGGGATTTGAACATTCTAAATCAGATCACTGTGTTTATTATAAATCTTATGGTGATCATTTCTTATTCATTGCATTGTATGTTGATGATATGTTATTCATTGGCAAAGGGAAAGGTATGATTTCAGAACTGAAGTCTCAGCTCGCTGCTAAATTTGAAATGAAAGATCTTGGTGCAGCAAAGCACATTCTTGGGATGGAAATTAGAAGAGATAGGGTGAACAGAAAGCTATGGCTAGGCCAGAGTAAGTATGTGAATTCAGTGTTACAGAGGTTCAACATGCAGAATTGTAGACCATTGAGTGTTCCTTTTACAGTTGGAATGAAACTATCTATTTCAGATTGTCCTACATCCCCATTGGAGATGGAAGACATGAGCATAGTGCCTTACCAGAGTGCGGTTGGAAGCTTGATGTATGCTATGGTCTGTACTAGACCAGACATTGCCCAAGTAGTGGGAGTAAGTTTTCATTTGAGAACGAAACTATCTGTTTCATTTGAGCACTAAATGGTGCGAAACTCTCCCTAAAGCTTCTGGTTGGTTAGATAAGCATTCCGGTAAAGTTGCGTTGCAAGGTCACAGCTAGTTTTGAAGATATTAATGTTTTCATCTTGGAGGGGTGCAATAAAATATTTAAACTTAATTTTGGGGACTTTAGAGGCTTTGAAACGCCCTGAAAAGTGGCCGTAACCGGAGAAGCGGGTTACGAGGTGATAGAGCACTTCGCGAACTTTCCGGCGCTTCAAACGGTTCATCAATCGGACACCCGGTTCTCAAGTTATGGCCTCCGGAAGTTTGTACTCCTAAAATAGGAAAAATAATTTGTATCGGATACATAAATGAGCTGTAAAGGGGAGCGACACATGTTGATGTGTGCTTTAACATGTCATAGGGCATCTAGAAGGGAGATAAGGTCGGCTACACCTTATTGGGTGGTTTTAGCCCATGGTTTTGTAATACCGTTTGACGGTTTCTTGTATTGTATCTCATATTTATGAGGTGTGTGAGATAGAGGTTGTGTGTAAGAGTCTTATGGCTATTGAGTTGCCTCTGAATCTCTGATTAGTGGTACTCCTGCGAAGAGCTTTCTCTGCAAGTATGTTGTAATCTGTTTTTGATTGCTGAATAAAATATTGAGCTGCTTTTGGAGTGTGGGGTTTTTCTCCCGAAAGGGTTTTCCCCACGTAAATCATTGTGTTGTGGTATGAATGTTATTATATCTATTTCTATTTTCTATAACTGTTGTAATGATCTGAAAAAGTTTTGCATTACCCTCCTCTCAAGGTTAGTATAGGAAGTTGTTTCCGCTACTTAACTTCCTTACATGTCTATGACTCCGAATGTGATTAACTTTGTAGAGCAGCAAGAAATCCCTAAAGAACCTTCCATCACATTTGATTCTAGTGAAACTATTAGGGCACCTGATGGTCCTTTATACATAGTTGCAAAAGTCAAGAATACACCTTGCCGTGGAGTGCTTATTGACCCTTCTTGCATGGTTAATGTTATTACTGAAGAATTTCTTTTTACTTTGCAATTGAATCAAGTGATCTATGACGAAATAGATGTGGTTGTGAAATTATTTGATGCATTTTCTTCTCCTGCAATTGGTTCTATTACATTACCTATTGAGGTCCATAACAAATCCCTTGATGTGAGCTTTGCTATTATTCCATCTTCCGAACAATTTCGTGTGAAGCTAGGCTATCCTTGGCTATCTTCCATGAAAGCTATTGCTTCTCCTATTCACAAATGTTTGAAATTTCCCCATAATGGTGAAGTTGTTACTGTCAATCATAGTCTCTTTAAACCAGCTGAAAGAACTTCTAGCGTTCCTATTGATTATTTTTGGCCTAAACAATTCCAACCTCTTCCACTGCGAAGTGATCATCTTTTCAAATCTTATCAAAAGTGGAAAACAGATATGATCCTATCTCTAAGTGAACCTAGAACACCCAAACTTGATATTCCTATCATTCTTGAGAAGGAAGTTCTTCCTTTGAAAGATAAAACTAATGTCTTTCCTCAAGAAGATTCCCAACCCGTTCCCATGGATGTGACTATGTCTATGCCTAATAAACTTCCTAAAAGTAGACCTATACCTCCTCGTCATGATGGACTTGGTCTTCTTCCTAAACCAAAAATTTCTCCTTTATATTGAGCAGTTCCTCCTCCGTCGTTTTATAGAGAGAAGAGACCTTCCTCTTCTTCTATTATCCAGCCTAAGAGACCACAACCTAAACACCCAAGTGATAAGGATGAGAACATTCCTCCTCCTCAATCTTCTCCACTTAATACTAAGACTAGACGAAATCGTTCTGCACGTGAACGTCAACGAAAGCATCGTCTTAGAGCTCAAGCAGCTGCTTCTCAAACTTCGCAATCTCCAAAAACACCTTCAACAAGCATTATTCCATTTTCTCCAAAATCTCCTAAACATAAGATACATGATGATCTTGATCCTGTGCGAGTTAAAGATCCTATTTTTATAAATCTTGATGATGATATAGATGAAAATATTATTCATGATGAAAATGTTACTTCTCTTGCTTCTGATAGTGAATATGAACTTGTTGATATTGATAACCATCTATCTAACAAATTTTCTAAAGCACTTATCCTAGCTCCTAGACAAGAACAACGTGGCTTGGAACATGAACATAGCCCTTGTTTGGATCTTGTGATAGCTCCATCTGCTGTGTTGGATGTTCCTCCTCTAGCATGTTCCCTACCTTCCCGAAACATTGATCAGCAAGATCGGGGGGTAGATGACGTGCTAGACTAGTTTCATTGGCATAGAAGATTCTCTCCTCCTCTCTTTTGTTACTTCTTCTATGTGTTATTCTCATTCTTCTATTTGTTGTCCTTACTATTGTCGAGGACGATGCAAAGCATTGAGATCTCTTTTGGTCTCTCTCATGTTGACTCAAAAGACAGATGTGTTCCCTTCTTCTAGGTGACCTTCCTTGATTGGGGAATGAAGAACAATTATGCATACATACATATGATATACATTAATTATCATACAGCATACTGACCCCGAGGAAAGCGAAGTCACCTTGTGCTTTGTGTTGTGTGTCTATTATCCTTGGGCTTATCTCATACTTGGGGGCTAAATCCTTATGATAACGTGCTCCTTTCCTTCTCATTTCTTACGTGTATCACTACGTTAAAGCAATCACCCCCGTTGAGGCATGTGCGATCGCTTTAACGTAGGGGGCATACATCCCGTCTATCCCTTTAGGATACTTGAAAATTTCCTGGCGAACTTAGCTTTGCCTTGAAAATTTTCGGTATTTCTCTTGCATGACTCATAGTGAGGGAACCTTACTACTGACAGTCATGGTTCTCCCTCGTGATCTTCCCTTTTACTTTGTCAATCGAAGTCGTAAGATCCTTAGTCCACTGGGGGCTTGGTGTGTCTTGCCTCCTTGACGTGGTGAAAGTTTTTCAATGTTGTTTCCTTGTACTTTACCGGAAGTATGAGTGCACGCTTATACTCCCGCTAAAGTGGGGGCTAAATGTAGCATCTTAAAACTGTGACACTTTCAATTTTGACCGCATTTGGGTCTTCACGATAGCGACACAACACTAAACCTGAATGGAGACCCCGAAACTTGTCCACGACATCAAAAACTGCATTTTTCCAGCACCCTGGCTTGATCCTCCTTGCACCCTGCTGTCTCGGGAGGTGGGACCAGAGCGCCCAGTGCCCTGGTCCTTCAGGACCAGGGCGCCTAGCGCCCTAGTCCCTGGCCCTATTTTGGGCCTGGTCTCCTATGGGACTTCGGGTCTTTTTGTTTGCAAAATGGAAAATAACATTTCCTGGTTGGCCTAAGGTCGGGAAAAATCAGTCTATCAACCCTAATTAACAAGTATATAAACTACATTTTCCTCTCTCATTTGGATGGATGGAAAAAGGTGGAAATGATACTCAAACATTCAAGCATTCAAGCATTCAAGCATTCCTTCAAGCAATTGATCATTCTAAGTCTCCATTCAAGGCTAAGTGTTGCATTCAAGACAAGGATTCAACCATTGAAGAGGAGATCACATACTACAACATAAAACATACAACATACAACAACATCTATACCTTCGCATATAAGGATACAAACATCCTTACAACAAGGTATTAGTACTTGTTTTACATTACATTTACAGCATTTCTCATTTCTTGGTTAATTCCAAAACCGGGGTTTGACCTAAGGGCAAACCCCTAATCCCTAACCCCCCAATCGTCTTCGCTTTTCTGTGTGTAGGTTGCAGGTACACGGCTGAAATTGAAGATCTGGAATCCTTGTGCAGAGACGAACAGATCCCCCTTCGTTTTGCAGATTTTTCGGAGGACCATGTGCATGCCGGGCGCCATCATCCCGTCAACTTTTGCTCAAATTTGCAGGATAGTGCCGTATCGACATTTTACTGCTAATTCCAGGTCTACAGCTTCATCCTATATCCCTATCTCAGTTTATAAGTGAATCTTTCTCACTTTTCTATGCATTCCTAGCTTAATCATTCTATCTACAATCTTTACAAAAGAGGGTAGCCTTGCTGTCTTAACCCTTGAAACTCATCTAGAATCCAATCTTGCCTTGTGTGGGATTGGATCTTGTGGGTTTCAACCCCTCTTTTGAATGTAAAGTCTCCCCTAAGTGAAAACCGTCAACCCTAGTGACCTCCCTTCTCTCTCCTTGGAGTTGGAAGAGGGGAGAGCAACTAGGGTTCGATTTTTCCGCTTTACAATAATAATGTAACAATTTGCTTCTATCTAATTTATACAATTACAATGAGGTTTACCTGCTCGGTAGAAGTGTTGGGACCTACATCCCATGTTAGTAACTTTGCTTGTATCTATATGATTTAAATTGTAATCAATTATTAGTTGTTCCCTTGCACTTATTGATTTTATCGCACATACGAATACACGATTTCCCTTGCGTGCCTCAAATTTGTAACTGGGTTACTTATTAGTTGACCCATATCATGTACTATTTATAAAACCTACAATATTACCTATTACTTTTGGCCTTCCATCAATGTATACAACCACTCGTTTACTTTGATCATTATCTTTCTGTTGTATATAATTTGCTGACAATGCATACCTATGCATACTTTTTTTATATTGAACAATCTGCATCCAATTTTTGTAATTGTAACAAGGTTTGACATACTCCATCAATTCAACAACTTTTTTTAACAGACTGTTATGTTGTCCATGGAAAATAGGCCCAAACCATGTAACGACGAAGGTGCTATGCGATATATCCTCTCATTAACACAAAAATTGGTGTTTATTGGAAGAAGTTCCTTGGGTACCCATTGTTTCTCTAGATTTTTGTACCTCAAGGGCACCTCGATGTCACTTTTGGTCTCATCATCATAAGAACATGACCCTCCTTGAGAAAGGAAAAATTCCATGCATTTACTGAATTTTCTTCTAGTCTTTTGTCCTCTAGTTGATGTCCCTATTTTAGACCTACTACATGTCTCACTTTCATCGAATATTCCTACATCTCCCTCACTCGAGGAAGACACATCTGACAAATACCTATTTGGTGGTACCTGCACTCCATCAAATGAGAGAGTTAGTTGGTAATGAGAGAGATATTTTGCAAATGAGGGTATTGTTGATGAAGAAGTCGGCCCTGAAGTTGACGTTGAGATTAAAAATTGAATAAGTCCAATTGGGGCCTCAAGTGTTGATAACTATATTAGATTTGCTGGTGTAGACACCTAAAATTGTCTTGTCTAATTAAATAAATATTTTTAATTATTTAATTATTTTAGCATAATTCTTCTATTAATTAAATAAATCTTTATTTATTTAATTAATTCATTTATCCTCTTCTAGCCTTATTTCTCATTTAAATAAATACTTTTATTTATTTAATTGATCCCACTTCTTCTATTAATTAAACAAATCATTATTTATTTAATTAATTCATTAACCTTTTCTACCTATGACACATGTCATTCATCTCTTAATTCCTACACTGCCTACCCTCTTATTATTTTCTTATTTCTTTTACCTACCCTCTAATCTTACCCAACCATTTATCTTTTACACCTCTCAATCTTAGCCCTCCATTTCTTACAATGTCTTCTATATAAGGAGATTCTTCTTTCATTATCAACCCTCAACTACTAGCACTTCCAAGCATTCTAGCTTTCGAACTTTCATATGCGATCAAACCTACTTGCAACCACATTTCCGTTCTTTGTTGAGCTCTTGTGCACACAAAAAATCTGAGAGCAAATATACCAAGCAAGATCAATGGAGATAAGAAGAATGGAGATCCAAACCCTATTGGAAATGTGATGGTATAATCTTTATGATTTGTTGATTTACATTGTCTTAGGTAATCTTCATATGTTATGGTGGATCTTTGTTGTTGTTAGGCTAGGGTTTTGTGGTTGAATCTATTTTAGTCTTTTAATATTGTTGTTTCTATTTT
This sequence comes from Cryptomeria japonica, assembly GCF_030272615.1. Classification (NCBI taxonomy): domain Eukaryota; kingdom Viridiplantae; phylum Streptophyta; class Pinopsida; order Cupressales; family Cupressaceae; genus Cryptomeria; species Cryptomeria japonica. Next base: position 233,732,904 of record NC_081406.1, read on the forward strand.
CACCATAAACATTTTGGCACGCTCGGTGGGACATAGATTTTTGTTAGATCTATGTTTTTTTGCAGGTTTTTTTTAACCCTATATTGCTATTTTGTAAAACAATTTGGAGAATAACCTTGTGCAGCTAAGGTTTTGGACACAAGATCAAGATCTTGGAGAGATTTTATTTGATCTCACAAACAGATTGGAATTTTTGCACGCAATTTTTTTGGCAGGTTGAGAACAGTATTAAAAGCTTTCAATCAAAAAATCAGATCTTTTAGAGCATATTTGAATTTTTTATGGTTTTTTAATGAATTTTCATAAAAAATTAATTTTGAGAGCAACTGAGCGCATTTTTTGAATTTTCTTATATCTTTGGAATTCTCTTAGATTTATACATAGGATCTGTTCTTTGTGATTTTAATTTTGATGCAAAATATTTCCTAAAAATTGGATCTTTAAAAATTAGGATTTTTCATTATTTTGATCAGATCTCACAAACTGCTTTGAATTTTGGCATAAAATTTTTGTTGCAAGTTAAGAAAAGTATTAGACATTTTCAGTAAAAAAATCATATTTTTGGGAGCATATTTGAATTTTCTATGAATTGTTTATACATTTTCAGAAAAGAATATTTTTGAGAGAAAATGAGAGAATTTTTTGGATTTGTTTATAGTTTTGGAAAGTTCTCATAATTATACATAGGATCCGTTCTTTACGATTTTAATTTTGATGCAAAATAATTCCTTAAAATTCGGATCTTTAAAAGTTAGGGTGTTTCATTATTTTGATCATATCTCACAAACTGCTTGGCATTTTTGCAGAATTGTTTTTATGTAGCTTGGGAATGAGATCAGGAGTTTCCAGTAAAAAATTCAGATTTTTTGGATCAATTGTACATTTTCTATGAATTTTTTATGCTTTTTTGAGCAAATTAGATTTTTTTTTTTGGATTTTCTTACATTTCTGGAAATTTCTTGAAATTTTATAGGTGGTCTATTTTTTATGATGCAAAATAGCTCATGGAAAATCAGATCTTCGAATTTGTCAAAAAAATGCATTGTCGAAGGCCCTTATTTCACAAATTCTTTTGGATCTAAAATTTACCTAACTTTTGTGCTTGCAGGAGGGTTATTATTTCAAAACTACTCACAAATATTTGTTGCATGATTTTGGCAAGGGTTTTCTTTTGATTTTCTTTGTGTGCCTTGTTTTCATAGATTAGCAAACACTTCAATTGGTGCACTAAAATTGAACTAGTGTCTTTTGTGTCTTGGGCACTAGGCTCTTTGTGTTTATCTTTAGAGGGTCTGTCTTCCCATGTGGTCATTAGGACTACTAGTGAGGGGGGAATGAACCAAGTGGTAGAAAGTAAAACCCACCTCTTTCAAATCACTATAAATAACTGTATCCATGGTGAAAGCCATGGGTAATATGTGTTGATTAGTTCATACCGACACTATGTCTCCCCATAAACCCGTTTGATCAAATTTATTTGATCAATAGTAGGGCATAACTCCTACCAGCTGGGAGCCTTCTGTATTTACAAAGCTAAAAGTGTCGCATGTATGGCCACATGAACGGATGCCCTTACTAGCACATTTTTGTTTTAGAAAACCAAAATCCTTCTAGTTGTTGGAGTAGGAGGTTGGACCTCTGGAGCAGCCCACACACATATGGTTCTTAGTAGAGATACAAAGTTCACCACGAGGAGTTTTCATGGGGACTGGTGCTTGGTTTCCCCAGAGAAGTGAGTGCCGAGGGTGGAGCAAGTGGGGTCAAGCATCTAAGTATCCACTCTGAATAGCATAGCCTTGGGGGAAACCCCATGTGGGATCAACAACTATTGTCCTAGCCAACCATAAGAATTGTGCTTGTCTTCTTTTAAACATTCGAACATTCAAGATCAAACATCAAAACATTGTGTCTTTTGTGTCTTCAAGTGTATGCAAAACATTATTACATCAAACAACACACTTTTCTTTGAGTCATTTTGAGTCTAAACACTTGCAAACATTGAGTCTTCATCAATATTGTGTCTTCTTGTCACAAAAAACGATCACAAATTTAGATTTGGTCACAACAACAACTTCAAAATTTGGAAAGAATTGCACTTAGGTTTTAAAATGCGTCTGTGTCTGACAAGAAACAAATCTGTGTGCTTCAACCGCATCTGTGAAGGATACAGACATGTCTATGTTCAGTATTGGAAAAAACCATACAGTCCAGCAAACAAGAGCAATTGGTTTTATAATTCTTGAACTTCCTAGGTTATTTCTTTGGGTTTTCATCTAGAATTCAGCCTATTTTTGGGTCTCACAAAGTTCATCATTTCTTTACACCTTGCATTACATTCACATTTATCAAAACTTGAGTCAAAAGGTCACTTGCTTGTCCTCATATTGCTTTGTCAACATAATACATACAACAACATTTTTCTAAGTGGTCCCTCATCAAGGTCTATCACCTTTGGGTCTCATTTGGTCTTACTTAGAGTCAAGGTCAACTGACCTCATCAAGAGAAACTATCATCTCTTTGGAAGCCACACCTACTCTACCACATACATACTTCATCTTACACTTTAGATATTGCAAGTAAACCTCAGATTCATTTACATTTCATCCAATTCTTGGTCTTCCATAGTCTTTCCATTTGCATCTAGTCTCACACATCTTGGTTACGACCTAGTTCATTGTTGAAACCCATTCCCAAAAATCTAGGAAAGAAGCTAAAGAGGCTCAAGAGTCCACAAACATGAGTGCCTATGAGTATGACAATGATATCTTCTTCAGTTCTGATTATACCACATTACCTGACATGGACACTTATAGAAACACTCAAAATGTTGATAACATGGATAATACAAATAACAATGATACACACAATGACAATACAGACAACTTTTCCATACATTCAGCAGAAGTGGAAGACTCCATCATGGATCCCCATTTTAATAGATTGGTTGAGGGAATCATGAGAAGAGATAGACAATATTTCCTACAAGTGATGGCACAAAGTGGAGCTAAAATACCTCATGATTTTGACATGTCTCAAATAGTGGAAAATCGACCTATGCAAGAAACTCAACTCAACATGGATCAAAGGAGGCCTAATAGTGGAGGTACTAGAGGACCAAATTTCGTGCCTGAGTTTCCATCATCTTTGTTTCAAAAACCTGAGGTCCCAAATACACATGGTCAAGCTTATGATACTCATGAAAGAGCATCTCATGAACAACTTCATCTACGTAGACCATTATGGAAGTCTTATGTAGATAAATACACTCAATTGCATACCAATACTAAGGACCAGCCTCCAAAACAATTAGATATCCAGAGGCATGCTCAAAATTTGGACACAAGGAAATCTGATGTCAAATTTGGGGGCAACACACAAGAACAAACTCATGACATGCCTGTAGAATATGATATACATGGACAAAGCAGATATTTCATTCCTCATTATAACTCTATACTAGGTGGTTCCTATATGGAGTATCATTATAGACCTCCTCCATATGAACATGTCTATGATCAATACCATCCATATATGTAGTAGCCTCTTCCCCCACCCGGTGGCTTAGGCATGGGATATGATCCAAGAATTTGGTCTCCACCTAAGAACAATTTGGAAAAATAGATAAAGGACTTACAAAAGAAAACAGAGGACATTAATACACCAAAGCCAACTTTCACAATGAGAGACATATGTCCCTATCCATTTGACAAAAGCATTCCAATGCCTCCTTTTCCTACATATTTCATGACACCAAAGTTTGATAAGTACAGAGCTAAAGGGGATCCTAAGGCACATATAAGACAATTTTTCACAGCTTGCATTGAGGTAGAAGCAGAAGAAACATACTTGATGAGATTGTTTCCACAAAGCTTAGGTGATCAAGCTATGGAATGGTTCTCCCAACTTCCACCTGGAATTAAGTCATGGGGTGATTTAGCAGAAGCTTTCATACAACATTTCTCATACAAAATAGAGATAGATATATTAGTTACCACTTTGTGCAACACCAAACAAAAGGATGGGGAGTCCTTTTCATCATTCTTACAAAGATGGAAGAATTTAGCCAGCAGATGCTCTTGTGAAATTCCACAAAAACGAATGGTAGAGATGTTCACACAGAATGTCAACAAATACATTGGTTATGACTTAAGGAAAGCTTGTTCATCTAGTTTTAAGGACGTCATTGAGAAAGGATTAGTGATAGAGAAGGTCCTAATTGAGAAAGGCATCATCAAAATATTCAAAGAAAATAAAGAGGACTTTAAAGGAAAAGACAAGCCAAGATTTTGGAAAAAGAACAAGAACACAGTAAATGATGGTCTTGTCAATGCTAACATAGTGAGACCCAAAATCATTCTTTCCATGTCAAGTTCTACAAAAAACCAAGTGAATACTCAAACAAATTCCAAACCACGAAGGAAATATACCCTATTGGGAGAACCACTTGAATCAACTTTCAAGAAGCTAGTGGAAAACAAGATAATAACAATTCCAGACAATCCTCCATATGAGACAAAAGTCTAACCAAATTGGTGGAATGACGATGATTATTGCAAATATCACAAGAGCAAGGGACATAAAATAGGAAATTGCCATCGCTTGAAGAACATTATAGAAGATCTTAATGATAGAGGTGATATTGAGATCGAAGGACATACATCCAATCAAGAACATGAGATGTTTAAGGAACCATTCCCTAAACATGACAAGGGAAAAGCCAAAGCCACAAATGAGCAAGCCAACTATACAAAAGAATCCTATAGCTATGATTCAACTATTAATCATATTTCAGTGGACAATTATGTCTTTACCATTATCAAAAAGGACAAAATGCTTGAAAATTCTACCCAAAGGCCTAAAGTTGTCCTAAAAGGCATTGGACCTTGTTTTTTATCTTCTTCCGAATGTAATGTCACAACTCGTCGAGGTAAAATCACCCTACAAGGTGCTTAAGCTAAAACCGCCACTTCCCCAACAACCAAACCTGAGTATAATCTAGTAGAACAATTGGGGAAGACACTCACACTTATCTCAATCCTAGAACTATTGTGTATCTCTCCTTTGCGTAAAGCCATACTTGACAAAGTCCTAAGAGAAACTTTTGTACCCGCTAATCTGAACGTAGACTATTTTCAAGCCATGGTGGGATACCATTTCATTCCACATTCTCTTACATTCAATGAAGTTGATGACGCTATCGTAAGCCAACCATATAATGCACCTTTACACATTGAAGCCTTCCTACACAAACATCAAATAAAAGGAGTCCTCATAGATGGAGGATCCGGTCTAAACATTTGTACATTTAATACTCTTAAGAAATTGGGATATTCTGAAAGGGCTGTGAATTCTACACATGCAATTACCATAAAGGCATATGATGACGAGGAATGCTCATCCAACGGTACAATCACTTTACCTCTCAGAGTTGGGCTAGTTACGAAGGATGTGGTTTGTCAAGTCCTTGATTTAGATCTCACATACAATATACTCTTGGGACGTCCATGGATTCATGAAATGAGAGTTGTTCCTTCAACATATCATCGATGTATCAAGTTTCCACACAATGGAGTTGAAGTGACTATCAAAGCGGAACCAAACCCATTCATATATTGCAATAGTTTGTGACCTAGATCAGAAATAACAATCCTAGTCAATCGAGAGGTTGTTCCTCCATCATCATATGTTGATCCAAAATCCTTGAAAGCTTCTACATCAAATCAAGGAGAGCTAAAAGAAAACTTCAAGGTTAAAGACATGGGATGTGGTGAGTATATCTTTCATGTTGATCAATTCCCACTATCTCCTAAGATATTTAGTCGACAAAAACAACCTACAAACAATTTCTAATGCCAAGGAATTGGGTACGAAGCACCTAGTGTTGTGGCTACTAAGTCTTAATGCAAATCTCCTCTAGTGGTGCAAGTAGCTCTTGATATCAAGTCCTAAGAGTGGTTCCAACAAAGAATCTATTGAATATATTGCCAGCCCTCTTGAAAACTCACATAGGCTTACCATTTCATCCACTCATTCCATTTCCACTCCTCTCCTAGACTTGGATCAATAAGAATCACACAAGCCCTTACTCATTCAAGATAAAAAGTCAAGCTATGAAAAGAAAAATCTAAAAGTAAAAAATAAAGAGAAGTCCTTTAGTCCAAATCAAAATCAAAACCTATTAGACTCTACAAAAATCAAAGTCAAGGATAAAAATCCTATAAAGAAAAAAGAACAAGAGTTGATCTCCCCTAATATCAAAATAACTGGGGGTAAAAGTTCTACAATTTTAAGTCAAAACGCATACTTGTTGATCCTAAGTCTCCATCATGCTATCCCACTTCCAATTATTTTCCCAATCATAAGCCTTCATAACACATCCACTTGTTCCACACATCCATTCCCTTTTGGCAATACATCACATCAATGGACCTTTAATAGAACTTCCTATTATCACTGATTAAAATTGGGTTTTTCTTTTCTCATGATTGGTTATGGTATGTTGAATTTTTTGAATAGGGTGTATTTCCAAATGCTTCAGCTTTCTTCTAGCCTTTAAGGGTTTAAGGGTTTTTGATTTTAGATCCTATCGTATTTGTTTTAAACCCTCTGGTTTCTAATCTGTCGTTACTTTATTCACTTAAGTAATGGGTCATGGAGTCATAGGAGGTGTTCCTCCTTGTTGTTTGCCTAGGCAGTTATGTTAATTAATCAAAAAATTTATGCCTTGTGTATTTTTCTTCTAAAGTTGTCAGGCCCAGTAACCAGTGCGCATCTCGCAGATTAATCCACGGCTCGCGTTATTTCGCTAGGCGAAGTTGCGCGTAGTTTATACCCCGTGAAATAGCGAAAACCACATGGAATGCCACATTGATGATCTAGCTGGTTGTTGACAGCGAGTAAAATGGTGGCACGTGGCACAAGTCACAATAGTCAGCAGGTCAAGGTTAAAGGCTAAAAGGCGGGCCCCAGAGGTGAGTCATGTCACAGGTAGATATGACTTGGCGGGTACAGCTGTTAATAACACCTAGAGCCCCGTGGTTTACTTTTGGCAAATAACAGAGTGACAAGTCAGCTCCGAGAGTGACTAGATGCCAGGTGTTTATGACGAGTCAGTGGGCCCACCCCTCCTGAGAGCCTTTTCAGAGGATTAAATGCCGATCAACTTCAGAGATGATCTGATGGCCCATGCTATTTCGCAAAGGTAAAGTGCTCACTCTTTATGCCCACGAAATAGAGAGAATGGACGAGAACCGTCCACGTGTCATGATGCTGACCTGGAGGATAGAGCTGTTGAGATGAAAGTGGGGCCCCGTGGTTTTCTTTTGGCAAATGACAAAGCGACAAATCAGTGCCGAAAGTGACAGGGCGCCAGGTGTTCACGATGAGTCAGCGGGCCCACCCCTCCTGAGAGCCTTTTCAGAGGATTAAATGCCGATCAACTTCAGAGATGATCCAACGGCCCGCGCTATTTCGCAAGGGTAAAGTGCTCACTCTTTATGCCCGTGAAATAGCGAGAATGAACGAGAACCATCCACGTGTCATGATGCTGACTTGGAGGATAGAGCTGTCAAGACGAAAGTGAGGCCCCGTGGTTTTCTTTTGGCAAATGACAGAGCGACAAATCAGCGCCAAAAGTGACAGGGCGCCAGGTGTTTATGACAAGTCAGCGGGCCCACCCCTCCTGAGAGCCTTTTTAGAGGATTAAATGCCGATCAACTTCAGAGATGATCCGACGGCCTATGCTATTTCGCAAGGGTAAAGTGCTCACAATTTATGCCCGCGAAATAGTGAGAATGAATGAGAACCATCCACGTGTCATGATGACATGTGGTCTAAGAAGAAAGTATGGGCCCGCTAAGGTAGAAACGTCGGTACAAAAGAAAGACACGCGGCCAGTGTCAAGTGGAATGTGAAGGGGATTTCAAGGCCAATGATTAGACGCCACATGGTATTATGTAGCCAATAGAAAAGTGGGACCCAGAGAAAAGCCAAAGCCGTCAGTTAATCTAACGCTCGATCAAGTTTCTTTTGATCGAACGGTTGGCGTTATTTCGCAGGACTAAGCTACCCAATAGTTATGCCTCGCGAAGTTGTGAAAGAACAAAATGAAGCACTTGTAGGAATATTGTGACTCGTTGGAGCAAAAAATATGAATTCTTGTATGAATTCAATTTCGAAGGGACGGCCGAAGCATGCGGTATCAATGTTACAGTTAAGGCCCTGAGTACAAATATTTGATTTCCTAACAACCAGGTAAAGATATCTTTCAAAGGATTTTGTAGAAGAGCAGACACAGAGTTATTTTCCTGATATACAAAGCAAGTCGGTTCAATTGCAGAGCAAATTCCTTCAAGCAAAGAACAGGTTCTCTTGTATTTTTGTGTAGCAATTCTTGTACAGTGTTCTAAAATAGATAATTAATTTTTCGCAGAGTTGTTAAAGAGTGGCATTTATTTCTTGCATTTACAAAATGGCTCCTAAAAGGGAATTCTCTGGCAAAGTTAACTATTTAGAAAGAAGTGTATGTGATGATTTTTTAGAATAGTTGACATTGTCAACCAATCAGGCATCAAAGGCTAAAGAGTTAGTGCCCAGGGCTCCCCATCTAAAAATAAGAGAAGGATTATATGACAAAGGCAATCGGTTGAGAGACCCACAGGTTGGACTGTCTAGGTTGGGGTTATTCAAAGTGGGATTTGGAATGAGAAATTCTCCTGCCCCACAAAACAGTATCTAGGAACTGGATGTTGGAAAACTAGTTGTCTCGGGAGTATTCATGGATACAGACCTGCTAACCCAAATGAAGTTAAATTATGATCTAGTCACAAGATGCATACGGGATGTAAATGGGAAAACCCGTGTTGAAATTAATGCTGAAGAGTTTAGGATGGCATTTGGGCTTAATGAGTTCACAAACTTCCTAGAACCTATAAATTTCACATCATTAGCCCAAATTTATGGTGCACAGAGAAGTCATCTTAGGAATGGTCCTCTCAAAGAACTTTTTGTGAAAATAGGAGGGTTAACAGTTGTAGGACCCAACACACAAGAGCCTTTCTCATTAAGTATGTTTATCTTGAGGGCTAAAGGAATGTATTGGGCACTTTGTCAAGTTCTAGGAGAAGATGCTAAAGAAAATATGCCGAATCATTACTTGCTAATGATTGTCCAGATTTTGAATCCTTCTCTTGCTATCACATTTGATTATGCCTCTTTCATTACCGATGCTATCCATGGAGGGTTGATAGGAATAAAGAATGGAAAGGTGGACAGACCTTTCGGATGGTATTCACTCCTAATGCACCTTTTTCTCTTCAAAGGTGGTGATTATTTTGCCAGCGGACTAGACCTGGTTAAGGAGAAGGAGGGAGAAAAAATGTCAGTACAATTATGGAGTACTGTGTTGTCATGGGATAGAGAGGATGCTAGTTTTTTTAAGTTTGATAAATATTTTGCATCCAAAATAAGGAGTCCTCTCTGCTCTGATAACCCAAGAGTCCCCAAGGTTCTTCTGGAATTCATAAGGCCAAAAGAATTCGCAGAGAATATAAAAATTGTTCATAACTGGGGCGACATTTATTTATACCCAGTCTCCACAATTTTCAGAGTTTTTGGTTTCAGGGGTACTCCATTTTTGTTACCTTACCAGGTCCCTCTCAAAGTGGGGATAGCGGAGATCCTTAGGAAAATTGGTGGTCTACAAGAAGCAGAGTTGATAGGCAGAGGTAAAGGGACTATTTTCCCTGCAGCTACCATAGCCCACCAATTTGTAATAATGAAGGGAGGCTGGAACTGCTTTGAGGATTTCCTTAAACCCTATCATTTGTCCATTGCAGTGTCTAGGTGTGCTAATCCAGAGGACTTCTTCAATGGTGTGTTTAGGAAGAAGGTAGCATGTAGAGGTAGGCCTCATCAATTCCAGTTTCCTGAAGACCTCATCAGAAATGAGTTTGATCTAGATGAGCAGGAGCTAAGGAAATAAAAGTGGGTGGCTTATAAGAAAGCCTTAGATTTTGCGCATAAGTTTGATGCTAGCTATGACCCATTGTCTAGCTTCTTCCCACTAGAAGAGAAAATAAAGTTTTTGATTGTTTGCTTTGAGGATGTGATGCAAACACTGAAGGAGAAGAGGGAAGTTGTAATTAAGAGCAACCCAGAAAAGGCCAGAATGATCCTAAGCAGGTCAGCTTCTAGCAAAGCAGTTCCTCCTGGTGATTACACACTGCACAAGAAATCAGGTTACAGTATGTTAGTGCCTACAACAGGGGAGCCCTCTACATCCAAAGGAAAGAGGAAGATACAAGGTGTCATTGACATCCAAGACAGCCCAAAGAAGCAAAGGGTGGGGAAGGAAGTGCAATCAGATACACATTTGTATTCCCCATCCCAATCCCCTATCCATATAGGAGATGAACAAGCAGCAGCTGACTACCTCTTGCAGTTGGATAGTTTAGGGGAAATTGCATACACCTATGATGAAGTGGAGGAAGGAATGCCAAAAGAACCCATTGATGCTGAAATGGACATCACCTCTACTGAACTTAAAGGTCAGGAGTGGGATCCTGAGATAAAAAAGGCAAGTAGTGCCTTTCTAGCTGATAACAATTTTGTCACATCGGAAGCATTTGTGCAATTCATTTGGAAACAACATATAGAAAGATATAATGCTAGATGTGAGATGCGAAAGGCTGAGCAACCCAATAAAAATCCAGCCTTAGTGCAAGAAGAAATAAAACAAGAAATGATGGAAGAATTCAAAACCATCACCCCTGAGTAGGGAAGAGATATGGTAGTACAAGATGGAGTGCTTATCTTACCAGAGTGGGACATTGCAGATGCCCTGGTGTTAGATGTAGTAAGAAATGAGACTAAACCCATGGAAGGGGTAACTTTCAATAAAGATAATGCTGCACTAGTCATGTGGTCTTTCAAAAGAAATGAGAGCAAGAAAGGCAAAGATACCCAAGGGTCAAGTTACCTTGGTGGAATGATGGTAAAGAGAGTGCAAAGTACAAGGGTAGTAGAAGCTGCTAGCACTGTGCTAGAAACTGCAAAATTCAGTCTTCAAGGTCATTCACAACTTTATTTACTGTTTTCATTCTGAATAATCCAGGGTTGTTCCGTTTGAATGGAATTGCAAAGCAATTTTAGTATAAGTGTTTGTTATCTTTTCTCTTTAGAAGGGAAATTAAATATGCGGGATTACTCATACCAGTAAATTCTTTGGGAGGAGTTTTGAATTTTTAGGACCATAGCTTAGATTGGAATGCTTGAATTCTTGTATGAGTAAGGCATATATAAGGATTAATAGAAACCGAGTCGATGGGAAACATAAAGATGTATTGTTTGAGGAGTTTTATTTGAGTTTAGATGACTCTGTGACCTTGGATAAGGCACTGGTATTAATTAAAGTTGTTTATTGCATGCTTTGTTGATCGAAATGCTGAACATAAGTACAATTTTCATTCTTTGTTTTCAGTTGATTTCAAGGTGAATAGACCCACTAGTTTTCTGGACTAGTTTGCTGTGGGTTTATGTTTAAAAGTGTGAATTTAATTCACAAAGGTATACCCACCTGGGCTCTGAGTAAGCCCAAAGTGTAGAAGGTTTAATCAATCTTTATGCCCGCAAGGGTAAAGTGCTCACTCTTTATGCCCGCAAGGCTATGAATTCAATTTCGAAGGGACGACCGAAGCATGCGGAATCAATGTTACAGTTAAGGCCCTGAGTACAAATATTTGATTTCCTAACAACCGGGTAAAGATATCTTTTAAAGGATTTTGTAGAAGAGGAGACGCAGAGTTATTTTCTTGATATACAGAGCAAGTCGGCTCAGTTGTAGAGCAAATTCCTTCAAGCAAAAAATAGGTTCTCTTGTATTTTTGTGTAGGAATTCTTGTGCAGTGTTCTAAAATAGATAATTAATTTTTCATAGAGTTGTTTAAGAGTGGCATTTATTTCTTGCATTTACAAAATGGCTCCTAAAAGGGAATTCTCCGGCAAAAGTTAACTATTTAGAAAGAAGTGTATGTGATGATTTTTTAGAACAGTTGACGTTGTCAACCAATCAGGTATCAAAGGCTAAAGAGTTAGTGCCCCGGGCTCCCCGTCTAAAAATAGGAGAAGGATTATATGACAAAGGCAATTGGTTGAGAGACCCACAGGTTGGACTGTCTGGGTTAGGGTTATTCAAAGTGGGATTTGGAATGAGAAATTCTCCTGCCCCGCAAAACAGTATCTGGGAACTGGATGTTGGAAAACTAGTTGTTCCGGGAGTATTCATGGATACAAACTTGCTAACCCAAATGGCATTAAATTATGATCTAATCACAAGATGCATCTGGAATGTAAATGGGAAAACCCTTGTTGAAATTAATGCTGAAGAGTTTAGGATGGCATTTGGGCTTAATGAGTTCACAAACTTCCTAGAACCTATAAATTTCACATTATTAACCTAAATTTATGGTGCACAGAGAAGTCATCTTAGGAATGGTCCTCTCAAAGAACTTTTTGTGAAAATAGGAGGGTTAATAGTTGTAGGACCCAACACACAAGAGCTCTTCTCATTAAGTATGTTTACCTTGAGGGCTAAAGAAATGTATTGGGTACTTTGTCAAGTTCTAGGAGAAGATGCTGAAGCAAATATGCCGAATCATTACTTGCTAATGATTGTCCAGATTTTGAATCCTTCTCTTGCTATCACATTTGATTATGCCTCTTTCATTACCGATGCTATCCATGGAGGGTTGATAGGAATAAATAATGGAAAGGTGGACAGACCTTTCGGATGGTATTCACTCCTAATGCACCTTTTTCTCTTCAAAGGTGGTGATTATTTTGCGAGCGGACTAGACCTGGTTAAGGAGAAGGAGGGAGAAAAAATGCCAGTACAATTATGGAGTACTGTGTTGTCATGGGACAGAGAGGATGCCAGTTTTTTTAAGTTTGATAAATATTTTGCATCCAAAATAAGGACTCTCCTCTGGTCTGATAACCCAAGAGTCCCCAAGGTTCTTTTGGAATTCATAAGGCCAAAAGAATTCGCAGAGAATATAAAAATTGTTCATAACTGGGGCGACATTTATTTATATCCAGTCTCCATAGTTTTAAGAGTTTTTGGTTTCAGGGGTACTCCATTTTTGTTACCTTACTAGGTCCCTCTCAAAGTGGGGATAGCGGAGATCCTTAGGAAAATTGGTGGTCTACAAGAAGCAGAGTTGACAGGCAGAGGTAAAGGGACTAGTTTCCCTGCAGCTACCATAGCCCACCAATTTGTAATAATGAAGGGAGGCTGGAACTGCTTTGAGGATTTCCTCAAACCCTATCATTTATCCACTGCATTTTCCAGGTGGGCTGATCCAGAGGACTTCTTCAACGGTGTGTTTAGGAAGAAGGTAGCATGCAGAGGTAGGCCTCGTCAATTCCAGTTTACTGAAGACCTCATCAGAAATTAGTTTGAACTAGATGAGAAGGAGATAAGGAAAGAAATGTGTGTGGCTTATAAGAAAGCCTTAGATTTTGTGCATTAGTTTGATGCTAGCTATGACTCATTGTCTAGCTTCTTCCAACTAGAAGAAAAAATAAAGTTTTTGATTGTTTGCCTTGAGGATGTGATGCAAATACTGAAGGAGAATAGGGAAGCTGTAATTAAGAGAAACCCTGAAAAGGCCACAATGATCCTAAGCAGGTCAGCTTCCAGCAAAGCAATTCCTCCTGGTGATTACACACTGCACAAGAAATCAGGTTACAGTATGCTAGTGCCTACAATAGGGGAGTCCTCTACATCCAAAGGAAAGAGGAAGATACAAGATGTCATTGACATCCAAGATAGCGCAAAGAAGCAAAGGGTGGGGAAGGAAGTGCAATCAGATACACCTTTGTATTCCCCATCCCAATCCCCTATCCATATAGGAGATGAACAGGCAGTAGCTGAATACCTCTTGCAGTTGGGTAGTTTAGGAGAAATTGCATACACCTATGATGAAGTGGAGGAAGGGATGCCAAAAGAACCCATTGATGCTGAAATGGACATCACCTCTATTGAACTTAAAGGCCAGGAGTGGGATCCTAAGATAAAAAAGGCAAGTAGTGTCTTTCTAGCTGATGACAATTTTGTCACATCGGAAGCATTTGTGCAATTCATTTGGAAACAACATATAGATAGATATAATGCTAGATGTGAGAGAAGAAAGGCTGAGCAGCCCAATAAAGATCCAACCTTAGTGGAAGAAGAAATAAAACAAGAAATGATGGAAGAATTCAAAACCATCACCCCTGAGCAGGGAAGAGATATGGTAGCACAAGCTGAAGTTCTTATGTTACCAAAGTGGGACATTCCAGATACCCTGGTGTTAGATGCAGTAAGAAAAGAGACTAAACCCATGGAAGGGGTAACTTTCAATAAAGATAATGTTGCACTAGTCATGTGGTCTCTCAAAAGAAACGAGAGAAAGAAAGGCAAAGATACCCAAGGGTCAAGTTACCTTGGTGGAATGATGGTAAAGAGAGTGCAAAGTACAGGGGTAGTAGAAGCTGCTAGCACTGTGCTAGAAACTGCAAAATTCAGTGTTGCAGTGGCACAAAAGGAAGCCAAAGAAATGGAGGCCCTCCAAATTAAGTTGGAAATAGTTTTAAAAGCCTATAACAGTGCCAAGGAGGAGGTAAGAGGTAAAAATAACATTATTGCTAAATTGCAGAGCCAGTTGATGGGACAATACCAACAAGGTGAGTCTTCAACACTGATGATTTCCTCTTCTCCTGCAAGACTTTCACCTACCAGTCTCATCATTTAACTTCCACCATCTCCAGCACCCTCCAGCTCTCAAATGATTGAGATTACTCCCCAAGAACTAGAAAACCTGAAACAGGCTCAGGCTTTATATGCAGGGAAATATGAGGAGAAAGTAAGGGCCACAATCTCCAGTTTTGCTGATACAATAAATGCCTCATTGCTTTACAATAATGTGGGAAAAATTATGGAGATATAGAATGAGCTGAGGAGAGATAAGGCCATTTTGACACCCATTTTTGATAGATGGAGGCCTAGGGAGCAAGATCTAGAGTTCATGTGTGTATCCTCTGATGAAGCAAGAGCCAATCCCATCATCAAATCCACTTCTGATGTTGCAAAAGTCTTAATGCAATTGGCTACAGAAGTGGACAATGTGGATAGGAAGGTTAATTTGTGTAAGAAGGAATACACTGATCAAGTTTTTGAGTTGCTCCAATGAATTTTTGCTAATCAGGATCAGTTAAAAGACAAGTAGATATGGCTTAAGGAGATAGAGGCTAAATTGTCAGCAAGAGTTAAAGGAATCATTGATCTTGATGATACTTCTTTCTTTGTTGTGACAATACAAGAGATAGAGAAAATTAAGTCACATTATTGTTTCCTTAATTCAGAAGTCAACAAACTGAGAAATTCTTGGAAAAGGTTGACTAAAATTAAAGATGATGTGATTAATTTTTCATGGCCGACAGAAGAGATATATAGTGAGTAGGCGACTAAATATGCTACCCAAGATCCGGAACAGTTGGAGAGTGCCCTTGAAAATACAGAAGAGGTTGCAACAGAACAACAGGTTGAAGTAACTGCAGAGGCTGAAAAGAGCTTGTAACTGCTTTTGCGAAAAGCTTGTAACTTCTTTATTTTGAAAGAAATGATTGTAACAAACTCTCCTCGAAAGGTCCGAAGCTTTGTGCATCCATGTTGTTATATCTGGATACCAGGACTAGAGGAAGAGAGATCACAAAATTTTGCAAGAAAATGTTGCAGTAATTTATCTGAGCTTTTCTAAGTCTAATGGAGAATCAGAATTTATTGTAATATTTCTTGAACTGAATATCAATATACAGGCCATTGGTTTTGAGTAAAGCTTTGTGTTGTCTTCAAGTTCGTTCAAAAATTTATTTACTGTTTTCATTCTGAATAATCTAGGGTTGTTCCGTTTGAATGGAATTGCAAAGCAATTTTAGTATAAGTGTTTGTTAGCTTTTCTCTTTAGGGGGGAAATTAAATATGCGGGATTACTCATACCAGTAAATTCTTTGGGAGGAGTTTTGAATTTTGAGGACCATAGCTTAGATTGGAATGCTTGAATTCTTGTATGAGTCAGGTATATATAAGGATTAATAGAAACCGAGTCGATGGGAAACATAAAGATGTATTGTTTGAGGAGTTTTATTTGAGTTTAGATGACTCTGTGACCTTGGATAAGGCACTGGTATTAATTAAAGTTGTTTATTGCATGCTTTGTTGATCGAAATGCTGAACATAAGTACAATTTTCATTCTTTGTTTTCAGTTGATTTCAAGGTGAATAGACCCACTAGTTTTCTGGACTAGTTTGCTGTGGGTTTATGTTTAAAAGTGTGAATTTAATTCACAAAGGTATACCCACCTGGGCTCTGAGTAATCCCGAAGTGTAGAAGGTTTAATCAAACCTTGTCATATGTTGTCTTGAGAATTTCTTTATCTTTGATATCTCTTCTGCACCAAGCTTGAATCATATTATTCTAAGGATATTAAAGGGAATCAGATTTTGAAGACAACAAAAGTGGCGACTCTATTGGGGAGAGTTATAACAAATATATAAACACAGATCTGTGCCGAGACTTGTAAAGAAAATTGTTGTGTGTTTGTGGGTAAGACTGCTTGTTTTCATTTTTTCCCATAGTTTTGTGGGTGGTGACTCTGTTACTATTGAATCAGTCATTTTGAGATACGAATTTCCTAAAAGGAAGACAAGCGAGATGCAAGGAAACAAGAACACAAGATCATTCATGAAGAAACATCCTTGTGAAACCTTGCAAGAAGGTCTGCCAGAATAGTCACGAAGAGGCCAGAAGAGATCTGTGTTGCATGAGCCATCAAATACTGCGTGGGTGCAGAAAAATAATAATACTGGTAAGATGCCTGATCGACCTGTATATGCAAAGTCTAATTCATCTTCTAGAGATTCAGAGCATGATATTTTAGGTTTCCATTCAGGATTATTTGGAAATATTAATGATGCACCTATTTTAAATCAAGATCTATCTCATGTTAGTGTTCCTACAAAAGATAGAACCAGTTCAAATACAATTAGGCACTCTGTTCCTAGGACAATAGATGGGAACATTAGTCTAAATGACATAGATCAAATTAATGCATCAGACTCTGAGGAAAATTTCCCTGATGAGGATAAGATGTCTCAAGAGATTGAAGATTTAAATAAAAGGGTCCATCATTTAATCTCCTTAAAAGCCCAAAAGGAGGCAAATAAGGAGAAGGAAGTTAAAGCCAAATTAATGGAAAGAGATAGGCTTCTTAGATAGATAGCTGATCTTGAAATGCTTGCTAAGGAAAAAGAAAAAAGTGATGAGGAAGGGCCTGTGATTAGGGAAATCCTAATCCCTAAAACTAGACAAGCTTGTAAGTTAGTAGCCCAGTCAATTAGGGAAGTATTTAATGACTCCCAGCTTCCTAAAGCTAATTTAGACAAAGGAAAATAGAAATGGGTAGATGATGAAGTAGAATCTAAAATTGCAGAAGGGATTTCTCATAGGATTCTAGCACATGAGAGAGAGATGGAAAGGATGAGGAAGGAAAAGGAAGATCTCCAAATGGAACTGGAAAAGGCTGAGTTAGAAGCAGCGAATCAGGAAGTAAAAAGAAAGATTAATTACTTAAAGGATCCCCCTATTACGTTCCCATCAGAAGATCTTAGCAAGCCTAATCCCCAACATATTTATTTTCCTCAGGTCAATACTCAACCTGCAGTTCATGCTAACACTGCCTCAGTAAGCCAAATACGTGTGAATAAGCAATACATCCAAGCACCTCAGTCTCCAATCCCAAAAGTTAAAATGACCATGGGAAATAATAGTGCTATTACCCCTTTTCAAAGAAGGCCAGTCAATCTAGAACAATATAGGCAATTGTTTTTTGATGGGATCCCAGGATATCCAAATCATGTTCCTACTGAGCTAAGAGACAGACTCCATAAGTTTGCTGGGAACAATGCAATTAGTGCTGAGGAACATTTGAAATCTTTTAGGGATTTAATAAATGATTATGAGATAGCAGATGAAGATATTATTATGAAGCTGTTTGTTCAATCCCTGGTTGATGATGCAAGAGATTGGTACAGAGGTCTTCTAGTAAATAGCATAGGTTCATGGGATGATTTTAAAAATTTCTTTCAAGAACAGTATGGTGACAAGACTAATGTGAGTTTCATGCTGAATGAGTTCAATAATATTAGAAAATCTGAAAATGAAATATTCACTGATTTCAATGCCAGATTCCAGAAAGCTATGCACAGATTGTATCAAGTGATGAGGCTAGATGATAACATGTGTCTTAATACATATTACAATGCATTTGATTCCAAAATGGCCTATATCTTGAGAGATAAAAATCCTCATAACCTGAGGGATGCTTTTAGAATTGCCATAAATGTAGAAAGTAACAGAAAAGCATCTGGAAAATTAGGAAGAAGGACAGATGGTAGATTATGGCATGAAACCAAACAACAACCTAACAAAGTTGCTAAAGAGGATGATAAAATGGAGAAACTGGTTACTGCTATGAAAGATTTGACTGTCAAGGTTAACAAAAATGATAAGCCCCATTATAACTGGCAAGATAGACCTCCTAGATTGCATGATATGCCATATAATACAAATTGGAAGGATGGTAAACCCCAAATTGAGAAGCCCAAAACTACGCAAAGTCAAGACACACCTGACCCTTTGAAAGGGAAAACTATTCATAATATAGAAAATACTCCTCGGTATATTGCTTGCGATGGACCACATTCTCCTCATCAGTGTGCAGTGGCCCAAGCTCTGTAAGAATCTATGAGACCAGAAGCAGAGCCTGACATTAATATGTTTGAAACCATCATAGAAAGTGATGAGGAATCTGTGCAAAGTGAATACAGTGATGTGCTGGATAGTGAAAGGCTAGTGCAAGGACCATTAGCCTTAGGTTGGCATCCTATAATGAATGTGGTAACAATTGAAGATGAAGAAGTTCATCTTAGGAGGCCTAGTGAGGAAGAAGTCAGAAATCTCACTAAGGCTGCAATTGCCAAAGCAAAACACAACTATAATCTGAGAAGCACCAAGAGAGATACTGATCAGGGTGAGCCAGGGTCTATGTTTGTAAAAGAGGTCACAAAAAAGGGGGCATCATGCAGTGCTACTACTATTCCCAAGGTCAGTCAAGGAAAAGAGGAACCAGTTAAAGATTTACCCAAAGGCATAGATGACAAAGCTGTTGGTGATGTACAAAGAGCAGAGACAGTAAAAAAGGCAAGCCAATTCAAAACAGGAAAAGTTAAGGTTAATACTAAAAAATGTAATAATTCTACATTTGATATGGCCCAAGCTTTAACTCAAATGAAAGTCACTGTTCCATTAATAGAATTGCTAAAGATTAAAGAACATAAGGATGCAGCTTTGTCTTTATTCTCTGGTATATCTGATTGTGACACAGTATTACCCACTGGTTTAGCTAAAGTTGGAAAGGATCAAGAGTTCCAAACCCCAGAAGTCTATGTTGGAATCACTATCACTCAGAGCCTTCTCAGGTAGATCCCTTCTATGTTACTTTGTTAGTCAATAACTGCTTGATTAAAAACTGTATGATAGACTCAGGAGCTGCTGCTAATGTAATGCCCTATGGTGTTATGAAAGAATTAGGGTTATCAGTAACCACTGTGTATGAGAAATGCTATGCCATGGATAACAGAGAAGTGCCTATGATAGGTACAATGAGAGATATAGAAGTAAAAATAGCAGCATTTCCTAAAGCCACTTACAAAATGGATGTTATTGTTACTGCTACTAAACCCCACTATGGTATGTTACTTTCCAAGCATTGGGCAACAACATTAGGAGGGAATGTTCAATTGGACTTGTCTTATGCTACTATTCCTATTGGTGGTAATCAGGTCAAACTATACAGAGAGCCATGAGCTCCTAAGGTAATTGAAAATGTGGACTCTAGTATGCTTAATTGTATGATTGATGTAGATTTGGATAACTTCAGACTTCAACCAATTTCACCTCAATTGAAGAATACTGATCCAATTGTAGTTGAGCTACAAGAACAGCAGTATGGATTATGGCAGATGTATTTTAATGGAGCTTGCTCCAAAGAAGGATCTGGAGCAGGGGTTCTTTTTGTGTCCCCATCAGGTATAACTTTTAAATACTCATTCTTATTGTTATTCCAGTGCACAAATAATACTGCAGAGTATGAAGCCCTGTTACTAGGACTCGAGGTTGCAAAAAGGCATGGAATTCAACTGTTGAAGGTAATGGGGGATTCAAAATTGGTTGTCTCTCAGGTGAGATCCAAATATGCATCCAAGAATGATAGATTGAAGCAGTACAAGCATGTTGTTTGGGATGTTATTGAGCATTTTGATGCATTTTCTATTAATTGGATTGAGCGAGCAAAAAATATTATGGCAGATTTCCTAGCTAATGTTGCTTTGAAAAATGATGATGTAACGCTAACTGGTATTTCCACTGTGGAAATAAAATCTAGGCCTGCTATCCCTAATAATGTGTACAATTGGCAAGTTTTTGCTGATGATGAAGACATTTGTAGGTTTATCCAATGTGTTGATGATTATGATGGACAAAAGATTGATTGTAATGCATTGGTAGAAGTGGTCGATAATAGAGAGACGGTGTTTGGAAATGATGTTGTCTAGTTGGAAACCAATGAGATACCTAAAGGGTTGGTGGAGTTGGAGAGCATGTTTAGTTATAATGATAGTCATTTACACCAACAATCTACCACCAAGTTAGAAGAGTTAGAGGAGGTAAATCTGGGGACAGAATCATCCCCTAAGTTGGTATATATTGGAAAGAAATTACCCCCTCATGTTAAAACTAACCTTATCAATTTATTGAAAAGGTATAAGCATGTCTTTGCTTGGTCTTATGAAGACCTAAAGGCGTATAGACAAAATCTTTTTCAGCATGAAGTCCCTTTACTTCCAGATGCTAAGCCTTTCAGACAGAAACAGAGACCTATCAACCCCTTATTAGAAACTAAAATGCAACAAGAGTTGACCAAATTGAGAGAAGGGGGGATTATCAAACTAATAAGGCATTCTTCATGGGTCTCTAATCTGGTCTCAGTAAGGAAGAAGAATGGAGACATCAGATTGTGTGTAGATTTTAGGAATCTGAATGTTGCTTCCCTAAAAGATAATTACTCATCCCCAAATATGGAAGCAATGCTACAAAGAGTGACAGGTTGTGATCTTTTATCCATGATGGATGGTTTCTCAGGATACAATCAAGTGTTGGTGAAGGAGTCTGAACAGTTTAAAACAGCTTTCGCTACTCAATGGGGAACCTATGTATATGTGAGGATGCCATTTGGTTTAAAAAATGTAGGAGCTACATTTCAGAGAGCTATGGATGTGGCTTTTAAAGAATTTATAAATATCATCATGGTAGTTTACCAAGATGATCTAACTTGTTTCTCAAAGAAAGCTGATGATCATTGTGGACATCTAGAGAAGGTGTTCGATAAAGCCCTGGAATTTGATGTATCACTCAATCCCAAGAAATGTCATTTTGGGGTCACTGAAGGAAAGTTATTGGGACACATAGTTTCCAAGGAAGGGGTAAGAATAGACCCTGAGAGAATTGAAGCAATCAATAAGGTGTCTAAACCTAAAAATGTGAATGGTATCCAATCCTTTTTAGGTAAAGTAAATTTTGTCAGGAGATTCATTGCAAACTTCGCAGAGATAGTGAAGCCTATTGTCAAATTTCTTAAGAAGGACACAAAGTTTCATTGGGATCAAGAAGCTTCAAAAGCTTTTTATGAGATTAAGAAGGCAATCCAGGAGGCACCAGTGTTGAAATCTCCTAATTATAGTAGGCATTTTTCTCTGTTTTCTTTTGCTTCATATCACACAGTGGCTGCAGTACTATTACAAAAGGACAATGAAGGATATGAACATCCCATAGCCTTCTACATTAAATCTTTGCAAGCAGCAGAACTAAAATATGAAACCATGGAGAAACAAGCTTATGCCCTAGTTAAGCCTGTTAAGGCTTTTAGGCCATATTTAGTTAATGCAAACATTATTGCCTATGTCCCACATGCTGCAGTTAAAGATATTTTGTCTCAGTCTGAGGTTACTGGGAATAGATGCAGATGGATTAATAGAATCCAGGAGTTCAACTTGGAGATAAAGATCACCAAATTGGTGAGAGGGTTAGGTTTGGCTAAGCTCATGACTGAGTCAAATCTCATGAATGTAGAAGTACACAATGTTGAGGTTAGAGATGCTTTGGTCACAAGTATTGAGAGGCAACCCTGGTACACAGAGATAATCCAAGTGTTGAGAGCTGATATACTCCTAGAAGAAATGACATACAATCAGAAAAGAACTTTGAAACTCAAGTCCCAAAAGTATGTGCTCATTCAGGGTGATCTTTTTTGGAGAAAAAGAGATGGAGAGTTACTAATGTGTTTGGATGAATTTCAAGCTAAACAGGTGTTGATTAAAATGCATGATGGAGTATGTGGATGTCACTATTCTGCTAAGACTATTGCTGGTAAGATAAGACGGGCTAGGTATTATTGGCTCACCTTATTTACAGATACCCATGCACATGTTCAGAGATTTGATCCATGTCAAAGATTCTCCTCCAAGCTCAAGTATGAAGGAGCCTTACCCCTAAATCCAGTCTCTGTAGAAGCTCCTTTTGTCCAGTGGGGCATTGATTTTATTGGAGAAATTGTTGAGAGGTCAGGGAGAGGTCATGGATGGATCATAGTGGCCACTGATTATTTCACTAAATGGATAGAAGCCATTCCTACAAGAAGAGCTACTAGTAAAATTGTCATTGATTTCCTGATGGATAGTATTGTGACTAGATTTGGAACACCTGCAAAATTGGTAATGGATAATGCTATGTGTTTCAGATCAGAAGAATTTGTAGGCTTTTACAATAGTCATGGTATACTCATGTTATACTCATCACCTTATCACCCTCAGGGGAATGGACAAGTAAAATCCAACAATAAAAGCCTATTGAATATCATCAAAAAAATCCTAGAGGAAAATAAAAGATCTTGGGATCAAAAGTTGAAGTTAGCTCTGTGGGCAGATAGAATAACAGTTAAAAAATCCATTGGAATGTCACCTTTTGAGTTGGGTTATGGTACCCTAGCCAGACTGTCGGTAAATAACCTACTTCCAGTGTATAAGTTTTTGCAGCATGAGGACATTGAGTTATCTGAACTAATGGAAAACCGAATGATCCAAATTGTAGAAATGGAAGAGCTTAAGACTTCTGCCCATAAGAAAAATCAGAAGATCCAATTGCAGGCAAAGTATCTTTTTGATAAAAGGACATCACTAAGGAAGTTTCAAATTGACGACATGGTTCTTTAGTGGAATGCAAAAGGACAAGATAAAGGAAAGCATAAAAAAATTGAATCACTATGGATTGGCCCTTTTGTGGTCTGTGACTTAAATGGTAAGGATTCATATTTCTTGAAAAATATGGATGATGAAATGCAGGAATTTCCAGTGCATGGACAATTCCTAAAGCATTATTTCTCTTAATGTCCATGCACGGTACGTCCTTTGTTTGTATATATTTTGTTTTCTTTCCTCTTTTTCTGGTTTTGGTCTATGTTTTGGTCTGTTTCTCCAGAGTTTCTAAGTTTTCTTGTGTTGATCTCGCAATCAACCATCCCCAGTCAGAGCCGCTGTTATGACTGATTAAAATTGGGTTTTTCTTTTCTCATGATTGGCTATGGTATGTTGAATTTTTTGAATAGGGTGTATTTCCAAATGCTTCAGCTTTCTTCTAGCCTTTAAGGGTTTAAGGGTTTTTGATTTTAGATCCTATCGTATTTGTTTTAAACCCTCTGGTTTCTAATCTGTCGTTACTTAATTCACTTAAGTAATGGGTCATGGGGTCATAGGAGGTGTTCCTCCTTGTTGTTTGCCTAGGCGGTTATGTTAATTAATCAAAAAATTTATGCCTTGTGTATTTTTGTTCTAAAGTTGTCAGGCCCAGTAACCAGTGCGCATCTCACGGATTAATCCACGACTCACGCTATTTCGCTAGGCGAAGTTACGTGTAGTTTATACCCCACGAAATAGCGAAAACCACATGGCATCCCACATTGATGATCCAGCTGGTTGTTGACAACGAGTAAAATGGTGGCACGTGGTATAAGTCACAATAGTCAGCGGGTCAGGGTTAAAGCCTAAAAGGTGGGCCCCAGAGGTGAGTCATGTCGCAGGTAGATATGACCTGGTGAGTACAGCTATTAATAACACCTAGAGCCTCATGGTTTTCTTTTGGCAAATAACAGAGTGACAAGTCAGCTCCGAGAGTGACTGGGTGCCAGGTGTTTATGACGAGTCAGCGGGCCCACCCCTCCTGAGAGCCTTTTCAGAGGATTAAATGGTGATCAACTTCAGAGATGATCTGATGGCCCACGCTATTTTGCAAGGGTAAAGTGCTCACTCTTTATGCCTGCGAAATAGCGAGTATGGATGAGAACCGTCTACGTGTCATGATGCTGACCTCGAGGATAGAGCTGTTGAGACGAAAGTGGGGCCCCGTGGTTTTCTTGTGGCAAATGACAGAGCGACAAATCAGCACCGAAAGTGATAGGGTGCCAAGTGTTCACGAAGAGTCAGCGGGCCCACCCCTCCTGAGAGCCTTTTTAGAGGATTAAATGCCGATCAACTTCAGAGATGATCCGACGGCCCGCGCTATTTCACAAGGGTAAAGTGCTCACTCTTTGTGCCCGTGAAATAGCGAGAATGAACGAGAACCGTCCACGTGTCATGATGCTGACCTAGAGGATAGAGCTGTTGAGACGAAAGTGGGGCCCCGTGGTTTTCTTTTGGCAAATGACAGAGCGACAAATCAACGCTGAAAGTGACAGGGCGCCAGGTGTTTATGACGAGTCAGCGGGCCCACCCCTCCTAAGAGCCTTTTCAGAGGATTAAATGCTGATCAACTTTAGAGATGATCCGACGGCCCGCGCTATTTCGCAAGGGTAAAGTGCTCACTCTTTATGCCCACGAAATAGCGAGAATGAATGAGAACCATCCACGTGTCATGATGACATGTGGTCTAAGAAGAAAGTATGGGCCCGCCAAGGTAGAAACGTCGGTATAAAAGAAAGACACGTGGCCAGTGTCAAGTGGAATGTGAAGGGGATTTCAAGGCCTATGATTAGGCGCCATGTGGTATTATGTAGCCAATAGAAAAGCGGGACCCAGAGAAAAGCCAAAGCCGTCAGTTAATCTAATGCTCGATCAAGTTTCTTTTGATCGAATGGTTGGCATTATTTCGTAGGACTAAGCTGCCCAATAGTTATGCCTCGCGAAGTTGCGAAAGACCAAAATGAAGCACTTGCAGGAATATTGTGACCCATTGAAGCGAAAAATATGAATTCTTGTATGAATTCAATTTCGAAGGGACGACCGAAGCATGTGGAATCAATGTTACAGTTAAGGCCCTGAGTACAAATATTTGATTTCCTAACAACCGAGTAAAGATATCTTTTAAAGGATTTTGCAGAAGAGCAGACGCAGAGTTATTTTCCTGATATACAGAGCAAGTCGGTTCAGTTGCAGAGAAAATTCCTTCAAGCAAAGAACAGGTTCTCTTGTATTTTTGTGTAGCAATTCTTGTGCAGTGTTCTAAAATAGATAATTAATTTTTCGCAGAGTTGTTTAAGAGTGGCATTTATTTCTTGCATTTACAAAATGGCTCCTAAAAGGGAATTCTCCGGCAAAGTTAACTATTTAGAAAGAAGTGTATGTGATGATTTTTTAGAATAGTTGACGTTGTCAACCAATCAGGCATCAAAGGATAAAGAGTTAGTGCCCAGGGCTCCCCGTCTCAAAATAGGAGAGGGATTATATGACAAAGGCAACTGGTTGAGAGACCCACAGGTTGGACTGTCTGGGTTGGAGTTATTCAAAGTGGGATTTGGAATGAGAAATTCTCCTGCCCCACAAAACAGTATCTGGGAACTGGATGTTGGAAAACTAGTTGTCCCGGGAGTATTCATGGATACAAACCTGCTAACCCAAATGGTGTTAAATTATGATCCAGTCACAAGATACATCCAGGATGTAAATGGGAAAACCCTTGTTGAAATTAATGCTGAAGAGTTTAGGATGACATTTTGGCTTAATGAGTTCACAAACTTCCTAGAACCTATAAATTTCACATCATTAGCCCAAATTTATGGTGCACAGAGAAGTCATCTCAGGAATGGTCCTCTCAAAGAACTTTTTGTGAAAATAGGAGGGTTAACAGTTGTAGGACCCAACACACAAGAGCCCTTCTCATTAAGTATGTTTACCTTGAGGGCTAAAGGAATGTATTGGGCACTTTGTCAAGTTTTAGGAGAAGATGCTGAAGCAAATATGCTGAATCATTACTTGCTAATGATTGTCCAGATTTTGAATCTTCTCTTGCTATCACATTTGATTATGCCTCTTTCATTGCCGATGCTATCCATGGAGGGTTGGTAGGAATAAATAATGGAAAGGTGGATAGACCTTTCGGATGGTATTCACTCCTAATGTACCTTTTTCTCTTCAAAGGTGGTGATTATTTTGCCAGCGGACTAGACCTAGTTAAGGAGAAGGAGGGAGAAAAAATGCCAGTACAATTATGGAGTATTGTGTTGTCATGGGACAGAGAGGATGCTAGTTTTTTTAAGTTTGATAAATATTTTGCATCCAAAATAAGGACTCTCATCTGCTCTGATAACCCAAGAGTCCCCAAGGTTCTTCTGGAATTCATAAGGCCAAAAGAATTCGCAGAGAATATAAAAATTGTTCATAACTGGGGCGACATTTATTTATACCCAGTCTCCACAGTTTTAAGAGTTTTTGGTTTCAGGGGTACTCCATTTTTGTTACCTTACCAGGTCCCTCTCAAAGTGGGGATAGCGGAGATCCTTAGGCAAATTGGTGGTCTACAAGAAGCAGAGTTGACAGGCAGAGGTAAAGGGACTATTTTCCCTGCAGCTACCATAGCCCACCAATTTGTAATAATGAAGGAAGGCTGGAACTGCTTTGAGGATTTCCTCAAACCCTATCATTTGTCCACTGCAGTGTCCAGGTGTGCTTATCTAGAGGACTTCTTCAACGGTGTATTTAGGAAGTAGGTAGCATGCAGAGGTAGGCCTCATCAATTCCAGTTTCCTGAAGACCTCATCAGAAATGAGTTTGATCTAGATGAGTAGGAGCTAAGGAAAGAAAAGTGGGTGGCTTATAAGAAAGCCTTGGATTTTGTGTATCAGTTTGATGCTAGCTATGACCCATTGTCTAGCTTCTTCCCACTAGAAGAGAAAATAAAGTTTTTGATTGTTTGCTTTGAGGATGTGATGCAAACACTGAAGGAGAAGAGGGAAGCTATAACTAAGAGCATCCCTGAAAAGGCCAGAATGATCCTAAGCAGGTCAGCTTCTAGGAAGGCAGTTCCTCCTGGTGATTACACACTGCACAAGAAATCAGGTTACATTATGCTAGTGCCTACAATAGGGGAGCCCTCTATATCCAAAGGAAAGAGGAAGATACAAGATGTCATTGACATCCAAGACAGCCCAAAGAAGCAAAGGGTGGGGAAGGAAGTGCAATCAGATACACCTTTGTATTCCCTATCCTAATCCCCTATCCATATAGGAGATGAACAAGCAGCAGCGGAATACCTCTTGCAGTTGGGTAGTTTAGGGGAAATTGCATACACCTATGATGAAGTGGAGGAAGGGATGCCAAAAGAACCCATTGATGCTGAAATGGACATCACCTCTACTGAACTTAAAGGCCAGGAGTGGGATCCTAAGATAAAAAATGCAAGTAGTGCCTTTCTAGCTGATGACAATTTTGTCACATCGGAAACATTTGTGCAATTCATTTGGAAACATCATACAGATAGATATAATGCTAGATGTGAGACAAGAAAGGCTGAGCAGCCCAATAAAGATCCAGCCTCAGTGGAAGAAGAAATAAAACAAGAAATGATGGAAGAATTCAAAACCATCACCCCTGAGCAGGGAAGAGATATGGTAGCACAAGATGGAGTGCTTATCTTACCAGAGTGGGACATTGCAGATGCCCTGGTGTTAGATGCAGTAAGAAAAGAGACTAAACCCATGGAAGGGGTAACTTTCAATAAAGATAATGCTGCACTAGTCATGTGGTCTCTCAAAAGAAATGAGAGAAAGAAAGGCAAAGATACCCAAGGGTCAAGTTACCTTGGTGGAATAATGGTAAAGAGAGTGCAAAGTACAGGGGTAGTAGAAGCTGCTAGCACTGTGCTAGAAACTACAAAATTCAGTGTTGCAGTGGTAGAGAAGGAAGCCAAAGAATAGGAGGCCTTCCAAATTAAGTTGGAAATAGTTTTAAAGGCCTATAATAGTGCCAAGGAGGAGGTAAGAGGTAAAGATAGCATCATTGCTAAATTGCAGAGCTAGTTGATGGGACAATACCAACAAGGTGAGTTTTCAACACTGATGATTTCCTCTTCTCCTGCAAGACCTCCACCTACTAGTCCCATGATTGAACTTCCACCATCTCCAGCACCCTCCAGCTCTCAAATGATTGAGATTACTCTCTAGGAACTAGAAAACCTAAAACAGGCTCAGGCTTTATATGCAGGGAAATATGAGGAGAAAGTAAGGGTCACAATCTCCAGTTTTGCAGATACAATAAATGCCTCATTGCTTTACAACAATGTGGGAAAAATTATGGAGATATGGAATGAGCTGAAGAGAGATAAGGGCATTTTGACACCCATTTTTTACAGATGGAGGCCTAGGGAGCAAGATCTAGAGTTCATGTGTGTATCCTGTGATGAAGCAAGAGCCAATCCCATCATCTAATCCACTTCGTATGTTGCAAAAGTCTTAATGCAATTGGCTGCAGAAGTGGACAATGTGGATAGGAAGGTTAATTTGTGTAAGAAGGAATACACTGATCAAGTTGTTGAGTTGCTCCCAAGAATTTTTGGTAATCAGGATCAGTTAAAAGACAAGCAGATATGGCTTAAGGAGATAGAGGCTAAATTGTCAACAAGAGTTAAAGGAATCATTGATCTTGATGATACTTCTTTCTTTGTTGTGACAATACAAGAGATAGAAAAAATTAAGTCACATTATGGTTTCCTTAATTCAGAAGTCAACAAACTGAGAAATTCTAGGAAAAGGTTGACTAAAATTAAAGATGATGTGATTAATTTTTCATGGCCGATAGAAGAGATATATAGTGAGTGGGCAACTAAATATGCTACCCAGGATCTAGAATAATTGGAGAGTGCCCCTGAAAAGACAGAAGTGGTTGCAACAGAACAATAGGTTGAAGTAACTGCAGAGGCTGAAAAGAGCTTGTAACTGCTTTTGCGAAAAGCTTGTAACTTCTTTATTTTGAAAGAAATGATTGTAACAAACTCTCCTTGAAAGGTCCGAAGCTTTGTGCATCCATGTTGTTATAAATGGATACCAGGACTAGAGGAAGAGAGATCACAAAATTTTGCAAGAAAACGCTGCAGAAATTTATCTGAGCTTTTCTAAGTCTAATGGAGAATCAGAATTTATTGTAATATTTCTTGAACTGAATATCAATATACAGGCCATTAGTTTTGAGTAAAGCTTTGTGTTGTCTTCAAGTTCGTTCACAACTTTATTTATTGTTTTCATTCTGAATAATCCAGGGTTGTTCCGTTTGAATGGAATTGCAAAGCAATTTTTGTATAAGTGTTTATTAGCTTTTCTCTTTAGGAGGGAAATTAAATATGCAGGATCACTCATACCAGTAAATTCTTTGGGAGGAATTTTGAATTTTGAGGACCATAGCTTAGTTTGGAATGCTTGAATTCTTGTATGTGTCAGGCATATATAAGGATTAATAGAAACCGAGTCGATGGGAAGCATAAAGATGTATTGGTTGAGGAGTTTTATTTGAGTTTAGATGACTCTGTGACCTTGGATAAGGCACTGGTATTAATTAAAGTTGTTTATTGCATGCTTTGTTGATCGAAATGCTGAACATAAGTACAATTTCCATTCTTTGTTTTCAGTTGATTTCAAGGTGAATAGACCCACTGGTTTTCTGGACTGGTTTGCTGTGGGTTTATGTTTAAAAGTGTGAATTTAATTCACAAAGGTATACCCACCTAGGCTCTGAGTAAGCCCGAAGTGTAGAAGGTTTAATCAAACCTTGTCATATGTTGTCTTGAGAATGTCCTTATCTTTGATATCTCTTCTGCACCAAGCTTGAATCATATTATTCTAAGGATATTAAAGGGAATCCAATTTTGAAGACAACACTTCTTTGAAGGACTTTGTTATCAGGGATGCCCAAACTTCTTTAGGTGACACACATATGGGCCTACGTAGTCTACACATTAGTAATTCTATCTCAATTCCTTTATTAAGGAAGACAATCACTCAAGCTAAACATCATTCAGTCAAGGAACAATGCAGCTACAATCACAAGGTAAAGCCTCATACATTTGAGATGGGTGACTTAGTTCTGAGAAAAAATCCTAAGAATCAGCAAGATAGATAGAAAGAGGACAAGTTCGAACCAAATTGGCTTGGTCCCTATGTCATCACAATAATCTATGGATCAGGTGCATATCAACTTTCAACACTAGATGGAGAAACTTTGGAAGATCTGATCAACAACATGCACCTTTGCAGGTTTTCCATGTAGCTCTTCAGAATATCCTAATTCAAAAAATAAAAAAAAATATAAAATATAAAAAAAAATACAAAAAAGAAAAAAAAACCATAAAAAATACAAAAAAATCATAAAAATAAAAAAAATGTTACTTGGTGAAAACCTGGCAAACAGGCGCCTTGTGACACAAAATAAATCAAAAAAAGTAAAGATAAATAAATTTGTCCAATGGTGAAAACCACTTCGGTGGCACCCTGGGCAAGTACCATGGTGAAAACCAGGTTACTGGCATCATGTGTAGAGACATTGCTCCTCCCTCCTTCAGGATTCAATCTCATCCTTTCACTTCGCTCACACTCACAGCCTATCCATCCATAATAAACTTACCCATTCCCATCATGGCTTGTTATTGATCTACCTATGATTGGTTAGCCATTCATAATACTCCTTCATTTTCACCCCTCTCCATCCATAATAAATTAGCTCCTATCTATGGCTAAGGCAAATCCTAAGTCTAGTGATGGGTGTGGAACTAAGAGCATCACATGTTCCGAGTATAATTTCTTCCAATTTTCTTCAGTCTATCCACACACAATCCACAATAAAGCAACACTTGCATCGCCAATCCGCAATAAAGTTTTATTTTCTCCACAATAAATTATCAATTTCATGAATTTGGTCAATTCAGATGAGACACAGTAGCAACCGACTTCAACAAATCAAATCTTACAATAGAATCAGACAACATTATGGTTCAGTGTTATCTATCCTTTTGTGAACAAAAACATTGTGACCATAATCAAATACACTTTTACAAGTGACAAGAGACACTAAACTTGAGGACTACAGTGGATGTTGGTGTTGAGTCTTGGTTTTCTTTTGATTTTATCTTTTTGGTGATATATCTTTTAGCTTTTCCAAGATGTCTTTGACTAGAGGTTTTATCTCTAGGATGTCTTTGACTAGAAAGGTGAGGATGGGGTATCGTCACCTATTTTTCTTTGTTGTCTATGGATTGTCTCTTAGTAATGCTATGACTTGTCCAAGGGTATGAGGACACTAAGAGTCTAGTGTGAATTGGGGCATTCCTTGTTTGCAACTGTCTGATCTCCATGCAAACATGTACAATGGCTTTTCGGGTCGAACATATGCCTCGATTGTCATAACCTATTTGCCATAATAAAGCTCAATGATGATAATAGCACAAGAAGCTTTTTCACTTCCATATCTTCTATCTTCCATCCCCCTTTCTTGATTGACCTCCATTGCCTTTCTTGAGTCCGTGTAGCCCACTATCACATGACTGAGTATAATGACACACTAAAAATATTTGCATTTCATGTAGTTTGCACCTGCATTACCAAATATTAGTATTTTATACATACATATAGATATCACAATTGCATCACATCCTACACACAACACATGTTAGCACATTTTACATTCTCATCATATAGTTATGTGCATTATCATATTCATCTACATTTCATACATTCACATTCACATATGTATAACATATTAAAAACATAAAAGAACAAAAATATTGCATTTCATCATGTACATATTTGCATCCATATCATTAGCATCACATAGAAACATACATCATAAGACATATAGAAGCATCACATAGGTACACATGTATATAGCTACTGCAAGGATGAATCATCTCATATATATATATATCAAAATCATAGGTGTCATGATACAATGATGTCAAAATACATATGGCTACAATCACCAGAAGGTGTCATCATACAAAAATGGTACAAAAGTGATACATAGGGAGCCCTCTAAGGCTATGATGAACTCCCTCCCTCGAAGTCAGCTGGCCTTGATGGAGTCTGAACCCTAGAAGGACCTGCCCTAGGATCATCTCTCCTACCCCCTCTATCTAGTGGTAGTGAAGAACCCATGACCCCACCACTAGGTGTCTGTCTCATGTCTCTCCCTCCAGAGGTTGTCGTCATTTGTGATGGTCTTTGGAAGCTCCTAGCCCACTAATCTAGTGGCACAACTCCATAGTACAGGTCTCTCTAGTAGGCTATCTCCTCCCCTTCCCACAGAACATAGGCATATTCAGCCCCTATGTCCTCTATTGCCTACCTGCCTTCCCTCAGTGTTGTCTCAGCCTCGGTATAGCGTTGAATAGCCTGATCTCTCTCCCGCTCAGTGTCCCTTAGCTGTCTCCTAAGCTTGGCTCCATCCCTCTCCAGATCCTGGATCTCATCCGCTTGTCCCTGGCAGATCTCCCTCAAGGATAGTAGCTCATCCTCCTCCTCCCCTCTCCTGCTCCTGTCCCTATCCCCATCCCTATACCTATCTGGGAACCTGTGCTACTGGTAGCTATAATGGCAGTCCATCTCTACCCCTCACTACATGCACCTATCTCTCCTCTTTGCCCTCTCTCTTCTGAGTCACTCTCGTCTCTACCACTGCACCTCACCTCCATCGTCGGCCTCTACCTTCGCCATCCCCACTATCATCTCCATCACCTCCACCATCACCCTCTATCAGCTCCCCTGGATTCATCAGCCATGGAAATGGATGCTTTTCCCAATATCCAGTGTACTCTGCATCCATCCTGGCATCCTCTACATCTGCCCATATGTCCCAAGGCATGTGAACCATCTCCAACATATCTGTCATAGCTTGATCATATGACAATAATGGACCTAAATGAGCCTGATATCTCACTATCCACGCATACATCCCTGAACCCCATGGCATCCACTGTATCTTGCCAAACTTCCTGCATACCTTGTCTATCAATTGCCTCTCAATAATTTATGGTTTCCTCCCAATCAGATACCTACTCCTGAATACATACGACATCTCCACTGCATCATCCTTCCACTTCTCATAGTCTAAGTAAGGCCTCCATACCACACTATCTATCTCATCAATAACCCAATGCTAATAATCTAGCTTCCTAATCTGTGGCTGAGAAGTATTCATATCATATAGATGTACATAACTATGCCCATGTCCCCTGCCTCTAAAGTGTATCAGACATGTAACTGACAGATGCTCATATGCCCATACCTGCAATAAGGTCACTCTGCATCCTAATCTTGTCGATCTATGATATACAAATTGATGCAGCTCATAATACAAGTTTTCCAATAGACATGGCCCCCATGCAAACCTAGTGGCTCAGTCACCAGCGTCTCTAGTGTCCCCCTCCATCCCATAGACAACCCTTGTGTCACCCTATCCGGACAAAGGAACCCACTAATCACTCTTGCCAACATTGTTGGTAGTGCCAATCATGTCATTGTCATGGTATCCCAAGCCACATGATCTGCCCTCATCTCCAGTCCTGGATCCTAAAACACTCATCTTAGTGCGTCCCTATCTCTGTCTTGATCATAAGGAACCAACTCCCCAACGATCGGTATCCTCAGTATCCTGTATACATCCTTTAAGGTGACTCTCATCTCACCCATCAAAAAATTAAATGTACATGTCTCTGAGTACCATCTCTTAGCTAATGCAGTCAACAAACCCATCTTTGCCCAAAACTCAGGCATATACATTATATATCTGGTGTAGGAGCACCTAGTTGAGTAAAACTCCCATTTTTTGAGTTTTTAATGCTTTCATGTTTGTAATGTATTTTGATAGGTTGTTTATGTTGTTTTAGGTTGTTATGAGTCATGTGTAGTGGTTTTGATCTCATTTTGGGCTTAAGAGATCAAATCTTGCATTTCAGGCTTTGAGTTGACAATTTTTGGCAAAAATGTGCAAAATTTCCAAAAAGGTTTTCTAATTATTTCCAAAGAATTGGAACATGTTTTTTAGGTGGTTTTAGGCATGTCTAAGTTGATTAGACAAGTTGACAAGGTTAGATTGTCAAAAATGCCTTTTTGAGCAAGAAATATTGTCATTTGGCTCAAAAAGTTGTCAAAATTGTCAATTTTTGTGTTTTTCTTACAAAACATGGTTATGGAAGCTTCCAGTCTATACTGAGCTTGATAACCAACTTGGTATACTATAAAAATACCTCTCTTTTCTTTGAAAAGGGTTGGTGATTGTTAAAACCAAAGTCTCTCTAATAAAATTAGAAAATAATGGCTTTATGATTGGTTTTTTGTATCTTTTAGTGAAATGGTCCGTATTGTACCTTTGGGAAAGTGTTCATGGTACTTGTGTATTTCTTTTTAGTTTATTGTGGCATTGGTTTCTTCAAAAAGTTTGATTTTACAAAATTATTTCTAAAACTGGGTGCTTACTGCCCTATCCAGGGTTTGAAGCTCCAAAATGACTCCACTTGACTAATCCATGCTTGGGATCCCACAATATGGATTCAGTCAAGTTAGAATTCATGTATATACTATACATATGCTCTATTTTGTGCCAAGAGTGTGGTTGGAAGAAGAACTTGAGTGAATACTAGGCAAATATTGGTTATTTGGCTAGTAGCATGAACAAAAACTCAAGATTTGCACCCAAAAGCAATTTGGAGTGAACAAATGAATGAGGCAGAGGTCTGGACATGTGACCAAGGGTGTTGAAAATCATTTTGGTTTGTTAGAGTAGCTTGTTCCTTTTAAAAATATTCTCTATTTGTAAGCAAACAGTGAGTTCACTGTTTTTGCAACTATGTTTGTCAAAATGCCAAATGGAATGCTTCAAAAGCATTATCCAAGTCTTGTAACTCTAAAGGAAATTTAATAGGAAGATTGATTGTTGTTTTTCAGACCTCAGTGAGGTATATCTTTAGTACAAACTCCTTGATATGCAGGTCAAAAGAAGTGGCAGCAATAGATTGGTAAAAGGGCAGTTTTTGACAATGAAAGTGTCAATTTTTTTCTACTTCCTCAAAGGTTTGCCAAGTGTTTGGAAAAATGAAAAAAGGAAAGGCATTGTATAGTGGTCTCTAGGCTGGGGTAGACCTACTTAGTTAGTGTTAGGCCTTGATACATCAAGGAGTTGGCAACACAAGCCTTACATCCTCAAAACCCTCATGAAACCCTATGCTTATGCCTAAAATAGTGGACATTCACTAAACCAGGTCAAGGAAGCCTAAAACCACAAACATATCTTAGCCTAGACTTATTCCACACCATCGAAATCATCTCCCATGGTCAAGGAGCCCATCGTTGGGCAGGGTGAGCAAAACTAGGCCAATTAGGCCTCCACGGGCTAGTAGCCCTTTTTGTTGCATAACACACGTTTTTCTAGAACCCGATTGCAAAGAGGAGTTTGGGGTTTTTGAGACTTGGTGTGAACTTTTTAAAATATTAAATCAAATGACCAATAGGACCTTGGAGAGTGCATGGCCTCAGTTGGAGTTTTGACCCTTGGTTGTTGAGTTGAGTAGGCTAAGGCTATGGGCCTTCAACTAAATTGTGAACATCTAAACTTGAACAAAACTTTTCTACCCCTACATGTACATGTAAAAGACTCCTAAAGAACTTTGAAATAGAGGATTGAATGCCAAAGAATAGAGATTGAGGGTGTGTAGATGGATGGAGTGAGCAATTTGAGTAGATTTGGAGCATGGGTGTGAGCCAACACCAATAGGGGAGTTTGTTAGTGAAGACTTAGAGAGAGACCTATCAAGTAGGACTAAACTAGATGTTTGCAAACATAAGGAGCAGACACAAACTATACATCTTATTTCCTTTTATGGCCTATTGAGAAAATTGGCCTTTTGAGCACTTTCCTAGCAATCTCCCTATCAATATTGCAAGCCCATATCCTCCACTGCTTCTCTATCCTCAAATGTCAGCTCTACTCACAACCCTCGAGTCGAAGGGAATCTCTCTCATGACTCCAACATAAGTAGGTCCTCCTGTAGTCAAGCAAATCAATTGTGTCAATCCTAGTAGTACTCCCTATTCATCACAAAGTACTGATTTTTATCCTAGTGCTTATATCTATCATATGACACTCTATCCTAGTGGTACTCCATGTTCATCACAAAGTGCTTCTTTTTATCCTAGTGCTTATATCTATCATATGACACTCTATCCTAGTGGTATTCCCCATTCATCAAAAAGTGTTGCTTTTATCCTATCTTTTAGGGCACCTACTTGAGTGTATCCTCTTCAGTAGCTTATCCAATTGACAACGTATGTTTTATCACATAATTGTCAATTTCAGCCTTATCTAATTGGCATTGTATGTTTATCACAGAATTGTCAATTTCTTTGGTTCTCCCTGTTCATCACAAAGTGCCTTGTTCTATCCTATCCCAGGGCCTCTACTTGAGTCTATCCTCTTGAGTAGTTTCCTGATTGGCAACGTATGTTCTATCACAAAATTGTCAATCCTAGCCCTATTTGTTACCCTAGTCTTCCCTAGAGGACCTTCTTGAGTGTATCCTCTCAGTAGCTTATCCAATTGACAGCACATATTTATCACAAAACTGCCAATTTGACCTTGAAGACATAAATGCACATTCATGACACAAATGCACTTTCATACTTCACAGGCATTTCTACATTTCACAGACATGCCTGGATTACACAAACATGCCTCTGTTCTATACAGACGTCCCTACCCTGCATAAATGCGCCTGCATTTCGCAAATGTGCTCGCATTTGGACATTTTTTCAATCATAGACATGGCTGCACTTGACACAGACGCACCTGGCACCAACACAGATGTGCCTTCCCATCTTTTGACCCGCTTGGCATTTTTTAGACATACCTAATGCACATTTATTGACCTACCTAGCATGCATTTATGACAACAATTAATGCAACAAGGTACAAGGAGGTTTTGTGGTACTCACTGGTTCTCATACATCTGCTGACCTCTAATATCGGCAAATGCGATCGAATCTGTGCACCAATGCCATCACTACTGACTGCTCACTTCTCTCTCTGCACTCTGATCTCTTAGGTGTCTAGATGACAATGAGGATGTTTTCCCTCATAGTATATCTTATAGACTACCCTAGCCCTCATTTCCCAAGTCAGTCTTCTTTATCCCGTAACTCTATCACTCTATCCTATCTTGTCAGGCCTTTCTAGCCTTTCTTTCTTATCGAGAGATTGTCTACAACATTTTCATCCAATCTCTCGAGGGGACATATCATTCCCATCTTGGGGAAACTTTGTATCATTTCATCTTATCTTCTTTGAAACAACACGACAAGATGCATTGTCTCAAAGAGGGGCAAAATGTAGACACCTAAAATTGTCCTGTCTAATTAAATAAATATTTTTATTTATTTAATTATTTTAGCCTAATTCTTATATTAATTAAATAAATCTTTATTTATTTAATTAATTCATCTATCCTCTTCTAGCCTTATTTCTCATTTGAATAAATACTTTTACTTATTTAATTGATCCCACTTTTTCTATTAATTAAATAAATCTTTATTTATTTAATTAATTCATTAACCTTTTCTACCTATGACACATGTCATTCATCTCTTAATTCCTACACTACCTACCCTCTTATTATTTTCTTATTTCTTTTACCTACCCTCTAATCTTAGCCAACCATTTATCTTTTACACCTCTCAATCTTATCCCTCCATTTCCTACAATGTCTTCTATATAAGGAGATTCTTCTTTCATTATCAACCCTCAACTACTAGCACTTCCAAGCATTCTAGCATTCAAACTTTCATATGCAATCAAGCCTACTTGCAACCATATTTCCATTCTTTGTTGACCTCTTGTGCACACATAAAATCTGAAATCAAATATATCAAGCAAGATCAACGGAGATAGGAAGAATGGAGATCCAAACCCTATTGGACATGTGATGGTATAATCTTTATGATTTGTTGATTTATATTGTCTTAGGTAATCTTCATATGTTATGGTGGATCTTTGTTGTTGTTAGGCTATGGTTTTGTGGTTGAATCTATTTTAGTGTTTCAATATTGTTGTTTCCATTTTCACCATAAACAACTGCTAATTTCAAGGTTTGAAGAACTGAGGAAGTTTGTTTTCCTAGTAATTTTTTAAAAATAAACTATTTCTATAGGGTGTATTGACTTATACCTATTGATCCATGAAATTGTGCAGGATCCTCATCAAAGGGGTTTAGGTTTCTACATATGTAATTCAATTATATTATGTTAGCTAAAAATTACATGATACATATACTAAAAATTACATAGTACACAACATCAATAATATGCAATCATCATAATCATTGTACATTTTTTTATTTCTTACCTTTACTTTATGTAGACTGTACAGGATCCTCAACTAAAGAGTTGATGATTTCTATAGTCAATTTGATAGTTCTGATACTTAATGTAAGTACATATCCAATAGCCAACAAGATGAGAGGGGGGGGTGAATCATACAAATTTAATCTTCCATAAAAACATCAGATTCAACCTCGGTAACATATACTTCAATAATATAACCCAAACTATTAAACATGCAAAATCAAAAGCATATAAACATCATAAATGTCATAACACCAGATTTAATGTGGAAACCCAAATAGGGAAAAACCACTGTGGGATTTCAGACCCATTAAGAAATATACTTTTCTAGAGTATGCTCGGTTAAAAGCAAATCCTATTAAAGATTACAAACACATTGCGAGATGTGGCCCGGTTAAGGGATTTCCCTCAGATCTGTTAGGGTCTTCACCTTGTTAAAGGATTTCAAACACTCAATCAAAATGTCACCTTGCTAGAGGGTTTTACAAATAAGACTGTTAAGTCCACTTAGTTAAGAGATTTTCTATCACTTCACAAAATAACAATAATAAAAATCTATCCGCAACTTCACATCTAAAATGCTAAAGCAGATTCTTATTTGCTCAATACAATCTAGACATAGAACTAATCTTGTCCATCTATTGGGCTTCTATACTCTATTATTTAAATAGGTCTTCAAGCTTCTATGCTCGGTAATCACTCTGTAGCATCCTTGTGCATACATTTTCCCGCATACATTGTTTATCAATAGTTCCCTATTTATAAACAATTCACCAACTGCTTAATCTCCTTGATCACATTTCCCATGATCAATCATAGCCATCAGATTTTCAAATTTTGACCAAGTTCAATGTATTCTTTGATTTGAAAATGTTTTACCCTGCCTTGGAACTTGCATACATTTCTTGGAACTTGTGCTAGGGTATTGCGGTTCAATCTGAGTTGTAGATCTTCATGCTGATTTTCCGTTGCCATAGATTCATTAACAAACTTCCTGCACGACATACCAATCATTTAATCAGTTCCAGCTCATCAGCTTCCTTCATTAAATAACGCATGTAACCATTTAATGTATTCTGTTACAGCTCAGTTACAGCTTGGTTACAACTCAGTAATAACTCAGTGAATACTAAACAACACTCGGTAGACATTCTGCCTTCATTAATCTATAGCAATAACCTTAGGGTTTACCGACTAGGTTCCTTAGGGTTTACCGACTAGGTTCTTTGCTCGGTAACATAGTATAGTATTAACCTTACAATTTACAACATATGTATGATGTTAAAACAATCTAAACATCATGATCTCATCATTGTCTGACTCGGTAATAGTTGCCCATTGAATACCTTATTCATCCCCTTTTTCATCATATTTTTTTTGTCTTTTACCGACATCTTTATACTCTTCAAATCATACTTCTCAAGATATGGCAACATCATACTGAATTAGAAAATCAATTTCTTGACATCAATGACAAAATAATAATATCAAGATAGTAAACATCTTTAATTAGTTATATCCATAATCATCAACAACCTTCTCAATATCCTTATTGAAATGCCAACAATCTCTCATTGTCTATTATAATGCCAAATGCCAACAATCTCCCCCTTTGGCATTGATGGCAAAACCAATTGATTTGACCTTAAAAAGATTCAGATTGCTGTGATTCTGAAATGCTAAAATGCTCTCTTGCTGTCAACAGACTTCTCCCCCATACATTAGACTTCTCCTATTTTCTTCAATCTTCTCCCCCTTTTTTCAATCTTCAGTTTTAGTCTTTTCAATCAGTCTTCTACCCCTTTGACAACAATGCCAAAAAGTAAAGAACTAAAACATAATTTCTTCTTGTATGAAGTGATTTCTTGCTGTTGTGTATCAACTGAGTCTCAGTCAGAGCATTTTGTCTTCAATTCTTGTTCCCTGTATTGTATCCTGCATTATTTCCTACACACCTTTAGAAAACATCCTAAAGTGTGTAAATCAGCATCAACTCTTAAAAGATATTCGATAGAGTCATCGAATTGATGCTTTCACCGAACTTGGTCAGTGAGTAGAAGATAGGGGTAGGACCCCTAACTTACTTCTGAGATATTCAAAATTGTCCCTTGGTAGTGGCTTGATATAGATATCTGCAATTTGTTCCTTTGTGTTAACATACTAAAACACCACTTTCTTCACTTGAGCTTCTTCTCTAAGATAATGATATTTGATAGAGATGTGCTTTGTCTTAGAGTGCATAACAGGATTCTTTGAAATGATAATGACACTAGTATTGTCACAGAATATAGTTACTGGCTCGGTAACTTTCTCATTTATACCTTCCAATAGTTGTTTGATCCATGCTATGTTGGTACAATTCAATGCTACAGCAACGTATTCAGCTTCTGCTATTGACTATGAAACACATCCTTGTTTCTTGCTAAGCCAACTCACTAGTCTTTCTCCTAAAAAGAAAGCTCCTCCACTTGTGCTTTTCCTGTCATCAATTTTGCCTGCCCAATCAGCATTAGTATAAACTTTTAAATCAAAATCATTTCCTTTCTCATATACTAAGCCATAATCCTTTGTGCCTTTCAAGTATCTAAAAATTCTTTTGATTGTTGTCATGTGTGTTTCCTTAGGATCTGCAGAGAATATTTTAACTATACCTACTACATGTGCTATGTCTGGTCTGCTGTGAACAACATATTGTAGCTTTCCAATCATGGATTGGTAAAGTGTCTCATCAACAGATGCAGATTCATCATTCTTTGATAGTTTACAGTTGGTAGTCATAGGAGTACTTACTGGTTTTGAATCCTCCATTCCAAATTTCTTCAAGATTTCCTTTATATACTTGGATTGAGTAATGAAAATCTTATTTTTCATTTGCAATATCTGTAAACCTATAAAATACTTTATCTCACCAATTAATGACATCTCAAATTCTTTGCTCATTTCATTTCCAAAGTTCTTACATAGAGAGTCATTTCCATAAAATATAATATCATCAACAAATATGGCTGAGATCAGTATTCCATTTTCATCATTCTTCATGTACATATTGTTATTCTCACTTATCCTTATAAAACCAATCTTAATCAAATAAGAGTGCAATCTTTCATACCATGCTCTAGGTGCTTGTTTCAGACCATATAATGCTTTGTTCAATTTACATACCTAATCTTTATTATTGTCTTCAACAAATCCTTCAGGTTGTTCAATAAAAACTTCTTCTTCTAATATTCCATTCAGAAATGCAGATTTGACATCTATTTGATATACCTTGAAGTTTTTGAAAGCAACATATGCCAACAATGTTCTTACTCCTTCAAGTCTAGCCACAAGTGCAAAAGTTTCACCATAATCAATTCCTTCTTCTTGAGCATAACCTTTGCAAACTAGTCTTGCTTTATTTTGAATGACCTCACCTTTTTCATTTAGCTTGTTTTTGAAAATCCACATTGTACCGATTACATTTTTGTCCTTTGGTCTTGGGATTAGTGTCCATGTGTCATTCTTCTTTATTTGATCAATCTCTTCTATCATATCATTTATCCAATCTTCACTGTTAAATGCCTCTTTCACTATTCTAGGTTCAAATTCAGATATCAGACATGTGTTCTGTCTCAGTTTGTTCCTTGTCATCACTGGATCATCCTTATCTCCTATAATCTCACTTGGTGCATGATGTCTTCTGACATACTTGGCTAATACAAGCTCGGTAGGCTCTGTATGATCTTCTTCATCACTCAGTAACTGGATATTCTCTTCATTTTCTTCAACAGTTTTCTTGATAAAACTTGTCGGTTGAACATAGACAAATTCATCATAATCTTCTTGTTCTTTGGAATTTCCTTCATCATTTCTTTCTGCAAATTCATCAATTTTCACATTTTCACTTTGTACTATTTTGTTAGATGATTTGATCAGACATTTAAATGCTTTGCTTTTAAAAGAATAACCTAGAAATGTTCCTTCTTCACTTTTCTGATCAAACTTGCCATTTCTATCATCTTTGTGTACATAGCATCTACTTTCAAAGATTTTAAAATAACTTACATTAGGTTTCTTGTCATACCAAATTTCATATGGTGTCTTCAAAGTACCTTTCTTCAGTTGTACTCAGTTCAGGGTGTAAACTGCTATGCTTACTGCTTCTCTCCAAAATGTTTGTGGCACTTTCTTTTCAATCATTAGGGTTCTGGCACAATCCACAATAGATCTGTTTCTTCTCTCAGCTATTCCATTTTGCTATGGAGTTCTCAGTGTAGAGACTTGTCTTTTAATACCATGATCATTGCAGAATAAGTTGAACTCATCAGATGTGAACTCTCCTCCTCTATCTGATCTAAGACATTTCAGTTGTCTTCCTGTTTCATTTTCAACTCTTGCCTTGTACCATTTAAACATTTGAAAAGATT
This sequence comes from Cryptomeria japonica, assembly GCF_030272615.1. Classification (NCBI taxonomy): domain Eukaryota; kingdom Viridiplantae; phylum Streptophyta; class Pinopsida; order Cupressales; family Cupressaceae; genus Cryptomeria; species Cryptomeria japonica. The sequence goes on from NC_081406.1 coordinate 233,776,158, forward strand.
CTGATTTTTCTTTTAAAAACATATCTGACATCATCCTTGAATAGTCATCCACAAATAATATGAAATATTTATCACCATAATAACTTTGAACTTTCATAGGACCACAAAGATCAGTGTGCACAAGATCTAAAATTCCCTTAGAAGTGTAAGACTTACTTGTAAAGCTTGATCTTGTCATCTTACCCATCTGGCATCCTCGACACATAGCATTCTCAGGCTTTTCAAGACTCGGTAGACCTCTTACTGGTTGCTTCTTACTTATTTTGATCAGATTATCAAAATTTACATGACAAAACCTTTTATGCCATAACTAGGTATCATCTATCTTTGCATATAGACACTTGTTCCGAGTTGAGTCAAGGTGAAATGTGTTACCTTTTGTTTGTGTCTCGGTAGCAGCTAACTTTCCATTCTTGTCATAAACTTTGACAATTCCTTTCTAAAATTCTATTTGGTAACCTATATTGTTTAGCTATGCTACACTCAACAAATTGTATTTTAAACCTTCAACCCAATAAACATCATTGCATCTTGCATTATCAAGAAGTGTTATAGATCCTTTACCTTTCACTGGACATGGTGCATCATTACCAAATCTTACATAGCCTCCATCATAATCTTCTAACATAACAAACTTGTGTTTATCACCTGTCATATGATGTGAGCATCGACTATCTACGATCCAAGAATCATTAGTATTTATGTGAGATATTAGGGATTTTTCTTCATACCTTTCTTCATCTGATCCATCTTTGATAGCCACATAAACTACTTCCTCTGTATCAGTTTCATTTGATTTATCATCATTGGATTCCTCATCAGCTATTAAGCATGTCTTTCTATCTCTTCTTCTAAAGTCTCGATGTCCTCTATAATGATTGTCTTTCTGTGTGTCATCTTCGTAATCTCTCTTTTCAATAGATTCTTTGTTAGGATAGTTAGAAGCCATATGTCCTATCTTATCACAATTGAAACATTTCAAAGGTAGTTTTCCTTTATACTTACTTTTGCCTCTCGGTAACCTTCTGGCTAATAGTGCTTCAAACTCTTCTTGCTTTCTGATTTCCTCATATAGTTTGTGTACTTCTTCCATGTTCTTACGAAATCTTTCACTTGCTCCACTGTGATCTTCTTCAGAGTACTTATACTTTCTTTCATTGTAATCATTAGATTCATCAAGATGAAAAGAACTAAATGCAGATTCAACTTTATTTACCGAAGATCCATTGTTATCAAAGTTACTTAACTCAAATGCATGTAGCTTACCAATAGTAGCATCTAAAGAAACTGGCATATTAGGTACAAACCTCAATTCATTAATTGCAGAGACTCAGATTGCATAAGCTGGTAGAAGGGTTCTTAACAACTTACTTGTTATATCCTTTTCTTCAATAGTTCCACCTGCTCCTTTGATTTGATTAACAATCTTCTTTAGTCTTGTACTATACTGAGTTATGTTCTCACCTTCATTCATCCTCATAGATTCAAGTTGTCCTCTTAGACTATCTACTTGTGCTCTTTGAACATGTTCATCTCCTCCATATACTGATATGAGCTTATCCCACATAGCCTTTGCATCATTGCATCCTTCTAGATCATTAAACTTTGAGTCGGTCAATGCAGATGTTATTTCAATCATTGCTTGGATATGTTCTTTCTTTGCCTTTATCTCTTCCATTGTCAATGGATAGCTGCTCAGTGTGACGAAATCATTCTCCAGATAATATACAACATATTCTCCAACTCCTGATAGGTGCAACTTCATCCTTTTCTGCCATGTAGAGAAACTTGACTTGTTCAGCTTCAGTGCATCCCTCTTATACATCTTTGGATCTTTGCCTCAAGTACCTTTAAACTTTTCTTTCAGAGTCCAAAGCTCTGATACCAATTCATAGTTCTGATACTTAATGTAAGTACATATCCAATAGTCAACAAGATGAGAGGGGGGGTGAATCATACAAACTTAATTGTCCATAAAAACATCAGATTCAACCTCGGCAACATATACTTCAGTAATATAACCAAAACTACTAAACATGCAAACTCAAAAGCATATAAACATCATAAACCTCATAACACTAGATTTAACGTGGAAACCCAAATAGGGAAAAACCACTGTGGGATTTCAGACCCACTAAGAAATATACTCTTCTAGAGTATGCTCGGTTAAAAGCAAATCCTATTAAAGATTACAAACACATTGCTAGATGTGACCTGGTTAAGGGATTTCCCTCAGATCTGTTAGGATCTTCATGTTGTTAGAAGTGACCTTGTTAAAGGATTTCAAACACTCAATCAGAATGTCACCTTGCTAGAGGGTTTTACAAATAAGACTATTAAGTCCACTCAGTTAAGAGATTTTCTATCACTTCACAAAATAACAGTAATAAAAATCTATCTGCAACTACACATCTAAAATGCTAAAGCAAATTCTTATTTTCTCAATACAATCTAGACATAGAACTAATATTGTCCATCTGTTGGGCTTCTATACTCTGTTATTCAAATAGGTCTTCAAGCTTCTATGCTCGGTAATCACTCTGTAGCATCCCTGTGCATACATTTGCTCACATATATTGTTTATCAATAGTTCCCTATTTATAAATAATTTTCCAACCGCTTAATCTCCTTGATCACATTTCCCATGATCAATCATAGCCATCAGATATTCAAATTTTGACCAGGTTCAATGTATCCTTTGATCTGAAAATGTTTTACCTTGCCTTGGAACTTGTTCTAGGGTATTGCGGTTCAATCTGAGCTGTAGATCTTCATGCCAATTTTCTTTTGCCATAGATTCATTAACAAACGTCTTGCATGGCATACCGATCATTTAATCAGTTCCAACTCATCAGCTTCCTTCATTAAATAATGCATGTAACCATTTAATGTATTCTGTTACAGCTCAGTTACAACTCAATAATAACTCAATAATAACTCGATGAATACTAAACTTCACTCAGTAGACATTTTGACTTCATTAACCGATTGCGATAACCTTAGGGTTTACCAACTAGGTTCTTTGCTCGGTAACATAGTATAGTATTAACCTTACAATTTACAACATATGTATGATGTTAAAAAAATCTAAACATCATGATCTCATCATTGTCTGACTCGGTAATAGTTGCCCATTGAATACCTTTTTCATCCCATTATTCATCATATTCTTTATGTGTCGTTTACCGACATCTTTATACTCTTCAAATCATACTTCTCAAGATGTGGCAAAATCATATTGAATTAGAAAATCAATTTCTTGACATCAATGACAAAATAATAATATCAAGACAGTAAACATCCTTAATCAGTTATATCCATAATCATCAACAGCCTTCTCAATATCCTTATTGAAATGCCAACAATCTGCCATTATCTGTTATAATGCCAAATACCAACACAATTACCTATTTACACCAAGGGTGGCAGCATCACATAAAATATATACATGAAATCAACACCAACAATTGAGCATCATAAGCATTACATTTGTAATTTTATAAGTAATATATATATATATATATATCATGAGCATCATAAGAATCACAGATGTATCATCGTATATGTAATTGAGCATCGTAGGCATCACATATGTATCATCATAAACATGTAATCTATCACATATGTATCATAAATCACCATCCATCACATAGCTAATAGATAGTCCACATTCCATAAATAAACACAAAATTCTAAAAATGTCAAATGTATCATCATAAACATGTAATCCATCACATAGCTAATAAACAATCCAAATTCCATAAATAAACACAAAGTTTAAAAAATGTCATACATTTCATTCATGTCATTGATCTTATTCTTCATCCAACTCATCATCATGACCATCATGATCATCATCACCATCATCATCATCATCACCATCATCATCATGATCATCATCCTCATCATCGTCGTCATCATCATCATCATCATCATCATCACCATCATCACCATCACCCTCACCATCATCATCATCAACAGCAACAACAACAAAATCATCATTACTATCATCATCCACATCATCTTCTACTTCTTTGGTATCTTCTCTTCCATCTCATTATAGTTTATCGGCCTTCCTCTTGGATCATGTCTAACAACAAATGACCAACCCGATTTATGTGGAACCTCTGAGTAAAATACCTTCTCACATTAGCTTGGAAGAACATAGGGCTCATCCCCAACTGGCTCAGACAACCTTGTATTAACCATTGTAAATTCATTATCATGTTCAATAATAGTTTTATTAGGATCATTTTTATTCAGTCGTAGCCTATACCATTTGATGACAAACAAAACTAATTTGAAGGAATTAAAGTCACACTAAAGTATATCATCCAAAATGCCATAGTATCGATTTTGAGACTCTTGAGGATATATGTCGTTTCTAGATGAAATATTGGTCACCTCAAAGACTGTAGTTATCCCAGAATCACAAGTTTATTTCATGTCATCCAACTTTTTGATGTGAAATTTATGACCATTGCAGCACATAGCCTTGTGGTGTTTCACCTACAATATGTCTAACATGTTAAAATTATTGCATCGTGAGTTGATAAACATACAACTGATTAATAAAATTATACATACATGTTTATCTCTTAAACCATATGCTAAATCAATTTCCCTTTGCGTAATATTGGAATCTCCATTACGATGAGCTTCTTTAACCAATGAAGCCACACCTTTCCATGTTAATGTGAGACCATAATGTTGACATCGTTCAATCCACATCGTCATCCAATCAAGATTGTTTGCAATATACAAATGTAGTGCATCCCACTCCCGACCAATAGTACAAATAATTAATAGATGACTTAGAACCGATTTATTTAGAAGATTAAGAATTAATTAATTACAATAAAATCTTATAATTACCTCTCACTTTCCTCAATCTACCTTTCCCCATCAAGTACTCCCCTTCAAATTTTTTAATGGGGTTGGGATCCCAAATGCCATCTATGTTGATCTTTGCTGCAAAATTAGGAAGATATTCAACAATGTACACCATAGTCTAGTATACCAAATATTCCTCCACCATAGAACCCTCAGGATGTTCTCTTTGTTGAACCAAAGCCTTCAAAAATTTCAAGTGCTTCTCAACCATCCACATTGACCTAGTGTGTACAGGTCCACACAATTCAATCTCCTCAACTTGGTGTATGAGGTAGTGTTCTTATGCATTGAAAAAAGTTGAAGGTAGACACTTTTTCATTTCACACATTAGATGACAAATTTTTCTCTTCCAATATTTATTATCTTCTTTATGGATTTCTTTAGATGACAACCACCTAGAAGAGATTCAAGACACAAAAATATATAAATGAGACTACACAAAATAATATACAATATATTACATAACAAGTATAACAAATCACAAATATATTATCTATACAACAAATTGAACAAAGATCACTACTTACCTCATGTATTTTCCAAGATCATATATGACTTGCTTGACATTATTGTCAAAGTTGTCTAGGAGAGATAGAGGTAGAACTTAATGCAACAATTATAAAATTTTCTTTTCATTGTTCTCTAACATAATACAATGAAAAGTACATGCGTATTATACAAATATTTAGTAAATACACAAGAACATGAATTACCTTAATTAAGGTATGCCAATCATGTGTTTTCATCCCTGGCCCAAATTCAATTTTCTTTGATAGGAGATTGTTTATGTTCGTAGCAAATCCTCTAGGAAATCAAAATTTTTGTATGACTTCTTCTATAGCATTGCTTTGCTGGTCCGCTAATAACCAAGGAAGGGCACTTATATTAATCTAGTCTCCATTGCTATTTGATTGAATGGCATTTTTCATTGCATGATTGGATTCCTGAATGTCACTACAAATTTTGACAATTTTTTCTTTGTCATGCCTTCCCTCCAATATTTTCCATAATGTCTATGTTATATTCTTTCCAATATGCATAGTATCAAACAAATGTACAATTTGTAGCTCCTCATAGTAGGGCAACCTACTAAATTGTCTCAGATAACTTTTTAGTCCCTTTGAAAGGTGGTCATTAATGCCTTGACAACCTTCATGATCATCAATTACATCATCAGTAAACAAAGCACAATAGAAAAATATAAATTCCAAACATAAACCATTAGATGGAATAACATTACCTTGATGATTAATTCTATTATATTCCAACTTCCATAGGCAAGGTGTCATTCTTTGTGGATTTGATGTAGTCTCTTCTTTCCCATTGAAAAGATGTTTTTTCTTATGGTCTTGAAAAGTACTGAGAGGGGGGGGGGTGAATCAGTGATACCAAAACACACACAACTTTAAACACTAACCGGTAGATGAACTTAACTAAGAATTTAAACAAAATACATGCTATCCAAAATGAAATAACAACATCCACACAAAGTAGAACATCCAACATAACACAAGTGTTTATACGTGGAAAACCCCTAATAGGTAAAAACCATGGTGAGATGGAACTCACAAGTTAACTATCTGCAGTAATAGATAACTGACCGGTTAAGGTCTTACAAAGAGCTCTACTAGGAGTGAATCTTGTTAGAGATCCCAAGCTTGATTAGAAGCTTATACCCTGTTAAGAGTAATACCCTATTAGGAGTAACCTTGCTGGAGGATTTTAGAACCCAAACTAATGGATCACCTTGTTAGAGGATTTGTACAATGAAGTTTGTTAGAGCTTACCCGGTTAGGGGATTTAGTTCTGTTGTAATGATTAGAAAACAACAAGAAAGATTTGATATGTTTTGAGTAGCACAAACTTGCTTGATTAGATCATTCTAAGTATATTCAACACTGCTCTTCATCTAAACACTTATCGCTCTTTAACAAAAGTATTCGCATAGATCACCTCTACTATATATGTTCTCTCTTTTTCATCTCTCTTGAAATGCTTCACTAAGATGTCTTTAACTAGACACTCATATCTTATGTCGGCCATAGGAACACAATTTCCTAGGTGCATTGTATCTAGACAAGTAAACATAACTCATCACAAAAATGACCACCAAACAAATGGTGCTGGTAACTCATCACAAAATCAGATATCGGTTAGAGCAATCAATACCGGTTGGAATAAAACTAGTGAATCGTTGTTCAAGAATCTTCCACTTGATCTTCACCTTCAAATTTATCTTCACTTTGATGCCAACTTAATGTTACCATAGGTTATCTCTTAGGCACATAACGGTTGACACAAAGTACCGGTTAGAGATAGACTTTAAACATACCGGTTGGTAGTAAAAACCAATTGAAGTTATACTGGTAGTCAATGTAATCATATATGTGTGTGAGAGTGTTTCATCAATGACAACAAGTGATTAATACATGACAATTATCATCAAGAGAACAATCTCCCTCTTTGGCATTGATGGCAACACTTAGAAAATTTTAGTAACACAATATCACTAAGTGTGCGTACACAACACATTTACATATATATACTCATACTCCCCTTGAATGTAATACTCCCCATTAGTGCATGCATAAATAAAAATTTTCAAAAACACACATACATATTATTACTCCCCCTTTGACAACAACACCAAAATGATAAAGTAAAATATATACATGTATATAGAAAATATGTATCAAAGTGTTCATCATATAGTACAATTTTAAACAAGTTCATGGATTGGATATTCTCATGAAAATATTATTGAAATTCTGCTTCATCTAGGATAGAGCATTCTGCCATAATTCCAATATGTTATCCATATACTCAGAGGTAGATAGCAGCTGAGAATAGAATTCTTCCATTGAATCTAGCATGTAGGTTTTAGGAGTAGCAAGAATAGCTTCTACACTGGAGTAGGCTCTTTGAACAATGTCAACCTGTGAGGTGAGCTGACTCTTGAGCTCTCTTAGAGATTGGAATCTCTTAGCTCTCTCATTATCATACCTATTCAGTTTGTCATGCAGTTCATCTATAGACTGATTAAAGGCATGAATAGAGTCCTGGATTGGGACATGTGCCCTGCATAACCTTTCTATTTCCTGCTTAGTCTCAGCTTGATTCTTAGAAATATCAGAATAAAAGAAAGTAATATTGGAGGTAGAGGCAAGATACTTTCCTCCATATTCAATAGCTTTCTTTAACAGACTCTCATTATGAGATAAAGCCATTTTTCCATTTTCAATGTGCTTAACTAGTTTATCTCCATATGCCTTCTTGTGGCTCTTCTCAGCAGATATTTGAGCAGCATCTTCAAGCGATTTGATTTGATCAGATGCACTACAACTAACTGACCAAGTTTGCTGATAGGAGTAGGAAGATGTGTGACAGAGGTTTCCAGTAGTAATCTAGACAACATTTCTACTACATTCTAGATTGTCTCTGCCTCAATTCTTTGCTCTTTCAATATCTTCTTGTGTGCATGAGATTACATAACATTAACAATCTTCATCATTTCAGATGCACTCAAGGTATTCATGTCAATAGGTCCTGAGATACTGAAAGAGTCTTCATCATCATCATCAAGTAGTTCTAGCTTTGCCGGTTCAGGGGGTGTACTCTTAATGATGGCTCTTTCTGTGTAGACTCCTTTTGAGTAGTCTCAATGACTAGTGGAGATTGGGGTTTCTCCAATTGTTCAGTTGTCGGTTCACTGACCTCTTTTAGTTGATTACCCGGTTGATCACTTGATGTAACCTATAATTTTGTGATTATAGGAGGATCCATATCTAGTGCAATAATGTCTCCAGATAGGTCTACTGTGTCCTGAATATCTTCATCAACAAGAATAATGGAATCATCCTTCTTCTTGGTTGGATAGACAATGCCAGCTTGAACAATTTCCTCTTCATCCATTTCCGGTAGAGGAACATCTTCTGTGGTATCATTCTTATTGCTTGAGTGGATGACATCTTCCCTCTTTTTGATTATATAGGCTAGATGATGTGTCTCAGACTCAACAACTGGCCTTTTTCTATTTAGAAGCTTTAATCTTCTTACTTTAAAATCAAAATGTTCTTTGTATTCCTTAGTTAAAGCACTAATTCCATTTGATGATAGATTGGGAAAATATTGTACAAATACTTCATCAAAAATCTTCTTTTCTAATTGAATGGCTTCTTCCCATTTATCTAACAAAGTATTATACAAAGAGACTGAAATATCTTTCTCCTGATCATGTGGAAATCTACTATAATGACCCAAGTAGGTTATTACCTGTTGAAGTACTTGCTTCTGCTCATCTTTAGTAAAAGAATCATAACGTTCTTTGAAATTGTCAAACCTGTTTCTTCCCAATGAATTCATTGTTCTCTCAAATGTTGTGTCAGGTTTGTAGGTGGCAATGTCTATAGGTGTAGTTGCCTTTGGCACTACCTTTACCTTCTTAGGTGTTCTGCCGGTTGCTTTTTCCTTCTTAATTTCTTCTTTAGAATCTATACCCTCAGACTCTGGTTGCAAAATCAGTTTCCTATTCCTCTTCTTTGGTGCACTCTCCTTCTTCTCAGATATTGTAGGTGCTGGTTCCTTCTTGGTTAGGACACTCCGAGTCACCCTTGTAGTCTTCTTCAAAGGAGATTTTTAATCACATTTCTTTTGCTACAGGTGCAATACCGGTTTCAGTTGGTGCAGCTTGGACTACCAAGATGTCCAATTTTGCCTTCTTTTTGTCTTTGGGCGATGCTAACAGAGTATTAGCATAGACAACCAATAATTCATGATTGACCTCATAGATCATATCTTCCATCTCTTCCTTCCTTGGTTCAATTGCTCGCATCAAGAAAAAGTTAGTGGTAACCGTGAAGATTATGTCTTTTTCAAAATATTTTACCACATCTTTAGGTAACCTCATTCTCAATCTCATTTTCTTCTAGAATTCTTTAAAGTACCTGTTCATGGCAACTGAAAAGGTATTCTTCACAGTCTTAATGTTGTTATTGATCTATGCATTGACCAGTTGTTCTTTGGAACATTCAATGTCACCTATACTAGGTAGAAATCTCTGAAAGTAGAAAAATAACCCAGTTAACAGCTGACCATATTTGAACTTTTGAGAATTGTCCTTCTTAATGGATTTCAAATTTTGAAATATCTGGAGTCTGATAGCTTCACAAATATCATTTCCTGCATTATCAATTATCATTCTATGTGATATATGAATTTCTATGGACGGGACACTGTTAAGTCTATTGGAGTAAAACACTCGGTAGCCTATCACCATTGCTGCAAGTTTCACCGCAGGGTCCCTAATATTGTTGATGGAAAAAGAACACCTATCAGATGTAGAACCGGTTAACTTGAAGACAATATCTTTTGAAATTATCCTCAACTTGGGAACTTCACCAATTGAGCAATAACCCGTTACAACCCTAATAGCCTCCTTGGTTATTGTGTGAGTCCTCTCCAGATACATATTTTCACCGTGGATTCGACTAAAATTTATTCTTATGTGTTCATCCTCAAAGTCTTCAAGAAAGTAGATGGCATTATGAAACCCTTTTTCAAAAACCCTAGCATATTTAGCTTCAATCTTTCCATCCTTATTACAAAGTGATTTTAGCTGAGTATAGATGTGAATAGTTCTGAAATCTTCAATTTTGCAATCTATATAGCTGGTCAAATCACCTTTGACCACAACACCACTAGGGACTTGTGACAATGCATTATAAGACATAATTTCATCTTCCTTTAGAGCTTCCTCAGGCTCAGCAGTGATCATCAACCTCTTTAGAGACTTAGAAGTAGATGCCATTCTAGATAAACAAGTGTCGAAGTGGTATAAAAAGAAATACCTAGTGTCTTGCACGTCGCTCCATTTCCTGGTTGGACTGTTCAAATGCACTCCCGTTTTCTTCTCTATAGGTTCCGATTCAACTTGATTTCTCTTAATCACAAAGCAATTCACCAATTCGCACCAAGAAAATATTTCTCTTCTCTGCAATCGATTCAATTTCTTTTTTCGAAAGAGTTAGGGTAAAAATGATAAGGTAAAACTTGTTTTTATCCTTTTTACCATTTGCAATAAATGCTCATAATTTTAGGTTACAAACCCTAATTTGACCACTTAAGTGAAATACCGGTTAATAGCACATCAACAAAAATCACCAAAATTCAAAATTAAAAAAAATCTTTCCTGCTCATTTTACAAAAGGGGTCTGAAATTTTTTTACCGTTACGCTCCCCTTAGCCATGTTAGACAGGCTTAAGTCATTGGTGTTGGATTCTCTTCACTAGGTGAAGGAATGATTTCCTCTAGAGGCAATTCTTCACATTTCTTCTTCCGAGTCCGGTTCATATCTTCTCTTGTTTCCTCAACATCAATTTTCTATTTGCCTTTCTGATCCTTGAAAGAGTTTACTGGTTTACTGTTCCTTGATCTACAAAACTTTTCCAAGTGCCTCGGTTTGTTGCAGTGGTAACAAACCATACCAGATGATCTCCACGGTCCTGCATTTCCTCTTCCTATTCTTTTTCTATAGTTCATAGCCACATGACCAAGGTTATTATGAAAGTTACAAACAACATTTGTTACCTTTTCCATTTTGAATGGACTAAACCATTTGCCATAGGATCTTTGCCAGTTCCTGTTTACCCAGTTATCAAAATTCCTTGTCCGATCACCATATGGTCTAGGATCCATGTGTGGAACAAGATTATTTAATCCATATTTGCACTCAATATGTTTATGCCCATACATTCCACAACTGTAGCAATGTCCTTCAAACTTTCTAGACACATACCTAGCACTAGTATTGTAACTTGCATTCTTGTTAGGTTTGTTCCTACAAACATTTGCAGTATGACCAGGCTTATGGCAAACAAAGTAGACAAGTTTAAAAGCCTTCTTACCAGTAGTCTTATTGACTTTAGAAGTAGTTTTGTTCTTTGGATTGTTGCTCTTTGTGCCAGAGGATTCACCTTTTTCAGTTGTATGAAAACCAAGTCCAGAGATATCACCCTTCATTCTCTGTGATTGAATTTATTCTTCCTCCATGGTAGAAATTTTGACGAACTTCTCCAATTCCTCATTGGCTTCAATAAGCTTTTTAACAAGATCTTCATTATGCTTAGATAGGTTCTCATGTAGAGATGATTCCAACTCAAGATCTAGCTTTAGGTTTTCCTTTTCTTCTGTTTCAACAATTAAGTCCTCATGTATAGTATCTTTTTCTCATTTGATCTTTATGATTTCCTGATCTCTTACCTTGATAAGATCTTCAACAGCTCTTCTAGCTTCCATTTCTTGACTCATGCGGATAGGGAGACCTTCTAGCTTTCTTCTTAGATTCAGGTTCTCACCCTACAACTTTTCAACTTCTTCTGCTAAAGCATCAATATTTGCTTCATCTGAAGAACTATTGTTAGATATTTCTAATATTTTTTCGGATAGCTCTCTCCTTTTGGTTTGAGAAACTGTTAGTTTGCCCCTAAGGGATTGAATCTCATTTCTGCTAGCATCTAGCTCTCTAACCATCTCGAAGTAACTTCTGTCCCTCATGGTAGTTTCAAGATTTCCTTCCAAGTGGTTAGGATTTAAAGAAGTTAGGCTCTGATACCAATTGATGGTCTTGAAAAGCACTAAGAGGAGGGGATGAATCAGTGAAACCAAAACACACACAACTTTAAACACTAACTAGTAGATGGACTTAACTAAGAAGTTAAAAAAAATACATGCTATCCAAAATGAAATAACAACATCCACACAAAGTAGAACATCCACCATAACACTAAGTCTTTATACGTGGAAAACCCCAAATAGGTAAAAACCATGGTGAGATGGAACTCACAAGTTAACTATATATAGTAATAGATAACTGACCGGTTAAGGTCTTACAAATAGCTCTGCTAGGAGTGAATCTTGTTAGAGATCCCAATCTTGATTAGAAGCTTATACCCTGTTAAGATTACTACCCTGTTAGGAGTAATCTTGCTGGAGGATTTTAGAATCCAAACTAATGGATCACCTTGTTAGAGGATTTGTACAATGAAGCTTGTTAGAGCCTACCCAGCTAGGGGATTTAGTTCTATTGTAATGATTAGAAAACAACAAGAAAGATTTGATATGTTCTGAGTAGCACAAACTTGCTTGATCAGATAATTCTAAGTACATTCAACACTGCTCTTCATCTAAACACTTATCACTCTTTAGCAAAAGTATTTGCATAGATCACCTCTACTATAACTGTTCTCTCTTTTTCATCTCTCTTGAAATGCTTCACTAAGATGTCTTTAAATAGACATTCATATCTTATGTCGGCCAGAGGAACACAATTTCCTAGGTGCAGTGTATCTAGACAAGTAAAAATAACTCATCACAAAAATGACCGCCAAACAAATGGTGCTGGTAACTCATCACAAAATCAAATACCGGTTAGAGCAATCAATACTGGTTGGATTAAAACTAGTGAATTGTTGTTCAAGAATCTTCCACTTGATCTTCACCTTCAACTTTATCTTCACTTTGATGCCAACTTAATGTTACCACAGGTTATCTCTTAGGCACATACCAGTTGACACAAAGTACCAGTTAGAGATAGACTTTAAACATACCAGTTGGTAGTAAAAACCAATTGAAGTTATACCGGTAGTCAATGTGATCATATATGTGTGTGAGAGTGTTTCATCAATGACAACAAGTGATGAATACATTACAATTATCATCAAGCCAACATTTTCAGTATTCCGATACTTATGATTTATGTGCTGGTAACTGGACATGAAAATTTTCCCTTTGTTTGAAGACCTACAAGATAATGTATAATTGGATTAAATATGTTAATTTTAATAATTATAATTATAATGCACAACTTGAACACTGTAACATACCAAAAAAATGTGTTGGCCCTAGGGCATCATGTATTGTCCATACAAGCATTGCATGGAATTGAAATTGTCTATCCTATTGGTCTAGAAATGTCATACATAGTGACACCATTCCATAACTCCAACAACTCATCAATAAGAGGCTCAATATACACATTCATATCTTTAACTTGGTACTTACCTAGTTGAATGAACAAAAACATTACATAATTATTATGACCATTTTACTGCAATATTTATAATTAAATTTAGATGACTATTAAATGATAAAATACCCAGAACAATCATCACCAACATTATGTGCTCCCTCTTTATTGACATCCATGGAGGAATTTTATTGTTGATAACAATAACTAGCCACACTGAGTAAACAGATCTCATCTCTCCAAATGGATTGACACCGTTCGCTGCCAATGAAAGCTTGAGATTACTAGGTTCTTCTTTAATGTGTGGCCACTTTTCCTCTATGTCCATAAATGCTAAACCATCTGCAGGAATTTGAATAATGTCATCTCAACTTCTATTGCATGCATGGTAATCCATAAATTGTGCCAAGATAGTGCACCTAAATAATCGTTGCATACATGGTGTAAATGAGAATATAATGAAGAGCCTTGCGAGGCACCTTTTTTGTTATTTGATTTGTTTGATATCTACTAATATGACATTCAGGGCATTCTGTTGCAAATTCTTAGTGTTTATGATATATAATATGATCATTGGGATAAGCATCTATTGCTTGATACTCCATTCTAATATCTTTCAGAATGGAAGATAACTCTCAGTATGAGCGAGGTAGAATATTTGATGGTGGTAACAAAAAATCACCTATCAATCTACATAATATTAATTTGTTAATATAAAGAATATTAATGGTACATGATTCACCCTTTGTTAACTATAATGACATATACGACATACCTTAACATACGTGAGATTGTTATGTTAGATAAACCATTCATAACCTTGAAGTTCACCAACAATAATACATCAGAGAGAAGAGTTGTTTGGCAACCTTCATAAAGGGGCTCGTATGCCTTCTCAAGTACAGGTAAATCATGAACAATATCAAAGTCATCTTGATCATCATGATCGGCTGGGCCAATACTAAATGTGTCATGGATCAATGTATTTGTACCATCATCTTCAATTGTGTTTTCTGGTGCATGATCGTCATCTTCCATGGGATCATTATCTTCAGCTTCAATATTCACACCTCCATGTTTCTCCACTTCGAAAAACATATTCTTCGGGTTGTGTTGGTCCATATCATGTGCCCTGGGGAGCTTGACCTTTATAAAAATGATCAACATAAATAAACCATGATCATGATCTCATCATGAAATGATTTCTTATGTATATAAATTGTTAAAACGATATAATGAACAACTTACCAATGGATGATAATCATATCCCCCTTCAATGTGACCATGTTGCCTACAATGTTTCTTAGTTGTTTTGATTAGAAGTCTTCTAGTCTTTAAGCCCTTACAAATTTTGTAGGGACAATAACATTTTCCATCACCTTTTCTTTTCAAGTTAGACCACAATCTAGCAATTATCTCCTCATTTTGTTCTTCCCTGATATTTTCTGACATGGTCTTTCTTCACACACAAAAAAGTCGATCTATCGAAACTTTGGAGCGTAACATTCACAAACTATGCAAAAGGATATCACAAGTACAGAAGTCTTCTTAGAACTAGTTATATAGAAGTTAAAATGTTAATTAAACTTAGATTCTCTTCAATTATGAAGACTATTTTATTTAGATAGTTTTCTTGGCTAAAAAAGAAGCTTGATTTTGACAAGTTGATGAAAAGTATTTAAAAAAAAAAGAGAAACCTTTTTATTGTGTCATCTAATAGAATCAACTTAGGAATGATGAATTTACAAAGAAGTCAACATGAAACCAACTTCATATGAAAGAGAATTGAATTGACTATTAGAATCCAAAATATGAAGAAACTTGAGCCAGTACATTAAGAGTTATAATCAATTCTTTTGTTGCAACCCTGTCAACAAGGGTTTTATGACACTTTTGACAAAAACCATTAGAACTTTCTCTATAATACATGGATGACCTTCAAACCCGTCTTGAATTAAAGATAAATCTTCATTATAAAACCTCAAATAGGTTAGTAGGGGTCGGATTCAATCCAAATCTTATTAGGAAAAATATCTAAAGCAACAAATAATCATGACTGTTTAAAACAACAGTTAAAAGTATTGAACAAAATATCAATTTTCTCATTGAATCTTCATCATAAACATTTTTTAATACATACTTTATAGCAATAAAATTCCTTCCTATTTATCCAACAACCAATTACATGCAAGTTTTACTTTCAAACTGATATACAACCCTGTAATTGTCACAGCCCTGTATAATTAAGTGACAGTAATGGGCTTTATTTGATCTAGCCTTACAAGACTTTCCTCCAACTCTATCACACACACTTAATCCGAATAAATGATGGATTTTATAGCCTCTTATGGTTCTATAACTATTCCATCTATCCCTAAGACCTAAATGTACAATTTGACAATATTTTATGCATTGTTGCATTACATCTTTTTAGTGACACCTTGACAACTTTTGCCTTTTGACATGAATGACCACTAAACAATACTTAGATAATTTGAACACCTTAGAATGGACACAAAACAATATATTAAACCTTTATTACCCTTCCATGGGTACATTTACATTATTTGAACAATCAAGACCTGAATAGAACTATTTGACACCTTTTGACAAAATGGCACAGTTAGCCTTACACATTGATTTCAAGCTTGACAAGCTTGTTTATTTCTCATTACTCATGATGAGTATGTAGCTTCTTAATCTTAGTACCATTTAGTTCTCCATTTTATTTAAGTAATAGGAGAGTATGGATGTCTAGAAGTGGAAGAGAAATGGAAGAAGTCCATTAGAACTCCACAAGTCTACAAATCAAATCATCAGTGTAGCCTGCCCCAAAGAAAGCACCCTAGCAAAGCCAAAGGTCACCGTGAAGTGATTAACTATTGCTAAAAGGGGATAGGAGTTATACCGATACCCGATAGACACATCAAGATGATATACACTGACCAAGTCATTACTAAAGTATCATCGACGTGCCTTTTGCTATCAGAACATGTAAATTGTTGTCTTGTCGACAGCCGATAAGGCTATCGGTAAGAATTACACTGATAGGAAGAGAAGCCTTAGTCATCGGTACAACTTAAAGAGATTGGGGTGTAATATTTCAAGCTATCCCAACACCCGGTGGAAACAATAGAGTAGGAGATTCATCAGGGAAAAAGTAACTATCGGCAGAGGTTGCTCAAGGTTATGTCGATACCCGATGGAGGGCTCGGGAAGACACACATTGATAAAAAACAAAGCGACTTAAATAATGAAATATTGCCAATGGCACCAAAAGAGTAATTCATTGGGAAAGCATATACTGATGAGCCGTTACATATACAATTCAAAACTAAAACCAAAGCAACCTGTATTTAATGCGTGCAATTGAGTAGATTGATGTCTCACACGAGGCAAATTAAGAACCAAATGCAGGTTGCGTCTTAGTAAAAAAAACACAAGGTGAGAATTATTGCTCACACTTCATCACACATCGTGGAGGTTTCAAGTTCATCAAGAAGAAAGGGGAGTGCTAAGGGTTCCCAATCCACGTCTAAAAAATCCAAAACAATGGAAGTCCATCCTGCATGAAAACAAAATCAAGATATCATTGATCAATTGCAGTCCCTAGGCCCAAAATCAAGGAGATCGAAACATTTTCTCAGAAAAGACCAGCTTGAGGATAGGTTTAAAGGGGTTGGAGATGTGTGCACAAAGGTGAGAGGTTATGAACTCTTCCTGTTTCATTTTCTGAGAAAGGACAAAGAAGTGCCAATTTGTAACCCATTGATAACCAACTTAGGTAAACTAGTTGTTCAGATTGATGGAAGTCTTGGTCAAAAATTACAATTCTATGAAGAGATGCATTCAGTTTCCAAATGGTGAAGTGTTTATTAGATTTAGCCATGGTACCGTATATGAATTTTTTAGCTTAAACCCTAACCCTGATGTACCCTTGTCATTTGAAGAACTAGAGAAGGAATTTGTTAAAACGGATACTACTTATAAAGGGTGGAACTTATCTTTCCACAAGGTTTAGAAGTGCATTCTAACCGAAGAGGATGCTCCCCCATTCAACATGGACATTTTTAGACACTACTTACAATACACCTATATGTCATGCAGATAGGTTGGAGGTATAGAGGTCCCTAATGTAGCTAATATAGGGCCGCTGGTGTTAGGAACAAATGTACAAATGTATGAGCCAAGACCCTTTGATTATGCTACTTATGTTGTAGAAAAATTACATGAAGGTTTCTTGAACCTCAGAGATAATAGGGAGCCCACTTTCAATTTTTAATTGTTGTTAATGCATTTGATTTTATTTTATGGAAGATTTAGGGGTATGTGGCCAATGAATTTAAAATTGAACATAGTAGTCAGAGTAGGTAAAGAACAACTAGTATAGATGTGGACATTAGTTTGGAATTCATGATATGTGAAATCAAACTACATCAAGTTTGAAGAGCTAATAGTAAAGCCATTATACCAGATGTATGGTGTCCCATGTGAAGGATCTATTTCCATTGAAGTTAAAAATTTTCTTAGACCTGTTGCTTTTTATGAAAGAGGTATTGTCAATCACAACTGGGGCGATTGGTTTGTTCACAAGGATTTTACTTTCTTCAGGATTTATGGTTTCGAAGGAACCCAATATTTGTTGCCAAAACTTGTACTAGATAGAATTTCTTATCAGGAGATTGTGACACAATTAAGTGTTTCGAATGCCAAACATTTTGGAGGTATGCATAAGAAGACTTTCTTTCTCGGGACTCTTAGTTGTGGGGGTTTTACCATTGTATCAATGAAGGCTTATGAAGCCATTGATAGGAAACTGATTGAAGAATATAATTTGTTCAAATATGCTGCTAGGGTCAATTTTGACCCTGATGAATATATTCACAATTGCAAGAAAAGTCAAAATCTGGGAGATTATATTCATGTCTACTTGGAAGTAGGGGACATGTTTAGAAACATGGAGGAGGAAGAGGCCTAGATGACCATAGATGAATTAGACAAGAAATTAGAAGAAAAGAAAAAGAGATTGCAAGAAATGGTAACTGAAAAAGAAGAGAGTGAAGGCGAATCCGAAGAAGTTGAGGTGGTATCTAGGCATTAAGCACTAGACATAGCAGAAGAGCCAGAATTGCAAGAGAAAATTGTTGCTAGACAGAACATCCATAGTGATGCAAGACACAATGAGTATTCTACCTTTGTGTCTGATGATTTTTTTATTAAGTCAAAACAATTTAAATCCTTTTAATATAATTTCAAAGGGAAAAAACTGAGCGACTCTATCCCAAATGTAACCCCTAAAAAAGAATTAGAATTGTTGGGGAAACTAAAGGAGGAAATCAGTTTAGAATTGACCACTATAACCCCTCAAAGGGGAAGACATCTTCTTAGTGAAGCATACATCATCATTTTTCTGGGATGGGACATGAGTGCATCATTTATTTTTGATAGCATGTTACATTCTGAGAATAAGGATTTGAAAATTGGAAATTCAGGGGGTAAATGATGTGTATGTCGGCTCTAGATTTGACCTGAATGAAGAGGCTTTTCTTTTATGGGCTCTTTACCCTCCAAATAAGAGGCCAAAATTCATTGATGTGGATAAAGCCTTTGGTCACATGATGAAATTGAAAGTTGGTGAAGTAGATCCCATTGTTACTGCTAATATCAGTATTGATATTTCAAAATTTAATAAAGCACAATTGGTCAAAGTGATCAAAGAAAGAGATTAGTACAAGGGATTATATGAAAAATTGCTAAAAAGAGGAGGATAGCCTGTGCCACAAATCCATGATGGGTCTTAGTGGAAAAATAAATGTGAGGAAGTGCAACTAAAAAATAAAAAGTTGAAAAGGCAAATGTAGAGTGTGAGGGCTGACACAGCCTCTGTTTTATTGACTAAGAGATTTGAAAAATTGTAGGGTTTCCTTGAAGATTTTTGAGTTGTTTATCAAAAGAATATGGATAATGCAATATCTCACAACTGGATTTATAATAGACTAGGAACTCTATTGCATGATAAGAAAATGACCAATACAGATGCTGAAGTCATTAAAGGAATACAAAAGCTATTGAAAAAGCATGAAGACTTTGACACAAATTGCATAATGAATTTAATGAATGTAAGGAAATAGTACAACATGGTTTTCCAGAAATGGAAGATCTAAATGGACAGATTAAGGATAAGTATAAATGGATTGTGGAGTACCAAAGTCTTCTCATTGCTTCCCTTAACATTTCCCGATCTGATGTACTTGACATGACAGACACAATCGAGCAGATAGAAAACTTCATCACTTTGGAGATTGTGGTCAGAGATATTATCTACTATGAAGATACCTACAAATCAGAGGGATATTTTAAGCACATTTAGAAGTGCGATCAGATGCTTGGAGACCACCAATAGATATCAAAAGATGTTTAAAGATGTGACTTTGTATTTTATAGTTTTAGTTTGTTAGGGTAGTTTTTAGATAGTTAGTTTCTAGTTAATTTTTTGTTAATTTTAGTTTAATGAAAGGGTATGCCCTTTCATTTTTCAAACCAAATCCTCATCTATATGTGGAGGATATTTTATGAGAGATAGATATCACAAGTTTCTAGTTTTTTTTATCAAGACAATCTCTATGCATTTTCTTATGAACTCGTTGTCTGGAAGTACCAAGTTGATGGAGGATATGCACTGAAATCAACTGGTTTAAGTATTTTATTTTTAATATAAAGATTCAAGTGTTTCTCATTCATGATGGTATCCATCTTTTCAAAGATTGATTAGCTCCTTGGATAAATCTATTTACATAGGTTGTTTCATTATGCAATCTTATGTTGTTGTAATTAAGATTGATTTTCAGTTTGAATATCAGTTTGAAGGATTGGTTGGAAAACTTTGAATTGTCTTATTGGTCTCTCAAAGTAAAGTTAAATTCAGTAAGACTAAATGCATGTCACATTTTAATTGAAATTAATATGGAAGCCTTTGAGATGATGGTCTTGTTACATTTACAAGTTATTAAAATTGTCTCTAAGGTTAAACATGGGATTTTTCATTTGAAATGATATGAAACCAATAAGGAATCAAGGCACTAGTATTTTATTGATTTTATATATTTGAATCAAGTATTTCCAAAGCAAGTTTCATTAAGGAATCATATTTATAATTCATACAATCACTACTTTATAAACATTCATTTAAAAGCAAGTAGATGGAAAACATTCATTTAAAAGAAAGCAAGTAGATTGATTCTGGTATAGTAAATAGGGTTTACTTATTTTTTAATTTTTATACAATACTTTTAGCATTTATATAACATAATCGATAATTGGAAGACTTTTCAATAACTAGGGATGGAACACATTCATTTACAAGCAAGCAAATAGATTGATTCTGGTATAGTAAATAGGGTTTACTATTTTTTCCTTTTTATGCAATACTTTTAGCCTTTATCTAAGATAATCGATAATTCGAAGACTTTTCAATAACTAGGAACTACAGCATTAGGAAAGTAAAGAAAAATAGATAAATGAGAACATACTGGTAGGATGACAAGCTGAAATTTATGAGACACATACCCTAAAATGAACTTGTTTGCAACCAACTTTACATGTTTCAAACACACAACTTGCAACTCCACAGGAATTTAACGGCATGCAAAAAATCTTCAGGAATTTTGCCATCTCCAATAGTTCAATACCCTCCAAACTACATAATCAATCCTTCCTTTTCACCTTCTAGAGAACCCAATTTGCAGAGGCAGAGGCAGAAGAAGAGATAGAGGCAAAAGAGGCAAAGGAAACATCGAACCTGATTTGCAGCGGCAAAGGTAGAGGAAGAGGCAGAGGAAGTCAAGAGTTAATTCAATCTGTCGTGCATGGTTTTCAAATGAACCCGCACTTTTATTTATTTATTAATAATGCCTTTGGTTGTTGGAATTCCATCTAACATGGGCTTCATCGGAAAATGTCATCAGCATTTCGACATTATCAGGCATTTAAAATAAAATGAGATTTCATCATAAAATGTCTTATCCGTCGGAGACCTCCATCGGAAATGAGGCCAAATGTATTAGTGCAAGCACCAGACACAGTAGAAGAGCTATATTTGCAAGAGAAAATTGTTGCCAGGCTGAACATCCATAGTGATGCAAGATATGATGAGTATTATGCCTTTGTGTCTGATGATGTTTTTATTAAGTTAAAAGAATTTAAATCTTTTATATATAATTTCAAAGGGAAAGAACTGAGAGATTCTATCCCAAATGTAGCCCCTGAAAAAAAAATCAAAATTGTTGGGGAAACTAAAGGAAGAAATCAATTTAGAATTGACTACTATAACCCCTCAAAGGGGAAGACAACTTCTTAGTCAAGCAGACATCATCATCTTTCCAGGATGGGACATGAGTGCATCATTTATTTTTAATAGAATGTTACATTCTAAGAATAAGGATTTTAAATTGGATATTCATGGGGTAAATGATGTGTATGTCGGCTCTAGATTTGACCAGAATGAAGAGGCTTTTCTTTTATGGGCTCTTTACCCTCCAAATAAGAGGCCAAAAATCATTGATGTGGATAAAGCCTTTGGTCACATGATGAAATTGAAAGTTGGTGAAGTAGATCCCATTATTTTTTATTTAGGTAAAAATAGGTTTTGAAGGGGCCCCGAAACCCTTTACAAACAGAGCTTAACAGAGAAAGCAACAAGAGACAAAAAGGAACAGGCCAATGAAAAGCCAACAGAAAACCATAGAAAACTGACTAAAGCCCCACAAAGCCAACAAAACCAGCTAGACCCAAGAAGAGAAACTAATTGATTTTTTTTAGGGCATTAGCTAGGGTGTTGCTAATCCCATGCAGATCTTTGATGTTATCCCTTAGATTTGGGAGATCCTTAGCAGAAGCAGCCATAGCTTTCTTGACACTCACTTTGGTCCTCTTAGCAGCACCACCAATTGGAGTAGCTTCACCACTACCAATCTCGATAGTCTCATCATCCATGTCAAGTTCCACCACTGGTTTAGGAGAGTTGGTATGATCAAAGACCTTAGCAATATCCTTCAAGTTTTTAGTGACAGCTAACAGGATATTCAGGATAATGCCCAGCAAATTTTCATGGCCTCTCTCCCTTCTTCCAGTGATTTAACCTTTTCCTCCATATCCTGCTTCCATTTTATCTACTCCTTGTTGTCGTTCTCCCTCTTCTCATCCATATTTTTCCCCTTTTTTTCTAGGTTCTTCAAGAGTTCATAGGTCCATCTGTCATAATCCAGTCTCGCCTCAGTGATTTTTTTAAGGCTATCCAGGAATAACCCTTTATCCTCACTTTCCTTGTCCTTGCTTAAAATGTCCTTAGTCATATCCTTCTTAGGTTCCTTGTTCCTTTCCCTCTTAGAATTTGCATCTATTTCCTCATTATCCTTGTAATCCACATCCTCCATAGGATGGCTATTGTCCTTTCTAGGACAGTCACTGTGGATAGGGCTTTCATTGTCAAACTCATTATCACCACTTTCTTCCTCAATACCCACCTCCTCATCTTTCCAGTTGTCTTCACCATCAGAATCATCCATCTCCATTTAACTACCTTATTTTTCAATTTCCTCTGTTTCCATCCCAGGGGCACTCTTTCCTTTTTTGCTAGAAGATGCCTTCTCCTTGCCAGAGTCACCTCCCTCCATCTTTCTCTTCCCCGAAGAGGCGGATAACCGCTTGTTTTCCAGCAGGGTGAGGGTTTTACAGTACTCATAAATGAGCAGCAAAAGCTCGCAATGGAGAACCGAACTTGAGGGATTCTTACTATGTTTATTGAGGAACCTGGAAAGGGACCTGAAAAGGCAGTAGGGCAGGGATACCTTTTTGTCGTGTCTAAAATGGTTTAAAAGAACAAAGTGGTAGGTGTGCGCCCTAGAGAATCGGCCCTCAACCGTGATATATTCCATTATAGCATTCAAAACCCAGCCCCAGATTTTCTTGATATTAGTAGCTTCATAGTAACCCCCTATGGCTTTGTCAATTCTATCCCCCTCTTTTTCCTTCCACGAGAACAGATTAACCGGGTTGTTGGAGACTTTAAGGTCTCTAAAAAAATTAAGCCCAGTATGGGGCATGCCAATCATAGTAGCTATGAGGCTCACGTCCAACTTGAACTTAACCCCATAGATTTTAAAGGATCTATTACACCAATTTTCATAAATTTTGGAAATGGCAAGATTTACCCTACCTTTGTCATAATCCACTAGCTTCTCCATAAAGCTTGTGAGGGACCCTTTTTCCAGCTTCGCCCACACTTTCAACATCACTTTCCATGTTGATGTATTATCTGGTTCCTCCCTCCTTAAATCTCCTCCCATCTTTGAATTCAAATTATCAGCTCTGTTCGTCTGCAAACTCGACACTTCTTTCCTGTAGTTACTCGAGATTTTGAAATGGGTGACCCACAAAGCGTGCGGCATATTATAAGAAATGGTTGGGGATCTGCCGCTTTGCTAGGTAATAATTACCTTTCCATCAAGACATAAATCATTCATATTCTCTGTCATGATTATGCGGTCCTTCCCTCCCCATATATCTGTCCTTTCTAAGGAGCTCTTTAATGTTTGTGTTGACATCTTCCCCATGCCAAATCATTTGGGAATCAGAATTAACACCTAGGTTCACCAGATAGTCTGCCACCATTATTTTTTCTCTAAAGGCATGTTGAATTATAATATCTTTAAAACTAGGAATAATTTCCCTAGCATTCATGATAATATTTTCAATTGATCGTGATGGCTCTGACTCCCCCTTTGAATACTTAATAATATTAAGTGAGTCTCCCTCGAGCCATAATTTATCATGGTTAAGATTCTTGGCTATAATTAAGGTGTTCAGGGCAGCTGAGGCTTTGGAAAAATGACTTGTTTGACTCCCCAAAGGACCAACCACCGCCACTAAGCAACTTCCCACAAAATTCCTGACAATGCCCCCATATCCAGCTTTACCCGGATTCCCCTTAGAGGCCCCATCAAAGTTATCCTTAATCCACCCCTGAGGAGGAAAACACCAAACGAGACCTTCTCTTCCCTTCTCCTTGCTAGCAGTAGTCGTAGAGAAGTTCCACCTGTCTTTGAAGTCTTCTTTAGTAGCTAGTCCATAATCAGTACCATAGATACATTCAAATATACTCCTATAATTTTTATCCGCCACCACTTTAGGAATAGCAATTTTATCCCTAAAAATCCTATTGTTGCACTCTTTCCAAATATTCTAGATAACATTTGGAAGAGTAAGTCTCCAAGAGTAAGTAGATCCCATTGTTACTGCTGATATGGGTATTGATATTTCAAAATTTAATAAAGCACAATTGGTCAAAGTGATCAAAGAAAGAGATCAGTACAAGGGATTATATGAAGAATTGCTAAAATGAGAAGGACAACAACTGGAAAATAAAAAAGTTGAAAAGGCAAATGAAGAGTGTGAGGGCTGACATAGCCTTTGTTTTATTGACTAAGAGATTTAAAAAATTGCAGGGTTTCCTTGAAGATTTCTGGGTTGTTTATCAAAAGAATATGGATAATGTAATATCTCACAACCAGATTTATAATATACTAGGAACTCTATTGCATGATAAGACAATGGCCAATATAGATGCTGAAGTCATTAAAGGAATACAAAAGCTGTTGAAAAAGCATGAAGACTTTGACACATAATTGCAAAATCAATTTAATAAATGTAAGGAAATAGTACGACATGGTTTTCTAGAAATTGAAGATCAGAATGGATAGATTAAGGATAAGGATAAATGGATTGTGGAGTGCCAAATTCTTCTCAGTGCTTCCCTTAACATTGCTCGGTCTGATGTACTTGACATGACAGAGACAATTGAGTAGATGGAAAACTTCATCACTTTGAAGATTGTGGTTAGAGATATTATCTATGATGCAAATACCTACAAATCAGAGGGATATTCGAAACACATTCAGAAGTGTGATTAGATGCTTGGAGACCACCCATAGATATCAAAAGATGTTTAAAGATGTGACTTTGTATTTTATAGTTTTAGTTTGTTACGACAATTTTTAGGTAGTTAGTTTCTAGTTAGTTTTTTATTAATTTTAGTTTAATGAAAGGGTATGCCCTTTCATTTTTCAAACCGAATCCTTATCTATATGTGGAGGATCTTTTAGGAGAGACAAATATCACAAGTTTATAGTTTTTTTTATGAAGACAATCTCTATGCATTTTCTTATGAACTCGTTGTCTGGAAGTACCAAGTTGATGGAGGATATGCACTGAAAGCAACTGGTTTAAGTATTTTATTTTCAATATAAAGATTCAAGTGTTTCTCTTTCATGATGATATCTATGTTTTCAATGGATTGATCAGTTCTTTGGATAAATATATTTGCATAGGTTGTTTCATTGTGCAATCTTATGTTGTTGTTAGGATAACTGGTGAACAACTGAGAGGGGGGCGGGAATCAATTGTTAACAATTTATAACTTTTAATCCACAATACAACCTTAAACTAGAGCACATAAATGTTCAAATACCGATAAAGAAGAAACAAATGCCGGTAGACACAGATACTGGTAAACAATGTAACTCGACAATTAAATAGATAACCAATGCAAAGCAACCATACCACATAACACTATGATTTGTACGCGGAAAACCCAGAAAGGGAAAGACCATGGTGGGAAGCCTGCCCACAGTCAGATGATACTTTTGTATAAATTATGTGATACAATGAGGGGCTTGCACATGTAGGAAGGCACACTACCTAGAGCATATTTTTCATTACAAAAGAGTCTCACTGACTACAGAGGTTAAAACCACCTCAACATAAATGGACAACAATCAAATAAAGTGAACTGCTAGAGGTAGCATCTACCATGCCTTATTACATTCCTGGTTAAGATCAATATTAGAGGCCTTTGACCTCTTCCTTAATCGCAATTCGATCACCTATGATTGACCTAATCCTTCACATATGATATTACAGTTCATGACCATGATACACCTTTTACTTCCACACCACGATCTACAATGAGATCTTACATTCATTTATACCAACCCTAAGACCTAAAGCAGTTAGGTCGGCCACCTAAAACATATTACAATAAGATCATTACATAATTCCATATTACAATTATATGACATGTCGGTTTAAGACAAAAAAAACAATAACAAATCCATAAATCCTCCTGAAACATCCCAGTAACGTGTAGAGTACACATTATCATGATACTGGTCCATAACCTAGGTAGGCACCGGACCTATTCTAGGTCCACCACACCAAAGCAATATCTTCAAGCAATTGAAGCATGATCAAAGAACATCTTCAGCATCCTGAAATCCATCTAGAAGTTGCACCAAACCACTTATGCATCCTATCATGATTCCGCAATGAAAGCTCTGCCGATAAAGCCTTAAACCAATGTTGGTAAGGGTTTAAAAGAGTGTATGATAGTATCCAATACCAACTGACCAAAACATGCTCCAGAAGCACATATCACATGTAACCAATCACATTCCATAGATCCAAACATGCCAGAAGTGTTCAATAGATAATCTCTTTTGTTGGTAACACTAGATCTTCTATCGGTAACCAAAACCTGTCTACCAGTAACCATCTATAATAGCTAGTGTTGACATAAATCACAAAACATAAATGATAAAACATCAATGCAACACATAATCAATTCATCCATAATGTCAACAATCTCCTCCTTTGGCATTGATGGCAACACTAGATTTGAAAAACATCTAAGTACCAAGAAGTGCCAAACAAGTCTCCCCCTGTGGAAGACAACCAACAATCTATGTGAATGATATCTCTATAAATATATGAATAAATCTCTCCCCCTAATGTATACAACTCCTTTTTCTTTATTTTCACATCAATATCTCTCCCCCTTTGACATGAATGCCACAAATCTGACAAAAATATCAAAGCAATAATGTAAACCTCAAAGATGACTCCTCCTCTTGAGTAGTAGCACCACTCATCAGTGCCAGAATGAATAATATTTCTGATAATGCATGTCGAATTGATGAAAAAACTACATCAATCATGTCTCTACCAGAGGGGTAGAAACCCCTAACCTGTCTCTCAAATACTCAAATGATTCTTTAGACAATGGTTTAGTGAATATTCTTACAATATGTTCTTTAGTGTTCACATAAACTAATTTGACTTCCTTTTCTTCTACCTTGTCCTTCAAAAAGTTGTACTTTATTGATATATGCTTAGTCTTAGAGTGAAATACCAGATTTTAAGACATGTCAATAGTTGTAGAGTTATCATAGTAGATAATTAACAGTTCACTACAATTTACCCTGATATCCTTCAACATTCGCTTCATCCACAAGACTTGAGTGCAATTAGTTATTACTGCAACATACTCAGCTTCTGCAGTAGATAAATAAATGCATGACTATTTTTTACTGATCCATGAAAATAGTTTCTTTCTAAGAAAGAAAGCTCCACCAGAAGTGCTCTTCTTGTCATTAGTATCACCTGCCCAATCTGAGTCAATATATGCACATAAAGTGAAATCACTATTTTTGGAATACCATAGGCCATATTTTGTTGTTCCTTGCAAATACCAAAATATTTTCTTTACTGCACATTCATGATTTTCTTTAGGATTACTTTGATATCTTGAAATAATACATATTGCATTCATAATATCAGGTCTAGTCTGAGTTAGATATAACAGACCACCAATCATAGATTTATACCTTGTCGGATTTACTGG
The DNA here is from genome assembly GCF_030272615.1 of Cryptomeria japonica. Classification (NCBI taxonomy): domain Eukaryota; kingdom Viridiplantae; phylum Streptophyta; class Pinopsida; order Cupressales; family Cupressaceae; genus Cryptomeria; species Cryptomeria japonica. The sequence goes on from NC_081406.1 coordinate 233,804,808, forward strand.
TGTAAAGTATCCTTGATAGATAATTTCTCATTTGTCACCATAGGAGTACTTACCAGTTTGGAATTATCCATACCAAACTTTTTCAAAAATTCCCTCAGATAGTTAGTTTGATAGATAAAAATGCCTTTGTCAATTTGAGTAATCTGCAAACCTAAGAAAAATTTCATCTCATCAATCATGGACATTTCAAATTCATTCTTCATGTTGTTAGAAAATTCCATGCACAATTTATCTTCTCCTCCAAAAATGATATCATCAACAAATACTTCAATAAATTGAATATCATCATTAGTGATGTTATAATATAAATTACTATCAGCACTGCCTTTAGTAAAACCAAGCTTCAAAAGATATTAATCCAACATTGCATACCAAGCTCTAGGAGCTTGTTTCAAACCATATAAAGCTTTCTTCAATCTGCAAACCATATCTTTATCATCTGTCAATGAAAATCCATCAGGCTGCTCAATGTATACTTCTTCCTCAAGCTCACCATTCAAAAATGCACATTTAACATCCATCTGATAAACCTTATAGTTCTTATAAGCTGCATAGGAAAGAAATAGTCTAACGGCTTCAATTCTAGCTACAGCTGCAGATGTCTCACCATAATCAATTCCTTCTATTTGAAAATATCCTTTACAAACCAATCTAGCCTTGTTTCTTATAACTTGACCATCTATTGTCTTCAAAATTTGACTCACTTCAACACCCTTATAATAAGATGATCAAACTTTGTGCAAGAGGGATGTTAAGGGGAAGGAAACTCTTAAGACAACATATGACAAGGTTTGATTCAACCTTCTACACTTTGGACTTATTCAGAGTCCAGGCTACCTTTGTGAACTGGATTCACACTTTCAAAAGATAAATCCACAACAAACCAGTCCAGAAAAACAGTGGATCTATTCACCTTGAAACTAACTGAAACAAAGGAATGAAAATTGTACTCAAATTTAGTATTTCGATCAACAAAATATGCAATAAACAACTTCAATCAACACTAGTGCCTTATCCAAGGTCACAGAGTCATCTAAAACTCAGATAATACTCCTCAAATAGAATATCTTTATGCATCCCATTGGCTTGGTTTCAATTAATCCTTATACATGCCTAACACTTATAAGAATTTATGCATCCCAAATTAAACTATGATCATCAAGATTCAAAGTTTCTCCCAAAGAATTTACTGGTATGAGTGATCCCCGCATCTTTAATTTCCCTCCTAAAGAGAAAAGCCAGCGAACACATCTACTAAAAATAGCCTTGCTACCCCATTCAAACAAAATAACCCTGGATTATTCAAAATGAAAATAGTTTACAAATTGTAAGCACACTTGAAGACAACACAAAGCTTTACTCAAAATTGATGGTCTGTATATTGATATCATATTCAGAAAAATATTACAAGAAGTTTTTGAACTTTCCCCATTAGACTCAGAAAAGCTCAGATAAATTTCTGCAGCGTTTTCTTACAATTCCTTTTGCGATCCCTTTTCCCCTAGTCCTAGTATCCATTTATAACAACATGGATGCACAAAGCTTTGGACTTCTCGAGGAGAGTTTTTTACAATCATTTCTTTCAAAACAAAGAAGTTACAAGCTTTTCACAAAAACAGTTACAAGCTCTTTTCGGCCTCTGTAGTTTCTTCAATAGGCTGTTCGGTTGTAACTTCTTCTACCTTTTTAGGGGCTCTCTCCAACTGTTCCGGATCATGGGTGGCATACTTTGTTGTCCACTCATTATACACATCATTGGTCGGCCATGAGAAGTTAATCACTTTAGTCTTAGCTTTGGTCAACCTTTTCCAGGAGTTTCTCATTTTGTTGACTTCCGAATTGAGAAAACTATAATGTGCCTTAATTTTCTCTATCTCCTGTATTGTTACAACAAAGAAAGAAGCATCATCTAGATCAACAATTCCCTTAATTCTTGTTGACAGTTTGGCTTCTATCTCCTTAAGCCACATTTGTTTGTCCTTCAGTTGATCTGGGCTAGCAAAAGCTCCTGGGAGCAACTCAAAAACTTGATCAGCATATTCCTTCTTGCACAAATTAACTTTCCTATCAACATTATCCACCTCTGCTGCTAATTGTACTAAATCTTTAGTGATGTCAAAAGTGGATCTAATGATAGGATTGGCCTTTGCTTCATCACAAGATACACACATAAAATCCAAATCTTGCTCCCTAGGCCTCCATTTGTCAAAAATAGGTGTCAATATGGCCTTGTCTCCCCTGAGCTCATTCCATATATCCAAAATTTTACCTACATTATTGTATAGCAATGAGGCATTCACGGTATCTACAAAACTAGTAACAGTGGCCTTCACTCTATCCTCATATTTCTTTGCATACATGGCTTGGGCCTGTTTTAGATTTTCTAATTCTTGAGGAGTAATTTCAATCATCTAGGAACTAGAAGGTGCTGGAGATGGTGGGAACTCAATAATAGGGCTGGTAGGTGGAGGTCTGGCAGGAGAAGAGGAAATCATCAGTATTGAGGATTCACCATGATGATGTTGTCATGCTAGTTGCTTCTACAATTTAGCAATGATGCTATCTCTATTCCTTACCTCTTCTTGAGCATTAGTGTAAGCCTTTACAATTGTCTCCAATTTAACCTGGAGATCTGCCTTTTCCTTAGCTTCCCTTTCTACTACTGCAACACTAAACTTAGCAGTTTCTAATACAGTGCTAGTAGCTTCCACTACTCTAGTAGTCTGCACCCTCTTCACCATCATCCCCCCAAGGTAACTTGACATTGAGGTGTCCTTTTTCTTCTTATTTTCATCTCTTTTCAGAGACCACATAACTAATGCGGCATTGTCCTTATTGAAAGTGACTCCCTCCATAGGTTTAGTCTCCTTTCTTACTGCTTCCAGGACTAGAGCATCTGCTATATCCCATTTGGGGAGGATAAGTACCCCAACCTTCACCACCATGTCACTTCCTTGCTGAGGAGTGATGGTCTTAAATTATTCAACCATTTCTTGCTTTATTTCTTCCTCAACTATAGCTGGGTCTTTATGAGGCTGCTCACTCTTCCTTTTCTTGCACCTTGCATTGTATTTATGAATGCTCTGCTTCCACACAAATTGCATGAATTCTTCTGATGTGAACTTTTCATCAGCCAAGAAATCTTCACTGGCTCACTTCATCTCAGGGTCCCATTCTTGGCCTTTGAATTCACTAGTGGTGATATTCATTTCAGCAACTAAGGGCTCTTCTGGCATTCCTTCCTCTACTTCATCATAGGTGTAGGCAATTTCCCCTAGACTGCCTAATTGCAATAATTTCTCAACTGCTGCCTATTCATATCCTATATGGATAGGTGATTGTGATGGGGAATACATAGGTTCTTCAAGTTGTATCTCTTTTCCCACTCTTTGTTTCTTTGGGCTACTAGGGATGTCAATGACATCCTGTATCTTCCTTTTACCTTTAGAGGTAGAGGGCTCGCCTGAAGCAGGCATAAGTACACTATAATTAGACTTCTTATGTAGCATATAATTATCAAGAGGGATCGGCCTAGCAGATGCAGACCTATTCAAAATCAATCTTTCTTTCTCAGGGTTATTCTTGATTACAACCTCTCTCTTTTCCTTTAGTGTTTGCATCACCTCCTCAAAACTAAGAATCAAAAACTTCATCTTCTCTGCATAGGGGTAAAAGCTAAACAAAGGGTCATAGCTTATGTCAAGTTGGTGCACCAAGTCTAAGGCCTTCTTATAGGCTATCCACTTTTCCTTTCTCAGGTCTTGTTCATCCAAATCAAATTCATTCTTGATGAGGTCCTCAGGGAACTGAAATTGATGGGGTTTGGCCTTGCATACAACCCTCTTTCTAAACATACCATTGAAGAAATCTTTGGGGTCAGCACACCGAGAGACTGCAGTTGATAAATGATATGGCTGGAGGAAATCTCCAAAACATTTCTAGCCTCCTTTAGTTATTACAAATTGGTGTGCCACGGTAATTGTAGGGAAAATTGTCCCTTTACCTCTACCTATCAACTTTTCCTCTTGCACAACACCAATCTGCCTGAGTATCTCTACAATTCCCACTTTAAGAGGGACCTGATAAGGTAACAAAAATGGGGTACCTGTGAAACCATATATTCTGAAAACTGTCGAAACAGGGTATAGGTAGATATCACCCCAATTGTGAACAATTTTTATGTCCTCTACAAACTCTTGTGGCCTAATGAATTCTAAAAGCACCTTAGGGACTCTTGGGTTTTCGAAACAGACAAGGGTCCTGATTTTTGATGCAAAATATTTATCAAACCTTAAGAAGCTTGCATCCTCTCTATCCCATGACAGAACAATGCTCCATAATTGCACTGGCATCTTTTCCCCATCCTTTTCTTTTACAAGGTCCATCCCACTTGCAAAATAGTCACCACCCTTGAATAAAAACAAATGCATAAGAAGGGAGTACCACCTGAAGGGCCTATCTACTTTCCTGTTCCTGATCCCTATTAATCCATTATGGATAGCATCAGTTATGAAAGAAGCATAATCAAAAGTTATTGCCACATAAGGATTCAAAATCTGAGCAACCATCAACATGTAATGAGTGGGCATACTTGCTTCAACATCTTCCCCTAGGATTTGGCAGAGTGATCAGTATAATCCATTATCCCTAAGGGTAAACAAATTTAGAGAGAAGGGCTCTTTGGTATTAGGTCCCACAATAGTTAACCCGCCTATCTTCAAAAAGAATTCTTTGAGAGGCCCATTTCTCAGGTGATTTCTTTGCACATTATACACCTGAGCTAGTGATTTAAAATCAATAGGCTCCAGAAAATTAGTGTATTCACTTAACCCAAAGGCATTCCTGAATTCTTCATTGTTAATTTCAATGAGGGTCTTCCCGCTAATATCCTTTACACTTCTTGAAGTTGGGTCGTAGCTATGTGCAATCTGAGTCAAAAGATCTGCATTAAAGAAAACCCATGGAACCACCAGCTTTCCAACATCTAATTCCCATATATTGTTTAGAGGGGCTGGAGAATTTCTCATACTAAACCCAACCTTGAATAATCCTAACCCAGACATCCCTATTTGAGGGTCTCTTAACCAATTCCCTTTATCATATAAACCCTCTCCAATTTTTAGGCGAGAAGCTCTTGGTACCAATTCTTTCATTTTGGAAGCCACATTAGTTAACAACGTCAATTGCTCAAGGAAATCATCACAAATTGCCCTCTCGTGATAATTGACTTTTCCTGAGAACTCCCTTTTAGGTGCCATCTCTTTTAGAGAATTAATCAGGTGATTCAACAATTTCTTTCAATTGTTTTATGACAAATTAAAATCTCAGTAAAACATACACAATTAAAAGAAAGATGGCTGAACAAGAGTATAGAGAAACCTGCTTGTACTCGAAGGAATTAACTCTACAATTGAAGAAGTCCACTCTACAACTATTTCTTTACAAGTGCTCTTCAGAATGATATCTCAATTCAACTAATACGAGATCATATATGGCAGTTGGGCTCTTAATTCTAACATTGATTCCACATGCTTGGCCATCCTTTCAGAATTGAATTCATGAAAGAATTCAAAGTTTTCGCTCCAATGGGTCACAACGCCCATGCATTTTTTCTTTTCGCTATTTCATAGGAATTAATTTCTTCGCAACTTTACTTCACGAAGTAACGCGGGCCGTTCGATCAAATGAGAGTTGATCGGCCTTTACACCAACTTAATACTTCCATCCTTTTCATTGAGCCTTATTTCATTTCGCCATTTCACAAGTGTTATTCAGTGAGCACCTTTACCTTTGTGAAACTACGCCAGGCATTGGATGGGACCTGAACTGCACAACCTTTAACCTTTACCTATATAGTTAACTTTTTCACTAACCGCGCCTTCACCTAACAGCTGACGGGTTTTCACTATTTCGCAGAGCTTAATTTGCATTTAACTTTAGGCTATGAAATAGCGCCAACCATCGGATCAACTCACACTTGATTGTCCTTTAAGTGAAGACTCTTATACTGACGTACTTACTCCACTCGTCCTCTGGTTACCAGATACCACATGGCACCTAACCATTTGCCTTGGGAAACTCATTAAGTTTAAATCTGAGTCAGCCGCAAGTTGTACCCCCTTTTAAAACTGCTCGTTCCACCCTGGCACCTTCAATCTCTATGGAAGACACATGCTCATGTACACGTCAACGTTTAGCCTGGCATTGAAATGAATCTCTTTTACTTTCGCCATTCGCTGAGCATATCCTTCAGGCATCTTACAAGCATGAAACAGTGCCAGCCGTTAGATCAAACCATACTTGATCATCCTTTACACTTCCTATTCACTTTGCCTTTAAGAATGAAAAACCTTTTCGCCATTTCGCGGGGGTTAACACGCGAGTACTTCACCTTCGCAAAATAACGCGGGTTGTCCGATCATATGAGAATTGATCGGTCTTTACACTCTAAATGTTTACTTGCAAATGTGGGCCCTCTGACTCGACTTTGAAAACCCAGTATCCAGTCATCCTTCAAGCTAATATGTCAATCTTTGATTTGCCGAGAAAAATATCGAGTTCCTCTCTATTTTCACCACCTGTATCTGTCAAAATGCCTTTATCTCGCGATATCTTTCTTCTCTGGGACCCACCTTCTTTGAAACTATCAGACCCACTTCACTGACTGTTGCACTTTCTGCCACATGCCATCAGCTTACTCGCCCTCAGAACTAGCCGGACCATCTGATTGGAATGCCACATTATTTCACCGTTTCATGGGTCTTAAACCACGAACCATTTTGTCTTGCGAAATAGCGCAAACCGTTCGATCAAATGAAACTTGATCGGTCGTTACACTAACATCCTTGGCCCCGCACTGGGTCCCACTTCTTTATTGACTACGTGCTACCACGTGGCACTCGACCATTGGCTTTGAAAGGATTTTTGCATTTAACTCAATGTCGGCCACGTGTCTTTCTTTTATACCGCCGGTTCCACCTTGGCAAGCCCATGGCTTTCTTCTAGGACCACGTGTCCATAGACACATTACCATCTATCAAGACACATGGATGGTACTCATTTACTTTCGCTAATTCGCAGGGTATAAAACACGAGCATCTTACCCTTGCGAAATAGCGTGGGTCATCAGATCACTTTTTAGTTGCTCGGTGCTTAACCATCTGAATAGACTCTGGGAGGGGTGGGCCCTCTGACTCAACTTTGAACACCTGGCATCCAATCACCTCCAGAGCTGACATGTTGTTTTTTCATTTGCCGAGAGAAAGCACTAGACTTTGATTAATTCTTGACACCTGTATCTGTCAAGTCACCTCCCTTCCTGCGATCTGACTCACCTCTGGGACCCGCATATTAACCTTTAATCCCGACTTGCTGATTATTGTAGGTAGCACCGCGTGCCACCATTTTACTCACCTTCTTAACTAGCTAGACCGCCTAGGTGGCATGCCATGTCAGTTTTGCAACTTCACTAGTCTTAAACCATGCACAACTTCCCTTAGTGAAATAGCGAGAACCGTAGATCGATCTGCGAGATGCACACTACTTATTGGGCTCGACAACTTTAGGAGGGATACACATAAGGCATAAATTTTTGTGATTAATTCACATGACCGCCTAGGTAGAAAAACAAGGGCGGACACTTCCTACGATCCCATGACCCATTACTTAAGTGGATAAAGTAACGAAAGAATAGAAACTAGAGGGTTTTATTTTTAGACATTAGGCGATTTAAAATCAAAAACCCTAAACACTTAAGACCTAACACAAAGCTGAAGCAATTGAAAATGCTCCTTACTCAATATTTCCAAAAATCATAGCCAATTATGGGAAAAGAAAAACCCATTTTTAATCAGTGATAACAATGGCTCTGACTGGGGATGGTTGATCGCAAGGTCAACACAAGAAAACTTAGAAACTCTAGAGAAACAGACCAAAACATAGACCCAAACAGAAAAGCAGGAAAGAAACAACATATGTACAAACAAAGGACCAACTGTGCATGGACACTAGGAGAAATAATACTTCAGGAATTGTCCATGCACTGGAAATTCCTATATTTCATCATTCATATTCTTCAAGAAATATAAATCCTTACCATTTAAGTCACAAAGCACAAAAGGGCCAATCCATAGTGATTCAAATTTCTTGTGCTTTCCTTTATCCTGTCCTTTTGCATTCCACTGAAGAACCATGTCATCAATTTGAAATTTCCTTAGTGATGTCCTTTTATCAAAAAGGTATTTTGACTACAACTGGATCTTCTGATTTCTCTTATGGGCAGAAGTTCTAAGCTCTTCCATCTCTACAATTTGGATCATTCTATTCTCCATCGGTTCAGATATTTCCATGTCCTGATTTTGCAAAAACTTATAAACTGGAAGAAGATTGTTTACTGGCAGTCTGGCTTCGACACCATAGACTAGTTCAAAAGGTGACATTCCGATAGATTTCTTAACTGTTATTATATCTGTGCACAGAGCTAACTTCAATTTTTGATCCCATGATCTTTTATTTTCTTCCAGGATTTTCTTAATGATATTCAAAAGGCTTTTATTGCTGGATTCTGCTTGTCCATTCTCCTAAGGGTGATAAGGTGAAGAGTATGACATGAGTATACCGTGACTGGTACAAAAGCCTACAAACTCTTCTGATCTGAAACACATGGCATTATCCATCACCAATTTTGCAGGTGTTCCAAATCTAGTTACAACATTATCCATCAGGAAATCAATGACAACTTTACTGGTAGCTCTTCTTATAGGGATAGCTTCTATCCATTTTGTGAAATAATCAGTGGCCACTATGATCCATCTATGACCTCTCCCTGACCTCTCAATAATCTCTGCAATAAAATCAATGCCCCACTAGACAAAAGGAGCTTCTATAGAGATTGGATTTAAGGGTAAGGCTCCCTCATACTTCAGCTTGGATGAGAATTTCTGACATGGGTCACATTTCTGAACATATGCATGAGTATCCTTAAGTAGAGTGGGCCAATAGTATCCAGCCCGGATTATCTTACTAGCAGTAGTCTTAGCAAAGTAGTGACCTCCACATACTCCATCATGCATTTCAGTCAACACCCGTTTAGCTTGGAATTCATCCAAACACATAAGTAGCTCTCCATCTCTTTTCCTCCAGAAAAGATCACCCTGAATGAGCACATATTTTTGGGACTTGAGTTTCAGAGTTCTTTTCTGATTATGTGTCATTTCTTCTGGGAATGTAGCACCTCTCAAAAATTGGACTATCTCTGTGTACCAGGGTTGCCTCTTAATACTAGTGACTAAAGCATCTCTAACCTCAACATTATGTACTTCTATATTCATGAGATTAGCCTCAGTCATGAGCTTGGCCAAACCTAAATCTCTCACCAATTTGGTGGTCGTTATTTCCAAGTCGAATTCTTGAATTCTGTTAATCCATCTGCATCTCTTCCCGGTAACCTCAGACTGAGACAAAATATCCTTAACTGCAGCATGTGGGACATAAGCAATGATATTTGCATTCACTAAGTACGGCCTAAAAGCCTTAACAACTTTAACTAGAGCATAAGCTTGTTTTTCCATGGTCTCATATTTCAATTCTGTTGCTTGCAAAGACTTGTTGTAGAAGGCTATAGGATGTTCATATCCTTCCTCATCCTTTTGTAACAATACTACTGCTACTGTATGATATGAAGCGAAGGAAAACCGAGAAAAATGCTTACTGTAATTAGGAGATTTCAACAGTGGTGCCTCCTAGATTGCCTTCTTAATTTCAGCAAAAGCTTTTGAGGCTTCCTGATCCCAATAAAATTTGGTATCCTTCTTGAGGAGCTTGACAATAGGCTTCACTATCTCTACAAAGTTTGCAATGAATCTTCTAACAAAATTTATTTTGCCTAAAAAAGATTGAATACCTTTCACATTTCTTGGTTCAGACAACTTATTGATTGCTTCAATTCTTTTAGGGTCTATCTTTACCCCTTCCTTGGAAACTATGTGTCCCAATAGCTTTCCTTCAGTGACCCCAAAATGACATTTCTTGGGATTTAGTGATATACCAAATTCCAAGGCTTTATTGAACACCTTCTCCAGATGTCCATAATGATCATCAGCCTTCTTAGAGAAACAAGTTAGGTCATCTTGATAAACCACCATGATGATGTTAATGAATTCTTTAAAAGCTACATCCATGGCTCTCTGAAATGTAGCTCCAACATTTTTTAATCCGAATGGCATTCTCACATAAACATAAGTTCCCCATGGAGTAGTGAAGGTTGTTTTAAACTATTCAGACTCCTTTACTAACACTTGATTATATCCTAAGAAACCGTCCATCATGGATAAAAGGTCACATCCTGTCACTCTCTGTAGCATGGCTTCCATATTTGGGGATGAGTAGTTATCCTTCAAGGAAGCAACATTTAAATTCCTAAAATCTACACACAATCTGATGTCCCCATTTTTCTTCCTTACTGGGACCAGGTTAGAGACCCATGAAGAATGCCTTATAGGTTTGATAATCCCCCCTTCCCTTAATTTAGTCAGCTCCTGCTGCATCTTAGCTTCTAATAAGGGGTTAAAAGGTCTCTGTTTTTGCCTAAAAGGCTTAGCATCTGCAAGTAAAGGAACCTCATGCTGAAAAAGATCTTGTCTATACGCCTTTAGGTCTTCATAAGACCAAGCAAAAAAATGTTTATACCTTTTCAATAAATTAATAAGGTTAGTCCTGACATGAGAAGGTAATTTTTTGCCAATATATACTAACTTAGGGGATGACTCAGTCCCCAAATTTACCTCCTCCAACTCTTCTAATTGGGTGGTAGATTGCTGACGTAAGTGACTATCATTGTAACTAAACATGCCCTCTAGCTCTACCAGCCCTTTAGGTATTTCATTAGTTTCCAACTCGACCACATCATTTCCAAACACTATCTCTCTATTGTCTACCACTTCCACCAATGCATTACAATCAATCTTTTGTCCATCATAATCGTCAACACATTGAATAAACCTAAGAATGTCTTCATCATCAGCAAAAACTTGCCAATTGTACACATTGTTAGGAATAGCAGGCCTAGATTTTATTTCCACAGTGGAGATACCGGTTAGGGTTGCATCATCATTTTTCAAAGCAACATTAGCTAGGAAGTCTGCCATAATATTCTTTGCTCGCTCTATCCAATTAATAGAAAATGCATCAAAATGTTCAATAACATCCCAAACAACATGTTTATACTACTTTAATCTATCATTCTTGGATGCATATTTAGATCTGACCTAAGAGACAACCAATTCTGAATCCCCCATTACTTTCAATAGCTGGATTCCATGCCTTTTTGCAACCTCAAGTCCCAGTAATAGGGCTTCATATTCTGCAGTATTATTTGTGCACTGGAAGGCTAGCAAAAATGAATATTTAAAAGTTATACCTGATGGGGACACAAAAAGAACCCCTACTCCTGATCCTTCCTTGGAGAAAGCTCCATCAAAATACATCTACCATAGTCCATACTGTTGCACTTGTAATTCAATCACAATAGGGTCAGTATTCTTCAGTTGAGGTAGAATTGGTTGAAGCCTAAAGTTATCTAGATCTATATCGATCATGCAGTTGAGCATACTAGGGTCTACACTTTCAATTACCCTAGGAGCTCGTGGCTCTCTGTACAATTTGACCTGACTTCCATTGATTGGAATGGTAGCATAGGATAAGTCCAGTTGAACATTTCCACCTACTGCTGCTACCCACTATCTGGAAAGTAACATACCATAATGAGGTTTAGTGTCAGTAACAATAACATCCATTTTGTAAGTGGCATCAGGGAATGCTGCTATTTTTACGTCAACATCTTTCATTGTGCCTATCACAGGCACTTCTCTGTTATCCATGGCATAGCATTTCCCATACACAGTGGTTACTGATAATCCTAATTCTTTCCTCAAACCTTGCATTCCTTTCAAGACATCTCGATGCAAAATAACCAATCTTATTACATGCAAAACATTTAAAAGGTGCTTTTCCTTCATATTTACTTCTAGTTGGTCCTTTAGGTACTCTTCTAGCAAATAAGGCTTCAAGTTGCTCAAGTTCTTCACCTTCTTTCCTCATGTCTTCCAATTCTTTTGCATATAGGGCTTTCCAATCACTTTTCCAGTAGATGATGATGATGATGCATGAAAAGAAGGTTCAGACTTTATAGCTCCAAAAGATACAAATTCTTCAAGCTCAAAAGAAGATAATTTCCCAATTAGAATGTCTCTGTTAACTGAAGTGTTTTCCATTATTCTTAAGTCATTAATTCCAGTTGCCATAGGATCTACCTCAAGCGATTAGGCTTATGGAAAAGAGGACCAAAGCTATGATACCAATTGTTAGGATAACCGGTAAAAAACTAAGAGGGGGAGTGAATCAGTTGTAGCTTGTTTATAACATTTAATCCATAATACAACCTTAAACTGAAGCACATAAACATTCAAATACTGGTAAAGCAAAAACAAATTCCAGTAGACACATATATCGATAAACAATGTAACTCAACAATTAAATAGATAACCAATGCAAAGCAATCATACCACATAACACCATGATTTGTACATGGAAAACCCAGAAAGGGAAAAACCATGGTGGGAAGCCTACCCACAGTCAGATGATACTTCTATAGAAAGTATGTGATACAATGAGGGGCCTACACATGTAGGAAGGTACACTTTCTAGAGCATACTGCTCATTACAAAAGAGTCTCACTGACTATAGAGGTTAAAACCACCTCAAGATAAATGGACAACAATCCAATAAAGTGAACTGCCAGAGATAGCATCTACCATGCTTGATTACAGTCCCACTTAAGCTCAATACCAGAGGCCTTTGACCTCTTCCTTAATCCCAATTTGATCACCTATGATCGACCTAATCCTTTGCATATGATATTACAGTTCATGACCAAGATACATCTTTTATTTCCACACCACGATCTACAATGAGATCTTACATTCATTTATACCAACCCTAAGACCTAAACCAGTTAGGTCGGCCACCTAAAAGATATCACAATAAGATCATTACATAATTGCATATTACAATGATATGCCATATCGGCTTAAGACCAAAACAACAATAACAAATCCATAAATCATCTTGGAACTGTTAGGATTCCCAAAGATACTGAGAGGGGGGGTGAATGAGTATCTAATCGGTAATTGAATTTACTTGATTTAAAACATGTAAAGCATATCAATACTGTATACCAGTAAACCAAGAATAATGCAGTAAACAAGAATAACAACAACCACATGAAAAGCACACCATAACACAGTAGTTTAATGAGGAAACTCGATGTGGGAAAAACCTCAGTGGGATTTGTGACCCACAATATTCGCTTACTGGCCAATAAGTGAATATTACTCTTACAATAGGGGCCTGCACATGCAGGAAGGCCAAGTGCCTAGAGCTCACTACTCAATTACAAAATAAGAAGTCACACTAACTTACAAAATGGATTATGCAAATCCAATGTCTTGTACTACTTCAAATTAGCATCTGCTATGCCAGATCCAGTACCGATTTTAGCTCTACTTCATACATAAACCCTTAACCTATAATTTGCATATTAGGTCTGCCTTATTTCACCTATCACATTATTGCAAAATGTTCTACAATGATCTCATACATATATGAGTCATATTACAACTCGCCATGTCGGCTTACAATGATTTTACAATTAATTACAAAATACATTATAAAGAAAATTCCTATCGGCCAGGATGCCGGTATCCTTCCTTTGCAGGTGTTTAATGTGCCAGTATATTGTCTTGCTAGTATCATATGATTGCAAGTTTTCCATCAATGAAAAAACCTTCAATCACCTACAATTTCTCATTAGAGTGTGCATTTGCCAACAATCTCCCCCTTTGGCATTGATGGCAACACTTATGAGAAAAATCCAAAAAATGTCATCCAAAAATGAGTCTGCCAGAATTGTCTTACCAAAAAAATATGAGCTCCCCCTGAGCTGATGAGCCATCTACTAATCATTTTTCTCATAGCCTCTACTCCCCTTTTGACATCAATGACAAAGGTTGTCATTCATTGTCAGTGGAGTCCTACCTGGGTTCTTGTAACTAGTGGGTTACACTTTGAAAAAATATCTGTCGAAATTAAATTTATGTCGTTGCTCGATGTGTTACTGTCTTTTATAGCATCATGGGCTCTCTGTATTGTACCAATGAGTTTGTGCATTTTCTCTTCCGGTGTCTTTATTCCAAGAACCAGAGCCTCAAATATTTATTTTCTCAAAGAAATAAGATACTCTAGTCTTGGACCAAGTCTGCATTTTAAGTCCTTTGCTTTGTCCTTTATTCTTTGTTTTTCATTTTCCAGTTTTTTGATTTTCTCTTCCTGCTCTGCAATTTTCTTCTCTAATTCCAAAAATGAATCTAATGTTCCAATCAGATTGTCAGCAATATTGTTAATCTTATCCTGTGTCTTTTTGATTTCATTGTCAAGATCTTCTGTTAATACATCCGTTTTGCATGTATCCTTGTGAAATTTCTTGAAGTCAAAAATGATTTCATTGAGTTTCGGTAAAAGAGTATCCATCTCCTCTTTGTTCTTATTCACAATTTCCATAAAGAATTTCTCTTTTTCTTTTATCATCCTTTCCTTAAAAGTATCCTCATTTATTTGATCAACACTGATTAGGTTATCGGTGATGAATTTAGATAATGTGTCTGTAGACACCTAAAAATGGTCAACGCTTGCAGAATCGTACTTTAACATTTGCGCATTGCCTTATTTTAGGTTTTTGCGTAGCATTAACATTTCTCCTATGTCACGCACTTGGTCTTTATCATTTGCGAGCATCGAGTCTTTCTTCTGCATTCTTCATTCGTCTCGCTTTCGATTTTGGTGTTGTCGACAACAATCTTTAGTGATGATTTTGGTCGATCTTTGTTCTTGTCAATCTTGTCATTTTTGCGATTGATTTGTCATCGATCCTTGTCCTCTTCAATCATGTCAATTGGCACATATCAATTTGGTCTCTTTATCAATATTGGTCAATTTGTCAACCAATTTCAATTGTTTATCAATCAAATCATTTATCAAGTCAGAATCATGATTAAATCGAATCTACATCAATTATCTTTTGTCAAGACCTAATCTTCTAAGTTTTTATGATTTATTCATTTAATCTTGTTTGTCATTTTCCCTCTAGGTTAAATAATTTATTTATTTATCCTAAGTCTTCTTGTCACAATTAAATATTTATTTAATTGGCTAACTTATTCCTCTTTTTGTGAATTAATTAATAAATGACAAATTATTAATTAATTTACGTAATTTTCTAATTTTCCATCATTTCTAATTTTCCTATTTCCTAATTTCCACCTATTTTCTAATTTCCTAATTTTAATTTCCACCTAATTAACTTGTCTCTAGTTCTCCCTAGTTTTGTGCTTCATGCGTCATACTCTTGACATAGCAAGATGTCATAAGGTTCTAGTTCTCTAAGCTTTGCATTGGCAATATGTCATAATTCATGACATAGAAGGTGTCATAACCTTCTTCTTTTCACTAAATTTTGCCATTTTGAAATCAATTGCTTCTAATATCTATTTCATGCTAATCTTGTCATCTCTCCAATTCTTTTATAAATTGGATGAATTTCTTCAATCAAACCCCCTTGATTCTTAATCCCTATCAGACTATCGAATTTATGCTTCTAGTACTCTTGAGCTTTTCATCAATGTCAATCTTGCTTTCAATTGTATGTGCACTTGTAGGTGAGATCCACAACAAACCTATTTGAAGAGGAAAGAATAACAATGGAGCTGCATGGAAGAAGCATCTAAATCATCATCTGGTTTGCATGAATCTTTGCTTTTGAATGCTTTGTTTCTATGTCTCTATAGAGTGTGCTTAGGATTAGATCATTGCAAGGAATGCATTTGTGATTGAGCTAATGATTATGTTTATCATGCTTGTGATGATTTCCTATTTCCTATGCTACATTAATTGGTGAACCCGACGTGAACATGCTTGGATCTAATATCTTTTTGAATGTTTTGTGAAGTTGCAGATTTTTTTGTGGAGAAATTGCAGATTTTTCTTCTAAGAAAAAAACAGTCATAATCAATTGATCACGTAAAAAATTTCGTCTAGAATTAAAATAAATGATTTCTGGGTATATTAGATCACATTTTTACCTTTCGAGATCATCTTATGGTTTGTGATTTGGATAAATATTGAGGAAGTTATGACATTTTTAATTATGCTGCTGTAAATGGTCAAAATTTTCAAAAAACAAAATCATGCAACCTTCATCTAGATTAATTTAGCTTGGCAAATTAATCATGCATTCATGCAAATTTTATCTAGATTAATCTAGGGTGGTAAATTTGATAAATTTTACATAGATTAATCTAAGAGGACAAAGAATCACAAAATTTATGGATTAATTTTGATGGTGATTCATTTCTCTTGATTTTCTAACATTGTTGGTAGCTTTGTGGCGAAACGCTTGACAAAGAATTATTTCACAAACTACTAACATACTTTATGCAGGTTCGCTAGTCAAAGAATAAACACCTCAAACTTCTAACTTGGGTTTTTGCAGGTTGCCTTGGACTACAACTAAACTTTGTGTTTGTGATTTTTAATTAGGCACCTAGTGATTTCTAAATAGGTTGGAATGAACATGTTTTTGCTTTGATTGTTGAGTGTGACATTGGAGTAGGAGAGTATGCTCTCATCCTTCTTAGGGTGATCAGAAATCCAGATCTTCGATACCATGCTCGTGTCTTTGATTGAGTGTCACCTTTAGAGGGCCTGTCTTCCCGACCACTTTGCTTTTGCAAGCAAGTGATAATCGTGAGAAGGGAATGACCCAAAGTGAGTACAGCTAGAATTCCTTGGCATTCTAACTCACTATAAAAAAATACCTGATGGGCGAAAGCTTTGAAGGAAGTGTTACGTGGGAATTGCAGTTACTTGGGAAGTGATGACCCTTGAACTCTTTCTCATATCAACATCTAAGTAGGGCCTCTTAGTCTAAATCGTGCTTGCGTGACTACATTTGTTTGGTATCTTGATGGGCTTAATGTCTCAATCACGCTTGCGTGACATCAAGGAGTAACACTTAACAGAAATCCTTACTAAACACCTTGTTTTTAGAGTCCAAAAAACCCTTCTAGTTGCTTGAGAAGGACAAGTTCGGATACTTGGAAGAGATACTAAGTTCGCCATGGGGAGATTTCCATGGGGACTAATGCTTGGCTGCCCTGAGAAGTGAGTTCCGTGGAGGGGAGCCCGTGGGGTCAAGCATCTATGTATTCTCCTTAAATCCCATAACAAGTCTACCTCTCAAGTACCTAATGTCCTTGCCTACCATAAGAAATGTGTGAATGAGCATGATTGTCTTGAGTCTAAGTTGAAATATCTTGTATTCTTTGCTTGTCAAAAGTTGAATTGTATCTCATTTCAAGAACAAGGCAAATTGATTCAAAACAAGGTTAAAGACAAGAGTATTTCATCCAAAAAAGTTCAAAACATCTTCAAACATGGTTGTCAAACATTTTTCAAAGTCTTGTCTCAACATTCATATCACTTGCATTTAGGTTCATCCTAGGTTGCATTTTGCAAAGTTCATTGTCAAGTACCAAGGTTAAGTTTCACCTAGGTCATACTTCCTTTGCATATCAATAAGAGTCATCCATTTGCATGTGTCCTCTTGCATTAAAGTCATACCATTATCATACATTCATATTTGCATACCTTAAGTCTCTTCATTAAGTTTAGGTCATTATCATATCATATTAGGGTCATTTGCATATTAATTGTCCTTTTGCATATAGTCTCCAAAACTAAGCTTTGTCATATTTGAGTAATTCAAATCTTTGATAAACCCTAAGTCATTGTTAGGAAGTCTAGACCTTGTCAAACTTTTATCTTTTTGTCATCAATGTCATTTGGTCAAACCTAGCTTAGTATCCAAGCATATAGGGGAGACGTTGTCATTTTGTCCTTTTGTCACTTGGTCCTTTTGTCCTTTGAGGTCTAGACATCATTTCAATTTCCTAAGGGTCTCTTTTTAGATTTGCATTTCAAAAATTTGTCGAAATCTTGAAAAACAACCAAAAACATAGATTGCATGCTCGTCTATCTAGTTTGCATTTAGTTGCATATGATACATTATCCTTGAAAAATTCCAAAAATATTGCATTTGCATAGTGACATGTCTATTGAAACAAGATTCCAAGCACCAATTATGCAACAAAGTTTGACATATCAACCGACAATGCAATCACAATTTTATCCAACCCAACAACAAGGCAATATCAATCAAACTTTTTATGATGAAACAAGTCTCCAAATACAAAAACTAGAGGAGAAACTAGCTCAAGAAAAAGAGATGTTGGAACAAAGAGTGAAAAAAATTGTGAAGAATAGATCACAAATGTCCAAAATGTTTCAAAAATTTCCAGGTCGAAATCCAAATATTGAGCCAATTGATGTAAGATCTCTTCTTGAACGATCAGACATACCAGCTCTCCTCTCCCAAATAGAGATGATGAAAAAATTTCAAGAAAAGAGACAACATCAATTTCAACATTATGTGCCTCCACAACAAGAACAAGAAGGTGTTTACTATCAATCAGATTTTCAACCAATACAACCAATGGTTCAACCAATTGTTCAACATATACAACCAACAAAATCAATGGTCCAATTTCAACAATATGTCCAACCAACTATACAATGTCAACAAATAGTCCAACCAATGGTGGAATATCAACAAGTTCAAGTTCAATCAACATATCAATGTCAACAACTACAACCAAACATTCAAAAAAAAAGGTTGCAGCACACACCAAGCCAAGTTTCAAATATGTCAGAACAATTGAACCAAGTCCAATATCAAAACATGACATCAAATCAAAAACAAGTTCAAATTCCAGGTCCAATCATGTCAAAACCTCGAAAGAAAGGTGGCTTTATTGCAATGCTCTTAAAGAAAATACCAAGTGAGTTCTTTGAGGAAGATCAAGATAATACAATTATGTCTAGTAATGCCTCATCCCCCCATAAACAAATTGACTCTCCAGTGGCATCTATCCCTACACCTTTAGAAGTTTCACAAGAACCTTTCATATTGTCCTCATCAAACAATACACCCAAGGATGCAATTATCCAAGAGCTATCCATAATTGATTGCCAAGATAATCCAGTTCATGATGCACATCCTTGTCGTGTTTCAGAAATACAAGACCCAATGCCACCATGCACTTTATTCCCATTACCTATTTTAGAGGACCCAATTCAAAGTCCATCTTCCTCATGTTCAAGCATTGATTCCTTGCCAGAATCCATCACAAATGTTCAAAATGCATTTCCTTCATGCCAAAACATTGATCTCTTGTCAGAATCCCCCATGCATATCCAAATTCCAACCTCATGTCAAGAGGATAATTTAGAGCATGAAGAAACGTGTCTTAAAACAGATCAAGATCAAGATCCTGAAACCTTATCATCCCATCCAATTGTTGACCAGGACCCCATCTTCCTAGACACTCATGATGATTCCCCTATTCTTGTCCATCCTATCCAAAGTCCTATTGACACTCCATTCCCCAAGAAAGATCAAGATATCCCAGTCCATCCAATCCCAAACGATCCCCTTCCATTCCAAGAACACAATGTCCTTTCAAATCCCATTGACATTCAAGATATCCCTTCCATCCTTTCCGATGATCCCATTAAAAGTCAAGAGAAAAGCACCTTTAAAGAGGATTCTAATGATCTTCCTCCTTGTCAGGATCAAATTATTCCTTTAAATCCTCCACAAGATCCTTTTGTTCCTCCATCTCCTTGTCTTAATGCTCCATATATACTCCAAGATCGCATTTCTTTTGATGATCCCATTATTTTTCCCATTCCATCTCTTGAAGAGCCTGATCTTGAACCATGTCTACTACATGATCCTAGTCACCCTCATGATCCTGATCCTCTTCATGACTCTAATGTGTCAGTGCAAAATGTTCATGAACCCTCGACATGCACAATGGGTTCTTCCACTTTGGTGCAATCCGATCCACTCCAAGATCTCATTATTTCTCTCATATCATATCCACCTCATAATGGACTCGCGTCTTCTTCCCAAAGAAAAGAGTATCCTACAAGTCAAGATATTCATAAAGGAAAAGGAGTAGATCTCCATAAGCAAGGATCCCTTCATGTCAAAGAAGATCTTAAGGGTCATGTCTATACAACTCACTCTCAAGACGTTGATATCCCTCCATCAAAATCCAAACATATCCCTTCCCCATCATCCCTTCCATCCATCTTAGGTCCTTATATCCCTTCATCCTCTATGCAAGGTCCGCAAAGGCACACATCCTTGAGTAAATTTCATCCATCCCACATGCCTCCATATCATTCCCATCCACACCGACATTCATCCCCTCTTCCAAGCAATTTGGATGCCAAGTATAAAAGTCATAAGTCTAGCAATCCACATGTATTCAAGGATCAACATGTCCAATATAATCGACATGTCAAAACAAAGAACAATATGATCTATAAAGAAAAAGAAATATCCAAAAGGCCACAAAGGCCCACTGAGCAAAATAAAGCAAAGTCAATATATATATGGGTTCCTAAATCCCTTGTGCAAGCAATGCACTCCAAGGAACCACAAAAGCATGAAAAATCAAAAACCATGTGGGTTCCTAAGCGTCTCCTTGAAGCACAAAAGGAAACATCCAACTTGCCATCCAAACCTTCCAAGTCTATTCCTCCACCACCTCCTTCTTCCATTTTGGGCCCTTATGTCCCAAAATCCCAAGCTATTCCTTCATCAAAATCTCCAGATCCAAAATCCATTTTTCCTCCATCAGTCCATCACCCCTCAAGGTGTGTGCCAATGTCGACCTTGCCAACATTTCCATCCACCGAAGCCCAATTCTTCCAATACCCTATCCATTATCCAATGCATATTTTCCATCCTTCCATCCCTCTCGTCCAATCCTTTGCATAAATCATTGCCTTAGTTTCATCTCATTGTCCATGTCCTTATCCTACCAACGTCTTTGAGCATACTTTTAAAGGTCATGGTCCTTTTTTTTTTTCAAGGCTACTATCCAAACAAAAAAGATGCTTGAGTCCTTCTTCCATCCCCTATCATGTGTCCATCTTCTATTGAAAAAGTCAAAATACGAAAAAAATAAAAAAAAAGTGAAAAAAAAAAGACAAAAGAAAAAAAGTAGAGAAAGAAAAATAATTCATCCACTGGTGAAAACCTGGCAAACAGGTGCCTTGGGCAAGTACCGTGATGAAAACCTGGCAAACAGGCATCATGCGTAATCCATGAACTTCTTGCACACCACACTTGGGGGAAGATCTCTTCCTTCATATCCTCTTGCCCTTCATTATCCTATCATACCAGGTCATTACCCTTCATATCCTATTGTCCCTCATGTCCAGTTTCCCTTTCCACCTTTGATCTTGACAAGGCTGAGGATCTTCATGAGCATCATGCATCTTGTTCACAGCTTTTGGTCTTTATCCATTTGCTTATTACAACCTTTCATCCATATTCCCTAGCTTATTGCAACTTTCTGCCACTATCCTGTATCCTATCCCGATTTTCAGTCCATGTCCCTTATCCATTCTTGGTCATGCTTATCCTATCCATATCTTATCACTATCCATACACCCTTTTTCATTCCTTGATCTTGATCTGACATAAGGACGCAAAATTTAAACATGGTTTCAAAAACCTCTTGACATGTCCCTCATGCCATGTCACTGCTTTACATTGTCATATCCAGTCTTTTGTCCCATCACGCAATAGCCCTTGAAAATCACATTCGTATTGTCTCCATAATAAAAGGCCTTTGTCTTCCTTCTATCCACGATCATTTCAGCAAGCCTATTTATTCACCTATCATATTCCTTGCCTTGCTAGACACTGGGGGCAAAATCATAAAAATCAAATAATGTCCCGAAAAATATCATAAAAATTGAAAAATGTCCTGAAAAAAAGTCAAAAAAAATCAAATAATGTCCTGAAAAAATTCATAAAAATCGAATAATGTCCCGAAAAAATTCATAAAAATTTAAAAATGTCATGAAAAAATCCCTAAAAAGTCAAATAAAGTCCTGAAAAAAAATAAACAAAAAATTTCAAAACATCAAAATCCAAAAACACGCATTTTGCAATAAATATCCTCTTGGTGCATAAGACAGATCACTGAATATACATCCAACGACTCGCAATCATACACTATGCTTTACTGAAATCATGCATAAACAGATGAACCTCTTTCCATCAAACCAGACATTCCAACTGATCAAAATTGTCATATCAATCAACCTCAACATCATTTGTCCTTGTCTTTACTATCATGAGTCTTATACAGGGTGTGGTATAATCGAAACCAGACTATGTCCTGTCTTAGACGGGGTACCGCATGTCCTGAAACTAGACAGCATGATCGTCCCATTAGCACTTTCAACTTTTGACAATGAAGATCAAGATGTTTGTTTGATTTGTTGGAATTTGTACATCTTATCTTTTTATTGATTTATCTTTGGCTTCGATCATGTTCCTATGTTGCTCGATGATGTCACTGAGTGATTTAGAGTGACCAGGATGGTTCATGGTCCTTTTCTTTTTGGTTGTGATTGTTGTTTGTCTGTAATGTGTCTGTCTTTTGCAAAAAGGGTTGCATTTCAGCTCTGGCCTTCAATGCCATGATGCTATGCATCCATTTTGCTACATTAAAATAAAGGTTCTCACCTACTTATGTGCATATGTGAAAGCAAGTTTTCCTTCATCTCTAACTGTCCTCTATCTAATTTCTTCTTACTAAAATTTCTTCCGTCAGTCTTGGCGATCCGTTCGATCCTATCATTTTTATTGATCAATTGGCCTCTTTTCTGCATGTTTCCGGCCAATTCCTCGAGGGGGCATGCATATGTCATTGTCAGTGTCTAGGGCATTTTTATTATTTTTCTTTGAAACAATGCTTAAAATCGCATTGTCTCAAAGAGGTGCAAAATGTAGACACCTAAAAATGGTCAACGCTTGCAGAATCGTACTTTAACATTTGCGCATTGCCTTATTTTAGGTTTTTGCGTAGCTTTAACATTTCTCCTATGTCACGCACTTGGTCTTTATCATTTGCGAGCATCGAGTCTTTCTTCTGCATTCTTCATTCGTCTCGCTTTCGATTTTGGTCTTGTCGACAACAATCTTCAGTGATGATTTTGGTCGATCTTTGTTCTTGTCAATCTTGTCATTTTTGCGATCGATTTGTCATCGATCCTTGTCCTCTTCAATCATGTCAATTGGCACATATCAATTTGGTCTCTTTATCAATATTGGTCAATTTGTCAACCAATTTCAATTGTTTATCAATCAAATCATTTATCAAGTCAGAATCATGATTAAATCGAATCTACATCAATTATCTTTTGTCAAGACCTAATCTTCTAAGTTTTTATGATTTATTCATTTAATCTTGTTTGTCATTTTCCCTCTAGGTTAAATAATTTATTTATTTATCCTAAGTCTTCTTGTCACAATTAAATATTTATTTAATTGGCTAACTTATTCCTCTTTTTGTGAATTAATTAATAAATGACAAATTATTAATTAATTTACCTAATTTTCTAATTTTCCATCATTTCTAATTTTCCTATTTCCTAATTTCCACCTATTTTCTAATTTCCTAATTTTAATTTCCACCTAATTAACTTGTCTCTAGTTCTCCCTAGTTTTGTGCTTCATGCGTCATACTCTTGACATAGCAAGATGTCATAGGGTTCTAGTTCTCTAAGCTTTGCATTGGCAATATGTCATAATTCATGACATAGAAGGTGTCATAACCTTCTTCTTTTCACTAAATTTTGCCATTTTGAAATCAATTGCTTCTAATATCTATTTCATGCTAATCTTGTCATCTCTCCAATTCTTTTATAAATTGGATGAATTTCTTCAATCAAACCCCCTTGATTCTTAATCCCTATCAGACTATCGAATTTATGCTTCTAGTACTCTTGAGCTTTTCATCAATGTCAATCTTGCTTTCAATTGTATGTGCACTTGTAGGTGAGATCCACAACAAACCTATTTGAAGAGGAAAGAAGAACAATGGAGCCGCATGGAAGAAGCATCCAAATCGTCATCTGGTTTGCATGAATCTTTGCTTTTGAATGCTTTGTTTCTATGTCTCTATTGAGTGTGCTTAAGATTAGATCATTGCAATGAACGCATTTGTGATTGAGCTAATGATTATGTTTATCATGCTTGTGATGATTTCCTATTTCCTATGCTATAGTGTCTAATTGTTCTAAAGAATATTTATTCTCTATTTTACACTTGGGTACAATCATCTTCAAAATTGGTATGGTGTTATCAATAGCCTTATATGCTAGTGCATTACAATCTGTTATTTTCTTAATTGAATCTAGCAATACCTCTATCATATTTGTTGGTCTGAATTCAGACATGGAGGTTCCGGATGTCTATCCAACTATCTTCACAATTTGTAATCCGTCGGTGGTGATAATAGCATTGCTTTCCTCTTTCACTAGAGGATCAGTTTGTGTCTGCATTACATCTACCAAAGGTTTAGGTCTTTCAGTTGTAGCCAGTGGCACTGTCTCTGAATGTACTTGTGAATGAACCTATTGTTCTACCTATTTCTTTGTACTCTCTACTGATGGTTTCTCTGATGGTGCCTCTAATGATTTTTCAGTGGTATCCACTACCGGTTTTCTATTTTGACTCTGTATTTTCTACTAGTTTCTCTGTGCTTACTCTTGAAATGTTTTCAGTTGGTATCTCAACAGATTTTTCATTGTTATCAATTGTCGGTTGCTCAATAGATACATTATGCACACCAGTGCTATCAACTTTTCCTGTATCCATTGTCTATTCAGTTTGTTGCTCACTCCCAATTTCAATGTCTCCAACTGTATCTTTAGCATTTGTCTCAATTTTTGTGTCTTCTACTAGTTGCTCAGTTGCCACATCTCTTTTCTCACTTGTTTCCTTATCAACCACAATGTTGACTTCCTGAGTGTCGATATTCATTGTGTACAACACCTCAAAATCAGGATTTGTGTCCTCATGTGTTGTCTTCATACTCTCTATTGCCGGTTGATTTTCAGTAGTGTCTACCAGTGGAGTATCTAAAGGCGGTGGGGGTAAGTTGTCTGTTATCTTTATACTGGGAGGTCCACCAACCTTGCCTTTTCCTTTGTCCCTATCCTTTTGATATACCTTGAAGGTTTTAGGTTTTTGATATTCTTCCCGTTTATCCTTTTCTACTAGGAATATATCCCATACATTTGTTGTTTCCTCTGTTATCTGATTCACTCTTCCTACCATTAGTGCTACATGTCAGTGAGAAGTTGAGAATACTGACCGGTTAGCCTCAGAGATTAATTGATCTATCTCATCAGGTGAGTTAACAGGGTGTACTGCAAGTAGTTTTTCAATCTTTATTTTCTTATCTAGCTCAATAATAGCTACTGTTCTAGCTTCTAGTTTGTTATATAGATCTGTCGGTATTTCATCAACAACTTGCATAAAAAATTTCTTGAAAATATATAAGTGTAGTATTACACTATTCTCTACTCTCTCTTTGTCATCAGCGGATAGTGTGTTATACAGTTTGTTGATATTCTTCAACTTGCCATCCTCAGCAATTTCATTTAGTAATTTATCAATATGAGCTATAGTTTGTTTTGACTTCTTCTTAGGAGTCAACTTATTTTTCTTTGGAGTTAATTTCTTTGTTGGGGGCCTTACTGCCCATTCCTTCTGTCTTTTTGGTGTAGGAGAAGGTGTCGGTGAAGGTTTTCTTTTCCTCTCAACTCTCTTGAATACTATAGGTATGTCACTTTCTGAAAAAGTTCCAATCAGTGAAAGGTGTGTTTCTGGTTGGATTGCTTCCAATTCACCTTTAGTTATACTAGTTTTCTTTAGCATATCTTCTTTAATAGCTTTTTCTTGTCGGGTTCCCTTTTTTAATAGTTGCCTCAACCCTTTTAACTCTTTTCTTTGAGTGAATTTGACTTTCTATAGTTTCAGCATTACCAAATACTTCTTCTTCAGGTTCCTTAGGAGCTTCTAGGAGGGCTTTTGCATAGGTTTCTATTATGTTGTCATCAATATCATACCCCATTTCAGTAACCCAGATGGTTCTAGGAACAACTGCCTCCATCCAAATTTCATCTTTTTCTATTACAAAACAAATTTCCTTTTGGTACTTATCCACAATAGCTTGTGATAACCTTACTCTTGTTTTCATTTGAGCTTTTAGTGCTTGAAAGTACTCATTTATGGTTTTCTCCCTGTTCTCTCCCATATTGTTCAACAATTTTGATAGTTGTTTTCCTACCGGTATATCATATCCAAAATCTTTGGTGCCAATACCGGGTACTTGTTTGGTTATATATAGCATCAGACAAACAAGTAGATTTCCAAATCTAAATGTTCCTTTCTTTTCCCTTTTGATCTTTGCTAGATTGTCTATTAGTTCATCTTTAAGCCATTCACATATGTCTATCCCTGCATTATCATTTACCATATCATAGGCACTCTTAATACATAGGAGAGAAACTGAGTTAAACCTATTTGCACATGTAGTCTTGTAACCTAAGATCATACTGATAAATCTGATATTCGTATCCTTTACATTGTTTACCCTTAGTGATCTCTTATCAAATGTTGTACCGGTTAGGTTTATCACTAGATCATTTGAGACCTTCTTAGTTTTGTCAGGTCTGTTGCTGGTGGAGGGTAACCCTGTCACAACCTTTACTACTTTTTTTGTGATTTTATGAACTGAGTCCAACCAGAAAAATTCACCATGTACTCTGCTTAATACTATCCTTATGATATCCTTGGGGAAATCTAGGATACTTAGAATTTCAGTGAAACCTAGGGTTTCTATTATCTTATGTTCAGGTTTGATATTTTTCTAATTCATCACAAATCACAGATTCATACATATTCTTAATTTCCTCATCACCTAGTTCATCAATATGACAATGTATATACATTCTAGGGTCTTCAGCATATACTACCCCTTTAGGTATTTGGGAAAATGCACCTAAGCTATCATCTTTCTTCGCAATTTCGGGAACTAGTTGGAATACGGGTCTAGGGCATTTAATAACTTCAACAATAGTAGGGTTTGCAATAAATTCAGGAGTAGATGAAGATACCATAGCTATAAATACCTTAATCTACCTTAGGGATGAAAGATTTGATAGATTGCTTTGCTTCTTTGCTTGGAATGCGTTTGCTCAGGATTTTCACGCTTTCAAAGATTTGAATGCTCAGTGAAATGAAAATGGAGCCAAAACACTTGTTTTATAATGTTATTTTCTTCACCTACCACATTTAATGCTTGCCGGTTAAGTCACAACTTAACTTATCTGCCAATAAAGAAGCAATCTCAACTTCTCACCATCAACCGAGGGAATAATAGCATGTTTTTCATTTAGCTGCTAAACCTCCAAAGAAATTTTCTTTAGTTAGATGAAGAGTCTCCTGCTAGTGGAGTGTTACTCTATTCTACTGGTGGAGGATTATTCCCATCAACATTCTATTCTGACTTTCTGATCCATTGTTTTGAGAATTCTTGTTTTACCTCTTCAGCCTTTTCTTTACCTTTCAAACAAGCACCATTATTATTTGTCGGTGGTACCTTACTTCTACAGAATTTTGCAATATGTCCAATTTTGTTACAAGCATAACAAGTCACATTATTTTTCTGAATAGGTTTCCCATATCCTATGTCGGTTTGTGTTTTGCATTGATTAGATAAGTGTCCAAATCTCCCACAAACATAACATCTTACATTCATTCTGCAATTCTCTGAATTATGACCAATTTTGTTGCATTTAGAACATTGATCGGTGGGTGTATTGGTGTTCTGATAATTTCTAGATCTACATTGATTTTCTCTATGACCATACTTGTTACAGTTAAAGCATTTGCCATGAAATTTATAAGCATTTGGTTGCTTTACCGGTTTGCTATGATCATGTGTGTTTGCAGTACCGAAGCTTTCACCAACTTCAAAGCCAAGGCCATTAGTGTCACCATTAGGTTTTGGATTCTTCAGCATGTCACCAAGTTCTTCTGAGCTTATCTTGAATTTTTCTTTGTGTTGATTTGCAGTAGCCAATTCTCTTTCCAAGATTCCTTTCTGTCTCATAAGTTCATTTGAGTCATT
Organism: Cryptomeria japonica; assembly: GCF_030272615.1. Lineage (NCBI taxonomy): Eukaryota > Viridiplantae > Streptophyta > Pinopsida > Cupressales > Cupressaceae > Cryptomeria > Cryptomeria japonica. Next base: position 233,833,049 of record NC_081406.1, read on the forward strand.
TTGTGTATGCATCAGATCTGTCTTCAACATATCATTTTCATAACTAAGTCTTGTGTTTTCATTTGTAGCATCATTCAGTCTTCTAGTCAGATCTTCTTCATTTTTCTTCCTATCTTCAATTTCTTTGCAAACTCTCATAGTCATATTCTACATTTCATTCTTTGTAGTACTACTTTCTTGTCTCAGTTTGTTTACCAGATCATTAAGAGTTTCATTTTCATCATTTTCATTTTGCATCTTTTCAAAAAGTTCTCTTCTCTTATTTCTTGCAATGGTAAGATTTTCTTGAAGTGCTTGAATAATATCCTGAGCAGCTTTTAGATCATCTTCAAGTTTGATATTTTTCAATTTTTATGCATCATAGTCTAAAAGAATTATTTCCAATTGTTTCTTGAAGTTATCCATCTCTACCGGTGTTAAGATCTTCCTCAAGCTGTTAGGCTTTTGAAAATAGAGGACCAATCTCTGATACCAATTGTTAGGATTCCCAAAGATACTAAGAGGGGAGGGTGAATCAGTATCTAACTGGTTATTGAATTTACTTGATTTAAAACATGTAAAGTATATCACTACTATATACCGGTAAACCAAGAATAATGCAGTAAACAAGAATAACAACAACCACATGAAAAGCACACCATAACATAGTAGTTTAATGAGGAAACCTGGTGTGGGAAAAACCTCGGTGGGATTTGTGACCCACAATATTCATTTACTGGCCAATAAGTGAATATTACTCTTACAATAGGGGCCTGCACATGCAGGAAGGCCAAGTGCCTAGAGCTCACTGCTCAATTACGAAATAAGAAGTCACACTAACTTACAAAATGGATTATGCAAATCCAATGTCTTGTACTGCTTCAAATTAGCATCTGCTATGCCAGATCTAGTACTAGTTTAAGCTCTGCTTCATACATAAACCCTTAACCTATAATTCACATATTAGGTCTGCCTTATTTCACCTATCACATTATTGAAAAATGTTCTACAATGATCTCATACATATATGAGTCATATTACAACTCGCCATGTCAGCTTACAATGATTTTACAATTAATTACAAAATACATTATAAACAAAATTCCTGTTGGCTAGGGTGTCGGTATCCTTCCTTTGTTGGTGTTCTGTGTTCCAGTGTAGAGTTTGTCATTGCCGGTGCTGGTATATTGTCTTGTCGGTATCATATGATTGCAAGGTTTCCATCAATGACAAAACCTTCAATCACCTACAATTTCTCATTGGAGTGTGCATTTGCCAACAGAAACATCTCGGTAGCATGTAGAGTACACGTTATCATGATACCAATCCATAACCTAGATAGGCATCAGACCTATTCTAGGTCCACCATACCAAATCAATGCCTTCAAGTAGTTGAAGCACGATCAAAGAACATCTTTAGCATCCCAAAATCCATCTAGAAGCTGCACCAACACCACTTATGCATCTTGTCATGATTCCTCAGTGAAAGCTCTGTCGATAAAGCCTTAAACCAATGTTGGTAAGGGTTTACCAGAGTGTATGATAGTATTTAATCCCAAGCCAATACCAACTGACCAAAAAATGCTCCAGAAGCACGTAGAACATGTAACCAATCACATTCCATAGATCCAAACATGCCAAAAGTGGCCAACAGGTAATCTCTTCTGCCTGTAACACTAGATCTTTTACCAGTAACCAAAACCTGTCTGCCGATAACTATCCATAACAACTAGTGTTGACATCAATGACAAAACATCAATGCAACACATAATCAATTCATCCATAATGCCAACAGTTGTAATTAAGATTGATTTTCAGTTTGAATATCAGTTTGAAGGATTGGTTGGCAAACTTTGAATTGTCTTATTGGTCTTTCTAAGTAAAGTTAAATTCAGTAAGACCAATTGGATGTCACATTTTAATTGCAATTCATATGGAAGCCTTTGAGATGATGGTCTTGTTTCATTAACAAGTTATTAAAACTATCTCTAAGGTTAAATGTAGGATTTTTCATTTGAAATGATATGAAACCAATAAGGAATCAAGGAACTGGTCTTTTATTGATTTATATATTTGCATGGAGATAATTTTCTGCTCCCCAGACACCTTAGCAGAATGGAGTTGTGGAAAGGAAGAACAAAACTATCTTGGATGTTGCTAGAACCATGATGATGGAGACTAATCTAACTCATATCTACTAGAGAGAAGCAGTGAGCACAACAGTCTATACATTCAACAAAGTACATATCAAAGGAGAAACCGCTAAGACACCTTATGAATTATGGTTTGACAATACACCTACAGTTAAGTATTTTAGAATCTTTGGTAGTAAATGTTTTATCAGGAGAGATGATTTCATTGGAAGTTTTGTTAGACAGTTCAAATAACCGGAAGACAACTAAGAGGGGGGGTCATGAATCAGTTATCACAGATTACCAGAACATTAAGCAATTAAAACTTTAATACCGGAACCCAAAACATTAATACCAAAATCCTTAAACCAAATATCAAAATAGTAGTTAAACCAATTAAGCATAAACAATAATCAGAGAATAAATACCATCCACACGACACCAAGATTTATATGTGGAAAACTCGGCAAAGCGAAAAATCATGATGGGAAGCCTACCCACAGTAAGATAATACTTCTATAGTAAGTATGTGAATTACAATTGAGGGGCTTGCACTTGCGGAAAGGCCAATAGCCTAGAGTACATTGCTCATCACAAAAGGAGTCTCACTGACTACATAGAAATCTAGACTACAATCCAAAAGAATGAATGAACTGCAAAGATAGCATATCTTATGCTTGAGTACAATTTCAGTTAAGCTCAATACTGAAGGACTAAATACTCTTACATAAACCCAACCCAATCTCCAATGATTGACCGAATCATCTACCTAAATGATATTACATTATTCTTACACTTCATATCCATATCCCATTCCATGATGATATACAATGAGACCTTACATTATATATATACAAACCCTCAACCATAAACAATCAGGTCGGCCACCAGAAAATAAACCAATTACATAATTACAAAACATGTCGGCCTTAGACCAAACAAATAATATCCAACTCATAAGACATCCCAGAAATACATTGAGAGGTCTAATCCACACATTTCATTATGCTAGTCCATAACCTAGATAACATCGGAACCCAATGTAGGTCCACACTCTAAAGCAATGATCCCAATCTACCAAGTCTCGAACATGATCACCATCAGCATCCTGAATCTCCACTAGAAGCTGCACCAACACCACTTATGCATATCATCAAAGATCTTCACCAAAGTTATGTTGGTGAAACCCTCACTGGAACCACAAGCCAGGCTTCCAAACAAACAAGATAGCATCCGATCATCAGACCATCTAGCTGAATATGAATATGAGTATCATGATTAAGCCAATTCCATATCCAAATCATATTGGAGCATACCGGATCATGTTGGATTGAAACTAGTCAGAAACCATACATCCTACCAGGACCAGAAGGGTGTCGGTAAAGCATCCAAAACATCTAGTGTTGACATCAATGACAAAACATCAATGCAACACATAATAAATTACTCCAAATGGCCAACAAGTTTGATCCTAGATGTGATGAAGGAATATTTATTTATTATTCTAATGAAAGCAAAGCATATATATGTTATAACAAGAGATTGCAGAGAATTGTGGAGAGCGTTAATGTCAAGGTAGATGAGTTGAATAAAAGTCAAATAAGAGTTTATGAGAAAGAACTGACAGTGGAAATAATCATAACTAAACCAGTAACACCTTTACCAGAACAAAATGTTGAACCGGTTACTCTGGTATTATCAAAATAATTCAAGAGTAATCAAAGAATAGGGAAGAGGAACAGAGAATCAGAAGACTCCTAGGTATGTAATGATGAATCATTTAGAAGATCAGATCATTGGGGATAAGAAAAATGGAGTGATGACAAGAGTGATGGAATGTAAAGATGAATGTTGGATGAAAGCTATGGAAGAAGAATTAGATCAGATAGAGAAGAATAACAAGTGGACTTTAATTCCCTGACCTAAAAATAAGAATGTTATTGGAAATAAATGGGTATTTAGGAATAAATTTAATGAAGACTTACAAGTTGTAAGGAATGTAGCTAGATTAGTTTGTAAAGGATATTATCAAAAGGAAGGAATTGATTATGGTGAAACTTTTGCACCTGTAGTTAGGATTGAAGCTGTAAGATTATTTCTTTTCTATGTTGCACATAAAAACTACAAGGTTTATCAAATGGATGTTAAGTGTGCCTTTCTAAATGGGGATCTTGATGAGGAAGTTTATATTGAGAAACCTGATGGTTTTTCACTTTCAGATGATTAAAACATGGTTCCAGGTTAAAGAAAGCTTTATATGGATTGAAACAAGCACCTAGAGCTTGGTATGAAAGGTTAGATAAATATCTTTTGAAGCTTGGTTTCACTAAAGGTAATGTTGATAGTAATCTATTTTATAAATCCAATGATGATGATACACTGATTATTGAAGTTTTTGTTGATGACATTATTTTTGAAGGTGAAGATAAGTTGTGCATGGAATTTTCTAAAAATATGGAGAAAGAATTTGAAAAGTCTATGATTGGGGAAATGAAATTTTTTTTAGGTTGGCAAATTACTTAGATTGATAAAGGTATTTTCATTTGTCAAACTAAGTATGCTAGGGAATTGTTGAAGAAATTTGGTATGGTAGACTCTAAACTAGTAAATACTCCTATGGCTACAAGTGAGAAATTGACAAGGAAAGATGAATTTGCATCGGTAAATCCTACAAGATACAAGTCTAGGATTGGAGGTCTTCTATATTTGACTCAGACTAGGCCTAATATAATGAATGTTGTTTACATTGTATCAAGATATCAAAGTGATCCTAGAGAAAATCATGAGAGTACAGTGAAAATAATTTTTAGATACTTGCAAGGTACATCTGAATATGGTTTGTGGTACCCTATGTTGGCATATATGTAGAACTTGATGACATTATGATATTGTATGTTGTCATTGATGTCAATATGCTAAAGTATGAACTAGTATATTGAAGTAAGCAAACTGGCAAGAGAACTGGTATGAAATTGTGAACCGGTATATGTGAGAACTGGTATGATAATGTGAACCAGTATATGTGAAAAAGTGAAGTGGTATGTTGGAATGAGAATCGGTATATGGGAAGTTTTGTATCAGGGTTTCATTTGGCATGACTATCGGTTGGTAGTCTCAACTTCAGGGTTTTCGGTTGATGCATTCCAAGCCTGTGTGATTCAATCGATGATAGATTGTGATGAGTTAGCATTGTAATGAAGACCAGATAGTGTTGTCATGTCAGCCTTGTGCGCGTGAAGGATTTCCTTGAGGATCTTGCATGGAGATTGATCCTATCTACGTCGGGAATGTGTGAAGTCTCTGTAAATAGTGGAGAGCATGTGATGGGTTATCAACTTCCTGAATTGGCAAAGAATGAACGTTGAAGAATGTCTTGAGATATGCTCTGTTGTCTTCAAAACCCGATTCCCTTTAATATCCTCAAATTTATATGGTATAAAGCTTGGTGCACAAGGGATATCAAAGATAAGGAAATTCTCAAGACAACATATGACAAGGTTTGGATAGACCTTCTACACTTCGGGCTTCCTCGGAACCCATGTGGGTATACCTTTGTGAATTAAATTCACACTTTCATACATAAACCCACAGCAAACCAGTCCAGAAAACCAGTGGGTTTATTCACCTTGAAATCAACTGAAAACAAAGGATGGAAATTGTATTTAATTTCAGCATTTTGATCAACAAAGCATGCAATAAACAACTCCAATTAATACTGGTGTCTTATCCAAGGTCATAGAGTTATCTAAACTCAAATAAAACTCCTTAAACAACACATCTTTATATTTCCCATCGGTTTGGTTTCCATTAATCCTTATATATGCCTGACACATACAAGAATTCAAACATTCCAAACTAGACTATGGTCCTCAGAATTCAAAGTTCCTCCCAAAGAAATTACTGGTATGAGTGATCTTCGCGTATTTAATTTCCCTCTTAAAGAGAAAAGCTAACAAACACTTATACTAAAATTGCTTAGCAATTCCATTCAAACGGAACAACCCTGGATTATTCAGAATGAAAACAGTAAATAAAATTATGAAAGAACTTGAAGACAACACAAAGCTTTACTCAAAACCGATGGCCTGTATATTGATATTCAGTTCAAGAAATGTTACAATAAATTCTGATTCTCCATTAAACTTAGAAAAGCTGAGATAAATTTCTGCAGTGTTTTCTTACAAAATTTTTGTGATCCCCCTTCCTCTAGTACTGGTATCCATTTATACCATGGATGCACAAAGCTTCGGACCTTTCGAGGAGAGTTTGTTAGAATTATTTGTTTTCAAAACTAGAGAGGTTACAAATTTTCCGCAAAAACCGTTACGAGCTCTTTTCAGCCTCTGCAGTTTGTTCAATAGGTTGTTCAGTTACAACCTCTTCTGTCTTTTCAGGGGCGCTCTCCAACTATTCCAGATCATGGGTGGCATACTTAGTTTCCCACTCACCATATATCTCTTCTGTCGGCCATGAGAAATTAATCACATCATCTTTAATCTTAGTCAACCTTTTCCAAGAATTTCTCAGTTTGTTGACTTCTGAATTAAGAAAACCATAATGTAATTTAATTTTCTCTATTTCCTGTATTGTTACAACAAAGAAAGAAGTATCATCAAGATCAATGATGCCTTTAACCCTTGCTGACAATTTAGCTTCTATTTCCTTAAGCCATATTTGCTTGTCTTTTAACTGATCTAGATTAGCAAAAATTCCTGGGAGAAATTCAAAAACTTGATCAGTGTATTCCTTTTTACACAAATTAACCTTTCTATCCACATTATCTACTTCTGATGCCAATTGCATTAAAACTTTAGCGACATCAGAAGTGGATTTGATAACAGGATTGGCTCTTGCTTCATCACAGGATACAAACATGAACTCTAGATCTTGTTCCCTAGGCCTCCATCTATCAAAAATGGGTGTCAAAATGGCCTTATTTATCCTCAGCTCATTCCATATCTCCATAATTTTTCCCACATTGTTGTAAAGAAATGAGGCATTTATCGTATCTGCAAAACTGGAGATTGTGGCCCTTACCTTTTCCTCATATTTCCCTGCATATAAAGCCTGAGCTTGTTTCAGGTTTTCAAGTTCTTGAGGAGTAATCTCAATCATTTGGGAGCTGGAAGGTGCTGGAGATGGTGGAAATGCAATGATAGGGCTTGTAGGCGGAGGTCTTTCAAGAGAGGAGGAAATCATCAATGTTGAAGGCTCACCTTGTTGGTGATGTCCCATCAACTGGCTTTGTAATCTAGCAATGATGCTATCTTTACCTCTCACCTCCTCCTTGGCACTGTTATAGGCCTTCAAAACTATTTCCAACTTAATTTGGAGGGCCTCCTTTTCTTTGGCTTCCTTCTCAGCTACTGCAACACTGAATTTTGCAGTTTCTAGCACAGTGCTAGCAGCCTCTACTACCCCTGTACTCTGTACTCTTTTTACCATCATTCCACCAAGGTGACTTGGCCCTGGGGTGTCTTTGCCTTTCTTGCCCTCATTTCTCTTGAGGGACCACATAACTAGTGCAGCATTATCCTTATTAAAGGTAACTCCTTCCATGGGTTTGGTCTCTTTTCTAACTGCATCTAACACCAGGGCATCTGCAATATCCCACTTTGGTAAGATAAGCACTCCAGCTTGTGCTACCATATCCCTTCCCTCGTCAGGGGTGATGGTTTTGAACTCCTCCATCATCTCTTGTTTTATTTCTTCCTCCATTGAGGCTGGATCTTTATTGGGCTGCTCAACCTTTCTTGCCTCACATCTAGCATTATATCTATCTATATGTTGCTTCCAAATGAATTGCACAAATGCTTCCGATGTGACAAAGTTGTCATCAGCTAAAAAGGCACTACTTGCCTTTTTTATCTCAGGATCCCACTCCTGGCCTTTAAGTTCAGTAGAGGTGATGTCCATTTCAGCATCAATGGGCTCTTCTGGCATCCCTTCCTCCACTTCATCATAGGTGTATGCGATTTCACCTAAGCTACCCAACTGCAAGAGGTATTCCGCTGCTGCTTGTTCATCTCCTATATGGATAGGGGATTGGGATGGGGAATACAAAGGTGTATCTGATTGCACTTTTTTCCCCACCCTTTGCTTCTTTGGGCTATCTTGGATGTCAATGACATCTTGTATCTTCCTCTTTCCTTTGGATGTGGAGGGTTCCCCTGTTGTAGGCACTAGCATACTGTAACCTGATTTCTTGTCCAATGTGTAATCACCAGGAGGAACTGCTTTGCTGGAAGCTGACCTGCTTAAGATCATTCTAGCCTTTTTAGGGTTTCTCTTAATCATAGCTTCCCTCTTCTCTTTCAGTGTTTGCATCACATCTTCAAAGCAAACAATCAAAAATTTTATTTTTTCTTCCAATGGGAAGAAGCTAGACAATGGGTCATAGCTAGCATCAAAGTGATGCACAAAATCCAAGGCTTTCTTATAAGCCACCCACTTTTCTTTCCTTAATTCCTGCTCATCTAAATCAAATTCATTTCTGATGAGGTCTTCAGGAAATTGGAATTGATGAGGCCTACCTCTGCATGCTACCTTCTTCCCAAATACACCATTGAAGAAGTCCTCTGGATCAGCACACCTGGATACTGCAGTGGATAAATGATAAAGTTTGAGGAAATCCTCAAAGCAATTCCAGCCTCCCTTTGTAATTACAAATTGGTGGGCTATGGTAGCTGCAGGGAAAATAGTCCCTTTACCTCTACCTGTTAACTCTGCCTCTTGTAGGCCACCAATTTGTCTAAGGATCTCCGCTATTCCCACTTTGAGAGGGACCTGGTAAGGTAACAAAAATGGAGTACCCTTGAAACCAAAAACTCTGAAAACTGTGGAGACTGGATATAAATACATGTCGCCCCAGTTATGAACAATTTTGATGTTCTCTGCAAATTCTTTTGGCCTTATGAATTCCAGAAGAACCTTGGGGACTCTTGGGTTATCAGAGAAAAGGAGAGTCCTTATTTTAGATGCAAAATATTTATCAAACTTTAGGAAACTAGCATCCTCTCTGTCCCATGACAACACAGTACTCCATAATTGTACTGGCATTTTCTCTCCTTCCTTCTCTTTAACCAGGTCTAGTCCACTGGTGAAATAATCACCACCTTTGAAGAGAAAAAGGTGCATTAAGAGTGAATACCATCCGAAAGGTCTATCCACCTTTCCATTCTTTATTCCTATCAACCCTCCATGGATAGCATCGGCAATGAAAGAAGCATAATCGAATGTGATAGCAAGAGAAGGATTCAAAATCTAAACAATCATTAGCAAGTAATGATTTGGCATATCTGCTTCAGCATCCTCTCCTAAAACTTGACAAAGTGCCCAATACATCCCTTTAGCCCTCAAGGTAAACATACTTAATGAGAAAGGCTCTTGCATGTTGGGTCCTACAACTGCTAACCCTCCTATTTTCAAAAAAAGTTCCTTGAGAGGCCCATTCCTAAGATGACTCCTCTATGCACTGTAAACTTGGGCTAATGCTGTGAAATTTATAGGTTCTAGGAAATTTGTGAACTCATTAAGTCCAAATGCTGTCCTAAATTCTTCAGCATTAATTTCCACAAGGGTTTTCCCATTTACATCTCGGATGCATCTTGTTACTGGATCATAATTTAATGCCATTTGGGTTACCATGTCTGTATCCATGAATACCCCTGGGACTACTAACTTCCCAACATCTAGTTCCTAGATACTATTTTGAGGAGCAGGAGAATTTCTCATTCCAAATCCAACTTTAAACAACCCCAACCCGGATAGCCCAACCTGTGGGTCTCTCAGCCAATTACCTTTGTCATACAATCCTTCTCCTATTTTTAGATGGGAAGCCCTGGGCACTAACTCCTTGGCCTTAGATGCCTGATTGGTTGATAATGTTAACTATTCTAAGAAATCATCACATACACTTCTTTCTAAGTGGTTAACCTTGCCCAAAAATTCCCTTTTAGGAGCCATTTTGAAAATGCAACAAAACTAATCACTCTTAAATAGTCCTGCAACAGAAGAATTATCTTACTTATGACACCAAACAAGAATTGCTACAAAAATATGAGAAAACCTGATCTTTGCTTGAAGGAATTTTTTTCTGCAACTGAACCATCTTGCTCTGTATCTGAAGAAGATAACTCTGCGTCTGCTCTTCTACAAAATCTTTTAAAAGATATCTTCAATTGGTAGTTAGGAAATCAAATATTTGTACTGAGGGCCTTAACTGTAACATTGATTCCGCATGCTCCGGCCGTCCCTTCGAAATTGAATTCATACGAGAATTCGTATTTTTTGCTCCAACGGGTCACAACATTCTTGCAAGTGTTCCATTTTGCTCTTTCGCAACTTCGCAAAGCATAACCATTGGGCAGCTTGGTCTTGCGAAATAGCGCCAACTGTCCGATCAAAAGAAACTTGATCGAACATTAGATTAACTGACAGCTTTAGCCTTTTTCTGGGTCTCACTTTTTTATTGGCTGCATAATACCACGTGGCATCAAATCATTGGCCTTGAAATTCCCTTCGCATTCTACTTGATACTGGGCGCGTGTCTCTTTTTACACTGACGTTTCCACCTTGGCGGGCCCACACTTTCTTCTTTGACCACGTGTCATCATGACACGTGGATGGTTCTTGTTCATTCTCGCTATTTCGTGGGCATAAGGAGTGAGCACTTTACCCTTGCGAAATAGTGCCAGCCGTTGGATCATCTCTGAAGTTGATTGGCATTTAATCCTCCGAGAAGGCGTTCAGGAATGGTGGGCCCGCTGACTCGTCACGAACACCTGGCACCCAGTCACCTACGGAGCTGACTTGTCACTCTGTCATTCGCCAGAAGGAAACCACGAGGGCCTCACTTTCGTCTCAACAGCCCTATAGTCCAGGTCATCATCATGACATGTGGACGGTTCTTGTTCATTCTCTCTATTTCATGGGCATAAGGAGTGAGCACTTTACCCTTACGAAATAGCGCCAGCCGTTGGATCATCTCTGAAGTTGATCGGCATTTAATCCTCCGAGAAGGCGTTCAGGAATGGTGGGCCCACTGACTCGTTGCGAACACCTGGCACCCAGTCACCTGCGGAGCTGACTTGTCACTCTGTCATTCGCCAGAAGGAAACCACGGGGGCCCCACTTTCATCTCAATAGCCCTATAGTCCAGGTCATCATCATGACACATGGACGGTTCTTGTTCATTCTCGCTATTTCACGGGCATAAGGAGTGAGCACTTTACCCTTGCGAAATAGCGCCAGCCATTGGATCATCTCTGAAGTTGATCCGTATTTAATCCTCCGAGAAGCTCAGGAATGGTGGGCCCGCTAACTTTAGAAGAAAAATACACAAGGCATAAAATTTTTGATTAATCAACATAACCTGCCTAGGCAAACAACAAGGGGGAACACACTTACGACCCCACGACCCATCACTTAAGTGAATAAAGGAACGATAGATTAGAAACCAAAGGGTGTAAAACAAAAAGATAGGATCTAAATCAAAAACCCTTAAACCCTTAAAGGCTAGAACGGAGCTGAAGCACTTGGAACTACACCCTAATCGAAAAAATTCAAGAAACTATAGCCAATTATGGGAAAAGAAAAACCCAATTTTAATCAGTGATAACATGCTCAAGACTATTGTATTCAATGCAGTATGATTAACGGTCAGGATTGAACCGATTGAATTGTTAAACCTAAATGTTTAGGGTTTAGGTTTTATGCTATGGACCTATCTATTTCCTATAAGGTCGATGATGTTTTTCATTTTGAGGTTGTTGGTAAATGCTATGTGTGTATCCAAGTGAAGAGATACTTGATTCTTACCAGACTGGAGAAGCATGTTGATACTTGCAGAGTGTGATTGTAGAAGCAAAGGAGCTAAAGTGGATCTACCTTTGCATTGAGTGTTGTTATCAGATCAGTGTATTACCTGTTGACTTCTAACCATTTCAGCAGTTGGAAAATCCCTTAATCGGGTAGCTTTAACAGCTTTTTATGTAAATCCTTTAACCTTAGTACCAGTTTGGTACTAACTGTTCATCATTATTCATCACCCTAAGGATGATGAATTTAATTTATGTGCATATACAGATGTAGATTGGGCAGGTGATGTTGATGAATGGAAAAGTACTTCTGGTGGAGATTTCTTTCTTAGGAAGAAGTTGGTTTCATGGATTAGAAAGAAACAATCATGTACTTCTTCATCTATTGCTGAAGCTGAGTATGTTGTTGTTGCTACTAACTGTACACAAGTTTTATGGATGAAGCAACTGTTGAAGGATATTAAAGTACATTCCATTGGACCAATAGTTATTCACTATGATAACTCTGTTACTATAGACATATCAAAGAATCTAGTATTTCACTCTAAGACAAAGCACATATCTATCAAGTATAACTTTTTGAAGGAGATGGTGGAAGAAAATGAGGTTAGACTGGTTTATGTGAACACTAAAGAGAAGATTGCAAATATTTTCACTAAACCTTTGCCTAAACAATCATTTGAGTACCTTTGAGACTGATTAGGGGTTTCTACCCCTCCGACAGAGAACTGATTGATGCTATTTGGCATTAGTCCGGTATGCATTATCAGAGATATTATTCATTTTGGATTGATGTGGGGATCCTACTGCTCAGGGGGAGTAGTTAGTCTTGTGATTCAATGGCTTTTATTTTTGCTTTGATATTTTTGTCATATTTCTAGCATTGACGTCAAAGGGGAGATATATTCATGTGAAAAACTTAAGGGATATATACATTAGGGGGAGAAATTTTCAGAACTTCATTTCTATAGTCTTTTGTGGAAGATTTATTTGGCATTTCTTGGCACTTGGAAGTTTTTCACATCTAGTGTTCGTTGGCATTATACACTCTATGAGAATATGGTTGATGTTTTCATTGATGGCAACCAACCAGTAATAGGTTCCTACATAGGTACCGACATCGCAAACATCATCACCGGTAGGCACCGGCACCGGCAGGGACATTCACCGGCATCCAGATTACACCGGCAATGAAGTATACCATCTCTCAGGCCGACATGAGACAAAGTTTTGTTTACATGAATTGTATTGTAAATATAATTATTTATTTGTAAGCCGACATGATGTATTGTATAGGCTCATATATGTATGAGATCTTATAGATCATTTTGTATGAAAAAGATTAAGAAGGATAGGTTATTATTATTGGTATATGTAAAGATAGCAAAAGGTTTTTGGGTAAGGTATCTGACTGAGCTTAAACTAGTATTGAACCAAGCATTAGAGATGCTATCTTGATCAGTACATTGTATTGGATTTACTTATCCATTTTGTAGTTAGTGAGACTCTTCTATTGAATAGTGAGCTCTAGGCTGTTGGCCTTCCTGCATGTGTAGGATCTTGTTGTAAGTAATATTTATTCATATTGGTAGTGAGTAAATATTGTGGGTCACAAATCCCACCGAGCTTTTTCCCACACCGGGTTTCCTTGCCAAAATATTTTGTGTTATGGTGTGCATTTATGTTGTCTTTGTTATCTCTATTTATTGCATTATTTCTTGTTTACTGGTACATTTATTTAAGTTGAAAAGTTGTAAATAAGTTCAAATATTCCATTAACCGGTTAGACACTGATTCACCCCCCCTCTCAGTGTCTTTGGGACTATCACTGCATCTAACAAATGGTATCAGAGCTTGGTCCTCTATTTGTAAAAGTCTAACAGCTTGAGGAAGATTCTGAAACCGGTACCGATGGAGAGTTTGAGAAAATAGTTGGAAGGTGCTCTTGAAGATTTTGATGCAGAAAAATTGAAGAATATCAAACTTGAAGATGATCTGAGGACTTCTAAGGAATTTATTAAAGGACTTCAAGAGAACTTGGTTATAGCACAAAACAAGAGGAAGGAACTTCATGAGAAAATGCACAAACATGATGATGAAAAGGAATCTCTTAGTGATATTGCAGATAAGTTGAGGCAAGAGAACACTAACATGAGGAATGAAATGCAAGATTTAACCATGAGGTTGTGTAAGGTTATTGAAGACAGAAAGAAGAATGAAGAAGACTTGACTAGGAGACTTAATGATGGAGAAAATGAAAATTTGAGACTTTGTCATGAGAATGCTATGCTAAAGACAGATTTGATTCACATGCAACATGATAAAGAGGAGCTTAGGAGACAAATTGGCATTCTGGAAAATGAGTTGATCACTGCAAATGAACACAAAGACAAATTCAAGAAAAGTTCAAAAAGACATGATGACATGATGAAAAGACAAAAACCTGATGGAGATACAATTGGACTTGGATTTGAACATGGAGAAAGTTCCAAGACGACAAATAATCAAGATCATAGTAAACTAGTAAGACAACCTAATGCTTATAAATTTAATGGGAAATGTTTTAGTTGCAACAAATTTGGTCATAGAGAAAATCAGTGCAGATTTACAAATAATCAGAATGCAAACTCACGCATCGGTCAATGTTCCAAATGCAATAAAGTTGGTCACAATTTAGAAAATTGCAAAATAAATGTGAAATGCTATGTTTGTGGTAGATTTGGACATTTATCTAATCAATGCAGAACACAAACTGGTCAAGGATATGGAAAAGCTATTCAGAGGAATAATATAACTTGTTATGCATGTATAAAGATTGGGCATATTGCAAAATTTTGTAGAAGCAAGACTATACCAGTGAACAATAAAGGATCTAATGAGAAGGGCAAAGAAAAGGTAAATGAAATAAAGCAAGAATTTTCAAAACAATGGATTAAGAAAAGAGATCAGAGAGTTGATGAATCTATCTCTGCACCGGTAGAATAGAGTAACCCTCCACCGGTAGGAGATTCTTCATATAACTAAGTAATAATCCTTAGGGGGTATGGTAGAAAGTTGAAAATCATGCATTCTACCCTCGGTTGATGGTCAGAAGACACATTTCTTCTTTACCGGCAAATGTGTTAAGATTTCACTCAATCGACAAGAATTTAATGCGGTTTTTAAAGAACTTTTTGGTTATAAAGCATCGGAAAACCCTCATTTCAATCCACCAAGAATTCAAGCATTTAGAGAGTGCAAAATTGAGCAAGGTATCCAAAGGTGAAGCAACAAGGCATTTTTCAGGCATTCAAGATTTCAAGCAAGAGGTATTTCTCTTTCAAAATCGCATCTTCATCTTCTGCACCTGAGTTTATTGGAAACCCTACTGTGGTAGAAAACATTAAGCTCCCTAGGCCCGTGTTTAAGATTATCCCTGAAATTGCTAAGCAAGATGATTCTATCAAAGCTTTTTAAAAAATTCCAAAAGGAGTCACCTTTGCCAAAGACCCTAGAATCTACATTCACTACAACATAGAAAATTTAGGGACTGATGACCTAAAAAACATGTACAATGATGTTATTATTGATAAGAAAGGTTTGGTTAAACTGAAGCACAAGATTGTAAGAGACTTAGGATTTGTTGAAAATCTGAACATACCTGAATTTCCGAAGGAGGTTTTTCATCTTGTACTGAGCAGAGTTCATGGAGAGTTTATGTGGCTTGATTCAGTTTTTAAAATATCAAAGGAAGCAATCAAGGCAATTACTGGTTTATCCTCAACTGGTAGTAGGCCAGAAAAAAATAAGAAGATACCTAACAAGGGTGTTATGGATTTAACCAGAGCTACATCTGACAACAAATATCTTAGGGATAATGACATGACTGATGCATGTTGGTATTATGGATTTGTTGCATTGGTTTTGTCATTGATGTCAACACTTATCAACATTTATCCTTCTGGAGATCTTTGGTTATGTTCACCAGCAAGTTTAGTGACTTATGCACAGTCACTAGTATTTGGTTCACCGAAAGGCTATATTGTTCACCGGCACTGAGGATGACTTATTATCATCTGGAGATCACTTGGTTATTGTGTAGGAGAAAAAGTGACACTAAGCAAACATGCCCTAATCTCACTTTCAACCACACACTTGTGGAATACAAAAGAGCCTAGAGGTATCACACAATTGGCTACTTCTTTTTGGTAAAAGAGAGAGCCACGGGCTACCTATTAGGATTTCTATTCCTTTGTTGTAATTGAAAGGTAAAATTATGCAAGTTCAATTCTTAACCCCAAAATGCAAGTATGAACTAATAATAAGATTGCAGAATTGAACTTAAACAATGGAAAGCTGAAAACACAAGGACAAAATAAGAATGCAGATGCGTACCCGGAGTCAAAATCTGATTGAAAATGTTCAGGATGGGGGCGCGGGCGCCACTGTCCTGATTCTGCACCTGAAACTGCACCTGAAACTGCTGTCTGCAACTCTGGAAAACTGTCAGAAATGCTATCTGTCAGGAGGACCAGGGCGCCCAGCGCCTCTGTCCCAGGGACTAGGGCCCCGAGCGCCCCTGTCCTGGCAGGACCAAGGCGCCCCACGCCCCTGTCTAGGTCTTTTTCTCTGCAATTTGGTGTGGAGCGCTGTCTCGACCTGCTTTTCCTGGATCTATAACCTTCAGCGTCGTCTAAGTTCTGAAACCTGCACTTATATTTGAAAAGGGTGTGGGCGGCTATATAGGGTTTTGCCTTAGTCAAACCCCCACTTCGGTGATTTCCACCTCCATAAATAGCCACAATTTATTGTAAAATGTATTGTGTGTGCAGACCTTGTGTGTGTGCAAGATCCTAAAATGCAAGCAAGCAAACTAGAGCAACCTAGAAAGTAAACCCTAATTGCTTGTAAATGATAATGTAAATTCTCTAAATCAAGATGCAAAGTGATCTAAAGCATGAATAAATGATATATTGAAGCTTATGCAAAGACATGAAAACAACATGAAATCATACCCAACCCCCAAGGGAGGGATACAAGCCAATCCTCAGTTAGTAATCTCCTATTATTCTTCAATGTCTTCCAAGCCCTAAATGAATGAATGAAATTGATAAATGCTTGATAGAGGGATGTTGAATGTTGTTGAAGTCTTCAAAGATCTTCTCTTTCACTGCATATGAGGTTCCTGAAAACAAAATTCCCGATCCCTTCAAATGAAGAAAGAGAGCTCTTATGTATGAAACCCTAGGTCGTAATTTCGTCTTTTGGCCGACCTAGAGATTGAATATCCCGCCAATTTCTTGGGGTTAAGATTTATTTTATGATTGGATCACGCTCCTAAAATTTCAGGAAAAATGTCTGGGACCATGTGCACTCCGGGCGCCACGGTCCTAACAACTTTTCACCAAATTTTCAGGGCCGTCGGATATGATGATTTTAGAGAGAATCCCAAAGTTACAAGTGATTTCAAGATGTTTTGACCCTGAAATCAAGCCCCCAAGTTTGAAATAGGACTTAATTAGGGTTTTTGATTACATGATGTATTGGAGGAATAAAACGAAAGGGGCACACTTTAATGAAAGGGCCCAACTTTATGATGTGGAAGATGATGAAATAGAACCTTAGACCTAATTAATTTGATTAATTAAGTGCTAAAGGGGAAATGTAATGAAAATGCAAAATGTGCCAAGGCGGGTGCTAAACTAGGTGTAAAATTGTACTGCTTTAGCAAGTGCGTACAATTTATGACACTACATTTAGCCCCCACTTTAGCGGTCATATGAGTACTACATGCATATGCAAGCTAAAGTACAGAAAAGTAAACATCATTTGAAAAAGGATATATCCATAAGTTGTCGGGCGAAGCCCCCAGCGGTATCTGTAGTACACAGTTAGGAACCGCACCCTACAAAACACATGTTAGATCACAAAATCACCTAATGCTTACTAAGGAAAGTGATGAAATTTGTGAGTATCTATATGCCCCCCCTGTTTCGACTTGCTTATTAGGGAGGTGAAACAGGGTAGCATGTTTACTTATGACAAATTGTGTAAGAGAGTAGTGATGAGGGATGTTCACTGAAGAGGCTTCATCAGAGCACTTTTTGGAACATCCCGAGAGTAGGGGAATGAAAATATGATTCCTACGCAACAAACGGTTTGAAAATCGCATCTCCCAAACTCAAGTTATGATGAAATGAGTGATAGAGGAAAATTAGGGTTTTGAAAGTAAAGGTAAAGGAATGAAAGTATATACCTTGAAAGTGACATTTGCATTTATCACTTTGTTGATTTCGGAATACTGTTCATTGCAGCGGAGCCCACATAGCCATCATCATGCCTTCACAATGACCAAAGCGTCCCACGAGGATTGAGATCCTGTGACAGGCCGTGATCGATGACGAGCCACTGGACGAGGTGAGTTGACTGAACGTTGACTTTTGATTTTCTGCATTTTGACTTTCTGTGATCGTTTGCAGGCCCTGGAATCTAACCTGGGCCCCACCCAAGGCACCATGGTCCCTGTGGGGCGCCATGGTCCCTTTAGGGTGCCATGGTCCCTGACAGGGCGCCATGGTCCCTGACAGGGCACCATGGTCCCAATCAAGGCGCCATGGTCCCAATCAGGACTTGGCGAGGGATTTCAGGGTTAGCATATGATGTTGACAGTTTGCATGAGTGATTTTGATGATCAAGTTGTGATTACAGTTATGTTTTTGTGTTGCAGGGTCTCCCATACATGAGAGAGCATATGGCGAGACAGATTCTTCGTAGTTTGCGAGATCAGATTCCCCGGCTGACTCAGGCAGAGAGAGACACATTGTCGATCATGGGTTTATGGTATGCGATCCTCATGCTAGCCATTCGGTTCCATCCTGCGATGCTGATGGCACTGATGGAGCGATGGGATCCTGACACATGCACATTCCACCTTCCAGTAGGAGAGATGACGGTTACACTTGAGGATGTGTACCGCATACTTCGTCTTCCTATCAGAGGAGCTACTGTGACATACACAACTGATCGGTCTGCAGAGGACCATTAGAGGGAGTAGGTATATTGCATAGGGAGAGTCATGCCGAGTGAGACGAGAGGTCGCATCATGGTCAGCTAGCTCTTACATCCTACAGGAGAGGTGCCCCTCATGAGACGTCTTATGATTGCCATCATTGCACTAGTCGTCTGCCCTAATGGGCGAGGTACGCACATGCATGGGGGTCTCACATGGTGCATCAGGGCTATGGAGAGACACAGGAGAGTATATGCTTGGGGTTGGAGTATGCTTGCACATCTCTATCACAACCTTGAGGAGTATTTGTTTGGAGAAGGCTGCAGCTTGATGACATGCACACTTCTGCAGGTGTGGATATTTGAGCACTTCACATGCACCAGGCCTGTCGGCTTTCCGATAAGTATGGCTAGCGAGTGACCTAGGGTGTTTGCTTATCCACTTACCAACGAGTGGAGATTTGGAGATCTGTTATATTGGAGAGTGATTTTTGATAGATTGACAGCCGAGGTGACAGTATGGAGACCCTATCTGCGGATGCACAGATGGGATGGGATGGAGAGACAGTTAGCATGCTTACAGAGGAGCCGCCTGCTGTGGGGATGATATTCACATATCATAGTTCCATTCTACTTTGACTGAGTATGGAGGTAGTTTGGGCTAGAGCAGTGCGTTCCAGCTGATGTACCCATCTATACTCGACACTCATGAGTCCTTCCCAGACCTAGAGCAGTAGTGAGACCGACGATAGATGACATCGAGATTACAGATATAGAGGGATCCGATCAAGATGTAGTCACTGATTACTCTGTAGAGCCTGGAGCATAGCGCAGGTATGTCTCATGGTTTGTGAGATCATACCCAGGGCCTATCTTTCCACCAGATCACCCGACAGGCCATCCAGGTCCATGGAGACATGGGGATCGAGATGAGGACCAGGGATCCAAGTCGGAGGAGCCAGAGGAGGGAGAGGGTCATGAGGAGGCAAAAGATCCTGATCCACCCACAGGAGATCAGTCTAGTGCCGAGGAGGAGGAGGAGGATAGAGATGATGAGGAGGGGTCAGATGCAGCTCCCCACCATTCAGGAGATGATACCATAGCCCTGAATCCTCCTCTTATTCCCCAAAAGGGGGAACATGAGGCGATACGGAGACCTGTTTCTAGTACGGGCCAGCCTACACCCATCGTGCATAGATTATTCGAGCGTGGGGAGCCTAGTAGTTCCCAGTCACAGATGCTACCATATCATGATCCCTACTGGCGTGAGGGAGATCCAGGTATAGTAGGTTTATATTGATTGATTAATGTTTTGATGATATAGAATGGTACTAATACAAAAATCTGTTCTATTGCTACAGCTAATGTGCAGGAGTGGTGTTCCCTGATTCAGCAAGCAGTGACAGACATTTCCACGATGGCACAGATCCCTAGTTCCTCACAGATTGCTTATAGGCCTCAGGGGAACACGGGTCAGCATGAGGACTTGTTTTCCCCATTCCGAGTGCAGGTAGACATATGGAGGGAGAGAGAGAGAGAGAGTTCTATTAGAGAACCTTCAGCGTGCACAGCGAGACCTAGCAGCAGCTCAGGCTGAGGCTACCTCCTATCATGTGATCCTTATGGATAAGGATCATAGGAGTTCCTCTCAGAGTCACTCATGATCTATATCGCACTACACACCTATGGGTCCACCTGCATGGCTGGATCAGGAGGGAGCATCTAGTCGTCACTCTCCAGCCACCAGCCCTAGGGATAGGAGATGATTTTATGATGTAGGATAGGTCATATTTTTGGATGTATAATGACCTATATTTGTATACGATCCACCTATATATATATATGTACATGCTTCTCTTTGTCTCAAATGTGTTATCTTTAATGCTTAAAACAATGTATATTTTGCTTTGATTAAATCTAATACATTTGGTAGGTGTACATGTGTGTTCAGGATTTAATTTCCATGTGATTGATTTCTCAATGCTCCATGATTAAATTGATACATGTGTGACTTAATTAAAATATTTAATCAAGTACTACATTGATGATAGGGAAGAAATATGCATTAAGTCTAAGAATCATATAACTAATGTGATTTAATTTTGAACTTAAACACAACATGATACGATTCTACTTAACACATAAAGACATTGTATAATATGCTAGCATAATGGAAATGTAAATCTTTTACAATTTACATAAATGAATTCAAGACAAACTATAAAGTAAAGAAACACGCTTTTCGAGAACGAAGCAATATAGATTAAACACCATATCATTTAATTCTATTTTGCTCTAATTAGGAGATACTAACATATTACCCAATGTTGACGAACTGAAAAGAAGTTTAGATGAAATGAAAGATAAGGAATGGAAAATTAAGCATAATATCTACGCAAGTGCATAGCATTGATAGGTTCTTTAAGAGGCGTACCGTCTACATCCGCTATTTTGTAAGCACCTGATCCATAATCTTCAATAACGATATATGGTCCAAGCCAATTAGGACTAAATTTTCCCTTTTCTGCAGGTAAGGCATTCACATTGCACTGATTCTCATAGAGGACTAAGTCACCTACTGAGAAGGAACGTTGAATAACCTTATCATTATAGCTTCGTTGTAGAGTTTTGTGATATGCTTGAATATGCTCAAGAGTGTTTATACGCTGTTCATCAAGCATCTCAAGCTGTTGAAGCCGTTGTTCTCTATAAGAGTCATCATCTACTATACCTTTGAGAGAGACCCTAAGTGGTGGAATCTCTAATTCTAAAGGCATAATAGCATCAGCACCATAAACAAGATTATAAGGGGTAGTTCCTGTAGCAATTCGTACACTCGTTCGGTAGGCCCAAAGAGCATAGATTAGCTGATTACTCCAATCCTTACCATGCTTATTCACGGTTTTGCGAAGAATTTGTTCAATTATCTTATTGGATGATTCGGCTTGACCATTTGATTGAGGATAGTATGGTGTAGAAAATCGATGTTTTATATGATACTTCTCAAAGAATTTCTTCATGTCCTTGTTCTTAAATGATGTCCCATTATCTGAGATTATAGTGGAAGGTATCCTGAATCGAAGAATGATGTTTTCTAGAAGAAATTGACAAATCACTTCAGCAGTAGTAGAGAGAAGGGGAATAGCTTCTACCCACTTCGTAAAGTAATCTGTTGCAGTTATAATGAAGGTGTGTCCTTGAGATGAA
Source organism: Cryptomeria japonica (assembly GCF_030272615.1). Lineage (NCBI taxonomy): Eukaryota > Viridiplantae > Streptophyta > Pinopsida > Cupressales > Cupressaceae > Cryptomeria > Cryptomeria japonica. The sequence continues at coordinate 233,855,172 of NC_081406.1, forward strand.
GGAGGAGAGATTTTACCTATGAGATCCAAGCCCCATGCGGAGAAAGGCCAAGAAGCTACTTGAGAACGAAGTTCTTGAGCAGGAGCATGAATCAGATTATTGTGTTGTTGACATTGATGACATTTCTTAACAAATGAAAAAGAATCCTTCTACATAGTTTGCCAATAGTATCCCATACGAAGCAATCTTTGCACCAAGGATTTGCCTCCAAAATGCCCCCCACAAGCACCTGAATGTGCCTCTTCAAGAGCAACAGGGATTTCTGATTTGTTAAGACAACGAAGGAGAATACCATCATAACCCCTTCGGTAAAGGACATTAGAAAGAATGATATATCTAGCAAACAGCTTGCGGATTCTAGCCCTAGTGTTCCTATTGGCGGAATCAGTCAAATGTCTTACGATATGCGAATACCATTCATCTGAGTCTATAAAGTCACAACATGTTACCAAGCTAGAATCGTCTATAATAGCTGGAGAAATAAGGTTGTGAATAACAAATTTAAGATCAACCATAGGGTCCTCTAAAGATACAAGGGAAGCCACACATGCCATTGCGTCTGCATGTCGATTATCTTTTCGAGGAATAGGTTCCATGGTATAAGAATCGAATTTTTGTAATAAAGAGATAGCAAGGTCTTTATATTGTGATAATTTGTCTTGTTTTGCTTGATACAGTCCTATTACTTGTCTTATAATCAATTGAGAATCTCCATAAATATGTATGTGTTTTATATTCAGAGGTAAGGCTGCTTTTATTCCCGCTATAAGAGCCTCATACTCAGCAATGTTATTGGTACATAGGAAATTTAGACGATAGGATAAGGGAATGGATTTCCTTGTAGGAGAAATTAGAACAACACCTACCCCCGATCCCATACGACACTTAGAACCATCAAAGTATAACTCCCAAGTTTCATCTTTTTCTGTACAAAGAATGAAATCATCGGGAAAAGACTCAGGGTTAGGGAAAGAGAAAGGTGAAGGGGCCTCAACTAAGTGGCTGGTCAATGCTTGCCCTTTAATTGCTTTTTGTGAAACAAATTTAAGGTCAAATTCAGTTAACATCATAACCCACTTAGCTAGGCATCCTGATAAATCAGTTTTAGAGAAAAGATGCTTCAAAGGATCAAACTTTACCATGACGTGGACTTCTGAATTTAAAAGATAATGTCTCAATTTCTGAGTCGCAAACACCAAGGCCAAGCATTGTCTTTCTATCGTAGAATATCGGGTCTCATAATCGAGTAAGGTGCGACTTATATAATAAACTGGACATTCCTTACCATCTTTATTATGTTGTGCCAACAGTGCTGCGAGAGCATGAGAAGAAGCAACTGTATACAGAAGGAAGGGTTTAGAAGGTTCGGCAGGTTGAAGAATAGGAGGACTAGCCAAATACACTTTTAAATCCTCAAATGCTTGCTGACAATCTTCGTTCCATTGAAAAGTGATATTCTTTTTGAGAAGTTGAGTAAAAGGAAAGGTACGATCTGCAAGCTGAGATACGAACCTACGAATAGCTTGAATCTTTCCTTGTAAGTTTTTAAGTTGAGACACATTTCTAGGAGGTGGCATGTTAACAATAGCATCTATTTTCTTAGTGTCCACCTCAATCCCACGATGCGAAACTATGAATCCTAATAGTTTTCCACTATCCACACCAAAAACACATTTTCGGGGATTCAAGTGCATGTGATATTTATGAATTCTTTCAAAGATTTGACGAAGGATTTTAATATGATCCAGGCGGAGAATGGATTTGGCCAAAATATCATCAACATAATCTTCTAAAATCTTATGCATATAATCATGAAAGATAAGGGTCATCGCTCGTTGATAAGTTTCACTGGCATTTTTAAGTCCAAAAGGCATCATTATCCATCAAAACGTACCCCAAGGAGTGGTGAAAGTGGTTTTGAATTGATCTTGAGGGTTAATGAAAATTTGATTGTATCCTGAAAAACCATCCATGAAGGATAACAAGGCATGTCCTACCGTAGAATCAACTATCATGTCAATGTTTGGAAGAGGGAAATCATCTTTTAAAGAAGCCTTATTTAAATCTTGAAAATCGGTACACATTCTTATTTTATTATCTGGTTTAGCCACAGCGACAATATTTGAAATCCATGGGGAATAATCAATAGGGCGGATAAATCTAGCCTCCAATAATTTTTCAATCTCAGCCTTAACAAGCAAGGCTACCTTAGGATTCATTTTTTGAATCTTTTGTTTCACGGGCTTAGCATCGGGAACTAAGACAATATTATGAGTGACAATCTTAGGATCTATACCGGGAATGTTAGAATATGTCCAAACAAAGATCTCAGGGAATTCACGCAATAAATCTTCATATTGTTTTTGTTCTTCTTCATCCAAGCACTTTCCAATTTTAATAACTCTTTCCTCTTTGCAAGGATCCATCTTAATATCAATGGTGTCACTTATAAGAAGATTACTTTGTTGAGGAGTATCCTTTAACTGAGGGAATTCTTTCACAATCTCATCATTATCAATCTCTTTTCCAAAATAGGCTTCAGTGTTCAAACAATAAGGGAGTCCCCTATTGTGATGATAATGAGGAAGAGTGTCATAGGCTCCCAAGAATTCAGCTAAAGAATCATCGGTAGGGAAGACATCTAAAGCATAGGCACATGAAGGATCCTCATCAATATACTCGGGGTGTTGCATTGATAGAGATGTAGAAATAGCATTCACACTAATGCATCATCTTTTAGAAGCTTTAGTGCGTTTGCAGGGATTATAGCCGAGTACAAAGGCATAATTGTGAAAATTATTCTCTAGAGGAACCTTTATCCCTTGTTCATGAGCACCACAACCATTTCCATGATACCCATGCTTAGCAAAAATGTGAAAACCATGACCATAACGATCAGCCATTTCAGAAAGAGAAGGTGGTTTTTCATAAGACAAAGAATCAAACTCTTCAGAATTAGAGATGCAAGGAGAAGAAGTTTGAGAAGCGGCCACAAAGTTATTACTCATAGGTTCAGGTAAGATTGACTGATTTTTAGCTTCTTCCTTCTTTTCAACTTTAAGCTCTCTAGAAGGAACCTTATATTCACCTACAAAGGTAGGATTGAAATCAAGAGATCCCCAATCATCTTTTGCGAGAATCTTCTCAGGATCAAGGGCCTTCTTATGTGTAGATTCAAGTCGAGAAGGATCTTCTTCAGGAGCTTTAGACTCCTCCCAAGAATTTTGATCATCAGAAAGTGGGGATTCATCCATAGGTATCTTGTTTAAAGAGTCATCACTAGAAGAGGAAGGCTTAGAAGAACTCCCTTTGGAAGTAGATGTTTGCAAACAAGCTTGGAAATTAGTATCGCCTATCAAGGTATATGTCTTATTGTTATAAATGAATTTAACTTGTCTATGCAATGTAGAGGGGACAGCTTGCATACTATGAATCCAAGGTCTCCCTAATAACAAGTTGTATGTTAGATTTCCTGACATAACATGGATAGGAGTAGGCAAAGTAACAGGCCCCACTGTGACGGGTAAGGTGATGGTACCTAGTGAAGACTTAGCCACATTATCAAAGCCTCGAATAGGACGAGAGTCAGGCTCAATAAGGGATGTATCCACATTCATCTTATGCAATAGATTAATGCTACACACATTAAGGCCAGAGCCATTATCTACTAATGTTCATCTTATAGCAGTGTCATTTATGATAACCACAATCATCAAGGGATCATATTGATGTTGAATTTCACTAGTAGGCAACTCATCTTGAGTAAACATAATATGAGCCTTAGGATTCATCACAGAGTTAACCAAAGACACTATATTACTAGATGTATTCGGTGGAGGAACATTCAAATCTTTCAAAGCATCTTGTAACATTCCGTGATGAGCAGAAGAAGTTTGAATCAAATCCCAAAGGGATATCTTAGCAGGGGTAGCCTTAAGTTGTTCTATGAGATCATACTCCTTACTAAGCATTTGTGAAATACATGGAGCTTGCGGAAGAATTGGTTGAGAATTAGGAAGAGAAACAGGAATAACAGGAGGAGGATTAGGCTGCCTATTATTTCTAGTATGATAAGTATGGGCAACCGCATGATAACTCTCTCTAGTTATTTGCTTGGCATAACTATAAGGACTCACAGGTTTTCTTCCTTGCATGGTGATGATAGGTTTATTCGGAGTAAGAAATGAATCATGACCATACCCTCCTTGGATAGTAAGGAGAGGCTTATTATTCTCTTTTAGGTTTATCATGTTAACTAATTTGGAAGTTGTGTTCTTGTTTAAAGGTTTCGATAAAGCCACAAAATCATCAAGAGCATCATCAAACAAAGCATGATCATATCCATTAAAAGGTTTATCTTTTTATTCAAAAGGAGACATCTCCTCATAGAGGGGATTATTGAAAACAACCATGTTACTAGATTTAGTGGAAGAGTTGATAGGAATGTATCCTTGAGAGGAATCATTCGACTTATCTTTCTCATCACAACGAAATGGCATAGTAACAAGGTTTATGAGTTTTTGGTAAAATGAAGGTTTGGCATTTTTAGGATTCAAAAACTCATCTAAAACTTCATCTAATTCATCTTGGCTATACTCATAATCGGCATAATTGCATAAATCATCATAAATATGAACATCTTGCAAACAAAAATCCGACATTTTGAAATAAAAGTTGCATAAAAATTAAACACACAATGCAAAGAAACAAAGAAACACACTCTCTTTTTTTTTTTTCTTCTTTCTTCTTTTTTTTTTTTTTATGAAAATGAAAATGAAACACACTAAACCTAGATCTAGATCTAGAAAATGCAATGTAAGATGAAGCAATAATAAGGTTCACGTCAGGTTCACCAAAATGTGTAGGAGAAAAAGTGACACTAAGCAAACATGCCCTAATCTCACTTTCAACCACACACTTGTGGAATACAAAAGAGCCTAGAGGTATCACACAATTGGCTACTTCTTTTTAGTAAAAGAGAGAGCCATGGGCTACCTATTAGGATTTCTATTCCTTTGTTGTAATTGAAAGGTAAAATTATGCAAGTTCAATTCTTAACCCCAAAATGCAAGTATGAACTAATAATAAGATTGCAGAATTGAACTTAAACAATGGAAAGCTGAAAACACAAGGACAAAATAAGAATATAGATGCGTACCCGGAGTCAAAATATGATTGAAAATGTTTGGGACAGGGGCATGGGCGCCACTGTCCTGATTCTACACCTGAAACTGCACCTGAAACTGCTGTTTGCAACTCTGGAAAACTGTCGGAAATGCTGTCTATCAGGAGGAACAGGGCACCCAGCGCCTCTGTCCTAGGGACCAGGGTGCCCAGTGCCCCTGTCCCAGGGACCAGGGCACCCAGCGCCCCTATCCTGGCAGGACCAGGGTGCCCCACGCCCCTGTCCAAGTCTTTTTCTTTGCAATTTGGTGTGGAGTGCTGTCTCGACCTGCTTTTCCCGGATCTGTAACCTGCGGCATTGTCCGAGTTTCGAAACCTGCACTTATATCTGAAAAGGGTGTGGGCGGCTATATAGGGTTTTGCCTTAGTCAAACCCCCGCTTCGGTTATTTCCACCTCCACGAATAGCCAAGTTGTATTGTAAAATGTATTGTGTGTGCAGACCTTGTGTGTGTGCAAGATCCTAAAATGCAAGCAAGCAAACTAGAGCAACCTAGAAAGTAAACCCTAATTGCTTGTAAATGATAATGTAAATGCTCTAAATCAAGATGCAAAGTGATCTAAAGCATGAATAAATGATATATTGAAGCTTATGCAAAGACATGAAAACAACATGAAATCATACCCAACCCCCAAGGGAGGGATACAAGCCAATCCTCAGTCGGTAATCTCCTATTGTTCTTCAATGTCTTCCAAGCCCTAAATGAATGAATGAAATTGATAAATGCTTGATAGAGGGATGTTGAATGTTGTTGAAGTCTTCAAAGATTTGCTCTTTCGCTGCATATGAGGTTCCTAAAAACAAAATTCTCGATCCCTTCAAATGAAGAAAGAGAGCTCTTATGTATGAAACCCTAGGTCGTAATTTCGTCTTTTGGCCGACCTAGAGATTGAATATCCCGCCAATTTCTTGGGGTTAAGATTTATTTTATGATTGGATTGCGCTCCTAAAATTTCAGGAAAAATGTCTGGGACCATGTGCACTCCGGGCGCCACGGTCCCGACAACTTTTCACCAAATTTTTAGGGTCGTCGGATATGATGATTTTAGAGAAAATCTCGAAGTTATAGGTGATTTCGAGATGTTTTGACCCCGAAATCAAGCCCCCAAGTTTGAAATAGGACTTAATTAGGGTTTTTGATTACATGATGTATTGGAGGAATAAAACGAAAGGGGCACACTTTAATGAAAGGGCCCAACTTTATGATGTGGAAGATGATGAAATAGAACCTTAGACCTAATTAATTTGATTAATTAAGTGCTAAAGGGGAAATGTAATGCAAATGCAAAATGTGCCAAGGCGGGTGCTAAACTAGGTGTAAAATTGTACTGCTTTAGCAAGTGCGTACAATTTATGATGCTACAGTTATGTTGAAGACATGGTTTGGGCACTTGGTTTTGATGATTTGGTTATTGGTCTAATCGGTTTGACATATTTGCTATTACCAAAAAATTTGTCTAGGTTATGGACCGACATGTGCTATCTATTCCAGATCAGCACGACACATTATGGAGATGGTTTAATTAATTAATATTGTTGTTGAGCCGACATGATGCATCGCATCTTGACTTGTTGTAATTGATTTTATTGTAATATTCTTAGTGATCTGACCTACACATTTGGTCTTAGGTTTCGATATATTTGTAAGATCTCATTTTGTGAGATTAATGTATGTATGTAATATGGTATGGTAAGATTGTGAAATTTGGTATATGCGAATATAAGTAGAGCTACTCACGCAGACATCATTTGGAGATTCGAGGAAGGTTTGAAGGAGATAATCAAAGGTTAACCAGTATTGAATCCAACATTGGAGATGCTACTTTGAGTAGTACACTATCATTGGATTTAATCATCCAATTGTAGTCAGTGTGACTCCCATCTTGTGATTGAGTAGTGAGCTCTAGGTAGCTAGCCTTTCTACATGTGCAAACCCCATTTGTATACACATACTATCTATAGTAGTATCATCTAATTGTGGGTAAGGTTTCCCACCATGGTTTTTCCCCTTACAAGGTTTCCATGTAGAAATCTCTATGTTATGTGTTGTGGATGTTGTTTCTCTTTCTGTTTCATGCATTAAACTTCACTAGTATTAATATTAACTCTTAATCTATTAACTAACATTAAGTTTGGTTTATCGGTATTAAGTATCAAGTTTGATTAAATTATATTTGGGTTCAAATTATTAGACAACTGATTCACCCCCCCCTCTCAGTTCTCTCTGGGTCCTAACAATTGGTATCAGAGCCAAGTCCTCTTTTTGCAAAAGTTTTACAACTTGAGGAGATTCTATGGCAACAAACTATTTCAGGAAGGATAGTCTGAAACTTGATGGAACTAACTATGGTATATGGAAGATCAGAATGGAGACACATCTAAATTGCATTGGGAAATACATATGGGATGTTACATAGAATGGTTATGTTGGTCCTACATAGAGTCAACCTAATCCACCTACATTGGCTAAGGATCAAGAGAATGATTGCAAAGCAAGAGAAGCACTTTTGAATGCCTTATCAGATCAGAAAATCATGAGATTATTAGACTGATCTACAACTAAATCTATTTGGGATAAATTGGAGACATTGAATGAAGGTGATTCCACTGTCAAAATTGCAAAACTAGAATGCTTCTAGGTCAAGTATGAAAATTTGAAAATGGAAGAAGATGAAAGAATTTTTGCTTTTATGGAAAGGGTTATTGAAATTGTTTTGGGAATACAATGTTGTGGATGTTCCTTAAGTGAAGATGAAATCATTTCTAAAGTTTTAAGAGGATTCCCACTAGCATACAAAATGAATTTAACTGCTATTAATGAGTTAAGAACTATGCCTAATACATCAGTATCTAGAGATACCTTGGTTGGAAAACTTTCAGCATTTGAGCTTGAGGAATTTGGTCCTGTTGCTACAATTAAAATAGATTTAGCTTTCAAGGAATCATCATCTACAGCATCTTCATCATCAGCTAATAAATCTGATTGGAAAAAACTCTATGCAAGAGAACTTGAAGCACTATTTGCAAGGAAAATGCCTAAAGGTCCTATTGGAAGTAAGTATGAAGATAAAGCACCTTTTAAATGTTTTAACTGCAATAAAATTGGTCATATGGCATCTAGATGTCCTAACAGACATGCAAGATTGAGAGAAGAAGCTAAAAGAACATATAAGCCTAACCCTGAATATCAGAGATACAGATTTAGGAAAAATAGAGACAAATCATGTTATTATGTTGATGAATATTACCAACTAGGTCTAGTGAGATTTGGAGATGACAAAGCTTGTTTGATAAGAGGAAAAGACACTATATCTTTTGATGGTAATCACAATACTAACAATGTTTATTATGTTAAAGGTTTGAAGCATAACCTTTTGAGTGTTGGTCAATTAGTTGAAAAAGGATTTCAGTTACAATTCAAGAATGGTAAATGCAAAATCATAATAGAACTAGTTTGGAAATTGCAACCAGTAATTAGACTAGAGGTAATATCTTTCATTTGAATAACAATGAAAAGACATGCTTGATTGCACATATTGATGAAAGTTGGTTATGGCATAAAAGACTCTGTCTTGTAAATTTTGATTGCATTGTAATGATTAGTTCATCTTAGGCAATAAGGGATTTACCTAAGACTATAAAACCTCATAATCCGGTATGTAAGGAATGTCAAATAAGAAAGCAAGTTAGAACAACTTTCAAGAGTATTTCTGAGAAAACCAATGAAGTTCTTGATTTAATTCATACTGACTTATGTGGCCCGACAAGAACAAGAAGTCTACAGGGAGATAGATACTTTATGCTAATCATTAATGATTATTCTAGAATGTGTTGGGTTACTTTTCATAGGGAGAAATCAGAAGCTTTTGGGAAATTCAAATTATTCAAGGCACTTGTAGAGAATGAAACGGGTAAGAAAATCAAATGTTAAGATCTAATCAAGGAGGTGAATTTACATCTAAGGAGTTCAATACATTTTTTTAATTGAATGGAATTATAAGACAACTATTTGCACCCTGTACACCTCAGTAAAATGGAGTTATGGAAAGGAAGAACATAACTATTTTGGATGTAGCTAGAAGCATGTTATCAGAAGCAAATCTAGCTTATATGTACTGGAGAGAAGTAGTGAATACAATGGTTTACACTTTCAACAGAGTTCATATAAAAGGTGAAACCGGTAAGACACCCTATGAATTATGGTTTGGTAATATTCCTACTCTTAAGTACTTTAGAATATTTGGAAGAAAATGTTACATTAGAAGAGATGAGTATATTGGTAAATTTGATCCTAGAAGTGATGAAGGAATATTTCTTGGTTATTCATCTAAGAGGAAAGCATATAGATGTTTTAATAAAAGATTGTAGAAAATTATTGAGAGTGCAAATGTGAAGATAGATGAACAATTTAGAATAAATTCAAGGTCTATGGATTCCGAACCGGGAGTTGAGATAATAACAAATGAAGCTATACAGAGTGGACCGGTACAAAATGTTGATCTAGTCACATCGGCATCATCACAGAATTCCACAGTGATTGAAGAACAACATCAAGTGAACACACCCAGGTATGTAAGATTGAATCACTCTAAAAGTCAGATAATTGGTAATAAGTATCAAGGAGTTATGACAAGAGGAAGACTAGCAAATGAAGTGGTATGTCAGTTTTCTCAAATTGAACCAGCATCTATCATTGAGGCATGTGAAGATAAACATTAGATTAAATCTATGGAAGATGAATTGGAACAAATTGAAAAGAACAATACATGGACATTGGTTCCCCGACCTAAAAATAAAAATATAATTGGAACTAAAATGGTATTTAGAAATAAACTTAATGAAGATGGTAAGGTAATCATAAACAAATCAAGATTAGAGTGTAAAGGCTATTCACAGAAAGAGGGAATTTATTACAATGAAACCTTTGCACCAGTAGCTAGAATTGAGGCAGTCAGACTATTTCTTGCATTTGCAGCCCACAAGATGTATAAAGTATATCAAATGGATGTTAAATGTGCATTTCTAAATGGTGATCTTGAAGAGGAAGTTTACATTGAACAACCTGATGGATTTTCATTGACAAATGATAAAGATATGGTTTGCAGAATAAGGAAAGTTTTATATGGATTGAAGCAAGCTCCTAGAGCTTGGTATGCTAGATTGGACAAATATCTTTTAAAGCTTGGTTACACTAAAGGTAATGCTGACAACAACTTATATTTCAAAGTGACTAATGAAGACATTTTGGTTATTGAATTTTTTGTTGATGACATCATTTTTGGAGGAGAAGATGGATTGTGTAAAGACTTTTCTAATAAGATGCAGGAAGAATTTGAAATATCTATGATTGGGGAGATAAAATTATTTTTAGGATTGCAGATTTCACATATTGATAAAGGTATATTCTTATGTCAATCAAAGTACTTGAAGGAATTACTGAAGAAATTTCGTATCGAAAACTCTAAACCGGTAAGTACTCCTATGAGTACAACTAATAAACTATCATTGAAGGATGATTAAGCTCTTGTTAATCTGACAAGATACAAATCTATGATTGGAGGTTTACTGTATTTGACACAAACAACACCTGATATAATAAATGCAGTGTGTATTGTTTCAATATTTCAAAGTAATCCTAGAGAAAATCATGAATCAATAGTGAAAAGGATTTTCCGATATTTACAAGGCACAACAAATATTGGTTTATGGTATCCTTAAGATGAAAATTTTGATGTATGTGTATACACCAATGCTAATTGGGAAGGAGATGTAGATGACAGAAAGAGCACCACCGGTGGGGCATTCTTTCTTGGTAGCAGAATGATTTCATGGTTGAGCAAGAAATAGAGTTGTACATCATTATCAACAGCAAAATCAGAATATGTTGTTGTAGCAACTAATTGTGCTCAGGTATTATGGATTAAGCAAATGTTGAAGGACATAAAGATAAAATGCAAAGAACCTATAATCATCTATTGTGATAATTCAGCAACAACTGATATATCTAAGAATTTGATATTTTACTCTAAAACTAAACATATTTCTATCAAATACAAGTTTCTGAAAGAGAATGTTGAAGCAAAAGAAGTGAGATTGGTTTATGTGAGTACTAAAGAGCATATTGCAGATATCTTTACTAAGCCTTTGCCTAAGGAAACTTTTGAATATCTCAGAGAGAAGCTTGGGGTTATACCCTCACTGGTAGAGACTTAGATAGTTGATGCTTGGTATCAAACCGACATAATTTACAGAGAAACCTTTTTCTGGCTTTGATGGAGGAGAACTACTTCTCAAGGGGAGTAGTTGGACGAGTTGGTTACAAAAATTGGTATTTTTAATTGGTTCTATGAACTGGTTGTATCTAGTATTTGTATTGCTTTGGCATTTGGTGTCAAAGGGGGAGAGATGTCTATGGAAAAACATTAAAACATTATCCTTTGGGGAGAGATTATTCATTGGGGGAGAGATTCATACTCTCTGTATTTGTATTTTAATTTCTGGTATTGATCTATTCTAAAGATTGTTGGATTTTGGTTTTTGGCATTTTTGCTTTGGCACTTAGATGGTTTTTCCATCTTGTGTTGCCATCAATGCCAAAGGGGGAGATTGTTGGTATTATGGATTTGTTGCATTGGTTTTTTCGTTGATGTCAACACTTATCATTCTGGAGATCTTTGGTTATGTTCACCAGCAAGTTTAGTGACTTATGCACAGTCACCGCTATTTGGTTCACCGACAGGTTATATTGTTCACCAACACTAAGGATGACTTGTTATCATCTGGAGATCACTTGGTTATGTCAAAGACATGGTTTGGACACTTGTTTTTGATGATGTGGTTATTGGTCTAATCAGGTTGACATATTTGTTGTTACCGGCAAGTTGGTCTAGGTTATGGACCGACATGTGCTATCTATTCCAGATCAGCATGACACGTTATGGAGATGGTTTAATTAATTAATATTGTTGTTGAGCTGACATGATGCATCACATCTTGACGACTTGTAATTTATTTTATTGTAATATTCTTAGTGAGCCGACATACACATTTGGTCTTAGGCTTTGGTATATATGTAAGATCTCATTTTGTGAGATTAATGTATGTATGTAATATGGTATGGTATGATTGTGATATTTGGTATATGTGAATATAAGCAGAACTACTCATGCAAACATCATTTGAATATTAAGGAAGGTTTGAAGGAGATAATAAGAGCTTAACTGGTATTGAATCCAGCATTGGAGATGCTACTTTGAGCAGTACATTATCATTGGATTTAATCATCCAATTGTAGTCGGTGTGATTCCCATCTTGTGATTGAGCAGCGAGCTCTAGGTAGCTGGCCTTTCTGCATGTGCAGACCCCATTTGTACACACATACCATCTATAGTAGTATCATCTGATTGTGGGTAAGGTTTCCCACCGTGGTTTTCCCCTTGCAGGGTTTCCACATACAAATCTGTGTTATGTGTTGTGGATGTTGTTTCTCTTTCTGTTTCATGCATAAGCTTCACCAGTATTAATATTAATTGTTAATCTATTAACTGACATTAAGTTTGGTTAACCGGTATTAAGTATCAAGTTTTAATTAATTATATTTGGGTTGAAATTATTAGACAATTGATTCACCCTCCCCTCTCAGTTGCCTCCGGGTCCTAACAATGCAATTGTGAGATATGTGAGCATGGTACCTGGCTATAGAGTAACTCACACAAATAGATTAAACTTTGTTTCCAGCCTATGTATTCATAGTGCATATGAGATAGTCAAGAAAAATGCTAGGATTGATATCTGTGAATGGCTTAAGGATTAACTTGATTGATAACCTGAAGAAGATTAAGGGTGACAAGATGGAGACATTGCATTTTGGAAACCTACTTGTGTGTTTGATGCTTTTCTTCACCAAAGAGATATCTGACATTGGTCATAAGGACTTTGGATATGACATCTTGGTAGGGAAGCAAATCATGGAAGCTATCACCGGTATGGGCTCTAATAGTGACAATATTATAGTAGACTAGTTCAAAAACTTCCAAACTAAGATGAGAGCTAGAGAAATGTTACCACAAAGCATAGTAGATAAGTATGATAAGAAAATTTGCTTTGTAATCAAACAAGATGAAACATGGATGGAAGTTGTTACCCCTAGAACTATTGGATAACAGAAATGGGTTATGAAGTTGACCTGAGTATTCTTGAAGCATATGCAAAGACACTTCTTGATGCACCTAAAGAACTATCTAAAGAAATTTTTGGTAATGCTGAGACCATTGAGAGTGTTGTTTCGATGCAGAAGCAGAGAAAAAGAAGAGAAAAATTTATCAAAGATGCACCCAAGATGGCTAAGGAGGATAGGAAAAATGTAATGAACTTGAGTGGTATATCTACTAGTGAACTAGAGGGACTGAAACCAGAAGCTCATGTTTCACCGGTTGTCATTTCTTCAAATACAGACAGTGGAAAAGAAGCTGAGTTCAAAATAGTAGAGAGGAAGAAGAGAAAACCCTCACCGGTACCTTCTCCTTCACCTAAAAAGGCAAGGACATTAAGGAAAAAGCAACAAGTTGTAAGGGAGCCTAAGAAGAAGCTAACCCCCAAGAAGAAACAACAAACTAAGGCACCAAATACCCTTACACTAGAGAAACTGGTAAATGAGATAACACAAGCTAGTAATCTGTGCAATGTAAATAAATTATATCATTCATTCAAAGATTCTGACAAGGACACTATAGAGGCTAGTATTATTTTGCATTTAGACATCTATAAGAAGGTTTTGATTGAAGTTGTAGATGATCTGCCAAATGACTTGTATTTAAGGTTAGAAGCTAAAAGAATGTCAGTAATGGAACTAGACAAAAATTTAAAGGTTGAAGAATTATTGGCAGTACATCCTGTAAATTCTAAAGAGGAAATTGATGAACTAATTTCTGAAGCAAATTGGTCAGTTTTTGTGAGTGGATACCGACACCTTAGCCTAATGGTTAGGAGAATGAAAGAGATTGCTGATGAAACTGCAAACAAATGGGACATATTTTTTGTTGAAAAAGAAAAGAAAGAGAAAAGGGAGAGACATAAAATGGACAAATCTTTTGCTAAGGTATACCAGAAGGACAAAGGGAAAAGCAAAACTGGTAGTATACATGTTATAAAGGTAACAGATAACATTCCTCCATCAACATAGGATACTCCACCATTAACTTCTGATGCACTGATACATACATACAATCAACCAGATAAGGCAACTGAAGATGTTACACATGATGACACTAACCCTGATTCAGAAATTATTTTCACCATGAATCTAGATACACAAGATATTAATATTGTTGTGGATAAAGAGACTACTGAGGTTAAGGTAGATGATTTTAAGATCAGTGAGATCTCTGAGTCACCGAACCACACTATTAACTCTTAGAATACTGAGATACCGACACAAGATAAGCAACCAGAGACTGAGAAACTGATAGAGGATAAGGTAACTAACATTGAGAAACTGGAGATAGAGAAATCGATAGTTGAAGAAGTACTTACACAAATTGAAAAAACAAAAGAAGCAAAGGTAATAACACAGATAGAGAAACCAGTTGAAAATGTAAATAAAGAGGAGGCAATTGATGGAAATAAGGAATAAATAGAGAAGCTAATTGGGGAAGTATCTGTTGAAAGGAAATCTATTGCAAAACCATGCACATCTATTGAAGAATTTAGACCCACTAATGTAACAGATACTCTATTGGAATCTATTAAGAGGATAATAGATTGCAGTGCCTTAGTATTTAAGGCTATTGATGACACATTACCTATCTTGAAGATGATTGCACCAACTTGTAAGATAGATCACATTGAGGATTCACTATTACCAACACTTAACTCAATAATTTTGGAATATAAGGAGCTGTATACAGAAGTGTGCAAGCCTCACCACCTGACTGAAGATATTGATGAGGAAATTAAGAAGACACAGAAAGAGATAGATGACATTACAGATAATATGATAGGTTCTTCGAGACTTATCTTAGTTTTTGAATAGGAAATGGCAGTTTTTGAGAAGTTAGAAAAAATTGAGAAAGAGAAAGCAAGAATAAGGTTAAAGGCTCGGGAACTGAAAAGAAAACTTGGCCAAAGATTGGATAGTTTTATCACTTAGCGGGCTGAGCTATCAAAGGCAACAATTCAAGGAGAACGGTCACTGGAGTAGCAGATGCACTATCTGACCGACATGATCCGGCAAACAAAAACCATTTTTTCTGACAATAATAAATTCATGCAGAGCCTGAATCTAATTTTAGAAGACATTTTTCAACTTGTATAGAACCGGTTATAGGCTATGAGGTAGCATTTTTGTATTCTTTGATTATTTTTGACATCCTTTGCCATTGATGTCAAAGGGGGAGTAGTATGGAGAAAAATAATGCATAGAGGAGATCACTTGCTCAGGGGGAGCACACTCTTTTTGGGATCAGATTTTGGACTTCATTTTTGGATAACAGTTTTGGATTTTTCTTCTTTGAGTGTTGCCATCAATGCTAAAGGGGGGGATTGTTGCCATTCTACACTCTATGAGAATATGGTTGATGTTGTCAATGATGGCAACCAACTGGTAATAAGTTTCTACATAGGCACCGACATCACAGACATCATCATCAGCAGGCACCAGCATCGGCAAGCACATTCACCGACATCCAGATTACATCGGCAATGAAGTATACTGGCTCTCAAGCCGACATGAGACAAAGTTTTGTTTACATGAATTGTATTGTAAATGTAATTATTTATTTGTAAGCCGACATGATGTATTGTAAAGACTCATTTATGTATGAGATCTTATAGATCATTTTGTATGGAAAAATTAAGAAGGATAGGTTATTATTATTGGTATATGTAAAGACAGTGAAAGGTTTTTGGTTGAGGCATCTTACTGAGCTTAAACCAATATTGAACCAAGCATTAGAGATTCTATCTTGAGCAGTACATTGTATTGGATTTAATTATCCATTTTGTAGTCAGTGAGACTCTTCTATTGAATAGTGAGCTCTAGGTTGTTGGCCTTCCTGCATGTGCAGGCCCTTGTTGTAAGTAATATTTATTCATATTGGCTAGTGAGTAAATATTGTGGTTCACAAATCCCACTGAGGTTTTTCCCACACTGGGTTTCCTTGCCAAAATATTTTGTGTTATGGTGTGCATTTATGTTGTCTTTGTTATCTCTATTTACTACATTGTTTCTTGTTTACCAGTACATTAATTTAAGTTACAAAGTTGTAAATAAGTTCAAATATTCCATTAACCGATTAGACACTGATTCACCCCCCTCTCAGTGTCTTTGGGATTATCATTGCATCTAACAGTGTTGCCATCAATGCCAAAGGTGGAAATTGTTGGCCATTTGGAGGAATTGATTATGTGTTGCATTGATGTCAACACTACTTGTTTTGGCTGCTTTATAGCTATCCTTCTAGTCCCGATAAGATGTTTGGTTTCTGGTTGGATTAGATCATGATGATCCAGTATGCTCTGATATGTTTGGGTTATGGAATTTGCTTAGTCATGCTACTTAGATTCATGTTCAATCATTTGGTTTTTGATCTGGTGATCGGATGCTATCTTGTATGCTGGCAATCTTGGTTTGTTGTTCTAGTGTTGGTTTCACCGACTTTTCTTTGATGAACATCTTTGATGTTATGCATAAAATGTGCTGGTGTGGCTTCTGGTGGAGATTCAGGATGTTGGTGGTGATCATGTTTGAGACTTGGTTGATTGGGATCATTGCTTTAGTATGTGTGGACCTAAATTGGGTCCCAGTTTATCTAGGTTATGGATTGGCTTAATGTAATGTGTGGATTGGACTTCTCGATGTATTTCTGGGATGTCTTATGGGTTGGATATTATTTGTTTGGTCTCTGGCCGACATGTTTTGTAATTATGTAGTCATTTTATTGTCTGGTGGTTGACCTTATTGTTTATGGTCTAGTGTTTGTATACATATGATGTAAGATCTCATTGTAGATCATATAGGAATGAGGAATAGGATCGAATAATGTAATAATCATTTAGGAAAAGGATTTGGTTGATCATTGGTGATAGAGTTGGTTTTATGTAAGAGGATTTAGTCCTCTGGTAAATTTACCTTTACTAAAACTATACTCAGGCATAGGAGATGCTATCATTACAGTTCATTCCTTCTTCCAAATTGTAGTTTGGATTTCTATGTAGTTAGTGAGACTTCATTTGTGATGAACAGTGTTCTCTAGGTTTTTAGCAACCTTGCAAGTGTAGGCCCTTCATTTGTAATCACATACTTACTGCAAAATTATTATCTGACTGTGAGTAGGCTTTCCATCATCATTTTTCCCTTTACCAGGTTTTCCACGTACAAATCTTGGTGTCATGTGGATAGTATTTATTTTCTAATCATTTCTTATGCTTAGTTGGGTTATCTTCTATTTCGGTAATTATTTCATGAATTCTGGTATTGATCTTTTGGGTTTTGGTATTAAAGTTTTTATTGCTTAAGGTTCTAGTCATCTGATGACAATTGTTTCACCCCCCACCCTCTTAGTTGTCTTCTGATTATTTGAACTGTCTAAGAGAGCATTATGGAGTGGATATTAGTACTTACTCATGGGACATGAGTTCTTTTCTAGGGGGGTTGTATGTGTTGGCAAATGCACACTCCAATGAGAAATTGTAGTTGATTGAAAGTATTGCCATTGATGGAAACCTTACAATCATGTGATACCGGTAGGCAAACACAGGCACCGACACTGACAGACTCTGCACTAGCATACAGATTACCGACACCGAAAAAGAAGATTATCGACATCTTGGCTGACAACAATTTAGTATAAATGTATTTTGTAATTAATTGTAAAATCTTTTGTAAGCCGACATGGTGGATTGTAATATGACTCATATATGTATGAGATAATTGTAGATCATTTATGAAGCGATAGATGTAAGGAATATAGCAGACCTAATGTGCAAATTATTAGGTTAAGGGTTTATGTATATTGTAGAGCTTAAACTAGTACAGAATCTGGCATAGCAGATGTTGATCTAAAGCAGTACAAGACATTGGATTAGTATAATCCATTTTTGTAAGTCAGTGTGACTTCTTTTGTAATTGAGCAGTGAGCTCTAGGCACTTAGCCTTCCTGCATGTGCAGGCCCCTATTGTAAGCAGTAGTATTCTCTTATTGGCCAGTAAGTGAATATTGTGGGTCACAAATCCCACCGAGGTTTTTCCCACATCGGGTTTCCTCGTTAAAATATTGTGTTATGGTGTGCTTTTCATGTTGTGGTTGTTATTCTTATTTACTGCATTATTTCTAGTTTACCGGTACACAGTTTTAATATGTTTTTCATGTTATAAGTTAATAAAACTATTACACCAGTCAGATACTGATTCTCCCCCCCCCCCGCTCTTAGTATCTTTGGGAATCCTATCCTCTATTTTCAAAAGCCTAACAGCTTGAGGAAGATCTTGACACCGGTAGAGATGGAAAATTTGAGAAAATAATTGGAAACAACTCTTTTAGAGTATGATGCAGAAAAAGTAAAGAATATCAAACTTGAGGATGATCTGAAGGCTGCTCAGAATATTATTCGAGGACTTCAAGAAAATTACACTATAGCAAGGAATAAAAGAAGAGAACTTTGTGAGAAGATGCAGAATGAGGAAGATGAAAAGCAAACTCTTAATGATCTGGTGAACCAACTGAGACAAGATAACTATACAATGAAGAATGAGATGCAAGATATGACTATGAGATTTTGTAAAGAAATTGAAGATAGAAAGAAGAATGAAAATGATTTGACTAGAAGACTAAATGATGTTGGAAATGAAAACACAAGACTCAGTCATGAAAATGATATGTTGAAGACAGACTTGATGCATACACAAAATGACAGAACTGAACTCATAAGACAAAAAGGAATCTTGGAGAGTGAACTGACTGCTGCAAATCAACACAAGGAGAAATTCAAGAAAATTTCAGAAGAACTTGTTGACATGCTGAAGAATCAGAAACCTAATGGTGATACAAATGGCCTTGGCTTTGAAACTAGTGAAAGCTCTGATACTGCAAACAATCATGATCATAGAAAACCGGTAAGACAACCTAATGTTTACAAATCCAATGGGAAGTGTTTTAACTATAACAAGTATGGTCATAGACAAAATTAGTGTAGATCTATAAATTATCATAACACTAATACACCCACCGGTTAATGTTCTAAATGCAACAAAGCTAGTCATATTTCAGAAAATTGCAGAATGAATGTAAGATGTTATGTTTGTGGAAGATTTGGACACC
This sequence comes from Cryptomeria japonica, assembly GCF_030272615.1. Lineage (NCBI taxonomy): Eukaryota > Viridiplantae > Streptophyta > Pinopsida > Cupressales > Cupressaceae > Cryptomeria > Cryptomeria japonica. The sequence goes on from NC_081406.1 coordinate 233,874,671, forward strand.
TATCTAATCAATGCAGAACACATACCAGCATAGAATATGGGAAAGCTATTCAGAAAAACAATGTGACTTGTTATGCTTGTAACAAAATTGGATGTATTGCAAAATTTTGTAGAAGTAAGGCATCACCGGCAAATAACAAAGGTCTTAGTTTGAAGGGTAAAGAAAAGGTTGAATAGGTAAAGCAAGAATTCTCAAAACAATGGATTAGAAAGTCAGATCAAAATGTTGATGGGAATACTCCTCCACTGGTAGAACAAAGTATCACTCCACCAGTAGGAAACTCTTCATCCAATTGAAGAAAATCCTTTGGGGGTGTAGCACCAAACTAGAAAATATGCTATTATACCCTCGGTTGATGGTGAGAAGTTGAATTACTTCTTTACTGGTAGATGAGTTAAGTTGTGACTTAACCGGCAAGCATTAAATGTGGTAGTTGGAGAAAAGAACATTATAAAGCAACTGTTTTGGCTCCTTTTTCATTCACTGAGCATTCAAATCTTCGAGAGCTCAAAAATTCCTGAGCGAAGGCATTCTTAGCAAAGAAGAGAAGTAGTTCATCCAAGCAATCATCCCTAAGGTGGATTGAGGTATTTATAAATATGGCATCCTCCTCTGTTCCTAAATTTATAGCAAACTCTACTGTAATTGAGGTTATCAAGGGCCCTAGACCCATTTTCAAGCTTGTTCCCGAAATAGCTAAGAAAGATGATAACATAGGTGCATTCTCTCAAATTCCTAAAGGAGTAGTATATGCTGAAGATCCTAGAATATACATACACTTTCATATAGAGGAATTAGGAGATGATGAAATCAAGAAAATGTATAGCACTGTGATTTGTGATGAAAATGGCAATGTCAAGATGGAACACAAGGTAGTAGAAACCCTAGGTTTTCTGGATATTCTTACTATTCCTGATTTTCCTAAAGATGTGATAAGAATAGTCCTAAGTAGAGTCCATGGTGAATTCTTCTAGTTAGATTCAATTCATAAAATCACAAAAGAAGTCATTAAAGCAGTAACAGGGTTACCTTCCACTGGTAGCAGACCTGGCAAAACTAAAAGGGTCTCAAATGACACAGTGATAGATCTAACCGGTGCAACATCTGACAAAAGGTCTCTAAGGGTAAATGATGTAAAGGACATCAATGTCAGATTTATCAATATGATCTTAGGCTACAAAGCTACACATGCAAATAGGTTGAACTTAGTTTCTAGCTTATGTATCAAAAGTGCATATGACATGGTAAATGATAATGCTAGAATAGATGTGTGCAAATGGCTCAAAGATAAATTGATAGATAATCTAAAGAAGATTAAAAGAGATAAGAAAGGAACCTTTAGATTTGGAAATTTTCTTGTTTGTTTAATGTTGTATATTACTAAACAAGTACCCGGTATTGGTAGAAGAGATTTTGGCTTTGATATACTAGTAGGAAAGCAACTATTAGATCTATTAAACAACATGGGAGAAAACAGAGAGAAAAACATAAACGAACATTTTCAAGCATTAAAGGATCGAATGAAAACAAGAATAAGACTGTCACAGGAAATTAGAGATAAATATCAAAAGGAAATATGTTTTGTAATCAAGAAAGATGAAATTTGGATGGAGGCAGTTGTCCCTAGAACTATCTGGTTAATTGAAATGGGCTATGAAACAAATGATAATATCATAGAAACTTATGCAAAAGCCCTCCTTGGAGCACCAAATGAACCCACTGAGAAAGTCTTTGGAAATGCAGAAATAATTGAAAGTGGAATTCAGTCAAGAAAAAGGGCTAAGAAGGTTGAAGAAATAGTAAGGAAAGGAACTTGACAGGCAAAGGCAATTAAGGAAGATGTTTTGAAACAAACTGGTATAAAAGAAAGTGAGTTGGAAGCACTTCAACCGGAAGCTCATCTTTCATCGATTGCAACTTCCTCTAAGAGTGATATGCCAGTGGTATTCAAAAGGGTAGAAAGGAAAATAAAACCCTCACCGGTACCCTCACCCACTCATAGAAAAACAAGACAAAAGCAATAGGCAGTGAGGCCTCCAGTAAAGAAGTTAACTCCTAAGAAGAAGAAGGTAAAACAAGATATTGCTCCACTGGATAAACTCTTAAGTGAAATAACTGAAGATGGAATGTTGAAAAACATTAGCAAACTATACAACACACTATCTGCTGATGACAAAGAAAGCATAAAGAATAGTGTAATTTTACACTTGGACATCTACAAGAAATTATTGATGGAAATTGTTGATGAAATACCAAACGATTTGTATAGAAGATTAGAAGCCAGAAGGGTAGCCATTGTTGAGCTAGACAAGAAAATAAAAATTGAAAAATTACTTGTAGTGCATCCAGTTAACTCACCTGATGAAATAGACAAATTAATTAGTGAAGCTAACTGGACAGTATTTTCAACCGCTCACCAGCATGTAACACTAATGGCAGGTAGAGTAAATGAAGTCTCTGAGGAAACAACAAATGCATGGGACATGCTCTTTGTAGAAAAAGAGAAACAGGAAGAGTTACTAAGACCCAAGACTATCAGAGTATACCAAAAGGACAGGGATAAGGGAAAAGGTAAGGTAGGTGGACCTCCAAGCCTTAAAATAACTGATAATGTGCTCCCACCTCTTACTGATACTCCACCGACACATACTACAAATAGTCAACTGACCATTGAGAGTATGGAGAATCCTCTAGAGGATACTAATCCTGAGTCTGAAATTTTGTACACTCTAAATATAGACACACAGGAAGTAAATGTTGTGGTTGACAGAGAAACCACTGAGGATAAGAAGGAAGAAGTGACTACTGAGTCACCCACTGTAGATGTTGAGGTTGAGGTTAATAACACTGTAAAAATGAGCATAGATAAACCTACTCTAACAGAGCAACCAGTAGAGGACACCACTGGTAAAACATTAGAAGAACTGGATAAAATTTTAAAACAATTAGGAGAACCAGAAATGGATAGTGCAGAGGTACAAACTAAGAAACTGAAAGTGCATACAGAGACATAGATTGAGAAACCAGTAGTTGAGAGCTCAAAGAAACCCTCTAAGACACAGATGGAGAAACCGGAACAAAAATAGGTTGAGACACAAGTTTAGACAGAGACAGTGCCATCGGCTAAAAGTGAAAGGCCTAAACCTTTGCTAGTAGAAATGCACACATAGACTGACCTACAAGAGGTTGAATCAAGCAAGGTAATTACTACAATCGGCAGCATGGATATTGTGAAAATAGTTGGACAAACATCTGGTACTTCAATAGCAAAATTCTGACCTACAAATGTAACAGAGGTCTTATTGGATTCAATAAAGAATATCACAGAGTGCAATGTACAAGCCTATAAGGCTATAGATGATACAATCCCTATTTTTAAATTGATAGCACCTAAATGCATTATGGATAATAAGGATTGTTTAGGTCAACTAGACACATTGTCTAAGTTCATCACCGACAACATTTTGAGAGTTGATCAAATAAATGAGGACACATTTAAGGAGAAACTGATTAAAGAAAAAGAGAAATTCTTTGAGGAAATTGTGAAGAAAAACAAGGAGAAAATGGACACCCTATTACTAGATCTAGGGAAAACAATTTTGGATTTTAAGAAATTGTATAGAGATACTTGTAAAATAAATATTCTGACAGAAGACCTAGATGAGGAAATCACCAAAGCACAAGATGAGATTAACAATATTGCTGACAATCTGATAGGCACATCTGATTCATTTTTGGAGATAGAAAAGAAAATTGCAGATCTAGAAGAGAAAATTGAGAAGTTAGAGAAAGACAAAAAGAAATTTAAGGATAAGGCAAAGAGCTTGAAATGTAAACTTGGTTCAAAACTAGACTACCTCACTTCTTTGAGAAAAGAAATTTTTGAGGCTCTGGTTCTCGAACTTAAGACACCGGAAGAGAAAATGCACATATTCACTGGTACAGTTCAGAGAACACAAGAGGCATTATAGGAAAGAAAAAGATTCAGCGATAGTTTAAATATGGTTTTGGCAGATATATTCTAGATTTTAACCCAACGGTTACAAAAATCTAGGCAGGAACCATACTCCACTAACAGTGAATGACAACCTTTGTCATTGATGTCAAAGGGGGAGTAGTATGATGAGAAAAATGATCTGAATAGGACATCATCAACTCAAGGGGAGCATAGAGTTTTGGTAAGACAATTTTGGCAAGACAATTTTGGCAAACCATTGTTGGATATATTCTTTTTGGATTTTTCTCATGAGTGTTGTCATCAATGCCAAAGGAGGAGATTGTTGGAAAATGCACACTCCAATGAGAAATTGTAGGTGATTTAAGGTATTGTCATTGATGGCAACCTTACAATCATGTGATACCAGTAGGCAGACACAGGCACCGGCACCGGTATCTTGGCCGACAACAATTTTGTATAAATGTAATATGACTCATATATGTATGAGATCATTGTAGATCATTTATAAAGCGATAGATGTAAGGAATATAGTAGACCTAATGTGTGAATTATTAGGTTAAGGGTTTATGTATATTGCAGAGCTTAAACCAGTACTGAATTTGGCATAGCAGATGCTGATCTAAAGTAGTACAAGACATTGGATTAGTATAATCCATTTTTGTAAGTCAATGTGACTTCTTTTGTAATTGAGCAGTGAGCTCTAGGCACTTGGCCTTCCTACATGTGTAGGCCCCAATTGTAAGTAGTAATATTCTCTTATTGTCCATTAAGTGAATATTGTGGGTCACAAATCCCACCGAGGTTTTTCCTACAACGGGTTTCCTCATTAAAATATTGTGTTATGGTGTGCTTTTCATGTTGTGGTTGTTATTCTTATTTACTGCATTATTTTTGGTTTACCAGTACACAATTTTAATATGCTTTTCATGTTATAAGTTAAGAAAACTCTTGCACTGGTCAGATACTGATTCACCCCCCCCTCTCAGTATCTTTGGGAATCTTAACAGTATCATGCAGGAGCACCTAGGGTACCATCAAGTCTCTATGAAACAAAGTTTGAATCTTTTGCATTTGAAGTATGAAAATTGTAATAAGGTCTTGAAAGGCCACATAAGATGTAATAAGTCCATATATGATGTAATAAGGTCATTGAGACTAATGGTTTGTATGTTGGGTCCTAATGGGGGCCATGTTGGTACATATTGACAAAATTGGCCTAATGTGGAAAATATGTCTCAATAGGTCAAGTATGATGTTTGATGTTATGTAAGGGTCTTATGGACCTATTTGGACCTATTTGTTTCATTTTTGAGTCATTGAAGTCATAGGTTGGGTCTAGGATTAAAGTTAGCCAAAGTTGTCAATAATGTCAAAAAATTGCTCAATGCAACTTTTTGTGTTTAAAGAGGTGATTAGGTATTGGTTAGTAATGAAAGATCAAATGTTGGTTATAATAATTTGGGAAGGAATGAAGAACATGAAATAATCCATTCCATGGCCTAAGTAAGAGGTTCATTTGTATTGGCAAGAAGACAATCAATACAAATTTAATTGTTTACTGCACTTTTCCTGAGAACTCCCACGTAAAAGTCTGTTCAATCTCATTATTCACCATTAAAATTTGTTGATACACCCCTGGATTTTATGGTGCATTGAAGGAGGGTGAATCTATTTTGATTTTTCTTTTGTGGCATTTGATTTCATTAAGAATTTGAAGAGATGTCATTTTTTTTTTAAACTGTCCAAAACCCTACCTAGGGTTGACAGTGAACAATAAAAATGTAAAAACCTTTTGTTTTTCATTATCATACCCCCAAAATGGGTGGAATCATGTATTTTAGCATACTCTTTCATTTTATATTGGTTACAGGTCTTCAAGATGCAGTTTTCATGTGCCCACTATGTTGGCATATGCACACTCCAATGAGACATTGTAGGTGATTGAAGGTTTTGTCATTGATGGCAACCTTACAATCCTATGGCACCAGAAAGGTATTACACCGGCAAGGCATTACACCGGCAAGGCATTACACCGGCAAGATAGTTCACTGGCATCAATGATCAGACTCTATATCGGTACTCAAGACACCGACACCAGCACAAAGAAAGGAAGTATACTGGCACAGAGGCCGACAGGATTTTGTTGTATTATATTTTGTTTATTATTGTAAAAACTTTGTAAGCCAACTTGATATCATTGTAAAATGACTCTTATATATAAAAGAGATCATTGTAGACATTTTGTAAGGAAGTAAAGAAAGTGATGTAAGCGAAAGGGAAAAATATTAAGGCAGACCTATTATGCGAAATATAGGTTAGAGGGTTTGTGTAAGAAGCAGAGCAGCAACCGGTATTGGATCAGGCATTATAGATGCTATTGTAAAGTAGTACAAGATATTAGATTTGTATAATCTACATTGTAAGTCAGTGAGACTTCCCATTGAGCAATGAGCTCTAGGAAGTTGGCCTTCCTGCATGTGTAGGCCCCTCTTGTAAGTAATATTCTCTTATTGGCCAGTAAGTGGATATTGTGGGTCACAATCCCACTGAGGTTTTTCCAACACCGAGTTTCCTCATTAAATCCTTGTGTCATGGTGTTCTTTTCATGTGGATGTTTTTAATTCTGTTTATTTCATAATTTCTTGCATACCGATACACTGTTATAATATGTTCTGCATGTTTTAAGATAAGAAATTCTATACACCAGTTAGATACTGATTCAGCCCCCCCCCCCCCCCCCTCTCAATATCTATGGGAATCCTAACAATTGGTATCAGAGCTTGGTCCTCTATTTTTAGAAGCCTAACAGCTTGAGGAAGATCTTGACACTGGTAAAGATGGAAAATCTGATGAAGCAACTTGAAGGAGCTCTCTCAAACTATGATATAGAAAAATTCAAAAATATCAAACTAGAAGATGATCTAAAGGCAACTCAGGATATCATTCAGGCACTTCAAGAGAATCTTACTATTGCAAGAAATAAGAGAAGAGAACTTTGTGAAAAAATGCAAACTGAAAATAATGAAAAGGAATCACTTAATGATCAGATAAGCAAGTTGAAACTGGAGAACATGACAACAAAGAATGAGATGCAGGATATGACTATGAGATTTTGTAAAGAAATTGAGGATAGGAAGAAGAATGAAGAAGAATTGACTAGAAGACTAAGTGATGCAGCAAATGAGAACACAAGACTTAGCTATGAAAATGATTTATTAAAGACAGATCTGATGCACACTCAGAATGACTCAAATGAACTGATGAGATAGAAAGAGGTCTTAGAAAGAGAACTGGAAACTCCAAATCAACATAAAGAAAAATTCAAGAAAAGCTTAGAGGAACTTGGCACCTTGCTGAAGAATCGTAAACCAAAAGGTGACACTTCTAGAATTGGCTTTGAAGTTGGTGAAAGCTCCGGTACTACAAATACTCAAGATCACAACAAACTAGTAAGACCACCTAATACTTATAAATTCAATGGAAAATGCTTTAACTGTAATAAGTATGGTCATAGAGAAAAGGAATGTAGATCTAGAAATTATCATAATATCAACACACCCACTGGTCAATGTTCTAAATGCAACAAAGTTGGTCACAACTCTGAAAATTGCAGAATGAATGTGAGATGTTATGTTTGTGGAAGATTTGGATATTTATCTAATCAATGTTGAACACAAACTGGCATAGGTTATGGGAAAGTTATTCAAAAGAATAATGTAACTTGTTATGCATGTAACAAGATTGGGCATATTGCAAAATTCTGTAGAAGTAAAGGATCGCTAGCAAACAACAAAAGTTCTAGCTTGAAGGGTAAAGAAAAAGTTGAAGAGGTTAAGCAAGAATTCTCAAAACAATGGATTAGAAAAGCTGATCTAAATATTGGGAATACTCCTCCACCGGTAGAACCATTCAATGCTTCACTAGTAGGACAGAGTGATGCTTCACCGGCAGGACAGAGCAGTGCTCCACTAGCAGGAAGTTCTTCATCGAATTGAAGTATGTTTCCTTGAGGGTTTTCCAATCTAATGACACATGTGCTATTATTCCCTCGGTTAGAGATGAGAAGTTGGAAATTACTTTATTACCGGCAAACAATGTTAAGTAACTACTTAACCGACATACATTTAATGTGGTAGATGACAAAATAACACTATAAATTTGAGGTTTTGGCTCTATTTCATTTCACCAAGATTTCAAACCTACGAAGAGCATGAAGATTCTGAGCTAGGGCATTTTGAGCAAGAGGCAAGAACACTTCAAGCAATCATCCATCCTAAAGGTAGTAAAAGGTATTTTATCATGGCATCCACCTCTGCACTTGAATATATAGCAAACCCTACTATTGTTGAAGTTATAAAAATACCTAGGCCCATATTTCAATTAGTTCTCGAAGTAGCAAAGAAAGATGATACCTTAGGTGCTTCTTCTCAAATTCCTAAGGGAGTTGTTTATGCTGAAGATCCCAGAATTTACATTCACTGCAACATTGAGGAACTAGGAGATGAAGAGATTAAAACCATGTTTAAATATGTCATATGTGATGAATTTGGTAATGTAAAAGATGAACATAAGATCATTGAAACCCTAGGATTTATAGAGATCCTTAGCATTCCTGAATTCCCCAAGGATGTGATTAGGATAGTCTTAAGCAGGGTACATGGTGAATTTTCCTAGTTAGATGCAATTCACAAAATCACCAAGGAACCTATGAAAGCTGTCACAGGGTTACTGACCATCGGTAAAAGGCTAGACAAGACTAAAAAGGTCTCCAATGACCTAGTTATAAACCTAACTGGTGCAACATCCGACAGAAGGTCCTTAAGAGTCAGTGATGTAAAAGATACTAATGTAAGATTTATCAACATGATATTAGGATATAAAGCTACTCATGCAAACAAACTCAATTTAGATTCAAGTTTATGCATTAAGAGTGCTTATGATATGGTCACATATAATGTGAAGATTGATGTATGTGAGTGGTTGAAGCATGAATTAATTGACAACTTAGGCAAGATTAAGAAGGACAAGAAAGGAACTTTTAAATTTGGAAATCTGCTAGTATGTTTGATGCTACATATAACCAAACAGGTTCCTGGTATAGGCTACATAGAACTTGGATATGATATACAAGTAGGTAAACAACTAACATAACTATTCAATAATATGGGAGAAGATAAGGAAAACAATATCCATGATTTATTTCAAGCACTTAAGGCCAAAATGAAGAAAAGAATCAAATTATCATAAAAGATTGTTGACAAATATAAGGATGAAATATGTTTTGTAGTCAAGAAGGATGAGATCTAGATGGAAGCAATCATCCCTAGGACAGTTTGGGTAACAGAGATGGGCTACAAAACAGATGATCATATAATTGAAACTTATGCTAAAGCACTTCTGGAAGCCCCTAAAGAACCTAAGGAAGAAGTATTTGGTAGTGCAGAAAATATTGAAAGCCAAATACAATCTAAGAAAAGAGTGAAAAAGGTTGAGGCAGTTGTAAGAAAAGGTTCTAGGCAAGCAAAGGAAATCAAGGATAAAGTAATGGAACAAACTGGTATAACACAGGATGAGTTAGTAGCTCCACAACCTGAAACTCACCTATCACCGGTAGGCACATCTTCAGAGAATGACATGCCTGCAACTTTCAAAAGAGTTGTAAGGAAAAGAGATCCCTCACCGGCAACCACACCCTCACCTAGGAGGACAAGACAAAAACAACAAGCAGTGAGATCTCCGGTAAGAAAGGCTACACCAAAGAAGAAAAAACTAACACCCAAGAAGAAGAAGAGGACAAACAAGGACTTGGCCTCTCTTGACATATTGTTGAATGAAATTACAAAGGAAGGGAAATTGAAGAATATAGAGAAACTATATGACACTCAAACAGCTGATGAAAAAGAACAAGTAGAAAATAGTGTTATATTGCATATAGATATGTATAAGAAATTTTTGATGGAAGTAGTAGATGAAGTACCAGATGAACTATTTAAGAGACTAAAAGCAAGGAGATAAGCAGTAGTATAACTTGACAAGAAAATAAAGATAGAAAAGCTACTTGTTGTATACCCGGTGAATTCACCCAGAGAAATTGATGACTTAATTGTTGAAGCCAACCAGTCAGTATTTTCTACTGCACACTGGCACATTGCTTTAATGGTTGGAAGAGTTAATGAGGTGACTGAGGAAACAGAAAATGCATGGGACATTTTCCTAGTGGAAAAAGAAAAACAAGAAGAATACATGAGCCACAAACCTATAAAGGTATATCAGAAAGAAAGAGACAAGGGTAAAGGTAAAGTTGGTGGACCACCCAGTATCAAGGTTAAAGACAACTTACCCCCACCTACTTTGATTACTCCACCGGTAACAACAAAAGCTACAAAAGATCAACCGACAGTTGAAAGTATGGATGTAGAGGATGTTAATCCTAATCCTGAAGTCTTATATATAGTGGATGTTGATACTCAAAAGATCAACATTGTGGTAGACAAAGATATAGCTGATAAGACTGACATGGCTAGTGAGCCACCGATAGCTAAGCTAACTGATAACACACAGGAGAAACCGGAAGATGACAAAGAGAAATAGGTAGAAACTCAGACTCAAACTAAGACAATGCAACAAACAGAGAAAAAAATAGAGCAAAAGGCTCCTGAACAGGAACAACAATAGAAACAGGAACAGGTTCATAAGGAAATAGTGCCACCGATAATTGGAGAAATATAAAAACTATTTCTTAAGGAAATGCAAACACAAACAAACCTACCAGAGGTCAATACAAGCTTGGTTACTTCCACTAGCGGTACTCAGAATGTAGGTTCCTCATCATTAGGCTACAAGTCAACTAATGTGACTAAAGTACTATTAGATTCAATTAAAAAGATAACATATTGTAGCTCACAAGCTTATAAGGCAATAGATGACACAATACCAATTTTGAAGGTAATTGCTCCTAACTGTAATATAGACAATAAAGATTCTTTAGGACAACTTGATACCTTGTGTAAATATATCACAAAGAACATTGAGAAAATAAAGGAAGAGACATTGAAGGACAAATATGAAATTGAAAAGCAAAGATTCTTTGATGAGCAGATAAAGAAGTGTACCAGAGATTTTGACACACTTCTACCAGAACTGTGTAACTTATTGAAAGAGTACAAAACTCTGTACAAAGACACCTATAAGACAAACCTTTTGATAGTAGACATAGATAAGAAGATGAGCAAGGTATGGGATGAAATCAATAAACTTGCTAATAATTTTGTTAACTCACCTGATACATTATCAGTTTTTGAACAAAAGATAACAAATTTTGAGGAACAATTACTTAAATTGGAAAGAGAAAAGGAGAGAATAGTGAATAAGGAAAAGCATCTAAGATTAAAACTGAGTCCAAGATTGGACTATCTAGCATCATTGCGGAAGGAAATATCTGAGGCACTAATACAAGGACAGAAAACACTGGCAGAGCATTTGTAGCATCTCACCGGTATAGTTAAAAGAACAGAGACAACAATAAAAGACAGTAAAAAGTTTATGGAGAGTATAAACTTGATTTTGGTGGATCTATTTCAAATTGTAACTACCCAGTTACAAGGTTGAAACTACAAACTCTACTGGCATCTTGACAACCTTTGTCATTGATGCCAAAGGGTGAGTAGTGGGATGAGAAAATTCAACATCATAGGAATCACATGCTCAGGGGGAGCACACACATTTTTGGTAACATTTTTTGGACTTCACATTTTTTGATACACTTTTGAAATTTCTCATGAGTGTTGCCATCAATGCCAAAGGGGGAGATTGTTGGCATATGCACACTCCAATGAGACATTGTAGGTGATTGAAAGTTTTGTCATTGATGGCAACCTTACAATCCTATGGCACTAGCAAGGCATTACACTGAAAAGGCATTACACCGGCAAGATAGTTCACCGGCATCAACGATCAGACTCGACACCAGACACAGGACACCGACACCAGCACAAAGAAAGGAAGTATACCAGCACAAAGGCCAACAGGATTTTGTTGTATTATATTTTGTTTATTATAGTTAAAACTTTGTAAGCTGACTTGATATCATTGTAAAATGACTCTTATATATAAAAGAGATCATTGTAGACATTTTTTAAGGAAGTAAAGAAAGTGATGTAAGCAAAAGGGAAAAATATTAAGGTAGACCTATTATGCGAAATATAGGTTAAAGAGTTTATGTAAGAAGCAGAGCAGCAACTGGTACTGGATCAGGCATTATAGATGCTATTGTAAAGAAGTACAAGATATTGGATTTGTATAATCTACATTGTAAGTCAGTGAGACTTCCCATTGAGTAGTGAGCTCTAGGCAGTTGGCCTTCCTACATGTGCAGGCCCCTCTTGTAAGTAATATTCTCTTATTTGCCAGTAAGTGGATATTGTGGGTCACAAATCCCACCGAGGTTTTTCCCACACCGCGTTTCCTCATTAAATCCTTGTGTCATGGTGTGCTTTTCATGTGGATGTTTTTAATTCTATTTATTTCATTATTTCTTGCATATTGGTACACTGTTATAATATGTTCTACATGTTTTAAGATAATAAATTCTATACATCGGTTAGATACTGATTCACCCCCCCTCTCAGTATCTATGGGAATCCTAACACACTAATGTCAAAGTGTTGATTTGACAGTGCATAGTTTGAAATCACAAAATTTTTGAAGCAATCACCTGTTAGGAGGGACCTCAAAGAGATCAGTCTAGACTGGTCAACAAGAGAAAACACAATGGAAACACAAAGACATGATGGATGAAATGCAGAACAGATTGAATTATAACATGAAAATTGATTACAACCAACCGATAACAACCAGGTTACAGAAACCGGCTCACAGGCCTGCTAAAACATGCTCAAAATACATAAAAGGTCACAAACGAGACCTCAAATCTTAAGATCTATGTTCTATACTTAGTTTAACTTCTTGGTTACATTATAATGCTCTATTAAAATGATTTATATGATCCAATAGGATCCTATTGGCCCAAAAAGGGATCAAAACCCGAAGAACAAGACCTAACGTGCAAAACCAACAAGGTCGACCTCCACCAAGACATTCCTCTAGAAAATAAAAAGGATGAAGTGTAGATCATGGGAAAAGTTTGACCACATTACAAGGAACATCAGAATCAATGCTAGGGATCTATAAGCTACGGAAGGGATCTGGTAGATCATAAATGCAAACAGGTCTAGGCAACCTCTAACAGGAAATTATCAACCGGTAATAGGAAACTGTCTTGGAAACCGGTAGTGATAACTTGCCAAAATATGATCCAAATGCTCCATGGTTTGGGAATAAGGAAGATGATCAAGTCTTCAAGCCAAAATCCAACTTCATAGGATCTGGTGAGCCAAACTTGGGACACATAGAAAGAAATGTTGAAACTGCAAACAGAAAGCAAAAACAAAAAGGAAATATTTTTGGTTGATGCTAGATTGCTATGAATCAGGGATGCTCCTACATTAGATATCTGAGGTTATTGAAAAATATAGTCTCTCACTTTATCGGGGTCAGAGGAAAACCAAGGCGGTCTACCTCTACTTGATAAATCCAAGATGAATCTTCAACTGGCCTATCCTTCCACTTCACAAGATACTCCATATACTGACTGCTCCAGGTAATACGGCCAATCCTACTGTCCAAAATTTCTTCAATTTAATTTGGTTCCTTCTAGGGCAACTATTTCTCCAAGTATGCAATATTGTCCTCATTGAATTCTGGTTCATGATACTCATGAAGATCTATAATATTAAACATGGGTGAAATACTCAAACTATCCGATAACTCCACTTCATATGCATTTCCAGAACTGAACTTCCTCAAAATTGTACAAGGTCCGAATTTCTTCATCTGCAATTTGTTATAAGTTCCAACTGAGAATCTCTCTTTTCTGAAATACACCATCACTTCATCACCAACTTCAAATTCCTTATGTCTCCTCGTCTCATCTGCCTTGTCCTTATACTTGATGTTCATGTCTTCCAAATGTTCCTTAACCTGAATATGCAAGGCTACCATGTGATCTATAAAATATTATTCTTCTAAACTTCTGTGGTCTTCACTGCTAATGTCTCTCAACTCTAATATACCACTAGGATGCACTCTGATAACAATCTCAAAAGGTGTTCTTCTAGTACTCCTATTTACTGAATTGGTGTAGGAAAACTCTTCTTGTGCAAGGATCAAATCCCAACTTCTGGTTTTATCTCCCACTAAACACCTCAACAAATTTCCCAAACTTTGGTTAACTACTTATGTTTGTCCATCAATCTGTGAATAAAAAGTATAACTGAACTTCAAATCTATCTTCATCTTCTTCCAAAGTGTTCCCCAAAAATAGCCAACAAATTTAGTGTCTCTGTTTGAAAGTATGCTCTTAGGTAACCCATGCAATCTCACTACTTCCTTGAAAAATAGGTCCGCTACATGTAATGCATCCGATGTCTTCTTATAGGGTATGAAATGAGATCACAAATATAGAATCATTCCCACTCGATGTTTTAGAAGTATGGAATCTATGCTTATTTCCTCCCAAGATCTTATTGGTACTGTCAAAGTTTTATACAATCCCACATTCTAACTACTACCCTTTGCAACTTGACAAACTCTACAACTATACACATATCTCTTAACATCCTTATGAATCTAGGGCCAAAAGTACTTCTCACTCACCAATGCTACTATTTTTCCAATACTAAAATGTCTAGCCAAACCTCCATAGTGTTCCTCCTTGATCAGATTCTCACTCATAGGACTCCTAGGTATGCACAACTGAACTCCTCTTAATAACATCCCATCCTGAATGAATTAATCCAACCACTTTCTTCTATTGACCGTAACTCATTCTCTACATGCTCTCCAAGGTTCTCCAAAATCTAGGCCATCATCATACAAAGTCTTCAATTCTTCAAATCATAATACTATCACTCTCATCTCTATCAGCAAATTCCTTCTCCTACTCAAGGCATCAACAACGTTGTTAGATTTCTCACTTCAATGCTTCCACACAAAGGTGTAACTCTGCAAAAATTCTACCTATCTCATAAGTCTCTGATTCAACTTACTCTAACTATTCCAATACTACAAGGCTTGATGATCTGTATACACCTCAAACTCCTTAGGAAGTAGGTAATGTTTCCAATTCTTCAAGGCTTGAACTATGGCATAAAACTCTTGATCATACATTGAATATCTCCTTTGGACATCATTTAATTTCTCACTAAAATATGCTACTAATCTTCCTTCTTGACTCAAGACTGCTCCTATTGCTATTCCACTTGCATCACAATCCACTTGAAATACTTTATTGAAATCTGGTAAAGCTAACACAGGCTGCTCATTCACTTTCCTTTTCAATAGCTCAAAAAATTTGTTTACTCCAATGGTCCACTTGAATTCCTTCTGATCTTCCCTCATGGTCTTAGTCATAGGGTTATAAATTGAACTGAAATTTCTAATGAGCTTCTAATAGAAACTAGCTAATCGATGAAATGATCTTACCTCTCCAATACTTTCTAGTGTAGGCTACTCAGCAATTAATTTTACTTTCTTAGGGTCCATAGTCAAACCATCCTCAGATATCACAAATCCCAAATAGACTAACTCATCTTTCATGAAAGTACACTTCTTAAGGTTTATCAACAACTTTTCTTCTCTCAACCTCTGCAAAACTTGTCTCAAATGCAAAAAATTCTCCTCTTTTGTCTTACTGAAAATCAAAATGTCATCCAAATATACAATAACAAAATTACCCAATAATTTCTTCAATACCTCATTCATCCATCTCATGAAAGTACTCAGTGCATTAGTTAGCCCAAAAGGAGTCACCAACCATTCATACAGTCCTTCATTTGTCTTGAATGTTGTCTTCCACTCATCTCCTTCTTTGATCTTGATCTGATGATATCCACTCTTCAAATCTATCTTTGTAAAGTATTTGAATCTGCTCAAACAGTCCATTATGTCATGCGTGAACTCACAATACTGGTTCCCACTTTTTGACCAGCTTTGACACTTATATGAATATTTTGAAAAAAACCTTCACTTTCTGACACCTATAACTTTTAAACCGTTAAGAATTTGAAGATGATATAAACTAGTGATTTTTAACATCTTGTTTGTAGATTCTAAATATATTTTTTTCAAATTTGTTTTAATAAATTTTTATTGATTTTTCCATCTCCCTCAAAAAGTAAATTTTTACAGCAAACAACATTTTTTAAGAGTGATGTGTATCCCGAAACGCATAATTTTTTTTCTATAAATGATAAATACTTAATTCTTTTGAATTTTGATTTGTAACATCAATACCTAGGGCATGCAGTTGGTTTGATAGTGATATGTTGAATATTTGTCATTTTATTAAGTTTTGAAGTTCGACTAATTATAATTTAGATATAGGTGTACATTGAACACATAACCTGTTCTATATATATCAAAATTGAATTTTCTTTTTTTGGTTAGAAAGAAAACATCAATACCTAGGGCATAGATATTTTTCAGATTTTTTTTGAATTAGTTTACTATTTTTCCCAATGCATTGAACAAAGAAGTTCATGTTCGGTGAAAAACCTACATTCATAAGAAATAAAATAAAATTATATTAATGAAATTAAATATATTAAAAGTTATAATATTTGGAAAGCTTATAATAAGGACTAAATACTTTAAAAAAAAAAACTTTTAAATGAATTAATTTGACCCCCCAAAAGCTAATGTAAAATTGGTTTTTAATCAGCATTTGATAGAGGTAAAGGAGACTCCATTGCAAGTATGATTTAGAAGTAGAGAGGTTCTATCCAAGAAATTTTGATCTAAGAGCCTTTGATTTAACTCTCTTCAATTAATTACTTAAAATGAGACCTCTTAAAGCTTAAATCATTATATTTTTTTAAAAATGTATGATTTCAGCAAAAATCAGGACGTACCAAAAAGTGGGAACCAGCTTTGTATTTCACTATGATTTGTTTATTGCTCTGGAATCAGTACACATTCTCTACTCTCCATTCTTCTTAGGTTCTAATACTACTGGTATTGCACAAGGGCTTAGAATTTCTCTAATCAAAACTTTCTTCAACAGCTCCTGCATCTGTCTATTGAGTTCTTCATTCTTTGTCAGTGTCATCTGATGTGTAGCTTTGTTAGGCAAACTAGCTCTGGGAACCAAATCCATGCAATGACTGATAATTCTCACAGATGGCAATCCATCAGGTACATTATCTAAAATGATGTCTTCATATTCTATTAGTAAATATTTTATCTCTTCTGGTTGTTCCTCTTCATTTTCTAGATTCTTAGTCTTCCTAGGAATTAAGGAAAAACACACATTCTCATGTCTCAATCCATCCAGGAATTTCCTTCCATCTACCAAACAGATTCTAGCATTCGTATAGACTTCACTCTTTAAAGGTTCCTCCAAGGGCAACAAGGTTGTCTTCATCCCATTGGCCACAATACTATATCTATTCTTCCTCCCATCATGTATTGCCTATCTATCAAATTGTCGAGGTCTACCCAACAAAAGATGACAAATATCCATAGGCATAATATCACACAAGACTTCATCATGATAATTCCCAATTTTCAATTTCACCAAACATTGCTCACTTACTAACAACTTATGTTCATCCTGAATCCATGCTATCTAATAAGGTTTAGGGTCTTTTAATATTTCCAAATTCAACTTATTCACCATCTCTTCTAAAACAAGGTTATCTGAACTACCACTATCAAGAACAACTTTACAACACTTACCGGATACCTTACATCTGGTATTGAACAAATTATTCCTCTACAAGGGCTCTTTATTTCTCCTAGTATGACACAAAGCTCTCCTCATCATCAGCAGTTCTCCATCTTCTGGTTTATTGTCTAATCAAATGGGGTTTTCTTCCACCACAACTACTCTTCTGGTATTATTTGTCTTCTTACACTTTAAATAACCATGTTATTATCCTCCACATTTAAAGAAAGTTTATCTAAATATTCTCCTATCTTGTCTTCCAAAATTCTCATTCCAGCAGCCATCAGGTTCTCTCTTTTGGTAGAAATTTCTATCATCTTTCTGGTATGAATTACTTTCTTTGTTCACTTCCTTGTCCTTGTTCTGATCTGTACAGGTTCCTCTTTCTCCTTGAAATATTCCTTCGGAAAACCTTCCACCTCTTCCTCTATGCCTCTTCTCATGTCTTTTGTATAGCTTTTCTTCTACCTTCAAGGCATACTAGTAAGCCTCTTCAACAATTTGTAATTTGATCAAACTGAGTTCATCTTGTATAGACACCTGCAATCCATTCAAAAATCTTGCAACTTGTTCAAATTCATTATCAACATGTCTGGATTTGATATTCAACTTGTAAAATGCTTCAAGGTATTCCTTCACACTAGATTCCTTCTGTCTCAAATTCTGCAACTTCCAGAATAGATTTAATTGATAATCACATGGCATAAATTTTGATTTCAAGTTAGCAATCATTTTATCCCATGTCTTGATATTATCTTTACCTCTTCTTTGTCTATCAACCTATCAATGCTCCCACCAAAGAGATGGATGACCTTTCAACCGAGTACAAGCATATTTCACCTTCCTTTCTTCTGCAATGTTTTCAAAATCAAAATATTTCTCCATCTCCGAGATCCGATCCATTTATTCATCTGAATCCAACTTTCCATCATATTCTAGTGGGGTAGAATGAAGTTTAGTATTCACCCTACTCAAAACCCTCAAAAATGTTTCCTCATTCGGATCAATCACCGACAAGTTTACTTGTTCTATCAGGGCTTCTTCTCCTTCATCTTCACTTACATCTTTGATGTGTTAGCCTCTCCTCTAGGTTGTCTCCACAGCTTCCAACCAGCCTGATATTCCTCATAACATTTCCATCATAGTAGGGTCTGCATTCCCACGTGCTCCACCATTCCTAGTTCCTCTTTGCACCATATTTATGCCAGTCCTCTGCAGGTCGAATCCTCAATCTGCCACCCTACAAAAAAATTCTTAGCAAAACACAATCTTTGGAACGAAAACTCGCTCTGATACCACTTGAAGCAGTCACCAATTAGGAGGGACCTCAAAGAGATCAATCCAGACTAGTCAGAAAGAGTAAACACAAATACATGCTAGAGGCAAAGCAGAGCAGATTAAATTATAACATGAAAATTGATTACAACCAACCAGTAACAATCAGGTTACAAAAACTGGCTCACAGGCCTGCTAAAACATGCTCAAAATACAAAATACGTCACAACCAAGACTTAAAATCTTAAGATCTATCTTCTATGATTAATATAACTTCATGGTTACATATAATGCTCTATTATAATGAATTATATGATCCAAGAGGATCCAGTCAGCCCACAAAGGGATCAAAACCCGAAGAACAAGACCTAACGTGCAAAACCAACAAGATAGGCCTCTGCCAATAGATTCCTCAAGAAAATCCAAAGGATGAAGTGTAGATAGTGGGAAAAGGTTGGCCACATACCAAGTAACATCGAAATCAATTCTCAAGGCTCTGCAAGCTACGAAAGGGATCTAGTAGATCATAAATGCAAATAGGTCCAGGCAACCAGCAACAGGAAACTGTCAACTGGTAATAGGAAACCGTCTCAGAAAGTGGTAGCAATAACTTGCTGGAAAATGATCCAAATGCTCCACAGTTTGGGAATAAGGAAGATGATCAAGTGTTCAAGCCAAAATCCAACTTCATAGGATCCGGTGAGCTAAATCCGGGACACACAAAAAGAAATGTTGAAACTGCAAACAAAAAGAAAAAACAGAAAGGAAATATTTTTGGTCGGTTCATAGTAATCTTGCACAATTTTCATGAAGATTTGAATAATATAAAAGAAAAAAAGGTGTTGAATGGTATTTTAAGTGAAGAGAGGATGAGTATGGGTCCCTTTGGCATGTGCCAAGTGTGATATGATCAAAGAAGACAATTAAACCATGTTGTTTGATGACTATCCTAGATTTGACAGTGTATACCAAACATTGCACTTTAAAAGTTTAAGAAGGGGTTGAGTGTTGAGTATAAAGGTCAGAGGGTAGGAGGAAGTATTCTCATATTCACCACTTGCATTTGAGGGGTTGAGAACACTTGTGTAATAATGATTGTTCCTAAGTACATGATTGTCATAAAATATGTCAAGATCATCCTAATGAGTAGTGTACTGATTGTGAATGAAGAGTAGCCATGTTGGGTTGGTTGGGTGGGTATAGAGTCAAGAGTAGGAGTGTTGTGAAGTCCTTGAAGGAATTTCCAAGAGTATATGTGGTTGGAGTAGTCTTTTTTGGTGATTTGGAGGAATTGATTATGCATTGCATTGATGTTTGTCATTTATGTCAACACTAGCTTGTTTGGTTGTCTATCGGGTTTAGGTAGAGTGGTTGGATTGTGATGTCAAGCTGGAGACTATCTTCTATATTCTTTGATATGTTCAGATTGGTGGAATTGGTTTGGTTTGGTCATTCAGATGCATGTCACATTCAGTTGGTTTAGGATTTGGTGATGTGGAAGCTATCATACGTTCTAGTAAGCCTTTTGGTTACTAGTAAGGATTTTACTGAGAGAGCTTTATTGAATATATTTTGAAGGATTCGATAAATGGTGTTGGTAAGACTTCTAGAAGGTTCTCAGGATGTTGATGGTTATCATTTCTATGTTCCAGTTGATCGGTGGTGTTGCATTTAGCACCGAACCTAATGTTATTATGTTAGGTTATGGACTGGTTTATATAACGTGTTGGTGGATTCTCCCGATGCGTTACCAGTTGGATTTATTGTTTGGTTAATGTTGTTTTGATCTTAGGCCGACTTGTGTTATCACTAGTTTGTGGGTTTATGCAATTGATTTATTGTATTATCTCTTAGGTGGCTGACCTAATTGTTTAGGTCTCGGGTTGGTATAAATATGATGTAGGATCTCTTTTGTAGATCGTGGTCATGGGTTATGGGATTATCTATGTGTGAATAAATTTGTAATCATATGCAGAGGTTTTCATCGATCATAGGTGATCGAATTGGGTTTGTATAAGAGGTTTAAGACCTCTGGCATTGAGCTTAACCAAAATTGTACCCAGGCATAGGAGATGCTATTCTTGCAGTTCATTCTTATTTCCAGATTGTAGTGTGGAGATCTTTTGTAGTCAATGACGCTCCTTTGTGATGAGAAATGCGCTTTAGGCTATTGGACTTCCTGCATGTGTACTCCCCTTATTGTAATCACATACCTACTATAGAAGTATCATCTAACTATGGGTATGGTTTCCCACCATGGTTTTTCCCTTTACCAGGTATTCCATGTACAAATATTGGTGTTATGTGTTGTGGATGCATGGTATTTGGTTTATGATTTATGTTTGTGCTTAATTGATATATCTGTTATTCCAATAAAAGTTTTTATGTGCTTAAAGTTTCATAATTTGTTAACAACGGATTCACCCCCGCCCCCCTCAAAGTTATTCACCGATTATCCTCATAATTGGTGTCAGAGCTTGGTCCTCTTTGCAGAATCTTTACCACTTGAGGAAGATCCTATGGTGATTAATCATTCAACTTAAATTGGTTACTAGAAGGATAGCCCTAGGCTTGAAGGAACAAATTGCAGAGTATGGAAGCTTCAGATGGAGACTCATTTGAGATGTCTTAGCAAAGATATTTGGGAGATCACTGAGAAAGGATATACTCCTTATGATCTGGCATCTGAAAACCCTCCTCTGGTAGACTTGGATAAGAACATTGAAAATGAGTGTGGAGCTAGAGAATCCCTTTTGAATGCCCTTTCAAATCAGCAAGTAATGGTATTAACAGACAAATAATCTGCAAAATCTATATGGGATAAGTTAGAGACTCTAAATGAAGGTGACCATATGGTAAAAATTGCTAAAATTGATGGTTACTGGGTGAGGTATGAGAACCTGAGAATAGATTAAGATGAAAGAATTACTTCTTTTATGGAAAGAGTCAATGAAATTGTCTTGAGAATTCAATGTTGTGGTGGAACTCTGAGCAAAGATGAGATTGTTTCTAAAGTATTGATAGATTATCTACTGGCTTACAAAATGAAGGCTACTGCAATCAATGAGCTGAGAGCAATGTCTAACACTTCTGTCAATACGGATACTTTGGTTGGAAAATTATCTGCTTTTGAGCTTGAAGAATTTGGTCCTCAAAGAGCTGCAAAGATAGATTTTGTATTCAAGGCATCTACATCATCAACTGGCATGAGTGATTGGAAAGAATTATATGTGAAGGAACAAGAGGATATGAAGGAATAAGATGAAGATCTTGAGGAACTTCAAGGCCTATTTGCTAGAATGGTACCTAAAGGTCTGACAGGAAGTAAGTATGAAGGAAAATCACCTTTCAAATTTTTTTCATGTAGTAAGATAGGTCATTTTGCATCTAGATGTCCTAAGAGGAATTCAAGATTCGAAGAGAAAGCTAGAAGATTTTTTAAGCCTAACCATGAATATCAAAGCAAGCATAATTACAAGAGGAACAAAGACAAATCATGCTAATATGCTGATGAGGAAGGTGTAACTGATGATTCTGATGATGAATCGACAATGGAAAGGAATGGGTACTCTTAGCTATCAAGGAAGATGCTCCGAAACCTGTCACTCAAAATGAAGAGAAGGCCCTTGCTACTAAAGTTGAAGACAAGGATGAATGAGTAATAGACAGTGGATGTTCAAATCATATGACTAGAGATAGAAGGAAGTTTCTATCTTTGCAATAATTTGATGGTGGTTGTAGATCAGGAATTCGATTAACATCAAAGCAAATAGCTATTAGCTAACCACAAAGCCAAATTGCAATGAAATAAATCCTAATTACACTCAATAGAGATATGAAGACAAGATAATCAAACCAAATGCAAACCATTACAAACGCGAATATCTCCTCCATAATTCTCCATTGTCCTTCTTTCTCCTTCAAATTACTTTGTTTGTGGATCTCACCTACAAGTGCAAAAGCATAGTATGAAAGGAAGATTGACAAGATGAAATGGCAGCATAAGGATACTAGAAGCATGATTGATTCCTTTGATTGAAGAAAATCATCCAATTTATAGACAAATTGGAGAGATGACAAGATTAGCATGAAGAGATTTGAAAGGAAATTTCAAATCAAGGATGACAAATATGACAAATTATGACAAGATTGACATTTTCTATGCAAGATTGATTGATTGACAAAATTATGACAAATTTGACATGCAAGATTGATTGATTGACAAATTATGACAAAATTGAAATGCCATTCCCATGACAAAAGGGAAGAGAGAAAATAGCCTCCATGATTGCAACAAATGGAAGCATAAACATAGGAGAAAATTAGGGGAAAAATTAGAAAAATTGAAGAAAATGGGAGAAATAGGAATTAGGTGAATTAATTAATAGGTTTTCATCCATTAATTAATTCATGAAAGAGACCTAGGACTAAATAAATTAATTTATTTAACCCACCAAGAAGAAGAAAAGGATTAAATGAACAAATCATAAAACCCTAGAAATAAGAGGACAAGGAATTAGGTCAATACAACAAGAAATTAATTTAGGTTCGATCATGATTCTGATTGACAAAGGACCATTGTTGATAAATGATTGAGACTAGTTGACAAAAATCAATGACAAGTTGACCAAGATTGACAAGGAGATCAAATTGATAGGCACCGATTGATGAGGAACAATGACTAATTGATCCAAATTGACATGATTGAAAAGGACAAGGATCAATGACAAATCGATTGCAAAATGACAATATTGACAAATTGATAAGGATCAATGACAAATCGATTGCCAAATGATGAGATTGACAAGGATGAGGATTGATGACGAATCAATCGCAAAATGATGAGATTGACAAGAGGACAAGGATCGATGACGAATCGATCGCAAGATGACAAGATTGACAAGGATGAGGATCGATGGCGAATCGATCGCAAGATGACAAGATTGGCAAGGACAAGGATCGATGATGAATCGATCGCAAGGTGACAAGATTGACAAGAGGACAAAACCCTAATTCTATCATCGATTAGGATTGACAATGTCCAAAATGATGATACATGAGCATGCATATTGATGCGACAGGATAAGATCGACCAAAATCATGATTGAAGATTGTTATCGACAAGACCAAATTCGAAAGCGAGAAAAATGAAGAATGCAGAAGAAAGACTTGATGCTCGCAAATGATAAAGACCAAGTGCACAACATAGAAGGAATGTTAATGCGACACAAGAACCCTAAAATAAGGCAATGCACCAATGTTAAAGTATGACTCCACAAGCGTTGACCATTTTTAGATGTCTACATTTTGCCCCTCTTTGAGACAATGCGATTTTAAGCATTGTTTCAAAGAACAATAATGAAAATGCCCTGGACAATAACAATGACATATGCATGCCCCTTCGAGGAATTGGCTGGAAAAAAATCTAGAAAAGAGGCCAATTGATCGATAAGAATGACAGAAGATGATAGGTTCGAACGGATCACCAAGACTGACGGAAGAAATGTTAGTAAGAAGAAATTAGACAGAGGACAGTTAGAGATGAAGGAAAACTTGCTTTCACATATGCACATAAGTAGGTGAGAACCTTTATTTGATATGGCAAAATGGATGCGGTGCAACATGGAAATGAAGGCCAGAGTGATAATGCAATCCCTTTGCGTAAGATAGACATGTTCACAAACAAGGAATGGTTCAAAAATCCTAAGACAAACTTGCCCCAGAATGTTATGAAACACTCCACAAATAGAAGACAAAAAATAATAAATGACCATGAGCCATCCCGACCACTCTAAATCATGTAGTGACATCATCGAGCAACATAGGAACATGGTCAAAGCCAAAAATAAATCAAGAAAAAGATAAGACTCGCAAATTCAAACAAGTCAAACAAACATTCTCATCGTCATTGTCAAAAGTGGAAAACAAGAATGATCATGTTGTCTTGTTCCAAGGAATGTGGTACACCATCTAAGACAGGACATAGTTCAGTTTCGAGTATACCACACCCTATATAAGACCCCTGATAATGTTGACAAGGACCAGTGGTAATGTTGAGGCTAGTTTGATTGATATGACAATTTTAATCAGTTTGAATGCCTGGTTTGATTGAAAAGTTCATCTATTAATGCATGGTTTCATTAAAGCACAATTTTGTAACATGTTATCTGTTTGTTGTCTACACAAATGTTTGATTGATTGTCGTTGGATGTATGCTCAACCATCTGTCTTTGCACAAAGGGGATATTTATGGACAAAATGCAAATGCTTGTTTTTGGATTTGAATGTTTTGAAAAAAAAAATTGTTTTGTTTTTTCGAGTTTTTACAAAAAAAAAATTGTTCATTTTTTTAGGACTTTATTTGACTTTTTAGGGATTTTTTTCAGGACATTATTTGATTTTTAAGGGATTTTTTTAGGACATTATTTGATTTTTAGGGATTTTTTCAGGACATTATTTGATTTTTAGGGATTTTTTCAGGACATTATATGAATGTTTTTGAATTTTGACATTTTAGCTGAAAATGAACACATGATTTTTTTTTATGTTTTTGAATGTTTTCAGGATTTTTTTCAATTTTTTTTATTATTTCAGGACATTTTTTTATTTTTAGGGTTTTTGCCCCCAGTGTCTAGCAAGGCAAGGAATATGACAGGTGAATAAATTGGCTTTCTGAAATGTTGGTGGATAGAGGGAAGACAAAGGCCTTTTATTATGGAGACAATACGGATGCAATTTTCAAGGGCTATTGCGTGATGGGACAAGAGACTGGATATGACAATGTAAAGTAGGAACATGGCATGAGGGACATGTCAAGAGGTTTTTGAAACTATGTTTAAATTTTGCATCCTTATGTCAAATCAAGATCAAGGAATGAAAAAGAGGGGTGTATGGATAGTGATAAGATATGGATAGGATAAGCAACACCAAGAATGGATAAGGGACATGGACTGAGGGTCGGGGTAGGATACGGGATAGTGGCAGAAAGTTGCAATAAGCTAGGGAATATGGATGAAAGGTTATAATAAGCAAATGGATAAAGACCAAAAGCTATGATGGACTAAAAGCTGCAAAAAAGATGCATGATGCACATCACGATCCTCAGCCTTGTCAAGATCAAAGGTGGAAAGAGGAAATTGGACATGAGGGAACAATAGGATATGAAGGGTAATGACAGGGGTTCGATAGAATAATGGAACAATGAAGGACAAAAGGATATGATAGGATAAAACCTGTCCCCAAGTACGGTATGCAAGAAGTTCATAGATTACGCATGATGCCTATTTGCTAGGTTTTCATCACGATACTTGCCCAAGGTGCCTATTTGCCAAGTTTTCACCAGTGGATGAATTATTTTTGCTTTACTTTTTTATTCTTTTTCTTTTTTTCTCACTTTTTTTTTTTTTGTATTTTGACTTTTTCAATAGAAGATGGACACATGATAGGGGATGGAAGAAGGAATCAAACATCTTTTTGTTTGGATAGTAGCCTTGAAAAAAATGGACCATGACCTTTAAAAGTATGCTCAAAGACGTTGGTAGGATAAGGACATGGAAAATAAGATGAAACTAAGGCAAGGATTTATGCAAAGGATGGGATCAAAGGGATCAAAGGATGGAAAATATGCATTGGATAATGGATAGGGTATTGGAAGAATTGGGCTTCAGTGGATGGAAATGTTGGCAAGATCAACATTGGCACACACCTTGAGGGGTGATGGACTAATGGAGGAAGAGTGGGTTTTGGATATGGAGATTTTGATGAAGGAATAGCTAGGGATTTGTGGACATAAGGACCCAAAATGGAAGAAGGAGGTGATGGAGGAGCAAATTTGAGAGGATTGGATGGAGGAATATCAATTTTGGATGCCAAGTTGGATGTTTCTTTAGGCTTTTGTGCTTCAAGGAGCCGCTTAGGGATCCACATGGTTTTTGATTTTTCATGCTTTCGTGGTTCCTTGGAGTGCATTGCTTGCACAAGGGATTTAGGAACCCATATATATTTTGACTTTTCTTTATTTTCCTCAGTGGGCCTTTGTGGCCTTTTGGATATATTTTTTTCTTTATAGATCATATTGTTCCTTGTTTTGACATGTCGATTATATTGGACATGTTGATCCTTGAATACATGTGGATTTCTAGACTTATGACTTTTATGCTTGGCATCCAAATTGCTTGGAGGGGGAAAGGAATGTATGGATGGATATGAATGAAATGGAGTTCTTTTTGATGGATGAAATTTACTCAAGGATTTGTGCCTTTGCTGACCTTGCATAGAGGATGAAGGGATATAAGGACCTAAGATGGATGGAAAGTATGATGGGGAAGGGATATGTTTGGATTTTGAAGGGATGTTGGATTTAGTAGGGGTACCCACGTCTTGTAAGATATTCTTTGATATGGAGGGGTTCTTTCTCATGAAGGTCTACTCCTTTGCCTTTATGAATATCTTGACTTGTAGGATACTCTTTTCTTTGGGAAGAAGACGCAATTCCATTATGAGGTGGATATGATATGAGAGAAATAATGAGATCTTGAAGTGGATCGGATTGCACCAAAGTGGAAGAACCCATTATGCATGTCGATGGTTCATGAACATCTTGCACTGACATGTTATAATCATGAGGGGGATTAGGATCATGAGGGGGACTAAGATTGTGAGGGGGACTAGGATTGTGTGGTGGACATGGATCAATGACAGGATATTCAAGAGATGGAATGGGATAAATAATGGGATCATCAAAAGGAATGAGATCTTGGAGTGTATATGGAGCATTAAGACAAGGAGATGGAGGAACAAAAGGATCTTGTGGAGGATTTAAAGGAATAATTTGATCTTGACAAGGAGAAAGATCATTGGATTCCTCTTTAAAGGTGCTTTGCTCTTGACTTTTAATGGGATCATCAGAAAGGATGGAAGGGATATCTTGATCTTTCTTAGAAAGTGGAATGTCAATGGGATTTGAAAGGACATTGTGTTCATGAAATGGAAGGGGATCATTTGGGATTGGATGGACTGGGATATCTTGATCTTGCTCGGGGAATGGAGTGTCAATAGGACTTTGGATAGGATGGAAAAGAATAGGGGAATCATTGTGAGTGTCTGGGAACATGGGGTCCTAGTCAACAATTGGATGGGATGATAAGGTTTTGGGATCTTGATCTTGATCTTTTTTAAGACATGTTTCTTCATGCTCTAAATTATCCGCTTGACATGAGGTTGGACTTTGGATATGCATGGGGGATTCTGACAAGGAATCAATGTTTTGGCATGAAGGAAATGCACTTTGAACATTTTTGATGGATTCTGGCAAGGAGTTAATGCTTGAACATGAGGAAGAGGGACTTCGAATGGGGTCCTCTAAAACAGGTAATGGCAATAAAGTGCATGGTGGCATTGGGTCTTGTATTTCTGAAACATGACAAGGATGTGCATCATGAATTGGATTATCTTGGCAATCAATTATGGATAGCCCTTGGATAATTTCATCCTTCGGTGTATTGTTTGATGAGGACAATATGGAAGGTTCTTGTGAAACTTCTAAAGATGTAGGGATAGATGCCATTAGAGAGTTAATTTGTTTGTGGGGGGATGAGGCATTGCTAGACATAAGTGTATTATGTTGATCTTCCTCAAAGAACTCACTTGGTAATTTCCTTAAGATCCTTGCAATAAGGCCACCTTCTTTTGAGGTTTTGACATAGTTGTATCTGGAATTTGAACTTGTTTGGAAAGGAGTTGGTTCTGGTCTGATGTCATGTTTTTATTTCGAAGTAGATGTTGATCAAATTGGTTTGACATGTTCAAAATTTGGCCTGGTGCATGTTGCAAGTTTTGTTTTGGAATTTGTGATTGTATTTGTTGATACTGAGTTGTCCATTGAGTTTGTTGTTGATACTTAACAGTTGGTTGGACATATTGTTGAAATTGGACCATTTGTTGTGTTTGTTGGAAATGTTGTTGATTCAAGATTTGATTGAATGAAATTTGACCAAATGAATTTTGATTTGGGACTTGATTGAAATTTGTGCTTGTTTTTTGAAATTGTTTCATCATCTCTATTTGAGAGATGAGAGTTGGTATGTCTTGACTTTTAATGTTTTGGACATTTGGGATCTATTCTTCTCAATGTTTTTCACTTTTTGTTCCAAAATCTCCTTTTCTTGAGCTAGTTTCTCCTCTATTTTTTGTATTTGGACATTTACATCATCATGATAAGTTTGATCCAAGTTCTGAGACATGTAGAGATTGGATTGACATGATTGATTTCTCAATTGTGATGACATGGCTTTGTAAGAAGGTTGAGACCTCATTTCAACAAACGTGTCACTATGCAATGCAACTACTGGGATTGACAAATGCAACCTAAAAGGATGACAATGCAACTTAATGTTTTTGTACCTTTTGAATTTTTGGAGACAAACTTTTGAAATGCAAAGCTAAAGACACAACTTTGGGAAATTGAAATGAAGTCAAGACCTTAAAGGACAAAGGACCAAATGACAATAGGACAAATTGACTATGTCTCACCTATATGCTTGGATACTAAGCTAGGTTTGACAAAAAATGATATTAATGAAAAGATAAATTTTAGACAAGGTTAAGACTCCCCAACAACAACTAAAGTTTTGATTTTTCAAGTTTGACAAACCAAATTTTATAGACTAAATGCAAGAAGGCAATGATTATGACAATGACTTAGGATATGACATGAAAATGATCTAAGGATATGATATGACAAGATGAAGCCAAGACAAGATGACAATACAATGATAAGGATATGCGAAGACCAATGATTTGGAATATGCAAAATGCAACCTAGGCAAGACCTAATTTTAGCATGACAAGGATAATGCACGAATGTCACCTAAATGGAAATCTATCTTGGATATGACAATGAAATGAAAACTTAGGGAAATGATTTTGAGCCTAAGTGCAAAATGAGGATGCTTGCAATGAAAAGGACTAAAATGAAGGGAGATGACAATATGCCCTAGGACCTAAGTTGGACTATGCAAAACCTAGTCTAAAGTGACATGAATTTTTGAAACAAAGTTTTTCAATGTGTTTGACAAGCCATGTTCAAATGTTGGATGAATACTTGGACAAATTTGGACTTTTGTTAGGATTTTGTTTTGAATTGAAGGTTGTTGATTTTGAAAACCCAAGTTGATTATGAGCACTTTTGAAAGTTTGTTTTTTTTATTTAACCTTTGACAATCATGGAAGACAAAATGTTTGTTTGACTTTGACTCAAGACAATCAAGCACATTCACAACAAATCCTATGGTTGGCAAGGGCAATATCTATTGAATCCTCTAGCCATAAAATACAACACTTAGCCGGATAGCTAGATGCTTGGTAGCATTGGCTCCCCCTTACAGTGCACTCACTTCTCAGGCATACCAAGCTTCGAGTTCAAGGGGCATCACTTCCCAAGAACTTGCTATCTCTAACTAAGGATTACATGAGAGGTGTCTTCGGCATGTGTGTATCACAATGCCTGAGCCAACAAATAGAAGGATTTTGGCCTCTAAAAACAAGAGATTCTAGTAAGGGCATCTGTTCGGGTGGGTATTGATCCGATGAATAAATTGTCGCAATACCATTCCAGCACCCATTGTCTACAACTTTCATTGCATCCACAGTTATTTAGAGTGGTTCGGAAGAGCTTGGCTTTAGCCTCTCACCACTTTGGGTCGTTCCCTCTCACCAATGCCTGTGCGAAGTGCTAGGCAAATCGGGAGGCAGGCCCAATTCTAAGGGTTAAAACATGCAATCAAACTAAAAGAAAACAAAGCATGCATGGTGTTCATTAACCTTTAAGAAATTAAATGTGCAACTACTTTAAAAATCACATGCAAGATGTTTTAATAAAAGTCTTTGACCACGTCCTGCATAAGATTTGTTAGTAGTTTCATTTTTATTCTTCATCACACGTAACACCAAGGTGTTGCACAAAGAATCAATACCAAAGAAAAACCAGAATATAAGAACAGAATGAAAACAAAGTAATTTGCAACTAAAAACACTGGTTTCACCTCTGTTTCTGGCCTTACACAAGCAAAAAAATGTCTCAACATAGGTGCAGAATGCCTTGACACAGGTGCAGAATGCCTTGACACAGGTGCAGAATGCCTTGACACAGGTGCAGATCTCTTTGACATAGGCACAGATCTCTTTGACATAGGCGCAAGATGCCCTGACATAGGCATAGAATGCTTTGACACAGGCGCAGAAGTGTCCAGAAAGCTCTGAGTCACCCTATTTCTTGAGTTTTTCACCTGCAAATCAGCTCGAAAGCACTCAAAGACATGGCTAAGAGGTTATTTCACGTCAGGTTCACCAAAAAATGTAGATCAAGAATTTGATTAACATCAAAGCAAATAGATATTAGCTAACCACAAAGCCAAATTGCAATGAAATAAATCCTAATTACACTCAATAGAGATATGAAGACAAGATAATCAAACCAAATGCAACCCATTACAAATGCAAATATCTCCTCCATAATTCTCCATTGTCCTTCTTTCTCCTTCAAATTACTTTGTTTGTGGATCTCACCTACAAGTGCAAAAGCATAGTATGAAAGCAAGATTGACAAGATGAAATGGTAGCGTAAGCATACTACAAGCATGATTGATTCCTTCGATTGAAGAAAATCATCCAATTTATAGACAAATTGGAGAGATGACAAGATTAGCATGAAGAGATTTGAAAGGAAATTTCAAATCAAGGATGACAAATATGACAAATTATGACAAGATTGACATTTTCTATGCAAGATTGATTGATTGACAAAATTATGACAAATTTGACATGCAAGATTGATTGATTGACAAATTATGACAAATTATGACAAAATTGAAATGCCATTCCCATGACAAAAGGGAAGAGAGAAAATAGCCTCCATGATTGCAACAAATGGAAGCATAAACATAGGAGAAAATTAGGGGAAAAATTAGAAAAATTGAAGAAAATAGGAGAAATAGAAATTAGGTGAATTAATTAATAGGTTTTCATCCATTAATTAATTCATGAAAGAGACCTAGGACTAAATAAATTAATTTATTTAACCCACCAAGAGGAAGAAAAGGATTAAATGAACAAATCATAAAACCCTAGAAATAAGAGGACAAGGAATTAGGTCAATACAACAAGAAATTAATTTAGGTTCGATCATGATTCTGATTGACAAAGGACCAATCTTGATAAATGATTGAGATTGGTTGACAAAAATCAATGACAAGTTGACCAAGATTGACAAGGAGATCAAATTGATAGGCGCCAATTGACGAGGAACAATGAATAATTGATCCAAATTAACATGATTGAAAAGGACAAGGATCGATGACAAATCGATCGCAAAATGACAAGATTGACAAATTGATAAGGATCAATGACAAATCGATTGCAAAATGACGAGATTGACAAGGACGAGGATCCATGACGAATCGATCGCAAAATGATGATATTGACAAGAGGACAAGGATCAATGATGAATCAATCGCAAGGTGACAAGATTGACAAGGACGAGGATCGATGACTGATCAATCGCAAGATGACAAGATTGACAAGGACGAGGATCGATGGCGAATCGATCATGTGGGATAGAAATTAGGATTCATCACAAGATAAGTAGATCAATCAAAACACAAGACATGATAATTTAATCAAAAGAACACTCATGAAATGAACCTAATTCCAAAGCACATTCAATAGAGGTATGGAAACAAAGCATTCAAAATGAAAATATCATGCAAACCATATGCTTCTTCCATGCAGCTCCATTGTTGTTCTTTCATCTTCAATGGGTTTGTGGATCTCACCTACAAGTGCTCACACAATTGAAAGCAAAAAGTTCAAGAGTACTAGAAACGAAAATTCGGTAGTTTGATAGCAATTCAGGGTTCATGAAGATTCCAAGGGTAAGGATTTCGAAGGGTTATTAGCTTTGATTCAAGAAAATCATCCAATTTATAGAAGAATTGGATAAGTGACAAGATTGGCATGATGCAATTCAAATAGAAATTGAAAATCAATATGACAAATTATGACAAATTATGCATTTCCATGCACAATTTGATTGATTGATTATGACACATTTCATGTCAAAATTGATTGATTAATCAATTATGACAATTTCATGACAAATTGAAATGCCACTCCCATAGAATTAGGAGATGAATTAGGAGGGAAAAGGAATTAGAAATTTGAAAAATAGGAAATTGAAATTGATAACAAACTAGGAAATTGGAATTAGAAATTGATGAAAAATAGGATTTAGGAATTAGTGAATTAATTAATAATTTTTCATTTATTAATCAATTCACAAAGAGGAATAATTAGCCAATTAAATAAAGATTTAATTGTAATGAGAAGACTTAGGATTAATAAATAATTTAGTAATCCTAAAGGAAGAAATGACAAATTAGGTTAAATGAATAAATCATAAAACCCTAGAAGACGAATTAGAAATGACAATTAGGTCTTGATTAAAGATAATTAATGTCATGATTTGAATTGATAAATGACCAATGCGACAAAATGATTTGATTGAAAAATGCGCCAATTGACGAGGAACAATGACAAATTGATCCAAATTGACATAATCGAGACAAACAATGATCGATAGTGAAATGATCACAAAATGACAAGATTGACAAAAGGACACGAATCGATGACAAAATGGATTGCAAGATGACAAGATAATGACCACGATCGATGACAAATCGATCGCAAAATGATAAAATTGATAACGACCACGATCAATGACAAATTGATCGCAAGATGACAAGATTGAACATGACAACGATCGATGACAAATCGATCGTAAAACGACAAGATTGAAGGATTGATGACAAATCGACAAGATTGATAAGAGGAAAAAACCCTAATTAGGGTTGACAATGTCCAAAATGATAAGATTGATGATAAGATTGATAAGATTGATAGGAGGACGAAACCCTAATTAGGATTGATGATGTCCAAAATGATGACAAATGAATACGCACATTGATGCGACAGGGTAAAATTAATCAAAATCATGATTGGATAATGTTATCGACAAGACCAAATTCGAAGACGAGATGATTGAAGAATGTAGAAGAATGACTCGATGCTCGCAAATGATAAAAATCAAGTGCGTGACATAGGAGAAATGTTAATGCGATGCAAAAACCTAAAATGAGGCAATGCGCAAATGTTAAAGTATGACCTCGCAAGCGTTGACCATTTTTGAGTGTCTACATTTTGCCCCTCTTTGAGACAATGCGATTCTGAGCGTTGTTTCAAAGAACAATAACGAAAATGCCCCAGACAATAACAATGACATATGCATGCCCCCTCGAGGAATTGGCCGGAAACATGCAGAAAAGAGGCCAATTGATCGATAAAAATGATAGAATCGAACAGACTGACAATCGGAGATCGGATGCATGACAGACAATCAATTTAAGGTGCACAAGACCGCGACCAACATAAGATGGAGAGGATGCACGTCCATCTATGCAATGACAAAGAGCTATAAATGAGACCAAGAGGGTGAAAATGACTCATTTGCATTAGCTAAAGAGGAGGATTTGTTGCTCTGGACAAGGACACTTGTAGACAGATGGCGAACATTCCAATGGCAGATCACCTTGGGGAACGTGTACATACATTCAGACGACCGGAGGACGCAGGAGCAGCGGTATGTATCTCGAAAACCCATGTGTTGAATTTCATGAATTTTGATGGCTTACGGGACATTGTGGGGATGAGGAGGACAGAGGGAGCACCCAGTGACAGAGGCACGTACTCCTTATGACAGACAGTGGACATTATGTAGTTTGCCATTTTGTAGTCAGCCTGCGGGTCATATTTAGGACAGACAGTCCGATTTTGTACTCCGATATTATTATGATATGTGATATGATATGCATCGATATGATGGGATGCAATGTGTTATGACTGATGTTTTTTTTTTTTTATGAATGGATGACTTATGTACTGATGTATGAACATGTATGGATGTATTTTTATGGATTTTTGATGTATTTATGAAATGAAATGGACAAAATGCTTGATGCAATATACGTGATGGAATGCAAATGTACTAACCAAATGGACGCAGGATGTAGCATATGAGGAGTGGATATCGGAGCACTAGACCGAACTGACTATCCGACTGGACAGAAGAAGTGTTAGTAAAAAAAAAAAAGAGATAGAAGACAGTTAGAGATGATGAAAGCTTGCTTTCAGTAATGCACTTTGTAGGTGAGAACCTTTATTTTTATTTAGCAAAATGGATGCGTAGCATCATGGCATTGAAGGCCAGAGCTGAAATGCAACCCGATTTGCATAAGACAGACACAGCATAAACAAACGACAATCACAATCAAAAAAAGAAAAGGATCATGAGCCATCCCGGTCACTCTAAATCACTTAGTGACATCATCGAGCAACATAGGAACATGATCGAAGATAAATCAATAAAAAGATAAGATGCGCAAATTCAAACAAACAAACAAACATCTTGATCTTCATTGTCAAAAGTTGAATGTGCTGATAGGATGATCATGCTGTCTGGTTTCAGGAAATGTGGTACCCCGTCTAAGACAGGACACAGTCTGGTTTCGAGTATACCACACCCTGTATAAGACCCATGATAATGTGACAAGGACAAATGAATTGAAGACAATGTTCGGTTGATAAGACAATTATGATCAGTTTGAATGTTTGGTTTTGATTGAAAAAGTTCATCTGTTAATGCGTGATTTCATTAAAGCACAATGTTTGATTGCGAGTCGTTGGATGTATACTCGGTGAGCTGTTAATGCACAAAGGGAATATTTTATTGCAAAAATGCGTGTTTTTGTTTTTAATGTTTTACAATTTTTTTGTGTTCATTTTTTCAGGACTTTATTTGATTTTTTTTATTTTTTTTGACTGTTTTCAGGACATTTTTCAATTTTTTAAGACTTTTTTCAGGACCGGTTTTTTTCAATTTTTAAGAATTTTTTCAGGACTTTTTTCAATTTTTTATGACTTTTTTCAAGACTTTATTCGATTTTTATGGATTTTTTTCAGGACATTATTCGATTTTTATGGATTTTTTTTCAGGACTTTATTCGATTTTTATGGATTTTTTCAGGACATTATTCAATTTTTATGGATTTTTTTTTTTTTTTCAGGACTTTATTCGATTTTTATGGATTTTTTCAGGACATTATTCGATTTTTATGGATTTTTTTTCAGGACATTTTTCGATTCAAAAGCTCCAGTGACCGATCATGACAAGTGGAAGGCACCTAATGCGCATTTGAAAGACACATAGACTAGGACCAACACATATGTACAAGAAACTAGAGTAGACAAGACAGTGATGTTGACCAATAACAGACTTGGAATAGAACATTAGGTCGAGATCAAGATAGGCATGACAAAGTGGTCAAGAGAAAGCATATCTAGAAGTCATGATAGATGACAGAGCAATAATCTCATTACTCATGGCGCCTGATTGCCAGGTTTTCACCATGGTACTTGCCCAAAGCGCCTGTTTGCCAGGTTTTCACTAGAGGGCGAATCATTTATTTTATTTTTTTTGCTTTTTTGCTTTTTTTATTTTTTTGTATTTTTTTGCTTTTTTCATTTTTTTGTATTTTTTTTGCTTTTTTCATTTTTTTGTATTTTTTCAGGATCATATTTGAAGAAAAATTTGACAGCAAACTATGCCCAGTACTTGCGAAGATGCATGCTATTGATAGAATCAGACAAAGGTTCACCTTCGGGAGTCGCAAGCTGATATGCCCCCGAGCCATAGGCTGCAGTTACTATGAAAGGCCCAACCCAATTGGGTTCAAACTTGCCTTTGATGATGTCAGTAGACTGTGCATTCTTGGGATTTGCCTTTAAAACCAGGTCTCCCACTTCGAAGTGTCGCCCTTTGACCTTCTTATTATAAGAGCGACGGAGATGGTTTTGGTATGCTTGCAAATGTGTCAGAGCTGTCTGACGTTTTTCATCTAACATCTCAAGCTGATGCAGCCGAGAGACTCTGTGTGTCTCATCATCAATCAGGTGTTGCAAGGAAACTCTCAAGGAAGGAATCTCAACTTCCAAAGGTAAGATGGCTTCCGCACCATACACCAAGGAATAAGGTGTTGCGCCAGTAGGTGTGCGGATAGAAGTACAATAGGCCCACAGTGCTGGATTTAACTGTACGTGCCAATCTCGACCAGCGTCATTGACAACTTTCTTCAGGATCTTGATAATGGTTTTATTTGATGCTTCATCTTGACCGTTACCCTGTGGATAGTATGGGCTAGAAAAACGGTGTTGAATATGAAATTTTTCACAAAGCTCTTTAACATCTTTATTCTTGAAGGGTCGACCATTATCTGTGACTATGGCAAGGGGAACCCCATATCTGCATATGATATAATTTAGCAAGAATTTTGAAATTTGGACACCAGTGATATAGGTCATGGGGATGGCTTCAATCCATTTTGTAAAATATTCTGTAGCTGTAATAATGAACTTGTGTCCATTTGCAGATGTTGGCTGAATCTTGCCGATAAGATCCAAACCCCACTGAGAAAAGGGCCATGGAGATATAACCGAATGAAGCTCTTGAGCTGGTGCATGAATATAATCTCCATGAATCTGGCACTTGTAGCACTTTTTAACAAATTCATGAACATCTTTTTCCAAAGTGGGCCAGTAATACCCAGCACGAATCAACTTTTTGGCTAGGCTAAGACCATTGAAATGGCCCCCACATATACCATCGTGAACCTCGTGTAAAGCCGTTTGTGCTTCATCAAAATCCAAACACCTGAGGAGGGTATGGTCAAAAGAACGACGGTAAAGGGTGTCGGCGATGATGACATATTTGGATGTTTGTCGAATAAAGGCTCGGCGTTGGTTAGCGGAAAGGTTAGGTGGTAAAGTCTGAGATTTGAAATACTGATATATATCATTGTACCAAGGGGAATTGGGACCAACAAGAACGCACATCACATCAGCAGTCGGAATGTCAAAAGAGGGGACTAGCAATTGTTCGACCAGGAATTCACACTTGTCCATATTATGAGGCATATTTATCATGGAAGCAATCGTAGCCATTGCATCTGCCGACTTGTTTTGTATTCTTGGCACTTGACTGAAATGGATAGCTGTGAATTTGGTCTTAAAGAAGTCTACCATGTGCTTATAAGGAATAAGCTTTTCATCCTTTGTTTTGTAGTCATCATTGACTTGTCGGATGACTAATTGAGAATCTCCATAGACTTGCAAATGCTTGATGTTCCAGTGAACTGCCACTCGGAGTCCTGTAACCAATGCTTCGTATTCTGCAATGTTATTGGTACATTGGAAAGTTATTCTGTATGACTTTGGAATAGCATCACCTTGAGGGGTGACAAACAAAATGCCTGCGCCGGATCCGAACTTGGTGTGGGACCCATCAAAGTATAACTTCCATTCATTGGATGGTGTGAGAGCAAAGACTGATTCATCTGGGAAATCAGTCAACATGGGATGATCGTCTGAAATAGGAGCATCTGCTAGTTGATCTGCTATGACTTGTCCTTTTATCGCCTTTCGCTCCATATACTCAATGTCAAATTCACTGAGAATCATGACCCATTTTGCTAGGCGACCTGTCAAAGCTGCTCGGCTGAGCAAATATTTTAAAGGATCAATTTTGGCAATCAACAATGTTTGATGGCTTAGCATATAATGTCGGAGCTTTTGTGTTGCAAATACCACTGCTAAGCATGCCCTCTCAATAGTTGAATAATTTAGCTCATAGCCTACCAGTGTCTGGCTGATATAGTAAATAGCTCTTTCTTTGCCATTCTCATCTTGTTGAGCCAAAAGAACTCCTAATGCTGTTTCAATTGCAGAGATGTACAATAAGAATGGCTTGCCTTCAATAGGAGGCATTAGGATAGGCAGCGACAACAAATAGTCTTTAAGAGCTTGAAAGGCTGATTGGCATTATTGAGTCCATTTAAAAGCGACACCTTTGTGCAATAGATGTTGG
This sequence comes from Cryptomeria japonica, assembly GCF_030272615.1. Classification (NCBI taxonomy): domain Eukaryota; kingdom Viridiplantae; phylum Streptophyta; class Pinopsida; order Cupressales; family Cupressaceae; genus Cryptomeria; species Cryptomeria japonica. The sequence continues at coordinate 233,913,716 of NC_081406.1, forward strand.
AATGGATGACATTTGTCAGCCAACTGAGCTATGAAATGACGGATTGACTGGAGCTTGCCTTGCAGACTCCTTAATTGCCGGAGGTTGGAAGGTGGAGGCATATCCATGATTGCTTTGACCTTGGCGGGGTCGACCTCAATGCCTCGGTGGGAAACAATATATCCAAGCAACTTTCCAGCTGTAACACCAAAGACACACTTTTTTGGATTGAGCCTGAGTTTGTAGGTCTCCATTCTGTCAAAGATTGGGCCCAAGATGGCTAGATGACTATCTCTGGTGACAGATTTGCACAACAAGTCATCAACATAATCCTCCATCAAAGTGTGCATGAAATCATGAAAAATTGTCGTCATTGCTCTTTGATATGTTGCACTGGCATTTTTCAAACCGAAGGGCATCACATTCCAACAATAGGTTCCCCAAGCATAGGTGAATGCGGTCTTATGCTGATCTTTGGGTGCAATGCGGATTTGATTGTAGCCAGAGAAACCATCCACTAGTGAAAGCATCTCATAACCAGCTGTCATGTCCACTATGATGTCTATATTTGGCAATGGAAAATCGTCCTTAGGACATGCTTTATTTAGGTCCCTAAAATCTGTGCAGATGCGGATGCCCCCAGTTACTTTGCTAACTGGTACTAGATTTGAAATCCAATCTGCATAATCAATGGGTCTAGTGAAGCCCACATCTAGCAATTTTTTCAATTCCACTTTGACCAAAAGAGCCACTTGAGGATGCATTTTTCTAAGTTTTTGTTTGACAGGTTTAGCACCTGGTTTCAGTGGCAAATGATGAAGGACTAACTCTGGATCGAGGCCAGGCATATCTGCATAAGACCACGCAAAGCTGATCTTCTTCTCCAGAAAGAAATTAATAAAATCAATCTTCTCTTGTTTTGACAAGGAGGCAGCAAAGTGAATGACCTTAGGGTTATCAGGTGTACCCAAATTGATTTCCTCGGTCATCTCTACCAACAATGTGGATTTGTCCTGAATTGATAGGGGTACGTCCACTCTTCCACCTTTGGGCGCCTCGAAAAGGTTTTCACCCGCAGGTACGTCTTTTATTTTTACTTTTGTACGATCAGAGAGCGCTTTACGGTTTTCACTCAAAGATCTATTCTTTTGATTTTTTTCTTTTTCTTTTTCTCTTTCATGACTGGAAGAGGGAGTTGACTCCCCAAAATATGCCATTGAATCCAGGTCAATAGCAAAGCCTGCCTTATGGTCGCCTTGTGGTATACCTTCCCGTAGTCCCAGGAACTCTGCAATTGCTTCGTCATTCTGAAAATAGTCCAACGTGAGCGGTTCTTGTTGGTCATATTGGATAAGTTGGGGATATATGAGGGGCATGTCATCATCGATTGTAAGGATAGAATGGGCTGATATGGTAAAAATGTGAATGTCTGTGGTGTCACTATCCGAACTGCTTGTGTCGGATTCAGAGCTGGGATCCCAAAATGACTCGATCCAAGCCTAAGGACAGGTTTTAGGAAGAGGAGTTATTTCATGTTTATCCTCCATAGGCAAGTTATCAGGGTCAATGAAGATATTGTCACGGGCATAGGAGCTAGAAGAAAAAGAACTCCACTCCCATTCATTAGAAGCAGTCTCGGGTTGGGTAGCCTCAGGTGTTATTTCATCATCAGAATCACGCCCTTTTCGACACGTGGACCTTTTGGTAGATGTGGATCCAATTCGTAACGGTACAAAACCTAACCCTAAAGTCGGGGGTCGCCTCTCAGGTATGATGGGTTCTATCCTTCCATTGTTTTTCAAGCCTAAGCCACTGCAGCCATCATATCCTTTCTTCTGCAGCATAGTAAATCCTTTGCCATATAATTCCACTGGCAACTTGACAGGTGGAGTTTCAGTTGGATCCTTGTAGAGCCAATCTATGGCATCATCATTTATAGTTTCTTTGTCAAGTTCTCCCCATCTTGCAAATGTAGTGGGAGGCTGATATTGAATAACGACCTTGGGTTCCTTTTGCAATAAATGCGGTTTTCCATATGACTTTGGAGACATCGACAAATTCCCAATGAGGAATGTTTGGTCCATTGAATATTCTCCACACCCTTGGTCTTGTATCTTCAGTTTTCCTTTAACAGCATCCAACAATGCATTGGGATCCACATAACTGTCTGATTTGGCTTCTGTATTGACTGGTACATGCCACTGAGGAGTGTCTCTTAGGGTAGCACAAAACTGGAATGGATTAGGATCTCCTGGAATGGTTATCTCAGTTCCGTTGTAAGGATATTTTAGACATTGATGATAAGTGGACGGAACTGCTTTCATGGCATGGATCCACGGACGGCCAAGGATCATATTATAAGGGAGATCAAGGTCTAGGACTTGTAGGAAAGTATTTTCCGTCACTCGACCAACTCTAATGGGCAATACAATTATCCCTTTGGATGGGCGCTCAGCATCATCATAGGCTTTGATTGTTATCCTTTTGGAAGCATCAATGTCATTTTCTGAATATCCGAGGCCAATGACCACTCTTAAGGTGCAGATATTAAGACCCGCTCCGCCATCTATCAAGACTCGTCGGATTTTGCAATTGTGGACAAAGACTTCTAGGTGCAAAGGGTCATTATGGGGAAGCTTGTCAGGTGAGATGTCACTATCGGAAAATGCAACACTTCGGGAAATGGCTAAATGTCCAATCCGTGCCTGAAATTGGTCAACATCAATATCTGTTGGGATAGTGGACTCAGTCAAGGCTTTATCTAGGACTGCACGATGCATGGGAGACATTTTCAACAACTCTAGGATGGATATTTGTGTAGGTGTTTTTCCTAGATGATCCAAAAGATTATACTGACTCGCAGGCACTGGTTTGGGAGGAGCTGCAGGAGCTCCCTTCATGACTATTTTGGATCGCTGAGTGGTGACCGCACAAGAAGGATCTTGTCCTTTTATTCTCAAGGTAGACACATACTCATTTGACACATGAAAACAATTAATGACATTGTGATAACCGATATTTGCATAATTGGCCGTTTGAGCAGAATTGGAAGAAGATGCTTTACCCTTGTCATGATCAAGCAAAGGAGTTTTGAAAATACTATGATCAGTATTAGAGGTCGGATGGGTTGGATCTATCTCAATTACTCCTTGTTCCAATAAATCTTGAATCATATGTTTTAATTGAAAACATGAAGCGGTTTTATGTCCTTTAGACTGATGATATTCACAGTACGCATTATCATTCCACCAATGCGGTTTTTCCGCTGGTTCTGCCTTAATATCTAGTAGTTTGATAAACTTCGCTTGTATTAATTGCTTCATGACTGATTCGATAGGCTCTCCCAATGGTGTAAACTGTCGAGGAGGCCCATCCCGTGATCGGAAGGGTTTGCGTTGTTGATTTTGTTGTTGGCCTTGTTGTTGATTACATTGTTGAGCATACTGTTGTTGAGCATGTTGTTGATATTGTAGCTGTTGAGCATGCGGTTGATATTGCGGCTGTTGAGTGTGTTGTTGATATTGCGACTGTTGAGCATGCTGTTGATATTGTGACTGTTGAGTATGCTGTGGATATTGCGACTGTTGAGTAACATTGTTCCTAGGTGCTTGATTTTGTTCCATAGTCGACACATTAGGAACACTCAACTTCTTGATTGTGAATGGGGGTTGATTTGCATTCACCACTCTCGCATCAACAACACCATCATTAGTGACGTTCTTGTTCTTATACCAAAATCTGTTTCTATCCCCTGAATAATTTGTGTTGTCATTGTCCTTATTGAGCTTGATAATTCCTTTAGCTACAAGAGCTGCTTCAATATTCATTCCTTTCTTAATGAGTTTTTCTATAGTACTAGGACTTTTCAATTTTAGCTCATACATCATTTCTGGGACTAGATTCTGGATAAACAGATTCACTTGTTGTTCTTCAGGTATATCGAGAGAAGAACGACTATACAAACTTCGCCATTGTTGCAAAAAGGTCACTAATGGTTCACCTTGCTTTTGTTTGGTATTGCATAAATCCGACATAGTCACATCACTGTCGATGTTGAACGCGAAATGAGATATAAACTTTTGCGCCAGTTCTGACCAAGTCTTTATATTTCCTGGCAGATGAGAATACCAATCCATAGCTTGTCCAGTGAGACTTCGTGCAAATAATCGCATTAAATATGTGTCCTCATAGTTTATTTATGTGCATGCCGCATAAAATGCTCGAATATGATCTCTTGAATTGCCATTCCCTCTATATTTCTCAAAGTGGGGTGCCTCAAAATGCTTAGGGAATGGAGGCATGTATACACTCTTGTCAAAGGGATTAGGACATAAATCTTGATCTGTATACAACTTCTTTGTTCCTTTAGTTTCTAATGCGTCAACTTTTCGTCGCAACATCTCAAGTTGTTGTGCAATTGTATCAGATTGTAGAGGTTCATCATTAATCCCAGTTGGTATTCTTTGTTGGTATATCGCATTTCCGATTGGCTGTTGATACTCCGCAATGGCCGTTTTTGGCATCTCCTGCATATAAATTTCTTGGTACTTCTCTTGTGGTTGCGGTTGTGCTATGCCTTGATATTGACTTTGTTGTTGTGCTTCTGGGAGCTTAGGTTGATATTGCAATTGAGTAGGTTGTTGATATTGCATAGGCGCCATTTGCAGTTGTGAAGCAGGATAACTTGTTTACCTTGGCACATATTGTGGCGCATGTTGTTGGTGTTGACGGATTGGAATTTGTTGACTTTGTGCCAATTGTTGTCGTGGTGTATATCCAATCATTTGTAAAAAAGCTTGTTTAGATGATTTTCGTTGCTTCTCCTTAGGATGGGGTATAGCACTTGCATTAACTTGTTGTGTTGTTTGTCCAATCCCTTGTGATGGTTGCAAGTTTGTGTTAACTTGTAATGGTGCCGAAGGTGCTGCAATTTCTTGTCGAATGCGACATTGTTGTTGTTGCACATCATTTGTTTGCACATTTGGTTGTACCTTTTGCGTATTACTCAATTGTTGCAACAATTGCTGATGGTGCAAACCACTATCCATAGCTCTTTGTGTAGCCATTATCGAAGGATTTGTCGCAATAGTGTTTGAAAAAGATACATAAGAACTTTGTTGCATCATGGAAGTGCTTTGAACATTATTAACATTAGGCATTCCAGTTGTGAAACTTTCTTGTATCTTAGATGTTGGTCCAATTTTATGCATATGAGGAAACACTTCTTGTTGAGGAACCACTGTCGATATTTGCATAGTCTTCATTTGATCTTGTATTGCAGGCATTGTATTGAATAATGGATTATTTATCGTCTCAAACAACGACTTTTGAGGAATAGTCACTGTTAATGCCTTTGACGCACGTTTACTCATCAATGTAGGTTGAAGCTCTTGTTGAACATTTTCTTCATTAAGATGCGAAGAGAAACTTAATGGCTCACTGCCTTGTTGTGTTTGTACATTAATTGGTTCATTTAAGGGAACCATATCACTCATCATGTGAAGATACTTTTGAGGATACATTTTAAAGACTTTGCTCAGGAATTTATCCATCCTTTTTATTACCTTTGGATCTTGAAGGAACATGTCAACCTCATCAGAAGCATCAGAATCAGATGAAGAATCTGGTTGGACATTTGGATTCGTTTCTTGTTGAATACCTTGGTCTGAACCGAATCCTTGTGAAAGAGTTTGATCTTCATACAGTGTTTGAGTTCGAATGTCATGTTGCAAATTTGGTTGATCCCAATTAAAAGGTGCACTTCCTCTTGGAGTTGGTGGAACACTCCCATGTCCTGGTTTCATGGGTACAAATACTGGTTCATATAATGGAGGTGGTCCAAGTTGAACCATTCCATATGGTGGTAGAGATGTGTTTGATGAACCTTCAACTTGCACTGTTTGACTGGTTTGACACTGTGAATTTACTATGTTATCCATGGATTGATACATTGGTTCACTCATCTTTTTAGATCTTGATCTTGTCTCAACTGGCATGTCACTTATGCAAATGCAATTTTTTTTGGAAATTTTCAAGGATAATGTATGATATGCAACTAAATGCAAACTAAATATATGAAAATGCAATCTATGTTTTTGGTTGTTTTTGAAGATTTCGACAAACTTTTGAAATGCAAATCTAAGAGATGGACCCTTAGGAAATTGAAATGATGCCTAGGCCTCAAAGGACAAAAGGACCAAGTGACAAAAGGACAAATTGACAATGTCTCATCTATATGCTTGGATACTAAGCTAGGTTTGACGAAATGATATTGGTGACAAAAAGGACAAAAGACTTGATGAGGTCTAGACTTCTTAACAATGACTTAGGGTTTACCAAAGATTTGGATTGCTCAAGTATGACAAGACCTAGGTTTGATACTATATGCAAAAGGATAATTAATATGCAAATGATCTTAATATGATAATGACTTAGGCTTAATGAAGAGACTTGGGATATACAAATGCCAATGTATGACAATGTCAACCTAAGATGAAACCTAAGGTTTAATTATGAAATGATATTACTCTTATGCAAGAGGACTCATGTAAATGGATGACTTTTATTGATATGCAAAAGAAGTATGACTTAGGTGAATCCTAACTTTGATACTTGATAATGACTTTGCTAAATGCAACCTAGGATGAACCTAAACGTAAGTGACATAAGAGTTGAGACAAGTTTTTGACCAATGTTGGACAACCATGCTTGAAGTATGATCTTTGAATCTTGTTGAATGTTTGTTGGATGAATGTCTTTGGTGTTTAAATCTTATGTTTGATCAATGTGTTTGTTCTTGAAATGGTATTCAACTTTTGACAATCAAAGAATACAAGATGTTATAACTTAGACTCAAGACAATCATGCTCATTTCCACATTCCCTAGGGTAGGCAAAGACATTAGGTACTTGAGAGGTAGACTCATTATGGGATTCAAGGAGAATACATAGATGCTTGACCCCACGGGCTCCCCTCCATGGCACTCACTTCTCAGGGCAGCCAAGCATCAGTCCCCATGGCGAACTTAGTATCTCTTCCAAGTATCCGAATTTGTCCTTCTCAAGCAACTAGAAGGGTTTTTGGCCTCTAAAAACAAGGTATGTAGTAAGGATTTCTGTTAAGCATTACTCCTTGATGTCATGCAAGCATGATTGAGACATTAAGCCCATCAAGATACCAACAAATGTAGTCACGCAAGCGCGATTTAGACCAAGAGGCCCTACTTAGATGTTGATATGAGAAAGAGTTTCAAGGGGCATCACTTCCCAAGTAACTACAATTCCCACGTAACACTTCCTTCAAAGCTTTCGCTCATCAGGTATTTTTTTATAGTGAGTTAGAATGCCAAGGAATTCTAGCCGTACTCACTTTGGGTCGTCCCCTTCTCACGATTATCACTCGCTTGCTAAAGCAAAGTGGTCGGGAAGGCAGGCCCTCTAATGGAGACAAACAATCAACAACACAAGCATGGTATTGAAGATCTGGATTTCTGATCACCCTAAGAAGGATGAGAGCATACTCTCCTACTCCAATGTCATACTTAACAAACAAAGCAAACAAAGGTTCATTTCCACCTATTTATAAATCACTAAGTGCCTAATTAAAAATATCAAACACACAATTTGGTTGTTTCTCCAAGGCAACCTGCAAAACACATGTCAGAAGTTTGATTTGTTGTCTTTGACCATCGAATCTACATAACACATGTTAGTAGTTTGATTTTTAGTCTTTGTCATGCGTATGCCAAGATCCTGCACAAGTAATCAGTACCAAAATCCAAAGCATAGAAAACAGAAAGCAAAAAACATCAAAAATTTCAAGTAAACTGCATTTTTTTAACCTCTGATCTGGACTTTACACAGGCGCAGAAGATAGGACACAAGCGCAGGATGTCAAACACAAGCACAGAAGTCTTCAACACAAGCGCAAGATGCTTCAACACAGGCGCAGAATGCTTCACACAGGCGCAGGATGTGTCCAGAATGCACTGCACGGCTCTGTTTTTGAGTTTTTGACCTGCAAATCAACTTAGAAGCACTCCAAAACACAGTAAGATGGTTAGAAGGTTAGTATTCACGTTGGGTTCACCAGTTAATGTGGGATAGAAATTAGGATTCATCACAAGATAAGTAGATCAATCAAAACACAAGACATGATAATTTAATCAAAAGAACACTCATGAAATGAACCTAATTCCAAAGCACATTCAATAGAGGTATGGAAACAAAGCATTCAAACTGAAAATATCATGCAAACCATATGCTTCTTCCATGCGGCTCCATTGTTGTTCTTTCCTCTTCAATGGGTTTGTGGATCTCACCTACAAGTGCTCACACAATTGAAAGCAAAAAGTTCAAGAGTACTAGAAACGAAAATTCGGTAGTTTGATAGCAATTCGGGGTTCATGAAGATTCCAAGGGTAAGGATTTCGAAGGGTTATTAGCTTTGATTCAAGAAAATCATCCAATTTATAGAAGAATTGGATAAGTGACAAGATTGGCATGATGCAATTCAAATAGAAATTGCAAATCAATATGACAAATTATGACAAATTATGCATTTCCATGCACAATTTGATTGATTGATTATGACACATTTCATGTCAAAATTGATTGATTAATCAATTATGACAATTTCATGACAAATTGAAATGCCACTCCCATAGAATTAGGAGATGAATTAGGAGGGAAAAGGAATTAGAAATTTGAAAAATAGGAAATTGAAATTGATGACAAACTAGGAAATTGGAATTAGAAATTGATGAAAAATAGGATTTAGGAATTAGTGAATTAATTAATAATTTTTCATTTATTAATCAATTCACAAAGAGGAATAATTAGCCAATTAAATAAAGATTTAATTGTAATGAGAAGACTTAGGATTAATAAATAATTTAGTAATCCTAAAGGAAGAAATGACAAATTAGGTTAAATGAATAAATCATAAGACCCTAGAAGACGAATTAGAAATGACAATTAGGTCTTGATTAAAGATAATTAATGTCATGATTTGAATTGATAAATGACCAATGCGACAAAATGATTTGATTGAAAAATGCGCCAATTGACGAGGAACAATGACAAATTGATCCAAATTGACATAATCGAGACAAACAATGATCGATAGTGAAATGATCACAAAATGACAAGATTGACAAAAGGACACGAATCGATGACAAAATGGATTGCAAGATGACAAGATAATGACCACAATCGATGACAAATTGATCGCAAAATGATAAAATTGATAATGACCACGATCAATGACAAATTGATCGCAAGATGACAAGATCGAACATGACAACGATCGATGACAAATCGATCGTAAAACGACAAGATTGAAGGATTGATGACAAATCGACAAGATTGATAAGAGGACAAAACCCTAATTAGGGTTGACAATGTCCAAAATGATAAGATTGATGATAAGATTGATAAGATTGACAGGAGGACAAAACCCTAATTAGGATTGATGATGTCCAAAATGATGACAAATGAATACGCACATTGATGCGACAGGGTAAAATTAATCAAAATCATGATTGGATAATGTTATCGACAAGACCAAATTCGAAGACGAGATGATTGAAGAATGTAGAAGAATGACTCGATGCTTGCAAATGATAAAAATCAAGTGCGTGACATAGGAGAAATGTTAATGCGATGCAAAAACCTAAAATGAGGCAATGCGCAAATGTTAAAGTATGACCTCGCAAGCGTTGACCATTTTTGGGTGTCTACAAATCACAAGATGACAAGATTGACAAGGACAAAGATCGATGACGAATCGATCGCAAGGTGACAAGATTGACAAGAGGACAAAACCCTAATTCTATCATCGATTAGGATTGATGATGTCCAAAATGATGATACATGAGCAGGCACATTGATGCGACAGGATAAGATTGACCAAAATCATGACTGAAGATTGTTATCGACAAGACCAAATTCGAAAGCGAGAAAAATGAAGAATGCAGAAGAAAGAATCGATGCTCACAAATGATAAAGACCAAGTGTGCAACATAGAAGAAATGTTAATGCAATGCAAGAACCCTAAAATAAGGCAATGCGCCAATGTTAAAGTATGACTCCACAAGAATTGACCATTTTTAGATGTCTACAGTGGTCTAGTCAGATTTGGAGATAATAAAGCATGCATAATCAGAGGAACAAGAACTATATCATTGGATGGTAAGAATAACATTGATAATTTTTATTATGTAGAAGGCTTAAGGCACAATCTTTTGAGGGTAGGATAGTTGGTAGATAAGGGATTTCAATTACAGTTCAAAGATTGAAAATGCAAAATAATCAATAAATATGGATTGGATATTGTAACCAATACTCAGACTAGAGGTAACATCTTTCATTTGAACTCTGCTGAAAATACATGTTTGATTGCACATATTGATGAGTGTTGGCTATGGCGTAAGAGGTTGTGTCATGTGGATTTTGATTGTATTGTAAAGATTAGTTCAACTAAGGCCATTAAAGATATACCTAAGATTGTGAAGCCTCATAATCTAGTATGTAAGGAGTGTCCAATGGGAAAGCAGGTGAGAACTTCTTTTAAGAGTATACAAGACAAATCTAATGATATTCTTGATTCTATTCATACTGATTTGTGTGGTCCTGCTAGAATAAGAAGTTTTTAGGGTGATAGATATTTCATGCTAATCATTGATGACTATTCTAGAATTATGTGGGTTACTTTTCTAGGGGAGAAATTTGAAGCCTTTGAAAAGTTCAAGAACTTTAAAGCTATGGTTGAGATAGAGACACGGTTGAAGATCAAATGTTTAAGATCCGATCAAGGTGGTGAATTCACATCCGGTGAATTTAATAGTTATTGTGAGAAACATGGCATAAGGAGATAGTTGTCTATACCCTGGATACCTCAGCAGAATAGTGTTGTGGAAAGAAAGAACATAACTATCCTAGATGCATCTAGATCTATGATGATGGAAGATAATTTGCCTCATATCTATTGGGGAGAAGATGTGAGCATAGCGGTATACACATTCAACATATTTCATATCAAAGGAGACACCAATAAGACACCTTATGAGTTATGGTTTGGTCATACACCTATAGTTAAGTACTTTAGAATCTTTGGTAGTAAATGCTATATCAAAAGAGATGATTCTATTGGGAAGTTTGATTCTAGATGTGATGATGGAATATTTCCCCATTATTCAAATGAAAGGAAAGCATATAGATATTATAACATAAGATTGTAGAGAATTGCATAGAGAATTCTAATGTCAAGGTGGATGAGGAGTACAAAGTCAAATCAAAACTTATGAGAGAGAACTGGAAGTGGAAATGATCATAACTAAACTGGTAACACCTGTACCAGAACATAATGTTGTACCAGTTACCTTAACAGTTTCAAAAAATTCAACAGTAACTGAAGATCAAAGTAGAGAAATAGAAAGTCAGAAGACTCCTAGGTATGTAAGGTTTAATCATTCAGAAGATCAGATCATTGGAGACAAGAGAAAAGTAGTGATGACAAGGAGAAGGTTGGCAGCTGAAGAGGTATGCTTAATTTCTCAAATCAAATTGACATTAGTAGTTGAGGCATGTAAGGATGTATGTTGGATGAAAGATATGGAAGTAGAATTGGATCAGATAGAAAAGAACAACACATGGACTTTAGTTCCCCGGCCTAAAAATAAGAATGTTATTGGAACTAAATGGGTTTTTAGGAATAAATTGAATGAAGATGGACAATTTGTGAGGAACAAGGCTAGATTGATCTATAAAGGATATTCTTAGAAGAAAGGAATTGATTATGATGAAACTTTTGCTCTGATAGCTAGGATTGAAGCTATGAGATTATTTCTTTCTTATGCTGCCCATAAGAAATATAAGGTTTATCAGATGGATGTTAAGTGTGAATTTCTAAATGGACATCTTGAAGAGGAAGTCTACATTGAGCAGCCTGATGGATTTTCACTTTCAGATGACAGTATCATGGTTTGCAGATTGAGGAAATCTTTCTATGGATTGAAGCAAGCCCCTAGAGCTTGGTATGCCAGATTGGACAAATATCTTTTAAAGCTTGGTTTCACTAAAGGTAATGCTGATAGTAACTTGTATTATAAGATCACTAATGATGACATATTTATTGTTGAGGTCTTTTTTGATAAAGGTATTTTCTTAGGTTTGAAGATTACTTAGATTGATAAAGGTATTTTCATCTGTCAAACTAAGTATGCTACAGAGTTGTTGAAAAAATTTGGTATGGAAAATTCTAAACCAGTTGGTACTCCTATAGTTAAAAGTGAGAAATTGACAAAGAAAGACGTATCAACTCTGGTAAATCCTACAAGGTATAAATCTATGATTGGAGGTCTATTATATTTTACTCGGACTAGACTGGATATAATGAATGCAATTTGTATTGTATTAAGATATCAGAGTGATCCTAAAGAGAATCATGAGAGTGTAGTGAAAAGGATTTTCAGATATTTACAAGGAACAACTGAATATGGTTTGTGGTATCCTAAAGATGATGACTTTACACTATGTGCATATACAGATGCAGACTGGGCTAGAGATATAGATGACCAGAAAAGCACATCCAGTGGAGCTTCCTTTCTTGGAAAGAAACTTGTTTCATGGATTAACAAGAAATAGTCATGTACTTCTTTATCTACTGTTGAAGCTGAGTATGTTGTTGCTATAGCTAGGAATCTAGAAATCATCAGAGCAATGTTAACATTAGCCTAGTTCAATCATGAAAACTCAATTGCAATGACCAATCCTAATTACATTCAATGAAAACATGAAAACAAGACATTCAAAATGAAATCTAAGCAAACCAAATGCAGATGTCTCCTTCATGTGGCTCCATTGTCCTTCTTTCTCCTTCAAATTGCTTTTTTTTGTGGATCTCACCTACAAGTGCATACACATGAGATGAAAGCAAGATTGACAAGATAGCATGACAACATAAGGTACTAGAAGCATGATTGATTCGACCAAGGCTTTGATTGAAGAAATTCATCCAATTTATAGACAAATTGGAGAAAAGAAAAGATTAGCATGAAAGTGATTCGAATGGAAATTCAAATCAAGAATAGCAAAATTATGACAAGTGTATGACAAATTGCTATGCAAGGATTTATGACAATTTATGACAAATTGCAATGCAAGAATTTATGACAAGTTTTTGAAATAGAAATGGACATTAGAAGCAATTAGAAAATTAGGTTAGAAATAATGACTTGGAATTTAGGAAATTGATGAAAATTAGGTAAATTAATTAATAATTTCTCATTCATTAATTAATTTACAAAACTAGGAGGAATTAATTAGCCAATTAAATAAACATTTAATTGTGACAAGAAGACTTAGGATAAATAAATAAATCAATTATCCTAAAGAGAAAATGGAGAGAAAATGACAAACAAGGTTAAATGAATAAATCATAAAACCCTAGAAGAAAAATTAGAAATGCAAGGATGACAATTAGGTCTCGATGTAAGATTGATTTGATGTCGATTCGATCATGATTTTGAATTGATAAATGATTTGATTGATAAATACGCCAAGGAACAATGACAAATTGATCCAAATTGACATGATTGAGAAAGACGACGATTGATGACAAATTGATCGCAAGACGACGAGATTGAAAATAAAAACAATCGATGACAAATCGATCGCAAAACGACAAGATTGATAAGAGGACAATGATCGATGACAAATCGATCGCAAAATGACAAGATTGAAAATGACAACGATCAATGACAAATCGATCGCAAAATGACAAGATTGATAAGAGGACAACGACCGATGACAAATCGATTGCAAAATGACAAGATTGATAAGAGGACAAAACCCTAATTAGGATTGATGATGTCCAAAATGATAACAAATGAGCATGCACATTGATGCGATAGGATAAGATTGACCAAAATCATGACTGAAGATTGTTGTCGACAAGACCAAATTCGAGAGCGAGATAAATGAAGAATGCAAAAGAAGGACTCGATGCTCGCAAATGATAAAAACCAAGTACATGACATAGAAGAAATGTTAATGCAACGCAAAAACCCTAAAATAAGGCAATGTGCAAATGTTAAAGTATGATTCCACAAGCATTGACCAGTTTTAGACGTCTACATTTTGCCACTCTTTGAGACAATGTGATATTAAGCGTTGTTTCAAAGAAAAATAATGAAAATGCCACAGACAATGACAATGACATATGCATGCCCCCTCGAGGAATTGGTCGGAAACATCCAGAAAAGAGGCCAATTGATCGATAATAATGATAGAACACGATAGGAGCAAACAGACTGACAATCGGAGACCAGATGCACGAAGGACAAGCAATTGAAGGTGCAAAAGACTGCAACCAGCAGAAGATGGAGAGGGTGCACATCCATCTATGCATTGACAAAGATCTATAAATGAGACAAAGAGAGTGAAAAATGCTCATTTGCACTAGCCAAAGAGGAGGATTTGTTGTTCTGGAAAAGGACACTTGTAGAGAGATGGCGAACATTCCAATGGCAGATCACCTCGGGGAACATGTACGCACCTACAGACAACTGGACGATGCGGGAGCAGCAGTATGTATCTCAAAAACCCATATTGTCAATTTTATGATTTTGACTTGCTTGCGAGACATTGCGGGGCCCACAGAAAATGCAGAAAGTGACTTTTGTGCCTGTGTGAGTGCATCCTGTGCTTGTGTAGGGTATCCTACACTTGTGTAGGGTACACAGGCACAAGTTGATGCAACACAGGCACAGGATAGAGCACACAGGTGTAGTTGTTCCCTAGGAAGTCAATTTTGGTCAAAAACAACATGCGAAGGGTCCAAAAAGGGGGATAAGGGTAGGATAGGTCAAAATAGATTAAAAAAACCCTGATTTGTACATGAAACAAGGAAATGCAGCCCATAGGAGCAAACCCTAAAACTGACAAAATGTGCCCCAATTGTGATGTAGAGTTGACAGTATCCATTGATCACGCGGGAGAACTGACCTGACTATTGGTGATGAGGAGAGATTTGTGTCATACCAAAGGAGATGAAGAGCCCTTGCAAAGGAAGAATTTGTTCAAGACTAGATGTAAGGTATCTGGTAAGTGTTGTAAAGTTGTTATCGATAGTGGTAGTTCAGATAATCTTGTTTCAGAAGAGATGGTGAATAAGTTGAATTTGGAGAGATTGAAACACCCTAAGCCTTATCAGATAGCATGAATTAAGGATGAATATAAGTTGTTAGTAAGTGAGAAATGTTTGGTGAAATTGAAAATTGGGAATTATCATGATGAAGTCTTGTGCGATATTATGCCTATGGATATTTGTCATCATTTGTTAGGTAGACCTTGGAAGTTTGATAGACAGGTAGTACATGATGGGAGAAAGAATGCTTACACTATTGTGGCCAATGGGATGAAGCAAACCTTTTTACCTTTGGAGGAACCTTTGAAGAATGAAGTCTGTACGATTGCTAGAATCTGTTTGGTAGATGGAAGGAAATTCCTGGATGGATTGAGACATGAGAATGTATGTTTTGCCTTAATTCCTAGGAAGACTGAGAAACCAGAACCGGAGGGAGAACAACCAAAAGAGATAAAATATTTACTGACAGAATATGAAGACATCATTTTAGATAATTTACCTGATGGATTGTCACCTGTGAGAAGTATTAGTCATTGCATGGAATTGGTTCCCAGAGCTAGTTTTCCTAACAAAGTTGCACACTGGTTGACATCAGCAGAGAAGGAAGAGCTGAATAGACAAGTATAGGAGCTAGTGAAGAAAATTTTGATCAGGTAAAGTCTGAGCCCTTGTGCAGTACCAACATTATTAGCACCTAAGAAGAATGGAGAGTGGAGAATGTCTACTATTTCCAGAGCAATAAATAAGATCACAGTGAAATACCAGTTTCCTTTGCCTAGGATAGATGTGTTGGGATCCAAGAACACTGAGAGGGGGGGGTGAATCAGTGTTTCGTCAGTAACACAAGATTTTATCCTTTTATACCATACACATATAAACCGGTAAACAAATAAATAGATAACATGAAGAAAGTAAACCATACACATAAATGAACACCATAACACACATAATTTGTACGTGGAAAACCTCAAAGAGGAAAAACCACGGTGGGATTTGTGACCCACAATATCAGTTCACTGGCCATATGAAAGGATATTACATATAATGGGGGCCTGCACATGTAGGAAGGAACATTTCCTAGAGCATACTGCTTATCACTAAAGAGTCTCACTGACTACAAGCTTCTTGCTAAATTAAAACAATAAAATTGAACTAAAAAATGCATTTTCTATGCCACATAGAGTTTCGGTTCTAGCTTTGCTCTATACCGGTTCATAAACCCTGAACACTACTACTAGTATCTCTTCTCCTCCAAGAATGCTTTCCAAGATATCTACAGATCATTGCATGATATAAAACTTGCATACAAATGATCTACATACATATACTTCCTATTATACAATTCTGCTATATTCTCCTATGCCCCATCCTATGTCATATCCTTATCACATATTTCAAAATGACCTTGCAGACTAACCTATATACCCATTACAAACAATATGCCTTATGTCGGCTTACAATGCTTTTAGAAAATTTATTCAATGTCGGCCTTGACAATAATTACAAAATGATTTACTAAATAAATCTCCCTTGATGTCGACTTCCTTCAAGTACAAATGTCAATGTTGGTGTTGACGTTGGTGTCGGTGTCTATGTAGCCCTGAATGCTCCAAAGCTAGTGTCTACTGGTATATGCCTCCTAATGCTAGTAAATGATTTCCATCTAAACTTGTTGCCAACAATGACAACAAAATGGATCTGATGAGTGTCAATTGCCAACAATATGCCCCTTTGACATTGATGGCAACACTCATGTGAAAAATGGATTCCCTATCGGTTCAACTGAATTATGCCCCCTCTGAGCAATATACTCCTTCTGATATCCTGATATCCTTCCCATGTGATCTTGTCTAATTTTTCTGATAATTTTCACCTATATACATACTCCCCCTTTGGCATCAATGCCAAAGACTTGTGAAAGAATAAATGAATACTGTTAATTTCACTAGAGCTTAACCAACTTCAAAATTTTAGGGTAAGCCTTATTCAACAACTGGAGATATGTATACCAGCCGATTTTGAAAGTGTCAAATATAGATGCTAGTCCACTTAGTAAGTGGGCAAGTGTTTCCTTCTCTTTGACATCTGTCAGTGTAGGTTTAGCAATCATTTCCATGCACTCTCTCTTATGAACACCCAGTGAATCCAATTTGGGACTCACCAATCCTCTAAGACTCCTTGCTCTACTAATGATTTTATCTCTCTCCTTCTCAAGAGCAAAAAATTGGTTCTCCAAGGACAAAATTTGTCCATCAACAGATGTGGTCAGTGCGGTTAATCCATCAAAAGAATTAGCAATACTGGCTACCTTATCATGTAATGCCTTTAATCTGCTATCTACGTTAGCTATAAGAATTCCTATGTTACAACAAACCTTGTAGATATTTGTATCTTGTTTCAGACAATTCTCAATAAGAATGAGTTTTGCCTCAATTTTATTTTTCTCTATTTCTATTATCTAGTCAAATGTTGCTCTTTTAGCTGTAGTGAATCTTTCTATAGCTTGTCGGTCTATAATCTACCTTAGAGATTGAAAATTGTTAGAAATATGCTTTGTTAGAGTTTTGAGCTTGCCGAAAGGGCTTGCTCCATCTTCAATATGATAATCAGGTGTCAATCTGTGCAATACTATAACTGATTGATCATTATTCCTTTGTCTGCAGTACCCTCCTTTAATAATTTTTGAGTTGCCATCATCATCAACTCAGTGGGACTCATCTCAATGATGGATTTCTTCCAACCTGAGAAGTGTCAATTGCCAAAACCTTTGTCGGGGAATCAGTTTTAACTGCTGGTATAGATTCAATTTCCTTTACCTTATCCTCTACAACCTCTTTTGCACTGGTGGCTTCACCACTTGGTGCAGTCTTAATTACTATCGGTGGAGTATTATCCATAGTATTTACAGTATCCTGTACATTTCCTTACTCAAAAATAATTTCAGTCGGTATGGACTGTACATTCTCCTTTACTGTCACTTGTGTCTGTATGTCTATAGTTACTGCTGGTGTAGTCGAAATTAGAGTTGAACTACCCAAAATACCTTTCCCTTTTGATTTATCTGGAATGGTGGAAGATGTAACCTTAACAAATTCTTCATGAGATGTGAGAAAATCAAGATTCTTCTAGAAAAATTTGGTCCAACCCTTACTAGTCTCATTTATTACCTCATTAACTCTGTCCATTATTAGGTTTATCTATCAGGGTTTACTACTGAAAACTGTCCTATTTGCAACATCTATGCATATTTTCATTTCCTCATTGTTTATAGAACCACACATTTCCAAAAGTGCTACTTCCTTAATCTCCCTATCTCTCTTGACAATGTCAAGTCTTCTATCATCAAGTTTATTATATAAAGATAGAGGTATCTCCTTCAAAATTTATATTAAGGCTTTCTTATAAATGTGTATATGTAACAAAATAGCCTCTTCTATTTCAATTTTCTCATCATCCTCTAAATCTTCATAATACATAGATACATTTTTCAAAATTCCATCTTTTGTTATTTCATCAATTAGCTCAACACTGGTCATTTTAGTCTCACCGGACTCTGTGTCATCACTCTTCTTCTTTTTGCTTGTGGTTGTCGGTGTAGATGTGACTGGTTTCCTCTTCTATATAGGCTTCCTTGTCGAAGGTGGTGGTGCAGTTGGTTTAGTTTCCTTTCTAACAAGTCTCCTCCTTGGTTCTCCCTTCTTCTGCTCTACCGGTGGATGATCCACTTTATTCCTTTATACCCTTCTAAATGCTAGAGGTTCATTGTCCTCAAGGTCAAAATCAGAAGTGATGGTAGAAATGTAAGTTTCAGGCTTCTTCCCCT
The DNA here is from genome assembly GCF_030272615.1 of Cryptomeria japonica. NCBI lineage: Eukaryota > Viridiplantae > Streptophyta > Pinopsida > Cupressales > Cupressaceae > Cryptomeria > Cryptomeria japonica. Next base: position 233,932,665 of record NC_081406.1, read on the forward strand.
CTATAGTGCTAGCCAATATCAGTTCTACTATCGATTTGGATCCAGAACCCAGTTGAGTGTCTATTTTATGAATTACATCCTATACATATGCAAACATCTTTTGTATTTTCTTCTCTCTTCTCTTCCTATTAAACCCAATTTTGACTTCAAGTTCCTTCTCTTCTAATGTACCAAAATGCTTTGTTTTGTCATCCAATGGGGCATCTAGCAATGTTTTTGCATAGAGTTCAAAAATGCTATCATCTACCTTATATCCAAGCTCTGTAATCCAAATTGTCCTAGGTTCAACTGCCTCCATAAGGGTTATTAGTTTTCACCATAAAACAGATATCATTGGAGTACTTCTCTACAATTTTCTTTGAAATTATCTCCCTTTGCATCATGATTTCTTGGAATGTTTTGAAATACCCCCAAAATTTCTCATCTCTGCCAGTACCAAGAAAGGTGATTTCTTCCTTTATTTGCATACCTACCAGTATGTCATGAGCCCAACACTTCTTTCCAAGACTAGGTAGCTCATTCAGGAAGTAAAGCATTAAACAAATAATCAAATTTCCATATTGGAAAGTTCCTTTCTTAACTCCCTTGATCTTCCCAAGGTTCAACATCAATTCACTCCTCATTCATTCACATAAATCATAATTTGCATTGTTCCTTAGCATATGATATGCAGCATGAAAGAATTAATTAGCAATAGAATTCAATCAGTTGGATTGAGTTACCTTATAACCTATTATCATGCTTGCAAATTTCACATTAGTGTCAATGATTGTGCTAATCCTCATTGATCTACTATTAGGAGTTGCACCGGTGTGTTTCTCAACCTTTGTGTTGGAAATTTTCTTGCTAGTTTGTTGTCCGACTTTGGGTAATCCAGTGACTACTTGAATAGCCTCCTTCATGACCATGTAAGGCCTATCCAACCAAATAAACTAATTGTGAACCTGCTCAAAATGTATCTAATAGCTTCATCCTTGAATTCTGGTATGTACAGAATACTGGTTAACCCTAAATCCATAATTTATCATCAAGGTAATTGTTTGTTTGAATGCATGAGGAAAACCCCAATGCCATGTTTCAATCCAAGGATACTAGACAACCCTCATTCTAATTTAATCATAGAAGTATAGTCCCATTTACATGCCAATAAGGATATGACACCAAGAAGGCGGCCACAACTTCAAGGCTTGGACCCATGGAGAAGACCTACAGATGATAATGTTTTTGGAGAGCATAAGGGAGAGGATATCAATACTTAATCATGAAAGTTGTAATAAGGTCTTGAAATGCCATATAAGATGTAATAATTCCATATATGATGTAATAAGGTCATTGAGACTAATGGTTTGTATGTTGAGTCCTAATTGTGGCCATGTTGGTACATATTGACAAAATTGGCCTAATGTGGAAAATATGTCTCAATAGGTCAAGTATGATGTTTGATGTTATGTAAGGGTCTTATGGACCTATTTGGACCTATTTGTGTCATTATTGAGTCATTGATGTCATAGGTTGGGTCTAGGATTAAAGTTAGCCAAAGTTGTCAATAATGTCAAAAAATTGCTCAATGCAACTTTTTGTGTTTAAAGGGGTGATTAGGTGTTGGTTAGTAATGAAAGATCAAATGTTGGTTATAACCATTGGGGAAGACATGAAGACCATGAAATAAGACTTTCCATGGCCTGAGTAAGAGGTTGATGTGTATTGGGAAGGAGACAATCAATAAAAATTTCATTGTTTACTGCACTTTTCCTGAGAGCTCCTATGTAATAGTCTATTCAAACTCATTATTCACCTTTAAAATGCATTGATCCACCCCTGGAGTTGATTTTGAATTCAAGGATGGTGAATCTTTTGATTTTTATTTTGTGGCATTTGATTTTATTAAGAATTTGAAGAGATGTCTTTTAATTTTTTGTAAAAATTGTCCAAAACCCTACCTAGGGTTGATAGTGAACAATAAAAATGTAAAACTCTTTTTTTTCTCATTATCAAACCCTCAAAATGGGTGGGATCATGTGCCTAGGGTTGATAGTGAACAATAAAAATGTAAACTCTTTTTTTCTCATTGTCAGACCCTCAAAATGGGTGGAATCATGTATTTTACTGTACTCTTTCATTTTATATTGTTTGCAGGTCTCCATGATGCATTTTGCATGTGCCCAATGATGTCAAAGTGCTGATTTGATAGTGCATAGTTTGAAAACACAGTTTTCATGAAGATTTGAATGATATAAAAGGAAAAAAGTTGTTGAATGGTGTTGTAAGTGAAGAGAGGGATGAGTAGGGGTCCCCTTGGCATGATCCAAGTGTGATATGATCAAAGAAGACAATTAAACCATGTTGTTTGATGATTGTCCTAACCTTTACAATGATTGTCCTAGTTTTGACAGTGTATACCAAACATTGCACTTTACAAGTTTAAGAAGGTGTTGAGTGTTGAGTATAAAGGTCAGAGGGTAGTAGGGAGTATTCTCATCTTCACCACATGCATTTGAAGGATTGAGAACACTTGTGTAATAATAATCGTTCCTAAGTATATGATTGTCATAAAACATGTCAAGACCATCCTAAAGAGAAGTGTGTTAGACAGTGCAAATAACCGGAAGACAACTGAGAGGGTGGGGGTGAATAAGTTGTCACAGATTACAGAAACTATTAGAAATTAAAAATTTTATATCGAAACCCAAACTATTAATACTGGAATAGAAGTTAAACCAATTAAGCATAAACAATAATCATAGAATAAATACTATCCACATGACACCAAGATTTATACATGGAAAACCCGATAAAGGGAAAAACCATGGTGGGAAGCCTACCCACCATCAGATAATACTTTTGTAGTAAGTATGTGAATTACAATAGAGGGGTCTGCACTTGCAGGAAGGCCAATAGCCTAGAGCGCACTGCTCATCACAAAAGGAGCCTCACTGACTACATAGAAATCTAGACTGCAATCCAGAGAAGTGTTGAACTGCAAAAGATAGCATCTCCTATGCCTAAGTGCATTTCTGGTTAAGCTCAATACTAGATGACTAAATCCTCTTAATAAACCCAATTCAATCTCCAATGATCGAACAAATCCTCTTCCTAAATGATATTACATTATTCGATCATTACATCCCTTCACCATGACCTCTAACATAACCATGATGATCTACAATAAGATCTTACATCTATATATACAAACCCTCAACTATAAACAATTAGGTTAGCCACCAAATAATAAACCAATTACATAATTACAAACCATGTCGGCCTTAGACCAAACAAATAATATCCAACACATAAGATATCTTGGAAACACATCGAGAGGTCCAATCCACATGCTTCATTAAATCTAGTTCATAACCTAGATCAACCAGGACCCAGTATAGGTCCATAAGCTATAGCAATGATCTCCATTCATCAAGTCTCAAACATGATCACCAACAACATTCTGAAACTCCATCAGAAGCTGCACCAACACCACTTATGCAATTTATCAAAGATCTTCATCAAAATCTCTACTAGTAAAACCCTCGCCGAAACCATAAACCAAGCTTCTAAGAAATTAGGATAGCATCTGATCACTAGACCAGAACCAACTTACTGAATATGAGCATGAGTATCATAAACAAGCCAATTCCATCACCAAACTATACTGGAGCCTACCAGATCATGCCAGATCCAAATCAACCAGAAACCATTCAACCTATCGGGACCAGAAGGGTGTCGGTAAAGCATCCAAACAGATAGTGTTGGCATCAATGATAAAACATCAATGCAACACATAATCAATTCCACCAAATGGCCAACAATCTCCCCCTTTATCATTGATGGCAACACTAGATGTGAAAAACATCTAAGTACCAAGAAATGCCAAACAAGTCTCCCCCAATGGAAGACAACCAACAATCTCCCACATACAACTCTAAAATAAAGACCAAACTCCCCCTATGAATTGTTGGAATACAATGAATCGAAGAACACTAAGAGGGGGGGTGAATCAATGTTTTGTCGGTAATACAAGATTTTAACTTTTTATAACATACACATATAAACCGGTAAATGAAGAAATATATAACATGAAGTAAATAAACCAAATGAACACCATAACACACTAAATTTATACATGGAAAACCTTAAAGAGGAAAAACTAAGGTGGGATTTGTGACCCACAATATCAATTCACTGGCCATATGAAAGATATTACATAGCATGGGGGTGTTGGCATTATGAATGAATTGATTATGTGTTGCATTGATGTTTTGTAATTGATGTCAACACTAGCTGATATGGATGGTTACTGGCAAACAAGTTTTGGTTATCGGTAGATGATCTAGTGTTATCGATAGAAGAGATTATCTATTGACACTTCCAGCATGTTTGGATCAGTGAAGTATATTGGATTTCATGAGTTATATGCTCCATGAGAATGTTTTGGTCAGTTGGTATTGGCTTGGTAATTGGATGTTATCATACACTCTGGTAAACCCTTACTGACACTGGTCTAAGGCTTTACCGATAGAGATTTCCTTAAGGAATCATGACAGGATGCACAATTGGTATTGATGTAGCTTCTTTGAGAATTTCAGGATGTTGAAGATGTTCGTTGATTGTGCTTCAATTTCTTGAAGACATTGCTTTGGCGTGGTGGACCCAAAATAGGTCAGGTACCTATCTAGGTTATGGACCGGTATCATGCTAGCGTGTACTCTACACATTACCTGGATGATTCAAGATAATTTATGGATTTGTTATTATTGTTTTGGTCTCAAGCCGACATGGCATATCATTATAAATGGAATTATGTAATGATATTATTTTAATATCTTTAGGTGGCCAACCTAATTGGTTTAGGCCTTAGGGTTTGTATAAATAAGAGATAGAAACTCTTTGTAAAGTATCATGGTTACTGGAAAGGTCATGGTCAAGGAATGTAATGTGCAAATATTGTAATATCATTCAGGAAGAGGATTTGATTAGTCAATGGTGATCGAATTGGATTCAGAAGAGGATTTAGTCCTCCAACATTAAGCTTAACCGAGACTGTAATCAGGCATGGTAGATGCTATTTCTAGCAGTTCACTCTATTGGATTGTTGTCCATTTATCTTGAGAAGGTTGTAGCCTCTCTATAGTTAGTGAGACTCTTTTGTAATGAACAGTACGCTCTAGGCATTGTGCCTTCCTGCAAGTGCAGTCCCCTCATTGTAACACATACTTTCTACAGAAGTATCATCTGACTATGGGTAGGCTTCCCACTATGGTTTTTCCCTTTTTGGTTTTTCCACGTGCAAATCATGGTGTTATGTGGTATGGTTTCTTTGCATTGATTAGCTAGTTGATTGTTAAGTTTTATTGTTTACCGGTATTTGTTCCTTATCGGTACTTGATTTGTTTAAGGTTGTATTGTGGATTAAAAGTTATAATCTGTTAACAACTGATTCACCCCCCCTCTCAATTTTTTACCACTTATCCTAAAAATTGGTATCACAACTTTGGTCTTCTTTTGTATAAGCTTAACCGCTTGAGGTAGATCCTATGGCAAGTAACACTTCTAATCCACCATTAACTATTTTCAGAAGATAAATCCCTAAGCTTGATGGAACAAATTATGGGATATGGAAAATTTGAATGGAGAATCATCTTAGATGTCTTAGAAAGGATATTTGGGAGATTACTAAGAAATGATACACACCTTATGATCTGGCATCTAGCAATCCTACTCCTGCAGACTTGGATAAGAATATTGAAAATGATTGTAGAGCTAAAGAAGCCCTCTTGTGTGCACTTACTGATCAGTAGATTATGGGATTGACTGACAAATCATTGGCTAAGGTTATATGGGACAAACTACAAACTTTGAATGAAGGAGACCCAACTATCAAAATTGCTAAACTTGATGGTTACCGGGTAAGATATGAAAGCTTGAAAATGGAAGAAAATGAAAGAATTGTTGTGTTTATGGAAAGAGTAAATGAGATTGTTATGGGAATTCAATATTGTGGAGGATTTCTAAGTGAAGATGAAATAGTTTCCAAAGTCTTGATAGCCCTTCCACCATCTTACAAGATGAAGCCAACTACAATTAATGAGTTAAGAATGTATACACCTAAAAATGGTCTAAAGATAATTAATTAAATAAGAAATTATTTAATTAATCTCTCCTTCCCAATTTAATTAAGCAATTTGATTAAATTTCCCTTTTCATCTACTTATTAATAAATCCAAGGATTTATTTAATAGGTTCATTTCACCCCTTTAAATAATTAATTCAAATTAATTAATTCCCCCCATCAAAACCATTTCTTCTAAATCCTCTAATTAATTAAAACAAATCATTTATGAGTTGTTGAGATTAATTAGTCATTTTCCTATTATATGAATTTTTAAATTCAAATTCTCCTAACTTCTACCACTCCCAAACCTAACCATTCCTAAACCTAACCCATTCTACCTTCCACCATGTCCCCTTTCATCCAACATCTTCTAGAACCTTTGTGACACTTGTCACTAAGTGTTCCCTCTAATCCAACCCCCTTTGCCAACCTCCTCCAATTTAACCATTGATATCTTCAGATCAATCTTGACTGTTGATTCATGCCAACTCACCCCTAGCCTTGGAAAATCCTATAAATAGACCTCATTTTGGAGTAATGTTGGTCCCAATTTCATATGATTTTTGCATATCATTTGATCCCATCTCATTCATAGCTTAAGCATTGGTATTATAAGCATCTAGCTTATAGTTTATCAGTTTTAGCAATGTTATCATGCTCAATTTAAGCTTAAATCTTAGCTTAATCATCCTAGATCAATGCATTCATATAGCTTAATCATGATATTCTTTCTAGATCATGCATTTTCAGCAATCGAATCCTCCATCTAAGTGTAGTCAAGTCACTGGATTATGCATAAATCAGATCTGAGAGCATTTTTCATACTTTCATTTACTAGGAGGCAATAAGTCGATTAGCTATGGTTTTACATGTCTTTGTGTAGCGTCCTAAAATTGCGACACTTGCAATTTCGACTGCATTTGGGTCTTCACGATGGCGATGCAACACTAAACCTAAATGGAGACCCCGAAACTTGTCCACGACATCAAAAACTGCATTTTTCCAGCACCCTGGCCTGATCCTCCTTGCACCCTACTGTCTCGGGAGGTGGGACCAGAGCACCCAGCGCCCTGGTCCTTCAGGACCAGGGTGCCCAGCGCCCTAGTCCCTGGCCCTATTTTGGGCCCGGTCTCCTATGGGACTTCGGGTCTTTTTGTTTGCAAAATGGAAAAGAACATTTCCTGGTCGGCCTAAGGTCGGGAAAAATCAGTCTATCAACCCTAATTGACAAGTATATAAACTACATTTTCCTCTCTCATTTGGATGGATGGGAAAAAGGCAGAAATGATACTCAAACATTGAAGCATTCAAGCATTCCTTCAAGCAATTGATCATTCTAAGTCTCCATTCAAGGCTAAGTGTTGCATTCAAGACAAGGATTCAACCATTGAAGAGGAGATCACATACTACAACATACAACATACAACATACAACAACATCTATACCTTCACATATAAGGATACAAACATCCTTACAACAAGGTATTAGTACTTGTTTTACATTACATTTACAGCATTTCTCATTTCTTGGTTAATTCCAAAACCGGGGTTTGACCTAAGGGCAAACCCCTAATCCCTAACCCCCCAATCATCTTCGCTTTTCTGTGTGTAGGTTGTAGGTATGCGACTGAAATTGAAGATCTGGAATCCTTGTGCAGAGACAAACAGATCCCCCTTCGTTTCGTGGATTTTTCGGAGGACCGTGTGCACGCCGGGCGCCATCGTCCCGTCAACTTTTGCTCAAATTTGCAAGACAGCACCGTATCGACATTTTACTGCTAATTCCAGGTCCGCAGCTTCATCCTATATCCCTATCTCAGTTTATAAGTGAATCTTTCTCACTTTCTATGCATTCCTAGCTTAATCATTCTATCCACAATCTTTACAAAAGAGGGTAGCCTTGCTGTCTTAACCCTTGAAACTCATCTAGAATCCAATCTTGCATTGTGTGGGATTGGATCTTGTGGGTTTCAACCCCTCTTTTGAATGTAAAGTCTCCCCTAAGTGAAAACCGTCAACCCTAGTGACCTCCCTTCTCTCTCCTTGGAGTTGGAAGAGGGGAGAGCAACTAGGGTTCGATTTTTCCACTTTACATTTTGGTGAACCTGACGTGAACATCCTTTCTGATTATTTATGGTTAGATCTGAAAATTGGCTTCCTTGATTACATTTCCATGTTTGATCTTTTGCAAATTTTAGAGGTTAATTGCATAAAAACCCTAAATTTTCTTTTTAGTAATTGAACTTGTGAAATGTTTAATTGATTAATGCTTGTTTCAGATCTACCCTTCTATTACAAATTATCAAATCATATCTGTGCTTTAATTTTGAAAATTAAGTGGTTAAGTGTCAAAACCCTAATTTTTAAAACCCTCTTGATTCAACCTTTGTCCGATAATTTCACTGATCAAAACATATCCAAATCAGCTGTAACTTTGGATTCTGCAATAAAATCATAATATCTTTCATCCTTGAAAATTTGGAAAAAAGTTGCGAGGACCGTGTGCACTCCGAGCGCCATCGTCCCCGACATTTTTTCCGAAATTTCGGGAGCTAGATCTTACTGTATTTTCCTGCTAAAATCCAGAATTTTGGCTGATTTTATCAATTATAACACTTTCAAAATTAAAATCAAAGTTGGTCTTGTGGTTGCTTGGATTAAGGCTTCTAAACATTCAAAAATTGTCGAAACTGAAATTCATGTCAAAATTGTGTTTCTTACTATCCTAAATCTGAAAAATGTGTTGGCATTCATTCGAAATTTCAGTGCTTTATTCAAATTCTTGCAATTTGTGACTTTTGAAATTAAGTGCTTAATTACAACAACTTTGATTTCCGCTTTCAAAATTGAATTTTGCGTGAAATTAAGTCAACTTTTAAATTTCAAAACTTGCATTGCTTTTGGTATTCCCTCTAAAATCATAAAATTCAAAATTTTAGTTGCCCTCTCTTTTTCAAAATTCAAATTTTGCATTTTTCGACAATCTGGGTAGGGTTCAATTTTGAGATTGCAACTTTAATTTGGCCTATCTACAAATCGTAAAATCACTCAATTTTTTTAGATTAGCTTTAAAATCATCATACCTTTCATCCCTGCAAATTTCAAAAAAAGTTGCGAGGACCGTGTGCACTCCGAGCGCCACGGTCCCTGACATTTTTTCTGAAATTTCGGGAGATTATCGTGATTGCATTTAACAGCTTAAATCTAGGAGATTGGCTGATTTTACTGAAATTTACTACCTCTAAAATTCAAAATCTTCTCTCTCTCCCTAGTGCATGAGTTTTACAACAATAAGCCCTACTTACACTATTCCTGTTAGACGAAGCCTTAGAATTAAGTCTTTCCAAGGTTTAATTACTGAGGAGATGGAACCTAATTTGAATGGCCTTTTTAACGAGGACACGGGTAATTCCTCTAATCCTCCTAATGATGAAGAAGCTCTCCATGAGGTTTCTGAAGAACAACTTTTGAAATTGGATAACCAATTTGATGATTTTCGACAATGGATGTCTCAAGAATACCGCGATAGTCAAGCTCTTCCTTTGATTGAGGGTCTAAAATGTATGCTTCAAAGTGATAAGAATGGAATTGATATTTTGCGTTGTATTGCACACATTGTGGATTCGAATGTGATGCCTATGAAGAGTTGTGCTGAAAATTTCGGCTATACACAACCTCCTACACAAGTCAATCATTCTATTCCTTTGACAACTTCTATTGCTAGCATACCTACTTTTACATCAAACATAATGACTACTTCTATACAAGACATTCCTCCTATGATCACCAGTCATGGGGGCAATCCTTCCTCTTCAATTAACCCTCTTCCTTCATTCAATCCGACTTCTTCATTCATTCCTTCAATGAGTGTTCCTATTACATCTCCACAAATGAACATGACGCAAGGGGGCAATTAATTTAATCATTCCATTCCTCCTTGTAGTGTTCCTCCTTTTCAATCCTCTCCTATGACTAATTATCATAGTGTCCCGCCACCTTACTCTCTACCTTCTTTCAATAACATAACACCTCCATCTCAATCTAACACATCTAATATGAATTCTTCGACTGAAGCGACCATTAACAATCTTGCACAAACTGTCTCTTCCTTGCAGCAACAAATTGCCTCTATGAATCAATCTAAGTTTAGTGTGCCCACATTTGATGTTGCGAGCCCACTTTCTCTTGACATTGTTCGAGCTATTCCACCTAAACATGTCAAAATCCCGCATTTGGAGCTTTATAATGGTAAAGGAGATCCTTTAACACATGTTAAGACTTTTCAAACAATATGTACTGATTTTGCTTATGACCAAAGGTTGCTTGCAAAACTGTTTACTAGAACATTAAGAGACAAAGCCTTACAATGGCATTGTTCGTTGCCTTCCTATTCTATTACTTCTTTCGAACAACTGGCAAATGCTTTCATTCAACAATTTCAAAACAATATAAGTCCTAAAGTTACTTTGATTGATTTAATGCACTGTAAACAAGGTGTTAAAGAAAAAGTGACTGATTTCATTGGTAGATTTAAGCATTTGTATGCTCAAATTTCTTTTCCAGTGCCTGACAATGATATTCAAAGAATCTTTATTTCTAATTTACAAAAAGATATTCGAGACAAACTTCTGTTTTCTGAGTTAACTTCTTTCCAACAGTTGTGTGCAACTCTTCACAATTATCAACTGACTGTGAGTCAAATGGAACAATCACATCCTATGGCTCCAAGTGATAAGGGTGATAGCAGTCAACAACCATTTGGGAAGTTTAAACCGAACAGAAATTCCATTAAATTCAATGAAAACATCATCAACAACAATGTGAATGCAGCATCAGGTGTGCCTCCTATTTCTAAGTTTTTCAAGAAAGAAAGAAAGTTTACTCCTTTAAATGAATCATTGCATAGTATTATGAATAAGTTATTGGAACAAAATGTGCTTACTCTTCCTCCTATAAGGCAAATTGATCCTGCAAAGATTAATTCACCTTATTTTGATAACAAATCTTTTTGTCAATTTCATCGTCAACCTGGGCATGATACTGAAAAATGTTTTGCTTTAAAGGGTAAAATTCAAGATTTGATTGATAATAATACTATCTCTGTTTCAGGAGTGAATGATAAAGGCAATACATCTATAGCTCCTCCTAACCAAAATCTTCAGATTTTTACTGATCCATTACCTTCTCATACCTCTAATGCAATTGAGGCTAATGATTCTTCTTTCTCATCTGATGGTCTTGTGTCTATGACTCCGAATGTCATTAACTTTGTAGAGCAGCAAGAAAACCCTAAAGAACCTTCCATCACATTTGATTCTAGTGAAACTATCAGGGCACCTGATGGTCCTTTATACATAGTTGCAAAAGTCAAGAATACACCTTGCCGTGGAGTGCTTATTGATCCTTCGTGCATGGTTAATGTTATTACTGAAGAATTTCTTTTTACTTTGCAATTGAATCAAGTGATCTATGACGAAACAAATGTGGTTGTGAAATTATTTGATGCATTTTCTTCTCCTGCAATTGGTTCTATTACATTACCTATTGAGGTCCATAACAAATCCCTTGATGTGAGCTTTTCTATTATTCCATCTTCCGAACAATTTCGTATGAAGCTAGGCTATCCTTGGCTATCTTCCATGAAAGCTATTGCTTCTCCTATTCACAAATGTTTGAAATTTCCCCATAATGGTGAAGTTGTTACTGTCAATCATAGTCTCTTTAAACCAGCTGAAAGAACTTCTAGCATTCCTATTGATTATTTTTGGCCTAAACAATTCCAATCTCTTCCACCACGAAGTGATCATCTTTTCAAATCTTATCAAAAGTGGAAAACAGATATGATCCTATCTCTAAGTGAACCTAGAACACCCAAACTTGATATTCCTATCATTCTTGAGAAGGAAGTTCTTCCTTTGAAAGATAAAACTAATGTCTTTCCTCAAGAAGATTCCCAACCCATTCCTATGGATGTGACTATGTCTATGCCTAATAAACTTTCTAAAAGCAGACCTATACCTCCTCGTCATGATGGACTTGGTCTCCTTCCTAAACCAAACATTCCTCCTTTATATGGAGCAGTTCCTCCTCCTTCTTTTTATAGAGAGAAGAGACCTTCTTCTTCTCCTATTATCCAGCCTAAGAGACCACAACCTAAACACCCAAGTAATAAGGATGAGAACATTCCTCCTCCTCAATCTTCTCCACTTCCTACTAAGACTAGACGAAATCGTTCTGCACGTGAATGCCGACGAAAGCGTCGTCTTAGAGCTCAAGTAGCTGCTTCTCAAACTTCGCAATCTCCAAAAACACCTTCAGCAAGCATTATTCCATTTTCTCCTCAGCCGGAAATTGAGCCAAAATCTCCTAAACATAAGATACATGATGATCTCGATCCTGTGCGAGTTAAAGATCCTATTTTTATAAATCTTGATGATGATATAGATGAAAATGTTATTCATGATGAAAATGTTACTTCTCTTGCTTCTGATAGTGAATATGAACTTGTTGATATTGATAACCATCTATCTAACGAATTTTCTAAAGCACTTATCCTAGCTCCTAGACAAGAACAACGTGGCTTGGAACATGAACATAGCCCTTGTTTGGATCTTGTGATAGCTCCATTTGCTGTGTTGGATGTTCCTCCTCTAGCGTGTTCCCTACCTTCCCGAAACATTGATCAGCAAGATCGGGGGGTAGATGACGTGCTAGACTAGTTTCATTAGCATAGCAGACTCTCTCCTCCCCTCTTTTGTTACTTCTTCTATGTGTTATTCTCATTCTTCTATTTGTTCTCCTTAGTGTTGTTTACTTGAGGACGATGCAAAGAATTGAGATCTCTTTCGGTATCTCTCATGTTGACTCAAAAGACACATGTGTTCCCTTCTTCTAGGTGACCTTCCTTGATTGGGGAATGAAGAACAATTATGCATACATACATATGATATACATGAATTATCATACAGCATACTGACCCCGAGGAAAGCGAAGTCACCTTGTGCTTTGTGTTTTGTGTCTATTATCCTTGGCCTTATCTCATACTTGGGGGCTAAATCCTTGTGATAACGTGCTCCTTTTCTTCTCATTTCTTATGTGTATCACTACGTTAAAGCAATCACCCCTGTTGAGGCATGTGCGATTGCTTTAACGTAGGGGGGCATACATCCCGTCTATCCCTTCAGGATACTTGAAAATTTCTTGGCGAACTTAGCTTTGCCTTGAAAATTTTCGGTATTTCTCTTGCATGACTCATAGTGAGGGAACCTTACTACTGACAGTCATGGTTCTCCCTCATGATCTTCCCTTTTACTTTGTCAATCGAAGTCGTAAGATCCTTAGTCCACTGGGGGCTTGGTGTGTCTTGCCTCCTTGATGTGGTGAAAGTTTTTCAATGTTGTTTCCTTGTACTTTACCGGAAGTATAAGCGTACGCTTATACTCCCGCTAAAGTGGGGGCTAAATGTAGCGTCCTAAAATTGCGACACTTGAAATTTCGACCGCATTTGGGTCTTCATGATGGCGACGCAACACTAAACCTAAATGGAGACCCCGAAACTTGTCCATGACATCAAAAACTGCATTTTTCTAGCACCCTGGCCTGATCCTCCTTGCACCCTGCTGTCTCAGGAGGTGGGACCAGAGCGCCCAGCGCCCTGGTCGCTGGCCCTATTTTGGGCCCGTTCTCCTATGGGACTTCGGGTCTTTTTGTTTGCAAAATGGAAAATAACATTTCTTGGTCAGCCGAAGGTCGGGAAAAATCAGTCTATCAACCCTAATTGACAAGTATATAAACTACATTTTCCTCTCTCATTTGGATGGATGGGAAAAAGGCAGAAACGATACTCAAACATTGAAGCATTCAAGCATTCAAGCATTCCTTCAAGCAATTGATCATTCTAAGTCTCCATTCAAGGCTAAGTGTTGCATTCAAGACAAGGATTCAACCATTGAAGAGGAGATCACATACTACAACATACAACATACAACAACATCTATACCTTCGCATATAAGGATACAAACATCCTTACAACAAGGTATTAGTACTTGTTTTACATTACATTTACAGCATTTCTCATTTCTTGGTTAATTCCAAAACTGGGGTTTGACCTAAGGGAAAACCCCTAATCCCTAACCCCCCAATCGTCTTCGCTTTTCTGTGTGTAGGTTGCAGGTACGCGACTGAAATTGAAGATCTGGAATCCTTGTGCAGAGACGAACAGATCCCCCTTCGTTTCGCAGATTTTTCGGAGGACCGTATGCACGCCGGGCACCATTGTCCTGTCAACTTTTGCTCAAATTTGCAGGACAGCGCCGTATCGACATTTTACTACTAATTCTAGGTCCACAGCTTCATCCTATATCCCTATCTCAGTTTATAAGCGAATCTTTCTCACTTTCTATGCATTCCTAGCTTAATCATTCTATCCACAATCTTTACAAAAGAGGGTGGCCTTGCTGTCTTAACCCTTGAAACTCATCTAGAATCCAATCTTGCATTGTGTGGGATTGGATCTTGTGGGTTTCAACCCCTCTTTTGAATGTAAAGTCTCCCCTAAGTGAAAACCATCAACCCTAGTGACCTCCCTTCTCTCTCCTTGGAGTTGGAAGAGGGGAGAGCAACTAGGGTTCGATTTTTCCGCTTTACACTTTGATTTAAATCTTCTAACCATGCTTGTAATGATTTATTGAGTGCATTATGGTTGCAGGTACAGGTACACTTCACAATACATGACATTTTGGCGCCCATCGTGGGGCAGAAATCATCATTTTCAGCCCCCCAAGCTTCCTCAAACTTCATCTCTACTGGATCAGAATCAGATTGTCATACGAGTTGCCTTTCTGGCTCGTACGAACTTCCTTTTAGTTTTGTATGATACCTCATCCTGACTCATACTAAGTATAATCCTAACTCGTACGAGATTTTAAATTGCAAATTCTTGTCTCATACTATGTTGATCCTATGTCGTACGAGTTTATTTTCACTGTCGTACAATAGCTAAATCCTTTTCGTATGAGTTTCTTCTTTGAAAATTGTTTACTTGTACTAGGTTGATTCTATCCTGTATGAGTCTATTTTTCTCTTTGTGTGAATTTTAATCCTCTGTCGTGCTAATTGCAAATTTGTGTCGTACGAGTCTTTGGTTCCATGATTTTTTGAAAAAAACTACAAATTAGAAATTTCAAATTTGTCTATACATTAGTAATCTATGTTTTTGAAGGCTTTCTAGTCGATTAGCCCTTTGAAAATTGCATCTAGAACTCTTGGAGACCTTTCTAATGAGGTAAACGACTTGTAATTTTGAGTCCCCAGCAGAAAGTTATGCCTATTTGAAGTTAGGCTAAAATTTCATATAATTTTTCTGAAAATTTCATAGTTCGGATCACTAATGCTAATCTTGTTATGTCTATGAGAAGTTTTCAGCCTAACTCTTTTATGTAGGACACTTGTCAAAGATACTCTTGTCAAAGACAAAATTCAAAACAATGACTACTAATGAGTTTTTGCAGGTTGCCTAAGGATTTAGCAAAAAACTTTGTGTATTCTTTAAGATTTTTAGGCACACTTCAATTTGGGCTTAAAGAAATGAACTATCATGTCTTATGTGCTTGTGATGATAGGGGAGTATGCTCTCACCTTTCTTAGGTGATCAGAAAGCTAGACTCATCTTTTGCTTTCATTAGTGCATCTCTTTAGCAGGCCTGCCCTCCTCAAAAGTTATTAACTCTTAGCCATTAAGGCCGGTGAGAGGGGAATGACCTAAGTGGGAATGGCTAACGCCAAGTAATCCAACCCACTATAAAATAAATGCATTTTTGATGAAAATCAAAGCAACGACAGTGCTCGGGAATAACTCTCCTTCGTACCTTTGGGTATATCAAACCTTGGTTTTCAAGGCTGGGAGACCTCTTAATTGAGTTTATACCCCGACGCGCTGAATGGATCCCTTACTAGTGCTGATTAAAATAGAAGCTACCTGATTCACCTCCGAAAGGGTGATAATCTTTGTGCAAGAGATACAATAACTCTCCCAAGACACTTGCCATATCGTGCCCCCATTAGCGTTTGGAGTCGGATAATATGGCATTGAGAATCCATTGCGTGAGACTCAGCGGCCGTATTCTGATTAGCTATTGGGTGTGTACCTAAGTCAGCAAGAAAAGGTTTTCATTCTTAGCCAACTTCCTTAGGGTTTAGCTTGATTGAGAGTCATGTATCACATCATGTGTTTGCTATGTATTCATCCCTAAATTGCAAAATCAGACACTTAAAACTGAAAAACCAAAGTAAAACATCAAAATTCAGTGATCAAAACTCAAACAAGCAAGCACTTTTTATAACTTCTCAAATACATGTCATACGAGTCAGGATTCTCTATCATATTGCTTGATCTTCTATCGTACGAGTCAAGGTTCTATGTCGTATGAAAAATTGCTATTCACATGAAGTCACTAGTCTGTCGTTCTGTCTTGAATCTCTTGTCGTCCTATGCTGCATAATCTATCATATGAAACTCTACATCTGTCAGTCCATAACTATGCCTTACATGCCTATTTTTGACTTATCATTGATGCCTGATCAATTTACAGTAAGCATAAACACCTGTTATCTGTCAATCTGTGCTTAAATTATCAGCTTGGTTTGCTTGGTCAATTTTTCATCCGTCAAAATCAGACTCTAGAAAATATACACCTCAAGATTTTCAAGTGCTCACCCCCAACAAGTTCAAGATCTAAACACCTCAAAGTGCACTATCACCCTCTTTGATAAACTGATCACTCAAACATAGTTTCTCATCAGAATCAATCATCCTTTATCATGAAACTGAAACGTTTGGTCAGGATAACCTTGTCCCACATCGTAGGATAGATCATTCCTACTAGACTTGGTTCTTATCAATCATCATCATTGCACTCCTAAACCGAAGATCAAAAAACTTGCAAACTTTTAAACACTTGAATCCTCTTTTAGTGTCATATCACTCTATGACCTTGAAATTGACTATTGATCACTTACCAAAACAATCTTTAAACAATCAAATCCTAGCATAATATCAAACACAATACCCATTTTAACAAGAGAGTAGAGACATAAGATCGCTGAAACATTTGAAATAGTTGAAAATCATATCAACATGACATACCAAAGCAAAACACAAGAAGAAAATAGAACAAACTAACATATCAGAGCAATCAAACAAGTCCAAAATCAAAATCAAACTATGTTAAAACCTCACAAGGATTTAAATACATCTCAAAAGAAAGGTGGCTCTTTTATGCACCTCTTAAAGAGATTCCTAAAGGATTTGGCTAAAGAAGATCAAAATCATGCACCTATATCTAACAATGATCCATCCATCCATAAGAAAATTGACTCTCCAAAGGCATATATTCCTAGACCTCTTGAAAGCTTGCATGAATCTTCCATAGCATCCTTGCCAAACAATACATCCAAAGCTGAAATTTCCCAAGGGATATCCATGATTGCCATCAAGCCTATTTCACAGAATCCTATTCAAAGCTCATCTCCTTCATATCCAAGCACTGATTCCTTGCAAAATCCCCATAGCGCTTCCTTGCAAATTGAAGTCCTCATTCATAGAATGCTTGTTAAATGTGTCCTAATAGATGGGGGAGCTAGCTTTAACATTTGCTCTATGAATCTTGTCCATGCTCTAGGCTATTCAGAAGATGCAGTTGATCCCCAGAAAAGGATAAACATCAAAGCACATAATAAAGAAGAACATTCATCTAAAGGAATGGTGATATTACCCATCACACTGGGACCTTTGCAGAAGGACATAGCATGCCAAGTTCTAGACTTGGACCTACCATACAACATACTCTTGGGGAGACCATGGATCCAAGACATACAAGCTACTACATCAACATGCCATCAGTGCTTAAAATTTCCCTACGAGGGACAAGAAATCACAATATCAGTAGTCTCAAATCCATTGCAGTGTTGTAATAATCTGAAATCAGCTCAAGAGGTCATTGTTTCACATAACAGAGAGGCAGCACCTTCAAGCACACAATCCAAGGAACAATAATTTGCATCAATTTTGTCAAACATGGAAGAACAAATGCAGCTAAAAGGTCGAGGGAATGGAGAATATTTGCTATCATGGAAAAACAAACAAGAGCAACTTCAAATTGAGAGGGATGAAGAAGCAGACATAGTAGTCGATGTAGTTCACACGTATGCAGAACAAACATTAGGAACTAGCCTACTTGAATCAGAATCACATTCGACTGACATGGACTTAACCGAGGATGATCAGGATTTTCTTATACGAGGTCATTCTAACGAGAGTACCATTCTAGAAATCAAAACACATACTGAAACCTCTGACATCTCTATCATGATCCCTAATATCTTTGAAGCTATTCAACCTGAAGATCATTTATCCTTAAGTTATCCTAAACCTATGGACTGGGAAAATGAAGGACATACTAACAATGATACCTTACCTAATGACCATGCCATATCCTTATATCTTGATGAAATCAAACCCGCAACAACTTTCACCAAGGATTCCGCTAACGTATCTTTGAGTCAAATGGATATCAAATCTCCTAGTCGCAAAATTGAAAATCAAGAAAACAATAGCAAGTCTAATGCTGAAAACCATTTACTGGCAACATTAGACTGCAAAAAAGTAAAAATAAAGGATGCATCTAATGGTGAAAACCTCGTTGAGACACCCGAAGATGGGAGATTTGACACCTTACCTGAATGTTGTCAAGAGAAGTTATCTATCATAATAGCACCAGCAGAGGCAACTATCATTGGTACAATTGATCTACATGCAGCAATCTATCTATCAGAACTAGTAAGGCAAAAATACTTGAAACCATTCAAAAGATGGCAAGTCAACTTTACCTTTTCATATATAGTGTTCCAAGGTTTGATCCATATCTTGCAATACATCACCCGAATATCAGTCCAGGAGCAAGCATCAATAAAGGAACACAACATGGATCAAGAGCAAGCATCAATAGAGATACACAACATAAATTAGAAGCAGGCATTCTATTCATCAAAACGGCTATAGAATGGAACATAAAACAACTTCAAGTCTTTGGAGACTCTCAGCTTGTCATTAATCAAATCAATGATGACTATCAAACAAAAGATGACAAACTCATGCTTTACAAAATGGTGGATGATATCAAGAAATACTTTGTAGAAATAAATTTTGAACAGATCCCTAGAAATGACAACAAAGCAGCAGACGCCATGGCTACACTTGCTTCTCTATTACAAACACAGGAAAATCAAGAACGTTATGAATTCCTGGTTGAAGAGTTGTTTTATCCTACCTATAATTGTCCGGATTCCAAAACCATCTACCAACTCATTGGACATGATTCATCCCGCTATGGCCAAACTTATACATACTTGAAAGACAATATCCTACCTCCTGACTTATCAAAGAACCAAAAGAGAAACCTTATTCGCCAATCCTCTCATTACACTCTCGTCGCAGATACCTTGTATAAATGAGGTCTAGAAGGTACTCTCTTAAGATGTCTCGAACAAGAAGAATTTGAGAAGGCCTTACATGAAGTCCGTAATGGAATTTGTGGCACTCATTCAAGTGGTCTTACCCTTTTGAAAAAACTCATATGCTTGGGCTACTATTGGCCGACTATGGAAGGAGATTCTTTCAAGATATCAAGAACATGCAAACAATGTCAAATCCATGGGAATTTGATCCATGCACCAGCACAAGAACTACATGCTTTAGCAACATCTTGGACTTTTTGTCAATGGGGACTTGATCTGGTGGGAAAGATAAATCCTTCCTCATCTAATGGACACAAATTCATCTTGGTAGCTACTGAATATTTCACAAAATGGATTGAAGTGGTACCTCTCATTAATATCAAAGGAAAACAAATTGCTGCATTTATCTTGAATTATATCATCTGTCACTATGGAATACCAATGACCATTATCACTGATAATGGGTGACCATTCAAGAATCAAGATGTACAAGAGCTATGTGAGAAGTTCAAAATCTAGCATAGATTCTCCACACCATATTATCCACAGGGAAATGGGCAGGCAGAAGAATCTAACAAAACTATTCTGAAAATTCTTTAAAAAATAGTGAATGATGCTGGGAAAGATTGGCATATCCAACTAAACCTTGCTCTATGGGCTTACCACACCAGTATCCGCACACCGACAGGTGCCACACCTTTTTCTCTTGTATATGGATCAGAAGCCATATTGCCAATCGAAGTAGAGATACCCTCTCTACGTGTATCACTAAAAGGACTCATCCCAGATGAAGAACAAAGAGTATCTAGACTGCAAGAGTTAGAACTAATCCATGAACGAAGACAAAATGCCTTTGATCATCTAAAGATATATCAGCAAAGAATGTGTCAGAGCTATAATCATAAGGTTAAACCAAGAATCTTTCAAGTTGGAGAACTAGTGCTCAAAGAAAATCCACGAAACCAGGCAGATCGAGAAAAGAACAGAAAATTTGAACCAAACTGGTTAGGTCCGTTTGTGGTCACACCAATATTTGGGTCAGGAGCATATCAGCTATCAACATAGGATGGAGATCAGCTCGAGGAACCTATCAATAGCATGCACCTGAAAAAGTTCTATGTCTGAAAAATTAGAAAAAATCAAAAACAGTGAAAAATCAAAAAAAATCAAAAACAATGAAAAATCAGAAAAATCAAAAACAATAAAAAATCAGAAAAATCAAAAACAGTGAAAAATCAAAAAAATCAAAAATAGTGAAAAATCAGAAAAAAATCAGAAATTTTTTTTAAAAAAAGCGAAAAAGCAAAAAATCCAAAAAATAATCAAATATCAGAAAAAGTGCAATAAAAACAGATGGTGAAAACCTGGCAAATAGGCACTATCTGTCGGCTGGCTCTTCCATCTATTAGTTCATGCATTTTTTTTCGCTTGCATTCATTCTTCCATCAACGCTAATCATCATGAAGCCTCTATACATATATCATAACGACTTTGTTTCTAGGCTTGGGGCAAAATCCTACACCTAGCTAGGGGCAAACTCTTGACCATTTTGAGCTTAATCAAACAAGTAGACCAAACAGTTAGACAACTCTTATCAAGTGAAAACTGAGACACATCCAACTTTGAACACAAGATCAAACTATCAACTATCAAGCTATCACGAAGTCAATCTAAGCACATCACACACTTTTCAGTGTAATAATATCTTTTGAATGATTGATTGTAAAATGATTGTTCAACTTTTTTATATTGCTTCTCGCTATCATGATTTCTGAGTGACTCCAGGATGTCTTTGACTAGAGGAAGAAGGAAGAAACATGATATTTTTCTTGTTTGCTGTCTGAAAATTAATCATGAATATGTGCAAATTTGTCTCAGGATATGATCATTAGAATATCATTGAAGACATTTTCAATTTGCGTAATGAAATGATTAATACTGCCTGTTTTACGCAAACAACACTCAGGTCATCTCGGTTCAATTATACCTCAATGCTTGTGTTAACTTGCTATATCAAAATCTAGGAAAGTAATGCTCAGGTCATCATGGTTTAATTATACCATCGATGTTTGCACTCACTTCCCACATTTCAAAAGCTCAATGATGACAAAAACGCAAAATAATCCAGTGACTGGTCCGGTCATAGCTTTGCATTCCGTTGCATTTTATTTGCATTTTAGCTTACATTTCATTCTTAAATCTATCGCAGGAATCATCAAAGTATCATCACAAGTGTATACGCAATCAGAATGATGACTCATCTCTCTCATGATATTATCGACCTAGCAAAAATATTATGCTATCTCCCTCAAATGCATCAACATCAGCATATCCAAATTGTAGTGTAGGAATTAGGAATCATCAAAACATAAGTAGATCAAATCAAAACATTAAACATGATAGCTCAATCATAAGAAAACTCATTGGAAATGAACCTAATTCTAAAGCACATTCAATGGAGGTATGAAAACAAAGCATTCAAGAGTAAAATTATGCAAACTAGACGTAGAGTTGAATACTTCTTCCATGCGGCTCCATTGTTATTCTTTCCTCTTCAATAGGTTTGTGGATCTCACCTACAAGTGCATACACAATTGAAAGCAAAAAGCTCAAGAGTACTAGAAACGAAAGTTCGGTAGTTTGATTGAAATTCGGGATTAGGTTTGATTGAAAATCATCCAATTTATAGAAGAATTGGATAAATGAGCAAATTAGCATGAAAGAGATTTGAATAGAAATTCAAATCAATAATAGCAAAGTTATGACATATCCATGACAAATTGCTATGCAAGGCTTATGACAATTCATGACAAATTTCTATGTCAAGAATTTATGACATTTTATGACATTTTATGACATTTTATGACAAATCCTATGACAAATTTCTATGTCAAGAATTTTATGACAATTTATGACAAATTCTATGACAAATTTCTATGTCATTGCCATAAATTTAGGAAAGAAATAGGAGAAAATTGAATTTAAGAATTAAGAAATTAGGAAATTAGAGAATAATGAAAATAGGAAATTAGAAATTAATGAATTAATCAATAATTTTTCATTTATTAATTAATTCACTCACAAAGAGGAATAATTAGCCAATTAAATGAATATTTAATTGTAATGAGAAAACTTAGGATTAATAAATAATTTAGTAATCCTAAAGGAAGAAATGACACATTAGGTTAAATGATTAAATCATAAAACCCTAGAAGGCGAATTAGAAATGCGAGGATGACAATTAGGTCTATAATTGACTTGATCATGATTTGATTTGATAAATGAGCAATGCGACAAAATGATTTGATTGATAGATGCGCCAATTGACGAGGAACAATGACAAATTGATCCAAATTGACATAATTGAGACAGATAACGATCGATGACAAATCGGTTGAAAAATGACAAAATTGACAAAAGGACAAAGATCGACCAAAATCATGATTAAAGATTGTTATCGACAAGACCTAATTCAAAAGCGAGACAAATGAAGAATACAGAAGAATGACTCGATGCTCGCAAATGATAAAGATCAAGTGCGTGACATAGGAGAAATGTTAATGCGATGCAAAAACCTAAAATGAGGCAATGCGCAATTGTTAAAGTATGATTCCGCAAGCGTTGACCATTTTTAGGTGTC